>NW_026125281.1:13725000-14414375 GCF_943737965.1 Phodopus roborovskii
GTTGGACCAGACCGTGGTTTGTCTTTGGGACCTTAGAAAGAGGTATAGATGCTTATATCTCTCCCGTGGAAGACAATTTAGCAACACCTCCCTTTGTGTTGTTGCTCAGGTAGCCCAGGAGCCTCCCAAAACCATATAAGATATTGTTGTTGCCAATGACTTTCAGAACTTGAAGGTAAGATTCTGTTGATGAAGACACTACACACTCTAGATACAGTTCTTAGGAGAACCATGTTGGACTGACCTGGAAGCCTCCTCCCTACAAACTAGCTTTTATAGTATTGGAAGGTGTTACACAAGCTTCCAAGGGAGAGGAGAAAATGATATCCCTACCTAGCTGTAAAGCCTAAAACCCACAATAATGACTGGCTCTCAAAGATACCCTCAGTAGTGCAATAGTGGCACTTTTATCTTATGGGTAACCAGCAGTTGTCCAATTAGATTGGAGGCCTGTCCAGTGGGAGGGATTTCACACTTCGTACAAGAAAGCTAGCCAACCTCCTATGGCTAGAGAGATTCTAGACCCTAGAGGGAACTTATTAATGGTATTTTCCTAACCTGGTATAAATTTAACAGCATTTGAAATATTTATCATATACCTACATATAAGTGTAGCTATCATTCCTCATCAAAATTTGTGTTCCAACAGATTGAGACTATTACAGAGATCCCTAATTGATCACAAAATGTTAATTTCTGTATTCCTTATCATGCATGAATGTGAGTCTGAAAGAGGCATGGAGATATACATACAGAGAAAGAATGAGAGGAAGTGAGGGGGAGGGAAGGAGGGCGAGAAGGAGAGAGAGAGAGAGAGAGAGAGAGAGAGAGAGAGAGAGAGAGAGAGAGAGATGCTGCTTTAGGGTCTTTGAAGATTGTCTGTTTTGTGGGTACAGTTGTAGTCTGCTTGTAAATTCGAATTAGCTTTCATTTCCTGCTTGCATTGAACCTAGACTTCTACCCAAGATAATAAGGCAGATTTCCTCCTCTCTTTTCTAAGCATTTCCTGTATTACAGGCACATTATTTTCTAAGTTCCTCTACATTCAGGAGTACTTGTTTCCCCAACTAGTTTCTCTCCACTTCTCTAGCAGGCTTTGGGGCTGTTGTATGCCCCAGTGCCATCTTTTGTAAATCCGCTAAGGATTATTTACCTTAGAATATTATAAGTGCATATCTACTGCTTTTTTCCTCTGGCTGTCAGTCACACTGTCACTACAGAGGTCAGAACTCACAATTCCTGGGAAATAAGGTATAATCTTCACTTAGAGCCATTGCTCCATCTAGAATGATCACTGACACAGGCTGCTTTTTAATACCACTGCAGGCCTAGGAAGCAAGTGCAAGAACAGAAAATTGACTCATACAGTTCCTACCCATGTTGAGCTGCCCCCTCCCCCCCCCGATTTTTTTTTTTTTTTTGAATTAGCACTCTGTTACTTGCTATAATTCTTTGAGCTGGCTCTTGCTTCTGACGAGGTTGATTCTGATTGTGATTTTTCTGTCTCTAAGGAGGGACACGCCTGCTCTTGAAGTCCACTTTGCTGTTTGTGCTGATGTCATCTCTAATGTGCATTCCAAGGCCTCCTTGTACTTCCTCTGCGGGTTCTGACACAGGAGTTGTCTGGGGTCCCCTCAGGGACACCTGTAGTCATGGGGTGACAATAACTGAGGGCTCCTGTCATAATTCCAGTGTCCGGGACTGACTTACCATCTGCAGACTGTCCTTTCCATAAAATGTTGCAGACCTTCCACTGCCTCCTCACTGGTGAGTGCATTTGAAGGCCAGCCTGGCTACTTTAAATATATTACAGAGTCCAGGCTCTGCCAGAATCATGGAAAGAATGGTTATTTCCTTGTTTATGTGCAATCAATCCAGTTAGTCTCAGAACTGAAGCTATGGACTTTGATTCTGATGCCAGCCAGGTTTCAAAGCGTTAGTTCTGAGTCCATATGCAACCTGCGCCTGACCTATATATCTGCTCTTCTCACACATTATGGTCTCTAGGTTCTAGTCTCCTCAAAGGCATAGGTGTCTGAGGACTGCTTTTGCTGCCACACCACCCTCACGTGAGTCTGGCCTTGTGACTGAATTTGCCGGGAAGTAGGAATGGGAGGGGAAAAACAGAAGGAAACAAACTGGACTGCACACACACTCTTCTGCAGGCTCCCCTTCACGGCTGTCTTCTGGCCAGAGAGAGCTATTCTTGGCACTGCTGCCTGCAACTGCAGGCATTCCATCTGTCCCCAAGTAGGGGATGGAAAGGAATAGAACTACACCATAGAGACCCAGTGTTACATGGCTTTTGATTTGAACTTTATACAATTCTTACCATGTATGCTGGATAGCTTTATGTGAATGTGATACAAACTAAAGTCACCTAAGAGAGGGGAATCTTAACTAAGAAAATTCCCCCATAAAATTGGGTTATAAGCAGATCTGGAAGGTGTTTTCTAAATTAGTGATTAATGGCTGCCATCCCTGTGTTGGTAGTCCTGGGTTCTATAGGGAAACAGGCTGAATGTCATGTGTCCCTCCACTTCTAAAGATATGAATCATGCCCCATTTTTTTCTGAATAGTTAATAGAAGCCCAAGGTTTCAGTTCTAAGTGTTAGAAGTTATTATGAGAGAGAATTCTAGTGCTAATGGACTTTGAGTCTGGTAATATTTTTTTCTCACATTTTCTCTTTTTATTAAAAATATCTTATTTTCTCATACAATATATCCTAATTTTAGCTTTAATTTCCTCAAGGTCATTAGTTGACACCTATCTAAAGCTTTCTAAGGAGCTCTAACCCTTATATAAGATAATTCAAAGACATCAATCAGTCACCTGGAGAGGAACATGTCCCTCAAGGCATTGGAAGTAGTATAAAACGAACACACAGAAAGTTCTATAGCCAAGATAATTTCTTTCTCCATAGGAATGTTCTGCCTTACAATGGTCTGTTTGATCATTTCCCGATGGGAGATGTCATTCTGTATATGGTTAATGAATAAATAATGAATAATATTGGTTAATGAATAAAGCACTGTTGGCCAATAGGAAAGGAAGATAGGAGGGACTAGGAAACAAGGAGGAAAGAAGTAGTAAGGAGAGTCAAGATGGAGAGTCTGGAGAGAACAGAACCGCCATTCCTCCACTCTCGGTAAGACCACGTGGAAATACATAGAAATGGGTTAATACTTAAGACAGAGCATAATATCAAATACAGAGTCTCAGTGTGTTATTAGGGGCTGGCGTGGCGGCGGAACAAGACCAGCAGGAGGAAAAAACCTACTGCTTACACTCTCATTTCTGGAGGGTGCCTCAATGTGCTCTGTAATAAATTCTGCCTATCTTCAACATAAACAAAACGACAACAACAACAAAACCTATCTGAGAAAGCCAGGAGGAACAGCCAGTAAGCAGCACCCCTCCATGGGCTCTGCATCAGCTCCTGCCTCCAGGTTCCTGCCCTGTTTGATTTCCCGTTCTGACTTCCTTTACTGATTGACAGTAGTGTGAAAGTGTAAGCCAAATAAACCCTTTGCTCCCTAACTTGCTTTGGTCATTGTTTCATCACAACAATACTAAGACTGCTTACTGTTACTTTTCAGTCTTCAGCTAGCTTATTTTTTCCCGATTCCTGGTGGTAAAGGTAAGAGATAGGGTGACCTTTTCCCATACTAGTCAGATCTAGAAGGTTGTGCTGTGCGGTTTTGGTATTTCCTATCCAGGGTTTGGCACATGGTATATAAGTTCTCCAACATGGGTCTGTATCCCCAGCACTTACGATTTGAGACAGTTTTCCTATGTACCTGGCCTAAGTCACTCTCTTCTCTTTTTTCTTTTCTTTTCTCTTTTATTTATTCTTCTTTCCTATAATACATCCTGACTGCATCCTCCGTTTCCTCCACTCTTCTCAGTACCTTCCCCACCTAACTTTCCCCAGGAGCCACTGCTCCTTCGTTTTCCATCAGAAAAGAGCAGGTTTCCCAAGGCATAACAATATGCAATAAAACTAGGCATAAACCCTCAGAAGCATCAAAGACACCAAGAGCACACAGCCCACAGAATCAACCAAGCAACTCTCAAAGGGGTCACAGAGATTGAAGTGGCAAACATGCACCTACATGGGCCTGCTGGGCCCTCTGAGGATATGCTGTAGTTATTTAGCTAAAGGTTTTTGTACTCCTAAGAGAGGGAATAGGCATGTTATGTTTCTGACTCTTTTGCCTGATCTTGGGATCCTTTTCCTCCCACTGTGCTGTGTCAGTCTTTTGAGTTCTGGGACTACAGGCATGTACCACTGCTGAGCTCAGGGTATTTTCAAAACCACTCTTTTTCCTAGATTGCTTGCTTGTTGATTTGTTCCCTCTGTCCATCCCTCCATCCCTCCTTTCCTCTCTCCCTTCCTTTCTTATATGAATATATTGCCTACATAACATTGGGTGTATACATTATTTATACCATGTATACACCCAATGGTAATGGAAGATATATATATGGTTGTCAGCTTCCATTTGGGTGCTGGGAATTGAATCTGATTCCACTGCAGGAACAGGTGTCCTTAACTGTTGAGCCACATCTTCAGCCCCTATTTCTTTTTCTTATAAAATAAATTAGATATGTGGAGAAACAATATAAGACAAATGTATGACCAACTGAGCTATTTATTTAAAAATACAACAAAAGAGCAGTTTATTAAGTTCTCTGATATCACCCAGGAAACATGTCTCATCACAGCTGCCTCTCTTCTTACCTGATTCTCACTCCAAATTAACTATCATCATGACACTGTAGTAATTACTTCATTTAAAAAGAATACTTTAAAAGTTGTATACAATGCATTTGGATTATATTTGCCATATTCCCACAAATACTTCTGGAAATCTACCCCATTTCCATGCCTTTCAATTCAATGCTGTCTTTTTGTCTCCTATAGAATCCAATTAACACCACCCCTCTTCTCTTGAGTGTGAGGCCATCCCCCAGAGCAATGAGGTGCTGAGGCATTGAACCTTTAAAGAAAACTGATACTTCCTCTTCTAGAAACTATCAGTTGCCAATATCTCCTTTTCTAGGTATTGGTCTTCATGTCCATAACCTCCTACCCCATCCATATGGGGAATCTGTCTGGCTTGAGCTTGCAGAGGTCTTGGACATAGCATCACAAGTGTTTTGAGATTATATGTGTATTATTCCTATTCTTTCCAAAAGCACTGTTTTGCTGTAGTTATCCACTGTCCCTGGATTTTAATCTTCTTGCCCCCTCTTCCATGATGAGTCTTAAGCCTTGGTTGCATGGGTATAATTGTCTCATGTAGGACTGAATACTCTGAAGTCTCTCACTCTCTACATATTGATCACTTAGGGGTCTCTATCAATTTCCATATACTTCAGGAATAAGCTTCTCTGATGAAGGTTGAGAGATACAGTAGCCTATGGCTATAACGGTAAGCCATTAGGGGTTACTTTAACTATAGGCATTTCTAGAATAATATTACTACATGCTCTCTTTAGTCCTATGATCTGACTAGCCTAAGGACCTTGCCCCCAATATCAATGCCAGACATGGGTTCAAGCTTGTGGAGTAGGCTTTAAGAGCAATCAGAATGTAATGGGTTACTTCCATGACATCCTGTCACTATCGTACTATTGTTGTGTTTCACCAGGTCAGAAACAATAAAAGCTTAAAGCCTTCACACATGACAATTTTTGGTAATCATTTTTCTCCATGAAATAGCATGCAAAGCACATTCTAGCACTTTGAAAACTACTCAGTAGATATGAAACTTCCAGGCCCATACTAGCTTGATTTCATCACACTCTATAATAACTTATATATGTGGTATCTTTGTAATAGCTTCATTGTCAAGATCAATGGTAATGACAACCCCCCCAAAATGTAACCCATTTTTGGTACCAGGGTTTTTAATTGTTAGAATGTATTGTGTATATGAGGCATTGTTCACTTACAGAAAACTTCATTTAATGTTTTTATAAACATAGATGTATGCATTTTACAATAGTAGGTTTCTGTACATCACTTTCAAAGGATTTATCCCTTCCTGCCTGCACTCATTCTCCAACACCATTTAACTCTAGCTATTCTGTTAATCCCTTACTCAGTTACATCACTGCATCCTGCCTCCACCCTGTCAGGGTTCTGCCACAGTTTCTTGACTTCTATGAGTATCCCAAATGAAATAAACATATCTGGAAACAAAATGTAGCAGCCACATATGAAAAAACAAGAAATAGTCTCTCTGGGTCAGGAATACCCAACTCAGAATGATTATTTCCAGCTCCACCAATTAATTATGTATTTAATAATTTTGTTTTTTCTAACAACTAAATAATATTAACTGTGTAAATGTAGCATTATGTTTATCCACTTATCAGTTGATGGATATTTAGCCTTTTCTATTTCCTAATTACTGTGAAGAAAGTGGCAATGAACATGGATGAACAAGTAGTTTTGATTTGCATTTCCCCAATGGACAAAGATAATGAACTTAAATTTTTTTCTTAGCCTTTTACATTTCCTCTTTTCAGAAGTCTATTTAATACAATTCTTCAAATTTTAATTGGATTTTTATACACTAGCCTTCTGTCTGACACATGCTTTAAAGGTAAATTTTCCCATTCTGTATGCTGTCTTTTTTAGTGCCTGCACTGTCAAGCATTATTTCAGAAAGTCTTTCCTGTGCCTACCACTCAAAATGAAAGCTTACATGATTAAGGGTAAAATTAGAACTTTACCTATCTCTCTTCACAAAACTAAACTCCAAACAGATCAAGGACCTTAATACAAGACCTGACAACTTTTGTGCAAATCATCAAATTATTCTCTTTGGTGGATCACATTTACATTAGTTTCATTAGCAAGAGTTCTTGTGGTATTTTGTGTGTTTTCATTTCTTTGATAAGTGAAGCAAGATGGGCCCTGGACACACATACAATTTCCCCCAAAGAGTTTAAGTTATTTTCCAGGGAAAGCCCCTAGAATCCACTCATGAAGAGTTTGGGAATTGCCTTTTCAATAGCAGACATATACAGAAGCTAGCTAATCTGTTCAATAACTTGTTAATGTCTCCTGCTCAAAATCCTCTGTGTGGAAACTGACTATTGCTCCATCCCCATCAAAAGAAACCTGTTTTCTGCAGAGACCCAATGATCATAATACACATGCTAAGGGGCACTGAAACTTTCTCACTAGTCAAAAACTTGTGCCTTCTTGTTCCTTTGTGCAAACTCAATAGAGCTCTTTGATAGTCGGACTCAATAGAAAATATTATCTTTCTATGTGATTGGGTGGATAGCCTCTGCTTGGTGTCCCAGGTGCTAACTGGTGGCCCAGATCTCTATGTTATGAGGTTATATTTGCTGTAATACAATAACAACATCCACTAATTCTTTGAGAAGAGTATTTGAGGCACTGCAAATTTACTGTTACATTTTCTTCTCTCTTTTTTTTTAATTATGAAATTATTGGCCATTCTTATGGTTTCTTATTGGTTATTTCTGCTTTAACTATTAACACATGTTTCTATTAATTGAAGTGTTTCCACGTGGTTGCCTTACCGGGAATGCAGGGTCTGCATCTCCATTGTTGGTTACATCTCTGCAGAGAAAAGAGCGATTGCTTGTTTGTTACTGTTTGTATTTTGATTCTGCCCAGCTACGTTACTTCCTGCCTATCTGTACAGACCTCCAGACCTCTATGGCTAGCTAGTGGCAGTATCTGCCATTCTAAGTCACTTCCTGCCTGACCAATCAGTGTTTTATTCATCAACCAATAAGACAAACATATTTACAGAAGAACATTCCCCCATCATCTCCTCTTTTCTGTCTAAATAAAAAGAAGGGTTTTAACTTTAATATAGTAAAATTACATATAACAAAACAGTTATTAAGCAAGAAATATAATTATAATATTTAGTTCATTAACATCAAGAATTAAAGAAAATATCCTATTATCTATCCTATTTTAGTGATTCTAAAGTCTTATATGGTTTTTAATGGCTGAGTAATATTCTGTTTTGTAATTGTACCACTTTATCCTTATTCATTCTTCTGTTGATTACATCTATGTTTTTTTTCCAATTTCTGGGTATGATTAATGGAGCAGCAATGAACATGGTTGAGCAAATGTCCTTGTGGTAGGATTCAGCTTCCTTTGGGTATATGACTAAGAGTAGTATACCTGGAATTTGAGGTATACTGGTTCCCATCTTTCTGAGAAATTGCCATACTGATTTCCATAGTGGCTATAAATGTTTGCACTTGCATCAGCAATGGAGGAGCGTTCCCCTCATTCTATATCCTCACCAGCAAGAGTTGTCACTTGTTTTGGGATCTTAGCCATTCTGACAGGTGTTAAGATGGAATCACAAAGTAGCTTTGATTTGCATTTCCCTGAAAGCTAAGGATGCTGAACATTTCTTTCAGTGTTTCTCAGCCATCTTAGTTTTTTTAAATTGAGAATTATCTGTTTTGAAGTGTTCCCTATTTAAATGGGGTTATTTGTTTTTATGACATCTTGTTCCTTGTGTTCTTCATGTATTCTGGATATTAGCCCTCTATTTGATGCTAAAAATCTTTCCTCATTCTGTAGGCTACCAATTTGACTAAATGATGGTGTCTTTTACCATGAAGAAGATTTTTTATTTCAAGAGGTCCAATTTGTTTATTTTGATTTTTGTCAGTTTTACTTAGCTAAACATGGGAAATGTGGAAAGCCAAGATTTTTCCTAAAAATTGTTATGCAGATTCCTCTTTTAAAATTTTCTTTACCCAAGTTCTTTCACTTTATTTTTATTGTGCTTAAAGGTAATAGTTATTATGTCTTTACCAGGTACAAGATTCTACTTTAAATGTTTTGTATATGTTATTTCATTCCAAAGCAGTGTGATGAAAGGGACTTTACAAGTTTATCCAAGTTCTTAATCCTTCCAGACTTTCTGCTTATTTTCACTATTGAGAGTATTGCACTTTATTATACAATAAGCTCTAAGAAACAATCTAAGTCACTTCTTATATAAAGCATGTGTTTTGATTAACTGTATATTACATATTTACTATCTTATATTAAATACATTATTTTATAATATTAAATAAACTATTTTATATTTGTAAGATATATGTTATATAAAGTATGCATTGTATCTTCCTCCCTCCCTCCCTTCCTTCTTTCCTTCCTTCCTGTCTCTGCCTTTGGGAGCTGTAGTCACAGGCATTTCAGCATACCCAGCTGATTTTCTTAGTCAGTAGCTCTGGTAGAGACCTGCAGTTTTTCGTTTATATTCATGTAACTGTATGGAACCTGTACCGTGTTTGCTTCTCGTGCTGTCTCAGCATTTCCAGGTGGGCACTGTGCCAGTTCACTCTGTGATCCCCTTTTACTTGGCAATTTTTGGAAAATTTGCTTCAGTTAGACTCCTAGTGTTGATGGTTTGGCTGTTTTTCTTTCTCGTTGTCTTCAGTTAGCTGTAGTGTTGACTTTTTACTCTTACTTTATTTATTTGCCATATTCTCTTCTCTTTGTTCTACCTTCTTTACCATGAGCTTTCAAAGTTTGTCTTTTTGCTTCTCTTTCCTGATGATACCAATTATTTGTAGGATTATATTTATAAGTTTTAATTTCGGGTAAGATACTCTTTTTGAGTATGAGAAAACTCATGTTTTCTTTTATACAATATAGTTTTCTATTTTTCCCTTTCATTCATTTGGAAATACTGTGTCACTGGTCAAACATTCACTTCCTGTCTGGTTTTCCTGTAGGTACGAAGGAACGAATTCTGCTTCTTAATTTGGTCTTTTACTAACTTTCTAAAATCTATCTCAAACACTCCCCATCAATCAGTGGCATGTGAATTTAGTTTTGGTGGCTTTCTCAAGGCAATTTGGTTTAGGATTCTTCTTGAGAGACAAATGTTTTTGTTTTAAAATATAGTTAGTTTCACAGGGAATTTGTGACACGAGTATGGTGAATTTCCATGTGCATTGTAATCAGTATGTTCTGTTTTGTGTGTGGAAGATTTCCTTATTACCCAGATAGCTTTTTAAGAATGAAATTCCCTGAACTCTAAGGTAAATTTAGAAACACATAGCTGGTTGCTTCCTAGGCTTTCTTAGCTGTGCTTCCTGTCCCTTCTCTTGTCACAATGCTTTCTCTTCGCATTTCCCCTCCTCTCACTTGATTTGGGCTGCATTGTGAGTCACCTCTCTGCCTGTGTTCTTAGTTCCAAAGGAGCATTAGTGTTCTGCTGTGCAGGCTCTTCTCGACTGTTCTCTTCCAATCAGAGTCTTAGCAAGTGTTTCACACTTTCCAGGATCCGTGTGGGCAATGCATGCTTCTGTTCTTTGCTGTTCAGTGCAGGGACTGCTGCATCCTGTGAAGATTGTCTCTATTGTTCCACTGAGCTCGGGCCCCATAAACAGCACATTATATCACAGGTTTCTGCTTTTGTCTGCATCACACCCCCTGGATGCTGTGATAATTCTTGACCACTGAGTTCGGGCCACTGGGAATCGTGGTCATTTAGTTTGATTTCAATATTGAACATGATCATTAGTCTCCTTTCTTCAGTTCTGCCCTCTATGTGCATCTGTGCATTTGTTTAGATCAGACACTTCAGGAAGCAAACTCAGACCTTCCACTCTCCTTCCAGACTCCTATCTGGATGTCTCCCTCTCACTTGTAATAATACCACTCACAAACTAAACCACATACACACACAGACACATACATGCGTCCACACACATAAAGACAATGGATGAAAATATTGCAAAAGATAAGACCATAAAGAGAGCCTATACTTTCAGAACAACTTTGGTTCATTATTACCTATAAATGTTCATTAACAAGTTTGACTTTTTATTATTCTACAAACATGTATCTTTAGACTCAATGCAAGATTAAATCATCTGCATTTCTAAAAGACAAGTGACGTTACTGAAACCTACATTCCATGTGAATTTGTCAAAACCAAGCATAAAATTAAAAAATAACAAAACTCCCCCAGTGATAGTCTAATCCACTAGTATAAATGTTCAAATTCATTACACAATCAACTTCTTTAAATATTTCTCTTTTAAAATCACCAAAATCCAATCAAATATAAAGTATTACTTTTGGAGGTTGTGGATTGAATTTTTATATGTGATATACAGAGGAATTTAATCAATGATTATCACTAGGGATTTGGAACTGCTATTGTTCCTTAATTTGCACAATGAACAAATACCTTTGTGAATTCTCTCTGAAAAGGTAATCACATCCTATATTTAAATAGACTTGCCTCTTTAGCGTAATTCAATTTTTAAAAGGAAACATTTATGGTTTCATTAAATCTGCTCTACAATTTTATTCCATTGCTTTAAGGTTATTTTAAAAATGAACACAAACTGCCCACACTAGTAATTACCCCAATTCTTTAAAAAAAATGCAGCTATAATTCAGTCATTAAGAAGGGAAGCAGAGCTTAGTCCATCAGCAGTTATTTATAATAGCACATCTCAATTGATTATACTGCAGATTTTTTTGTAGGTCTTGTTTTATAAATTGAGTCTAGTCAAGTAAACATAACATTTGGTAATAGTCTTCATAGCAGCTGTCAAAATGACTTATTGTTTTTCCAGGCCCTGCATTCCTTCAGAATTAATAATACCTTTGTGCCCTTTATAACACTTATTATTGATGCCATGAAGTTCTCTATATTTAATGAGTAGATGTTTCATTATAGTACATAGTTTTGTTGACAGATAGAAAGTGTTTCTAATCTTTTTCTCTTTTCCTCTTGATTGAAGTATTGTAAATATGCAATTAGCAGTTGAAGTAGAAGTAAGAAGAAGAAATATCAGCTGTCAAAATTTCTGTTCAAAGATGCAGAATGCTTTAAGCTAAGAACACCATGACAAAAGATAAAAGTATCCTTGCCAATGTGCCTCTAAGTAGCAAAATGTTTATACATTGATTTATCCTGTTTTCTTGAAGTGACTGTAATAATTGTCTTCTATGCAATAGGAATTATTGAAAAGATACATTTCTTTCTTGCAGTGCAAAGGTTGTGATCTTATGCACGCTTAGCTTTTAATTTCCATAGTTAATTGCTTTAAGTATTTTTCAGTAATGAGGGGATCACTGGCTTCTAAGAGTAAAAGAAAATAGAAAATATACCTGAATATGTTGGTGAATCCTAGAAGAGATATAAATTATACTGCTAGGAATTTTTACTAATCCTCATCAAGAATACTTAATCCTTGATACTTACCAAATTCTCAGAGGTGATCCAAAATATGAAGAGGTTTTGATATTTTACACTCTTCAAATTTCAACACCTCTATTTTGGCCTCATGAGTTTATATAGGCATAGTCTATTTTTATGAGACTTGCATTTTTTATAAGGAGGTTGCCAAACACAAAACAATATGGATCATCTTTGAGCAATAAGCATATCAATGCCTTAGGCATATAGGAAAATGATGTCATTCATTCCTAAATATTATTTAGTAAGAATTTTATTCTTTTATTTAATTTATGTAATCTTTATAAAATATGTATAAGATATATTAGTGGTCAGACTATAGTAAATATTTCTATACATTTATAATGTTCCTCAATTGGTTAATATTTCCTACATGTTTATCCCATATGTGATATTTAAAGGAAAAATGTTTTTGTGAAAACAGATTAAAAAAGTGAGAAACATAAATTTATTTAACATGTCTTTGATGATATAGGAGACTTTGCACAGGAATTATACTAAGAAACAGGAAGTGCTGGGGTTACTATTTAAAAACAGGTTTTTAAATGGTATTTAAATGCAGGTTTGATGAAGTGCAGAAAGATTTGGAACACTGTGATATGACCATCTGAGCTGACTGTAAAATGGGAAAAGCTTAACCAAACCCCTTCTTCCTAGTGTGGCCATGTTTGGAGTATGATGCCTCTTGGGATGTTGGCCTACTCTTCTTACTGCTTCAGTGTGCCTTCTGACTGCTTCAGGAGAAGGTCAGGCAGTCCTTTCTGACCTGCTACTTCTTAAATTCCACCAGTAAGCCATTAGTCTTCAGAGACTTTTTGTTTTGAGTTTAGTATGTCCTGAATCTTATCAACGTTTTATGGAGAATATAGCTTCGGTTTTGATATACTTGAGTTAAAAACGATTTGTTGAGAAGTAAGTTTTTCCATATTTCCTTCTCTTAGCTTTGTTGTTTCCTCCTTATTATTATTGGATTGGCTTGAGACTTATTTGCATGTGCTCTGGGTCAAGGATTTAGTTTTGCAGTTTTGCTTTTGTTTACATAATGAGCTGGGCTTCAACAATTGCTAAATAACCCACTTTCCTCAAGGGGACTTTGAAAGTACAATCTCTCTCATTTACTGCATTTCCATGGATACTCCTAAGTTGACCTTCGAGCACCTTCTGTCCAGTAAAAGTTGGCTTGTTCCTTTACATATGTTGTTAAATTATTTTATGATCACAGATTTTTAAGAGGCTTTGGACTATAGCAGGATGTTTCAATTTATTTTTATGCTTACATTTTTTTGCCGTTGATGTTTGTATATTTTAATGTTAAGTTCAAAATTAATATTTCCACAAATCACTCCTAAAATCCTATTGAAAATGGACTTGAATTTGAGAATTAATTTTGCAAAGTGGAATAGGATTTGGTGTCTTTGAATTGACATATCTTAATAAGATAATGATACTAAAATGCCCACTTATTACTGTGCTGTTTAATGCCACTAAGCAGAGTCTTAACAATTTGGTCAGTTCTCAACTTTCTTCCATATTTAAGCTGCAATTTACCTGCTAAATTTCAGTTATATTTCCCCTTTATGGGAATGACACAAATAACTGAGTTTGTAAGGTAAGCTCTGGTCTCCTCACTTATGGAATCTTCATTTGTAAAAGCGTCAAAAAGAAAGCAAGGACCGTAAGAATAAAGAGTGAAAATGAACTCGTGACTGAAAAGGGAAACCCAGCCTGTCCCTGATCAGGTTGGGAGGTGTTGGGATTAGTTTTTTCACCAGCCTGGCCTCACTACCACAGCAGCCCGCAGCCCCAATTAACACACCAAGACCCTTTACTTGATATAATGCTGTTGGACAGTTACTAGTTTCTTATCGGCTAGCTCTGTCTTAATTACTAACCCATTTCTATTAATCTAAGTACTTCCACGTGGTCTTATCTTACCCGAGAGATGGGGCTTGACAGGTTTGCTCTCTCCAGACACTCCATGTTGACTCCTCCTTATTACTTCTTCTCTCCTCCTTGTCTCCTAGTCTCACCTATCTTGCTTTCCTATTGGCCAACAGTGCTTTATTCATTAACCAGTATGAGAAACATATTTACAGAATGACATCTCCCATTAGGGAGGGTCAATTGTGCAGATGAAGTCAACAACTGGGGACCTCCTGCACTCCACCACAGTTAGCCAAAAGCACCATAAAGGTGCTCCATGTCTGTCTTCCCTCTTTCATTAATTACAAATTTCTGATTGCAAGGCTTCTTCATCTCAACAGCCCATTATTGTTAACTGGGCATCTTCTACATCTTCTAATACCTCCTTGTATACAGTAGCCCACCCATAATGCATTAGCCTGTCATAGACTCTCCTATAAATCCCTTAGAATGAACTCTTTTACCAGCATTAAAACCAAACCAAACCAAACCAAAGTTATATCTTTTCCTGAAATTTTGTTTCCCATGTGCAAGCCAAATTAATAAATAAATTAATAAATAATATTAAGATTACAAATAGGTTTTCATGTGACAGTCTGACTAGGCATGACAAGTCACAGTAGTTGGTTTATTCTTTTGTTGTTCCTATGTAGAAACACAAACGTTTGCTAACCTTTTCTTTTTCCCTATTTCCTTTGACTTTGGTAGCAATTTTCTTCTCCAAACTATTGGCCAGTATGCAGATATCACAATGGTGAACACAGATAGCATCTGGGTTTCTTGCCTAGCAGGACAGTATTCTCCAGAACCCATCCCACATCTCCCTCCTTGTCTTGAAGGAAATAAAATCTATGCTTCCAGTGTTGTTCTAGTTAAATATCACATTCTGAAAAAATGCTGCATTCGCCAAATCAAATAACTCTTTTCTTGATGTGTAATTTTCACCTTACTTTTATTATGTTAAATTAGTTTCCTCTTATTTTCATTTCCTAATGATTAACCATCCTTGCATACTGGGAATATTCTGAGCCATACTACAATGCATTGCTTTTAAATACAGCTTTTGTTTTTCATTGTGCTTTTAATTAGCATTTCCCTAATGACTACTAGTCCTGAGAATCTATAATGTGCTTGTTAGTAATTTCTACATCCTTTGGAGATGGCTCATTTTACATTCTTGAGGTATATTACACATCCATAAACCACAGTCATTTTTGTTCAGCTTGTTTTCTTTATATTGCCTTAAAGAGCTAATATTTTAAATTTTGATGCAGTCCAGTTTATTAATATTTAATCTGGGGTTTGTATGCTTTGTGGTGGTGTCCCATGTAAGAAATTTCAGCTGAAGTCGAGAGTTTTCTCTTGTGCCCCCCTCAAACCCAGAGACAAGGATTCAGTCCAGGGCTCTATACATACTGCAAATGTTATACGTTAGAGCCACAGCTTCACTCCAACTTCCAATGTATAAATTTTTGGCATTCTACTTGAGTATCTGGCTCATGTTGATATTTCTTTGATGTGAGATCAGGATCAAAGCCTATTGATTTATTTAAATGCTCTTTTACTTAGCTTTGGTAGATCTCATTTTACATACATTATGAATTATCTCTGCAAATTTTGTAGGTACTTTTACTATAATAAGTTGTGTTATTATTTTAAATTTTGGAGGGAGAAGTAGGAGAAAGAGAAGGGGAGGAGAGGAAAGCACATGTGACTAGGAAGATTGAGTCAGGGTAGGATAGAAGACAGGAGAGAGAGAGAGAGAGAGAGAGAGAGAGAGAGAGAGAGAGAGAGAGAGAGAGAGAGAATGAACATAAAAGAGGGAGTCATTATTGGTTTGAAAAGAAAACTGAACCTGAAGAAAGGTCTAGAGACCTACAAGACTGCTGCCAACTAACAATTTGAGCAACCGTGGAAAGGCTACCATAAATACCCTTCCAGGATAGTGAGATCAACAACTAACTTATCTACCATCATGGAGCCCTCATTTATTACCTGTTGGAAACAGAAACAAACACCCATACATAAACACTGAGTCAAACTAGAATCCAGATGCAGAGGGAGAGGACAAGACCAGGTTGCAGAAACAGATAGAGACAGCTGACCTGAACAAGGAGGAGAAAACTGGCCCCCAGACTGATAGCTGGGAATCCAGCATGGACTGACTCAGGCCCCCCTGAATATGGGTCTCAGCCAGAAGGACTGAGCAGTCTAAGAGACCTCAGACAGTGGAGCCAGGATGTATCCCTGGTGCACAAAAAGACCTTGCGGACACATCCCCCATGGAGGGATAACTGCCTTAATCTAGAGACAGGAGAGAAGCCCTAGTCCCTACTTCAAATGCCTTGACAGATTTACATGACCCCACCAGGATAGCATTGCCCTACATGTGGAATTGGGGTGGGGGGATGGTAGGGGAGTGTGGTCAGGGTGCATGTGAGGGGGCAGAGAAGGTAAGAGGAAAGGAGGTTGGGAGGGAGGGAGGGGTAATGGGATCGACATGTAAAATAAAAATAAATAATAAAAAATAAAAAACAATTGATTTTCATATCCTACCAATTTTATAAGTGCAATTAAAATGATTTAGGTATTTTTGTAAATTCCTAAACTTTTTCTTATAATCTCATGTTGCTAGTAAACAAAGTCTCATTTTTTTAATGTTTACCTTTTGTGGACACAGTTTCTGTTCCTCCTGGTTCCACTGCTATTTAACCCCAAATAAACACACAGAGGCATATTAATTATAAACGGTTTGGCTGATGGCTCAGGCTTCTTATTGACTATCTCTCTTAATTATTAACCCATTTCTATTAAACTATGTATTTCCATGAGGCTGTGGATTTCCCATGATGCTCCAGCATGTTTCTCCTTTTATCATCTACATGTCATATGCTCTGGCAGCCTCTCTCTCTGTCCTCATCTTATAGCTCCTCACATACTTTCTGCCTGGCTATGGCCCAATCAGAGTTTTATTCATTTACCAATAAGAGAAACATATATACAGAAGGACATCTCCTATCCAAGTTTATTTCCCTAGTGCTTTACTGAAGTTAGAAGACAAGAAAGTACTCATGAATATGAAGAGAAAACTCTGGTATTAGTAAGGACATGATATAAGCTAACAGTTTTATAGATAATCTTCAGGAGCTTTGAGAGATTATCTCACACTTACAGTTTGCTTTGAGAGTCTTTCTTTCTTTCTTTAATTTAAAATCAATCTTATTTTACAGATCAATCCCAATTCCCTCTCTCTCCCATCCTTCTATGCCCCTCACCGACCACCCATCTACTCCACAGGGAGGGTGAGCCCTTTCATGGGAGTTCATCATAGTCTGTCACAACATTTTGGTGAGGGCCTAGGCCCTCCTTCCTGTATCTGGGCTGAGAGAATACTCTTTCATGGGGAGTGGACTCCCAAAGTCCATTTATGCACTAGGAATACATTCTTGTTCCATTGTCAGAGGTCCCATAGACTGCCCAGACTCTCACTTCTCCAGATTAACTATTTCTATGGGTTTCTCAGCAGGGTCTTGACCTATGTGCTCATCCCTCCTCTCTCTACAACTGGATTCCAGGAGTATGGCTCAGTGCTTAACTGTGGGTGCCTGATTCTGCTAACATTAGCTACTAGATGAAGGCTCAAGGATGGCATTTAAGGATGGCATTAGGGGAAGAGTATTTAAGGTAGCCTCTCCACTGTTGCTTAGATTCTGAGTTGGGGCCATCCTTATGGATCTTTGGACATTTCCATAGCACCAGATTTCTCTTTAAACCTATAATGGCACTCTCAATCGAAGTTCTCTTTTGTCGCTCTCCTCTATTCTCCTGACTCAGTGTTCCTGATCCCTCATGATCTCCTCCTGCCCCTCCCCTTCTCCCTTCTCTTTTTGTACCTGCCCCCCCCCCCCACACACACTCCATTTTCTCAGGAGCCCATGTCCCTTTCCTTGTCTCCAGGACACCATGTTTCAAGATTTCATTGTTCCCCCCCCCCCCACAGAGTAATACTCCATTGTGAAAATGGACATTTTCTGCCTCCATTCTTTGGTTGTGGGACATGCTTCCAGGTTCCGGCTAGTGCAAATAATGCTGCTATGAACATAGTTGAACAGATATCCTTGTGGCATGATTGAGCATCCTTTGGGTATATGCTCAAGAGTGGAACTACTGAATCTTGAGGTAGTCTGGTTCCCATTTTCCTGAGAAACTGCCATACTGATTTCCAAAGTGGTCTCACAAGTTTGCACCTCCACCAGCAATGGAGGAGTGTTCTCCTTTCTCTACATCCTCTCCATCATAGACTATCATTGGTGTTTTTGTTAGCCATTCTGGCAGGTGATTTTAGCCATTATGGCAGAGATGTTTTGATTTGCATTTCCTTGATGGCTAAGGATGTTGTGCACTTTCTTAACTGTCTTTCAGCCATTTTAGATCCTCTATTGAGAATTCACTTTTTAGTTCTGTATCCCACTTTTTGATTGGATTATTTGGTGTTTTGGTTACTAGCTTCTTGAGTTCTTTGTATATTTTGGAAATCAGCCCTCTGTCAGATGTGGGGTTGGTGAATACCTTTTCCCATTCTATGGGATGCCACTTTGTCTTATTGACTGTGTTTTTTGCCTTACAGAAACTTCTCAGTTTCAGGAGCTCCCATTTATTAATTGTAGATCTCAGTGTTTGTGTTATTGGAGTTATGTTTATGAAGTTTTCTCTTGTATCAGTTCATTCAAGGGTACCTCCCATATTCTCTTCTAAGAGGTTCAGTGTCGCTGGATTTATGTTGAGGTCTTTGATCCATTTGGACATAAGTTTCATGCATGAAAGTAGATAAGAATCTGTCTTCAATCTTCTACATGTCAGTATCCAGTTATGCCAGAACCATTTGTTGAAGATGCTTTTTTTTTTGTTTCCATTGTATAAGTGTAGCTTATTTGTCAAAAATCAGGAGTTCGTAGGCGTGTTGGTTAATATCAGGGTTTCAATTCTATTCCATTGGTCTCCCTATCTGTTTTTGTGCTAATACCAAGCTGTTTTCATTACTATAGCTCTTTAGCAAAGTTTGAAGTCAGCGATGGTGATGGCTCTGGAAGTTTTTTTTATTGTATAGGGTTGTTTTGGCTATTCTGTTTTTTTTTTTTTTTTCCTACATAAAGTTTACTATTCTTTCAAGGTCCATGAAGAATTTTGCTGGGGTTTTGAAAACATGTATTTAACTTGCCTTTTTCCTACCTGTTGTTTTAATTCATCTTCTACTGTATTAAAATTTTATATTCCATTTATCAATTTTTCTAATATTGAGTTAAGCCTGCATTCCTGGTTTCTGTTCATATAATTATAATATACTGCAACTTATCCTGTTGCTTTTAGAATTTCTACATTTTATTCAGTATGTTTGCTAATGAAATAGTTCTTTGGGTGGTGCATTGATGACATAGCATTCAACTTAGCTACCTTGTGGAACTCTACAAAGAAGATGGGCTCTAGTATCTCTCACAGATGCTGCTAATCTGTAACTGTATGAGTTTCTCTTACAAGGTGATATTGTATTTGTGTTTAAAATTCATGAATTCTCCAATGCTCTAGTAATTTCTATACTAGTTATAATACATAATATAAATGCTATGTAAGTCATTGTTGAACAATAATATTTAGGTAATAATCTATTTACAATATCCTTGCTTATTGGCAAAATGTCTAAACATATTACTTAAATAATATAATTTAGCTATTAACCTTAGTAATGCCACATTTTTATGTTGAGATAATTTGTTAATTTTCATCCTAATTGTTGCTATGCCAACATTTCTTCCAAGCTTTAAAGCCTCCCCCACTTTTTTGCTTCTTAACAAACACAACTTAAGAATTCCTTGAAATAAGCTAATACTCAATTTTCACCTTGTAACTGTTTGACCAGTAAATACCTAACAATTTAAAAGGGCAGATAGAATAAAAGCAAAAATCTTGTTTATGTAATCTGAAAATGCAAATTACCTGCAAAGAGATCTCACATTTTCTTTTAGTACAAGTGAGAATTGGCTGGTCCCAATAGAACACGGAGTTTGACATCTTACTTCCAGCTTTAAGTAACAGTTTTTCTCTTCTCAGCAAGATTTCTCTATGTAAATGGAACTTTTTGTCAGTACTAAAATTGACAGGCCCAAACAGTCAGGAAAAAGGAAACACTATTTCCAGAACAGACATAAACTTGTGTTTGTGTAATTTTAGAATTTTTAGCTTGTGTATATTTTATTATCTTATGTTAACTGCATATAAAAAGATGTATCATCATGATAAAGAACTGTCTTTATAATAACATGTAAACAAAAGTGTGGGAATTGTGGCTAACAGATGGCCTAGAAGTTAAGAGCACTTGCTACTCTTGAGTACCTGAGTTTTGTTGGTTCCACCCATGTTGGATGGCTCCACAGCAGCCTACAACTCCAGCTGTGTGGGGGTGGAGTGGGGATGCAATACTCTTTTCTTGCCATTGCAGGTAGCCACATGCATCTTTGTCTCTGTCTCTGTCTGTCTATCTCTCACACACGTTTTTAAAAATAAAGTTTAAAATTTGAGTATACATGATTATAAATATATAAAAATTACTCATTGAAAAATAATCAATAGTAGGAATAGCCATTTATTATTATTATTTGTACTTCAAAGACTAGTAATAATGCTAATTAAAAATAACAAAATGCCCGAAGATGTGATTAATATAATTTTCTATCTTTTAAAAACCAAACAACATTTATTTTAAATTGGGAGATGATGAATTTTAAAATATTTACATTTTTTAAAATCCAGAATAAGATTCAAGTTTTTAAAATTTTTTATTGAGCTTTAAATATTCTAAATCTCTTGGGCCTATTGCTTTAGATTTTTGATCCAGTGTAAAACTTTTCAGGCTACTATTTCTTAAATTTCACCCAGGTTCTGGTGATGATGGGTCTCCTGATGCACCAATTTGCTTGCCTGCTGTTGTCTGTTAGGTCTATGGTAAATTTTGTTCATTCCCTTTTCTTTGTATTTAATATCTATATATTTCATTCACAGCTCCTTTTTTCCTTGTTCATGTCCAATTTGTTTTTCTGGTTCCCATGCTAATTTCATCTTAACAAGTTCTGTTATGTCTTTCCCATAGACCCCTTTCTCTCTCTGTCAATTTTATATTTTCCACTAGATACCTGGTCTTATAATAATGTCATATACTATTAATGTTTTTTTTCTGCTAGTTGCACCATTTCTCTTATGTCTGAGGTTTACACTGATTTATTTTTTTCCAAATTGTGGGTCATATTATTTTTGTTTATTTAAAACAATATACTCTAGATGTTGTTTCCATTTCAGTGATCCCATTTTGCATTGGCAGGATTGGAAGTTACCCAGAAGCTCCTTGTTCATTCAGGGCTTTCTGTTATGTTCTCATAGCACACACCCAGAGAGCCTTTTTCTAGTTAATTAGTTCCACTGTTGAGGCAAGACAGTTCCAAAAACTTCAATCTTCTCTAGTGCCTTTACTCGGGAGATCTTTCCATCTGGCAGCGGGCTTGGAGAAAGTTGACAGTTGCCTTCTGGGCTCGTGCCCGTGCAGATCTGTACTTAGCTCGGAGCTCAGAGGGACCTTACAGACCTACAGAACCATCTCTGTGCATTTGAGAGACCTTTTTCAGATCTCAGGCTTCTTGATTTGCCTGATTGTTTTGTGTACCAGCATGCTGCCAGACTCGGTTTGGGATCCAACTGCCTCCACTGCAGAATGAAAAGTGCCTGCAGGCAGTGGGGACAACCTCATTGTCCTCAATTTCTGTAGCAGCTCCATCCAGTCCTGCTCTGCTCATAGGCTGACTGTTTCTAGGAGGAGGAAATTCCCAGAGGATTTCACTTTAGTGGCTCAAATTAGAATTGCATAGCTTTAAACACCTATATAGTTTTTACTGTGATATCATTGTTTTGTTTTAAAATAAATAGTTTTATAATCCTCGCTGACAGAGATGTTCAACTTTTCCATTTTAGACATTTTATGCAATGGGCATATCATTAAAGACAGAGCTTGCCTCAAGCAGTATAACCTTGAATTGCTTGGTTTCGTTTCTAAATTACTGGAAGTTTCCTACAATAGTAACTTACACTATTAAATTTTTACCTATTTTTGTGCTACATTGACCAAAGTTTTATTTATTTTATTTTTTCCCATTGTGTGTGTGTGTGTGTGTGTGTGTATGCGTGCGTGCATGCGAGAGAGAGAGAGAGAGAGAGAGAGAGAGAGAGAGAGAGAGAGAGAGAGAGAGAGTATAAGTTGTCAAATTTGAGAGGGTAGTATTATTCCCTCCATTGAGGCTTGCATGAACTCACTCTGTAATCCATGCTGGCTTTGAACTTAAAATGGTCTTCCTGGCTTAGCCTTGTGAGTCCTGTGATTACAATAAGGCACTGCCATGGTGGACTAATAAAGGATACCTGTTTTATTTTAAGATTTTGAATTGGCGGCTGGAGGTTTTGGTGCAGCTGTTAGGAGCATTTTCTCTTCTTTGAGAGTTCAGTCCCCAGCATCCATACTGGATGGCACCACCCATCAAAACAACACTCCCCCACAGAAAAATTAAGAATTAAAATGTTTGGAAAGTGAAAATACAATAAAAAATTAACATTGAAATAAGAAAGTAAAATGAAGAAATAAACAGAATAAAAACGAAGTCATAGAAGAGCCCATCATTTCTGATTGGCAGTGGGTGACATTTGCTGGGTTTCCAGTGAATCTTTTGAACCCAAGGGCAAAAATGTATGCACGTGGTACTTGAAACTGACTTTTTAAAAACATATAATTCACTTTATTCATAATATTTTTGTGGGAAGGTATTAGATCACCAAATTTCTTCTTTGGTAAATGCACTGATTTACATATATATATGTAAATTTATATATACATATATAAAGATATAGTATTTTGTATATAATTAACACATACTAAATATATAATTAATGATAAGTATATATAAATAATAACTATATAAATTACTTTATAAATATATATATATTTATAAAGTCTATATCAGGCATTTCTATGATATTAACTGACAACTAATATTCTAGCTTGTCCCTGTTGCAGTCAAGCCATCTGACTGATGGGTTATGCAAAATCCAGGAGTACAAAAATGAATCATTTTGAAAATAATTGAAGGACTGAATAGCCAATACAATAATACACAAAGAATATATAAGTTTCAGGGTTCTATTAAACTTGCTTTTTAAGTTTGCATCTAAGCAATGAAAGGTATTAGAGTTAGTAATAGTGTACTGGTATGATAAGACTTGTGAAGTAACTCTGGAGGAGGCCCAGTTTGCAAATATTGTTGCAATGTTCACCTTGCTGGAGTTAGCACCTCTGTGGTTGGGCTGGGATAGGGGTGCCAATCTTTTCCCAGAATGCATCATCATTGCAATGTTCTCAGGAAAGAACATAGGTGGTATAATCCCTACATTCTAACTAATTGTCTTTATATTGACTTACAAGTGTAGTCTTCACCCCTCATCAAGGAATCTTCTTTTCTCAACAGATGGAGACTACTACTGAAAACTTCAGCCAACCAAAATGCAGAGTTGTGGAACCCAGTCCCAATGGACACATCCACAAAACACTCCTGTACTTAAGGCTAAGGGAATATTGTAAGAAAAGGGATGAGAAAATTAAGAACCAGAGAACCAAGGAGTTTGGTATGTGACTGTGTCTTGTAGTCATACCAGAATCTACCCCCATAAAGTCTTACCACCATGACTGCCCAAATAAGAGATGAACAAGGACAACTTTCCCCAGAGAAGAGCACAACAGCTGGTAAGTCCTGAAAATATATACACAGGTCACATTGTAAACGCTGAGCAAATTATACCTAGGAATATACACATGCACACATAAAATACATGTGCATACATATATACATATGCATATACGAATGTGATAACTAACAAAAGCTGACACAAGTTTGGGAGAGCAGAGTGATATCTGGGAGGCTTTTGATGGATGAAAGTAAAGGAAGAAATGATGTAATTATATTATAAACTCAAAAATAAAAGCAGCTATTAAGTTAGCATAAAAAGTAAAAACAAAACAAAACAAAACAACAACAACATAAAAACACAGCTGGTTTTTCTAGATGGGTTTTTCTGTGGCAGCTTTGGAGGCTGTCCTGGAACTAGGTCTTGTCAACCAGGCTGGTCTCAAACTCACAGAGACCCAACTGTCTGCCTCCAGAGTGCTGGGATTAAAGGCATGTGTAACCAACGCCTGGCTATATTTAAAAAATATAATTTTGTGTCTAGATATTTTATCTGAATATGTCTGTGAATGTCTGGTGCCAACACCAGAAAAGGGTGTTGGATCCCCTGGAACCAGAATTACAGGAGGAATCGGACTGCCACATACGTGCTGGGAACAGAATCAGGGTCCTTTGTGAAACCCTTGAGCCATTTTAGTTGGATTTTTTCCTACTCTTTGCTCTTTGGAGGCCCACCACCCACCTCCCAAATAAATACATGGAAACTTATTTTCACTTGTGAGTCCCTGGCCTTAGTTTGGCTTACTTCTGGCCTGCTTTTCTTAACAAATTATCCCATCTACCTTTTGCCTCTGGGCTTTTACCTTACTCTGTTCTCTGTATCTTTCTTTACTTCTTACTCCATAGCTGACTGTGTGGCTGTGTGGCTGGTCCCTGGCATCCTCTCTCCTTCTCCCTTTCTCCATCCTACCTCTTTGTTCTCCTATTTCTTTTCTCTGTCTGTCAGCCCTGCCTATTTCTCTCTCCTGCCTAGCTATTGGCCAATCAGCTCTTTATTATACCAATCAGGTGTTTGACACAGGCAAAGTAACAAAGCCATATAGTTAAACAAATGGAACATAAAAGAATACAATGTATCTTTGCATTATTAAACAGATATCACACATCATAAAAGAATGTCACACATCTTTCACTTATATTCCACAGCAAGCCATCTTTATAGGTCCTGAAGAGTGACAATGTAAATAAAGGACTCTCACTTTCTGTTAGCAGAAATACAGGAGAAGAAAGTTGGAAAGTGGTCCAAACCTTCCGTTGTTCAATCATGCTAAAATTGTTGTTAGCTTCTACTTACAAGTATTATTTTGTAAATGATCTGCTCTCTAGTGATGTTTCCCCAAACCCAAGCCAGGCTGTTGTGCAGCCATGGTTGGTGCTATTCCTCCAGCATTGTATTGAGTTATCAGCACCTTCCTTAGATGCAGCAATAGCCTGAGCAAAGTTTTCCTTCAGGCAGAAGGTTTAAAACACTGCTGGAGAACCCCTATTCCACTGGTTGGATAAGAGGAGTGATACTTGTAGACACATCACATTGCTATTGGTGTAAATATGAACATCGGTATGAATCTCAGAATGTGTGAGAACACCACTAGCAATAAGCAGAATCTAAGAAAATACGTTATTCCTTTTTTTTCCATTTAGTTTTACACAGGAAGAGCAATAACACAGTCCCATCTAGCACAAAGTAAGCATCCAGGTTTCCTAAATTTGAGAAAATCATGGAAGTCAGAACATTGGGGTACAAGGCATAAGATTCATCATGGTAAAACAACCTTCACGATCGTGGGGTCTCCCCACCAGGGATGCATAGGCATGTTACTTTTTAGACCATTTCTCTATGTCACAAGACCATCAATTGAGAATGCATCATGGAGGAGCTGGGTTATCCGCGACTTCCTATGGCTCCTACAGCACAGTGACAGTGTGTACTCACTACACCTTGAAGTACCTGGAATTCCCTCCGATCTGATCAAAGAGTAGTCACATTCATAGAATACACTATTGTTCCATCTTCCCTCCTTCTCTGGCTATGATGGGCTCATCCTTCTCTGCACACTCAGTGAGGTCATCCACAGTCATTCAGAGTTAGTAACTGCAATGTTTTGTATTACCCACAAGATGGCAGGTTTTTAGCCCTCCTCCCATTCTGCGGGCTCTCACAACATTTCGGCTAATAGTAAGTGTGGATTTTTCACCTATTCAATAAGTGTCAAACCTAATCAGAGAGTTATGCCTACATGATGATTTGAAAAGGAATGACTCCATAGGCTCGTAGATTTCACTGCGAGATCACCAGAGAGTGGCACTCCTAGGAAGTGTGGCCTTGCTGGAGTAGATGTGACCTTGTTGTTGGAAATGTGTCACTGGGGAAGGGCTTTGAGATTTCAAATGCTCAAGCCAGGCCCGGTGTCTCTTCTCCTGCTGACTGCAGATTCAAATGTAGAATTCTCAGCCCCTTTTCCAGCACCAGGTCTGCCTCTACACCTCCATGCTTCCTACCATGACAATAATGGACTAGACCTCTGAACCTATAGGCTGGCCCCAGCTAAATATTTTTCTTTTTAGGAGTTGCCCTGGTCATGGTGTCTCTTCACAACAGTAGAAACTCTAACTAAGATACACCATTAACAATTGTGCCACTATTGAGCACGTGGGTATATATCTTCTGACAGGTTGGTGTTATAGCTCCTGCAGCAGGGTAAGAAGACTGATACCTTTTGTACTCCAGAAGCACAGATACCATTTACAACAACTAGATAGCAGGAAGAAGACTTTCAGCTCTGCTCTAGAGCAATTTCTCTTTATCACATAACTAAGATAAGTACTGTTTTCAGTATTTGGTCTTGTCAACTAGTTCTGCAGGACAATCAAAAGGAAAGGCACAGGGGACTTGCTGGGTAACTCAAAGCTTCACAAAGAAATTTCTCAGTTTTTTTTTTTTTTCAGTTTTCTTGCAAGACAGTAGGGTTTTGTTCATTTTGATTTTTTTTTCTTTTTTTTTTTTTTTTTTTTTTTTTTTTTGAGACAGGGTTTCTCTGTAACAGTGCTGGTTGACCTGGCACTTGCTTTGTAGAACAGGTTGACCCTAAACTCACAGTGATATGTCTGCCTCTACCACTCAAGTGCTGGGATTAAGGGAAGGTGTCACTATTTCCAGCAACAGTAAATGTTAATACAGGTTTGGGTTGTAGACTCTCTCCTCAATCCTTCACCCCTATCCCTGCATCTCCTCCCTATGTGTAAAGCTTTCACCTCTGGTACTTGCCCTTTGTTACTTTCTTATTATTTATGATATAATATTTACTTTGCCATAAGGCATTCCCTTCCAAGGCCCTCTTTCTAGATATCCATCATCTACGCAGATATTAAGCTGAACATATAGACATAGAGATTCTAACGTAAGGTCCACATATGTGAGTGAATGAGAGCTGTTTTCTTAGCTTGATTCATATCACTCAGTGTAAATTTTCATTGATGAACTGGAAAATTCATAATTTCATTTGTTTTTACAGTTGAATAAAAATTCCACTATGTATGGGTACCACATTTTATTATCCATTAATCACTTAAAAGTCACCTAGAATGCCTCCATTTTTTTTTTCTAGTTATTGTGACTAGAGTCTAGAGCAAGAAGAAACAGCTGTGAACAAGTATCTTAGTGGTGGACTATAATGTCATATGTATATGCCCAGGAATTTAATTTGTGGATCCTGTGTTATCGCCATTTGAGAGACATTTACACTAATTTTTATGATGGTTGTACCAGTTTTCACTTTTACAATCAGTGAATATGGATACCTTTCTCCATGTCCTCACTGAAATTTGCTTCTTTCTTTGGTATCTCAGAATTTTCATTATTATTATTTAATTTTTGTTATTACATTTAAAATTTTGTTTTACTTGCATATGAGTGTGTGTTTGCATGTCTGTCCATCCGTGTGTGTGTGTGTGTGTGTGTGTGTGTGTGTGTAGACTCACACATGCCATGGCATATGTATAGAAATCAAATGAACCTCAAAGGAGTTGATTTCTTGCTTTCCAATCTGATGACTGAATTTGTACTGCCAGGGCTGACAATAGGCACTGTTACTCTTTGAACCAACTTGCTGCTGGGTTTCCGAGTGCTGAGCTTATCAACATCTGTCAGATGTTTGGCTATCATTTTTTCTTTCTCTTTGTTTTTGAAGCAAAAATATAATTACATAATTTCTCCTTTTCCTTCTTTTCTCTCCACCCACCCCAAATACCACTCCTGCTCTCTTTCTAATTCATGCCTTCTTTTTACATTATGTTACATGCATATATGTTTTAGTGTACACATATGTAATAAATATAATCTGCTTAATCTCTGTAAATATTTAAGCTTGAAAATGCTTCACATAAAGTTTATTTTCCATTTGTGATAGTAATGTTTTATGCTTTCTTTCTTTTAGAGTGTTGTCAATTATACACCAATGAAAATTAGATTTGATTTCTAAATCCTGTTTTATTCATATTGAATAGTGTAATTTGAGTATCTTATCCCAAAAGCTATTAAGGATTGAATTAGAATTACCTCATATACTATCACTAGTGGATAGCACTATGAGATATTTGGGTTGTCTATGATTTATGGTTTCCTTTTAAGAAAACATATCTATCATTAATTTATAGATCATATGATACTGATGCCTAAAATCTGAGTGCCTCTGGCATTTTGCATATTCTTAACTTTCTTGCTATTGTGAGTGGAGATTGTTGTCATTCTCTGCTACCAGCTAGTTTGAGGGATGATATTTAATAATAATCTTAAAGTCATTTTATGTACTCTTCATTATTAGATCCAACCTCTGTTTCCCAAACTTGTCTACTTTCCAGAAAAATAAATCAATTCAGTTTTCTTAGTTTTTATTTTCAAAAATATTCCAACATAGATTTTTTTCAGTGTCTTTTCAATCCTTGTTCTCTAGAGGAATTTGGAAAGTTAGCAATGAAAGATCATATTTGCATAGACTAGAAACACATGTATCTGTGTCTAACAATGACTGAAGTGTTGACAGTTGGTGCTAGATGCAGCTATATTAAATTTAGTCAGGTATTGACATGCTTTGAATTATAGACAACCCAGCCATACTTAATATAAATTTAACCTTTAAACAGTCAAGGTTCCTCAAATACAATGATGGATTAAAAGTAGAGGTTAATGTGGGACACTATTAGAACTGACTGTCAGGTTAATATGAGGAAAAAGTAACAAGGGTGCCCACTGGAGAGTAAGTAAGAATATAGAAAGAACATTCCTCTTGCAAAATCTGACAGGTTAATAGATTACACTTTAAAGTGATCTTAATCAAGAGTTTAAATTGGGAGATAAGTCAGATCTCTCTTTAGCTATATATAGAGGAGACCTACACTTGCAATCACACACCCAGATGTTGTTTGTATCAAGAAAGACAGAGACAATGTTTCTTTACAGAGCTATTAATAAAGAAAAGCAAATGTTGCTGATATGTATGTATATGTGTGTGTGTATATATATATATGTATATATATAGTTCATTAACTGCAATTCCTCTTTCATTATCGCGCTCCTTCTCAAGTGATTTCCTTTTGTTTTTATGACACATGTTTACTACCAATTCATGATGTCTGGACTCAACTATAGGCCAGATATTCCCCTTTCATAATCCCTGAATCAGATGGATGTTATAGACTTTATTATGGGCCCTGATAGCCAAAGGCAACATGTACTGTTTAATTTCTGAAATATTTTCATGGTTTCAGGAACATGTGGAGATGCAGATGGAGTACTGAAACCAAAGTGAGGTAAGTAACAAGAGGGATGGCTTGTTCTGGGGGAATGTTCACTTACAGACTTGAGTAGAAACAATTCTCAAATAAGTCTTCACATTTGGGTAGGAAAATAGAAGCATGCCAAAAGGCTTTTCAAAACTGAAAACCAATTTGGTTTTCTGATTTTAGTGAGTAAAGAACTGTTTCTGAAAAATGCCTTGGAGGGTTTTCCAAATTATATAAAATCAAAGTGTTGATAAGTTTCTAAAATAAAAGAATAATAAAATGTAACCAATTTGTGCTATAGTTTCATTCTTAACGGTGCATAAGCATATAAGAATTACATTATAAGAAGCCATATAATTTCAGTGAGAAGGTCTTAGAACCCTGATTTAGTCATTGGGAAGTAATTTAATGTCCTGAAATTTCTTTTCCACAATTGAATTTCCCTTATAATCCAAACTTAATATAAGATGTGTAGAGAAGTATCTGTGTTTGCTGCTCACTCAGAACATGCTAGTTTGATTTAAGCCAACAATAGGAGCACAGCACTAATTTTTTGGAAAACTTTTTAGTAATAGGCAATGGTAGAACTTCAGGCAAGAGTATTAACTTTTTCTAAACAATTCTTCATTGCCTAATACTAGACAAATTGTTGGCGAAACAAATGACTTATAAAATGGATTAACTTGTAATTCATAGTCTCCTGAGGTTAAAAAAAAATTATTTCTGGTGACGAAAACAAGTCTCTAGGGATAGAGTTACACAGAAGAATAATTTGGGTAGTGAATATAACCAAAAATTCGATATCATTTCTATAGTGGGAAAGGCAGTGCCACCCCCAAAACTCAGTAAACTGATGTCAGAGAGAACACACAGTGCATCAGAGAGAATGTGATGAGGATGTGAAGGGAAGGGAGCAAGAGGAAATAAACCACTGTGAGTGAGTGTGTGGTCCTTCGTTTTCCTTTGACTAGATGTGTTCATTTGTGGTCATGAGTTAAGATTTGATAAAATTTCCTTGATGGAAAAAAGAGAAGTGTTTCTATAGATGAGTTTAACCAAGCACAAAGGACTGGGGAGTTAGAAAGACAACTCCTTTACATCCAATCATGGTAGTTGGGGAGGGTCCACAGCACAGTCTTCTGTGCATGCGGCAGATGTGAGTTTGGTTTCTATACTCTGCCTATCTAACACAAATGACAATTTACTCTGTGTTTTCAGATGCCTGGGATTCACCAAAGCCTCTCACATATGAGCACTATTTTTTAATTTGGAAAACTCAAGAGCAATATATACAGGAGTACTGATTTTATTATTTTATTCCTATTCATATAGAAAGTAAAATAAAATAAAAAGAAAGGATCAATGCCCTCTTTAGCATGGTGGTATCACCCACCTGCATTCTTCCCATCTGTTCCAGAGAAAATACAAAAAAAAAAAAAAAAAAAAAAAACCCACATAATACACTTGTTGTAGTACTAGTTATATGCACACTGAATTTTATTAAAGACTGGGAAACACAGCTCCCTCCAACATCCATGGTATCCTCGTTGTCTGTGCTTGTGAACTTCTTTCCATAGTAGCAATATCAGTTTACAGCACCCCAGATAAACTTTGCTATGCTGCATAGTTACAGAAAGCTAAAACTCCCTGAAGTTAATCTTTTAATCAGGTACAAATTCAAGGGGCTTGCCCAGGCTGAATGAACAAGGAGAAATTCAGCAGATGTGGGTCACAAGTGCTTTACATCTATGTGTATTCTTCCACAAATTTATCTGACTAAATACTTTTGGGATTTAGCACTATATCACACAAATCCTTTCCACCCCTTCTTTTCCTCACCCCATCATCATGGCACACATATTGATGTAATGTATATATAGTTGAATGTTGTCTGTTTCAATATTAGTTAGTTATATTACCAGGCCATAAAGGATAGACCCATCTGAAAAGTGTAATCTGTTTACAATCTGTTTCCTCAGTAACTTCCACTTTTCCCAAGGATTCCTGTTGGTTTTATATTAGATTAATTTCAACATGCCATTCATGCAGTCACAAATTTTTACCACTTGTCTTTCTTTAAGCTTATAAGCATCAGAATTTTATAGTTCTCTCTGGGGTCCTCTAACTAACACATATAAAATTAATTCTCTCTGCTTGTTGCAACAAACTTGATGTGAGTATAACAATAAGTTTTTAAAATGTAGTTAGAAATTATCCTGGTTTAGGAATATGACAGTGGTAGATTCTCTCATTTCCATGATCTCAGCAGCCAGGGGTAGTTGGCCAGGTTTACAAGATCAGACATGGTCCATTTCCTAGTGATCAGGTCTTAAGTAAAGGTGGATGGCTACTGGTTACTTCTGAGATAGCACTAGGATTTACCTTTCAAGACCTGGATTGGTCATTGTTTTGGTTTGTAGGCTTTACACATGGGTGGGGGTATTGATTTCTTTTCTTCCTTGGCAGCTTGCACTGCAACTTCAGATGCTACGAGAGCTAGTCCTCTGGGAGGAGGCCCCCAGGTCAGTTTCAGATCCATTGCTTTAAGACTTGCATTGAAAGTGTGTAGTATCTTCAGCAAGAATGTTTTACCTTAGAGTTCTTTGAGGTAACCAAAGGCAATGCCCATAACTTATATTGTTTTTGAAGTATTTTGGATTCCCCAGACCATCATGAACGGAGGTTTCCAACACATGGCACCAGGTTTTATGTTAGAAATTCTTCTGTTCTTAAAACTTCATGATATAAGACATAACTTTATTTAAAATATTCTTTTCTCTATCTCTCTCTCTGTCTCTCTAAGAGAGAAAATAATATACATATATACATATATGGTTTTATATTTATATACATATGCAGATATGATACACACATATAAACATATGGTTTTATGAAACCTCTTCAAATACATATATATAAAACCATGTTTCACTATGGATTTTTCATATATCCTTGGCCTTCTTTGGCTTTTATTACTCCACCCTCCTCCTTCCCCTTTATTAATCTCCCTAGTTAAGATCATAAAAGTGAATTCAGATATCACTTTCTTGATGATAACTCTGAGACTAGTACCTGAAAAAATACAGGATGAAAAACAAGAATATTTACTCTTTAGATTTTTCTTTATTGATAATAAAAATAAACTGTGTTCAATCAATCTGATATTTTAATATCATTTTGTCCTTAATAATGCAAGGCAATATCATATTGTTTTCATATGAGTTATTGAGCAGAAAGTTGTCTATTTAGAAATATCTAGGGATTTGCATTCTAAATTCTTTCTAGCTTGAAGTCATCCTTAGTAAAATCAAGAAAATCTAAAGATTAAATTTCTAATCAGCGAGCATTTTTTCCATTTATCACACAAAAGTGTTGTGCAGCCACTTTGTAGTAGTAAAACCCATTTTAGAACACTTCTTGCATGTTTATATCAAATATAAATGTTCACTTGTTTTAAAAAAAGAATTGTATTAAGTGGATCTGAATATGTTATTAATATAAGCTTTACAGTTAGCTATCTCTGGTTACATTAATGATGAATAAAGAAAGCCTGGATATTTCATGCAGCAAATTATTTTCTAACATTCCCAGGTCTGGGGCAAAATGTCACAGACAATATGGAGATTAGATTTTTATAGCAGAGCCTAGAACACAAATCTCCACTTACTTATTATTCATCATAGTATGTCATCATTGAACATTTTTAATATCTATTGGATATTTGAAATTTTTGAAAAGAAAGGCATATTAGAAGTGAACAGGATATTCTAACAGTATTTGCCATTTGCACATGTAACTAAAATTGTCAGTGTCTCTTCTGGCACTGCTTTAACAAATCTGTTCTAAATCCTGGGACCTAGGTATAAATGTAGCACTTAGGAATAGATTCTTGTAGCTGTGATTATTTTTCTCATTCCCCTATGTTATAAATTTCTAACTGGAAACCATAGGACTCACATGATAAAAATGATTGGGAAGATAGATTGCCACAGGAAAGATGTTAGCAGCTTCAGTTTACATCGTTGTCCCCAGAGGTGGTGATTATTTTATAATGAAAATATATTAAAGCCTGTAATGCCATCATAGGTAGCATTTTTATATTTTTTTGTATAGGCATTTTATTTTTCACATATATTACACACTATATATATATATGTGTGTGTGTGTGTGTGTGTGTGTGTGTGTGTGTATGTGTGTATGTGTCAACAGCCATTTTAGATTATTTTCTCTCTCCATACAAAGCAAAAACAATGAAGGCTTTAGATATTATCTGCATACTTTAAATAATCAAAATCAGTGCCAGTGCAATAGTTCAGCAGGTAAAGATGCTTATGACCTTGCTTGACAACATGAGTTCTGTCTCCTAACCTCATAGTGCAAGGAGAGAATAGATTCATGTGAGTTGTCCTCTGATCTTCACACAGGGAACATCGTACACATACACCTAATGGGTACACACATGAGTGTGAACACACTATATATGGCAATGAATTTTTGAACCTCAAGTTAATCATAATTGACACATTAAATAGTATTATTTACTTCTGTTGAATCCATAGAGACTCAAATTTCCTATAGAGAAATAACATGTAGTGTTCTAAATTATTAGTGATGTTGATAATTTTATAAAATAGGATCAAAAGTTTGTAACAGAGCAAGTCTGTGTAGAGGGGAGATTATGAATCATAAACAACAGCAGTTGAGGGAAATGTTAACTGTAGTGTTGGGCACCATGTTAAAAAATATTTCAGAGTTTAATTATATTTGCATGAAGAATGAATTATGATATGTATATAATTTCTCAGGGACAGAAAAGATCATTTGTTAGTTTGTGCTATGCAATAATTCTCATTTCCCCAGCCACATATTCAGCTACATAGGCCTATAATCCTTGGTGCCTTTCCAACTTAGAGATTTATTTGTATATAATTTTTGATATTACCTGATCTGCTGGAATTTTAATATGACTTTCTATACTTGTCTTAATTGATGAGGTAATGTTTTGTGTATACACACACACACACACACACACACACACACACAAGGAGATATATATATATATATATATATATATATATATATATATATATCCTCAAGAAGCTGTGACAAAGTGGCAATGTGGCACAATTCTGATCACTGTATTATGATATCTTTTCTTGTTCCATCTGGGTGTGGGGAAAAATAACTGACTTCACTCTTTCCCTGTCTGTCCATTAAATTCCCTTGCTGAATCCCCTAGTCATGAAACCTTCCAAGCTGAATACACAGCGACATAAATCACAATTGATGTAATAGCTTGGAAGTGTACTTGAGAGTCTATAAAGCAAATCTGTAGCATGGGGAAGTCACAGTGGCAGGAGCTTGAAGACTTGGTGATAACACATACACACTCAGGAACAGGAAAGTACCCATGCCAATGCTCAGTGTGCTTTTTCCACTGCTATACAGCTCAGAATCCCGAGCTTAGGGAATGGCACCACTGTCAGTGGGCAACTCTTCCCACCTTACTCTACATAATTAAGATAACCCTCCCCAACATGTCCACAGGCTAACTTAATCTAGACAATCTCACACTAAAACTCAGTTCCCAGGTCATACAATCTGTGTGAAATTGAAAAATGAAATTGACCACCACGGAAGTGGTACAGGTTTTAGAAGGCAGACCCCAATAAAAATCTTCAGGTCATTGATGATGCATCCAATTTTTTGCTCATTACCTATGTGTTAATGGTTTTGCCTTACTATGCCATATTACTAAGCGTTGCTACCACAGTTCCAAAGCAATGAGATCAACCTATTATGGATTGATACTGTGGGAGCTTGACTAAAAATGCCCCCCCCAATCTCATAAGGAGTGGTACTATTAGGAGTTGTGGCTTTGTTGGAGTGAGTATGGTTTTCTTAGAGGAATTGGGAGACTGTGGGAGCAAGCTTTGAGGTTTCCTATACTATTACCCAGTGTTCTAGTCAAATTCCTGTTGCCTGAAAGATGTAGGATGCTCAGCTACTTCTCTAGTAGCATGTTTGCCTGAATTCTGCCATGCTCCCTGCCATGATGACAATGAACAGAACCCCTGAAATGGTTAGGGAGCCCCCTCAAATAAATGCTTTTCTTTATAAGGGTTTCTGTGGTCATGTTGTCTCTTCACAGCAATATAAAAACCCCAACTAAGACAGGTACCTTTAATACAAATAAAGTTTTCCCTTGTGTAATGAATCAACCATGTTTGCATTAATATAATCCATTGTATTTGTAGTCCTTCAAGATCTCTTACAATAACAGAAAACAGATACTACAATGGACCAGCAGACACCAAGGAATATTTCAAATTACCTTTTATTCCTTTTTGATCAATACAATTACTTCTGTACCTTTTCTTCTCACTATTTAGGTAGTGCCCCGGTTTCTGAATAAATAGATTTCTATAATACCCTGGAAATGGGTTCTTTAGGTATCTCAATGTGTTTGAACCCTATCATGAACTGAAGTGATGGTCTACTGTGGATTACATCCATCATCTTGCAAGCTGAAATGAAATTAATTATTTTATCATCATATTTTGTATTTCTTCATTCAAAATTATAATTCTATTATAGTTACATAATTATGTGTATTACATATGTAGTTACAAAACATAATTCACTATAAAAGTATAATCTATGTAATATATGAAGAGTGAAATTAAGATTTTCATTTTCAGTCACAGCCAAGGATACCATAATTCTCTTGTTAATATTCAAAGCTTTTATAGGTAAGAACAAATATGTCCTAATATCTCAGCAGAAGAGACTCATTTAAAATAGTTACCTATGTCTTAGAAAAATGATTCTATATTTATCTTTAACCATTCCTCTGCATTGCCAGTGGCAATGCATATTGTCATAATCACACATTGCCCAGACACACTCTTGCCTCTTCTTGCTTCTGATTGCAGCTGAACTACATGATAACCTACATTAGATGCCATTTCCTAGGTCCTCCTGTTATGTCCAACTCCTCAACAAGAGCAGACAGTTTCCTTTAAGATTGTGTCTTCTAGAAATGTTTGTGCTTCCATAGCCCTGGGATATTATCATGTATTTTTATAACTGGATTCTGGGAGTGTAATATGGGTCCTCATGCATAAGGAGCAAGCACTTTAGTGACTGAGCTGTGACCCATTTGGAGTTCATAATCTCTATGTACATTTCTTGATCCAAATGTAGAAGGAAAGAAATTCTGCTAAAATTCTGGTTTCTTTGACAGTGCTTAAACTTCATAGAAGTGATTATGTAAAGGCAATGTATACATTGGTTTGCTTTATATTCAATATAACATCTTTTTGAAGAATTCTCCACTATCAATGATTTTCTTCCTTTGAAGTTTTCTGATTTTCTTTATTATTTATATGGCAGAATTTGAAACTATTTCTGATAACCCCTAATTCTTATCACAGAACAACAATAAATTACAAAATCCTTTTGGTTTTACCTTCTGTCTGGAACCTTCCTTTCAACCTGACTGCTACCAATTCTTTTCAGGCAAACTTCACCGATAATATCCTTTTAATTAAAAATTAAGACACCTAATTTTTCTTTATTCCATTTTTTCTCTTAAGATAAACTTCAAATATCTTTGGTATGTTATAATGTACTATGTGATTACATCATATTCCAGTACTGATTCTACTGATTAGAAACAACTCACTGAGACCCATGCTAGGCTGATGTTTTAGTATACCTTGTGACGTTTGCTAGCAAACATCTTTCCACACCAACTCCCAACACTGCAGTCCAGTTTCTCTGTGGTAAGATGGTATTTTCTTTGGGTATATGTCTAAGAGCGGTATAGCTGGGTCTTGAGGTGGATGCATTCTGATCTTAAGGAACCTGTACAGTGATTTCCATTGTGGTTGCACAGGTTTGCAGTCTCATCAGCAGTAGATAAGTGTTCCCTTACTCCACATCCTTGCCAGCCAGCATGAGCTGTCGCTTGATTTATCGATATTAACCATTCTGATGGTGTGAGATGAAATAGCTAAGATATTGGTGCTCTGTTGGATGTGTAGCTGGTAAAGATCTTTTCCCGTTCTACAGGCTTCTACTCTTTCTGAATGACAGTGTCCTTTGCCATGTGGAAGCGTCTCAGTTTCACAAGGTCCCATTTATTAATTGTCAGCCTTAGTGCCTGCACTTTGGTGTTCTGGTCAGAAAGTCTTTTCCTGTATCAATATACTCAAGGCTATTATAAATGTTCTCTTTTATCAGGTTCAGTTCATCTGGCTGTGTGTTGGGATCTTGATCCTTTTGTCGTTGAGTTTTATGCACAGTAATAAGTATGAATCTATTTGGATTCTTCTACATGCAGACAGGCAGTTCAAACAGCACATTTTTTTTTTTTTTGGAATATGCTGCCTTTTTTTTCTAGTATGTGGCTCTCGCTTCCTTATCAAAAATCAGGTGTGTGGATTTATGTCTGAGTCTTCAATTTGATTCCACTGATTGATGTATCCTTTTTTGTGAAAATACCATGCTTAAAAAATTAATATAGCTCTGTAGTAAAACTTGAAATTGGGGGTGTTTATACCTCCAGCAGTTCTTTTATTGTTCAGGATTATTTTAACTATTTACTATTTTACTCACAGTAGTTTTCTTGCCTTTCCTTCCCAGTGTTTGGATAACAGACATGAACTAAAATTTGTTTTTGCATATTTATGTAACTGGCATTATAGTTGTCAAAGAATATTCATAACTTCTTCAGGAGCCTAAGAAATGTGTAATATCCTGGATGCCACACTCATCATCATTTATGCACATGGACATACATTGGCATTGTATTTATACACATGCAAACTCAATTCTGGAAAGAGACAGTTGTAGTATGTGTATTCTCTCCTGACCGAATCTGAGCTAGGGAAATATAATTTCAGCAGAAGATTAAACTGTCTGAAATACCATCATGTTCCCAATAAAAATAGAGCAAATTTTGCAGTCTGAAAAGGGCCCAGTGCTACAGAAAACTAGTAATCTAATAACCAGGAGCTTGCAGGAGTCCAATAAAATAATTCCTTGTTATAGCCATTATGCACCTGACTTCATGCTTACTCTTTCTCACACTTTACATGGGCAGAAATGAAAATTATAACTTTCTGTTTAAAGTATTCAGAAATAAAAATAATTCAGCGGCTTCAAGGGAACTTCCCTTGCTGACTTGAAAACATTATATATTTATATTTTTCTTCACAAAATGAAGAAAGATAACTCAGAAACAGAGAGTGTGGCAAACAAATAAAAGAGAGGAAGGTAATCACAGAACATATTACAACTTCCATGTGATGGGAGATTATTGTGGGAGAACCAGCTGGTGAAATTATTGGTCTTTCACTCTTTTCTCTGCTACTTTCAAATTTGCTTTGTGCCTCTAGGGAAATGAGTTTGAATGTCTCATCTCATTCCTAGAAGCAACAAATCTCAGAAAAAGAAATCAGTTGAAGTCTCAGAAGAAGCTTGTGCAGAATACCAAGCTGTGGAAGAATGGTTGGCTTACATCTTACCTTGAAGTCTGGTGGGGCCCAGGTTGGTGCCTGTCTGGATCTTTCTGGAAGAATTAATTGGCTCCTCAGAGCCTTCACCCTTCCATGTGGATTTCCTGGGCAGCTTTCTTTTTAGATGGTCTAGGTTTGCCTAGATAACTTCTTAGAAAGAATTAGCTATTTGTACTAAATAAAATAGTATTGGGGTCAGATACTAAGGAAGTGTTCTTATAAGGGTTACTATGTAGAGATGGGTGGTCTTATACCCACCATCCCAGTGGGTGGATGCTGTCACCTTGAGTGAGTTCAGGTTCTCCTCCCTGTACTATCTAGAAAAAGGAGTAAGAAGCAGAAACTTAATTCTTCCTACACATGTGTAGCCACATTTTAGCAGTTATTAGCTGCTCTTCATTTAATTTGAGGCAAAGCATTGACTTGAAATAAGATAACTGTGCATGCTGGTTCAGTGGAGCAGAGTGGCATTTCTAGGTATTTCAGAGTCTGACAGAAACCACTGTCACCCTACAGTGAGCCATGTCTCAGGAGAGACACTGTGAAACAAGCCAGTGTTATTTTTACCTGAAACAAATGACACATTAAAACTGTGTAATAATAGCTATATAACCCTTAAACTTTTGAGAAAGCCCGTATATTCCAGCAATGGTATGGAAGTCCTAGAATTAATAAAAAGGACTAGAGAGGTCTGTGCTTGTATCAAAGCTGAGTTTTCAAGAATTAGGGTAGAATCAGAGGAGGTTATGCCCTTAATTTCCAAACAATTACAAAACAAAACGGTACTGTTAGGGTATTTCTTTCTGCAATCATGTAAAGAAACTGTTCTTGATGATTGGATCCCAAAAGCTAGTCTGTTGTCAATTACTGAGACAACAAAACCACATTTATTTTTTTGGTGTGTGAAAATAACATGATGTTTCACATAAATGAAATATGAGCTGAGCTTTTAAAATGCATAAGATATGGGAGACATTCCATCAAGACACTCATATTGAAACCTTGTCACCATCTATATTTTTCATTTTTCCCACAGTAACTATTGCTCTCTCTTAACCAGGAAAGGACTTAGGATATAATGTTATCCTGTATGAGTGTTCTTTGTTTCTCAGTAATGACTCTATTAGTCTGATACAGAAGTACGAAATCTGTTTGATATTCTCTCTCTGGCATCTAGCTGTAAACAAATATTCTTGTACTACTTACAAAGTGAGGAGCTTACAAAACTTTTGTGATTTAGTACTGTCAACATTTCGGAGTCATGGCATTCCATTCACTTTTTACAGATAAGCATAAGCAGACAATTTTAGTCCCACAATATATTTATAAAGGTCACATGCAAGTCTAGTTTTGACTTTGAGACACCCCCATGGAATTGTAATTTCTCTGATTAGCATGCCTAAAGTTTGTGAAAGGTATCTGTGTGGCCAGCCTCCTTAGCAAGCAGGTCCTGCTTCCTTTTCTTTCAGCCAAGTGTTAGTCTTTGGTCAGCTGCTTTAACAATACTGCTAATGGGGCAATTTGTAAACAAGAAAAGTTCATTTGGTTTTCAATTCTTGAGGATACAAAGCTTAAGATCAAAATGCTGGCACCTGGTGAGACTTTCCTAGGTGCATTATAACATGGAGGAGGGCATCATACATATAGCACAGATGAGAGCTTGGAAACTGATGTTTCTTTCTTATAGAGTCACTGATCCTATCGTGGATACCTCACTCGCAAGATCTTACCTAACATTAATTACCTCAAATGACCATCGACATAAGAACTTTGGAGACATATACTAACTATAGTGATCTCCCAGCAAGGAGAGTTTTTAATTCATTCCAACTATTCTTTGGTAGCAGTAGGTAAAGCCTTCAGGTTCAACTATATATAGAAGCAATAATAATTTCTCACAAAACTAGAAAGGGCCTAGTGCTCCAGGCATACATGTTTCTATTGCCACTATCTTTGCTAACAACTATTGCCATAACCTCCTACCCAGGACTAGTCTACAGTGGTGACAGGTGGCAGTCTATACCAACAGAAGCCAGTCCTGAAGAAACAAAGGGATCAATTCTAGCACTGGTGAAGGCAACATGAAAGCTGCAATTAGCTCTTCCATGCTGGGGAGTCTAAGCATCTTGACGTGATTGTCTACCACAGGAAGGTGTAGTATTGAACACATTTCCTGAAGAGTTCAGCTTCCATTGGTTCATGTTTCATTCTGCTCAATCAGAGGAGACCCTGCATTCAGCAAAGATGTGTTCTTTTCTGACTGACCTGAAGGGTGGTGAGCTTGGTGGCACAGAGGGATTTCTTTAATCAGATACTCAAATGACAGTCTGGAACTTGCCACTTTCCGTTGACACATTTCAATCTGATTAATAAGCAGACACAGAAAGTGAGCTTTTAGACTCTTGGTGCCAAGTTGACACTATCATCCTTCTGAAGGCATGGACCAATTCCATGCCTATTGTATGAGCATATTCTGCTAACTGCACTTTCTGCCCTTATCCATTTCACAAACTTATGGTTGTGGGTTCAGGTTGTTGGGATCCAGTAGGCCTCATGAGAACATCTAACAAGATGTCTTTACCATCACATATAATTGAGAACTCCGTAAAAAACTTTTGTAATGACATAGATGCTTCCTTGCCCATAACAGCCAGTGGCATAACTGATCATGCACTTCCACATGGTTTCTGGTGGAAACACAGACAATGGACATCAATGTGCCATCTTGTTACAACATGATAGACTTAACACAGTCCCCAACAGCAGCATATACCAAGAACATCAACATGGTCTCATGTGGCCGCCAGAGCCACAGACATCAACAAGGCCCCCAATTTAGGACTAACTTAAAACTTTTATGCTGTTATTCCAATCTTATAGAAAACACTCACCTTTGTGGGTGATCCACATCCAAATTCCAGCAGCATAAATTGGAGGGAAACCAGACTGTTCAAGTTTGAGTTTTGTGGTAGTTTGAGTGGGAATATCCCCCAAAGGCTGAGTTTTTTGAATACTTGGTCCCAGTTGATGGCTCTTTTAGGGTACTTTTAGGAATTGTGGGCTTGCTGTAGGAAGTGTATTGCTAAGAGTGGGCTTTGAAGTTTGCCAATACTTTCACTCTAGTTTTTACCTATGATTGGAAAAGTGAGCATTCAGCTGTTCCTAGCACCATGGCATATGTTTGCTGCCATATTTCTCAGCCATTATGTAATATTACCCTAATGGAACCATACACCAAATAAATCATTCCTTCTTTAAATTGCCTTTATCACAACAATAAAAAATTAACAAAAATCTTGACATACTACTGATTCTGGAGCTGGGATGATTGAATGCTCTTCAAGGGACCTGCTGGAATGAGTCTATGATGGATGTCTTCAGCCTCTGCATCTTCAGATCCATGCCGGTGTGTAATACCAGACCAGGTTTTCTCTGCTTGTTCCATTGCTATTACCGTGTGCAAAGGGAATCACAGTGCCAGGTCATTACATCTCAGTGCAGGATACTGTGGACTGGAACTCTTAACTGTGGTTCCTTCCAGCTCTCAGATTGTCTTATTTGCAATTGTATGGCCTCCTCCTTTCTAAATTCTCTCTCTTTTCACAGTTTGTCAGAACTCAAAGATTCTGCCCTTTTAATGCTCTTCCTTTTTTTCATAGATTTTACTCTCAACACGTCTTTTACACTCCTAATTATATCTTGTATGCGGCGTCTCAGAAACCTTAAACTGATGCATTTACTAGTTAGGCTGACCCCTGGTATTGACTGTGCTTCCATTTATTGGTGCCATGCTTATCCCCATGAGGGATCCTTAAGACCAAGAATTCTGGGCAAGTGTATTACTACATTTAGATAGAATGACATATGCCACTGTAGACTAGGGAGTTGAAACAATAGACATGTATTTTCCCATGGATATGGCGTTCAATCTCAGATCACCCTCAGGTTAAGTTTCTAGTGAGTGTTCTTCCATCTTAGAGACAACCATACATCTTCTTTCCTCACAGGTAACCCTCAGCCTCTGTGTGTGCATGCGTGCTTGTGCATGTGTGTATTTACATATCCTGTCTCATAAAACAATGCTAATGGATGCTGAAAGCTAAAGAGATGTCAAGTAGTAGAGCATGTGTCAAAGTTAGTTACTTACAAATTCTATGGCTTCGTTGAGACTTCAGGTACTAGATTGAATAGATGGAAATAGAATGGTGTGTAAAACACAGAGAGAGTTGTTAGCATAAGAAAAACAAAAGTGTCTCAGGCCCTTAAATATGAGCAAATGCTGTAACGTTTAATATGTACATATTATAAACCTTTTTTTTTTTTTTTTTTGGTTTCCGTTGTAACTGCTTACATTTTAGATGGAAAGCCAGAAGGGGTAGATAGGAATAAGATAGAGCTTTTAAGTAAGACTGAACCCACTCCTTCCTCTCATGTGGGAGATCAATTACAAAATGTAGTTCAATAAAGATAGACTCAGAAAGTAGCCCATTCTCCTCAAGCAGCAGCAGTAGAAAGCTGATTATTTAGATAGTGAGACAATCTACCCCAAATGTTCTCTTGCCATGGCAAGCACAGAGAAAAGCTTTCTCCAGCAGGACTAATGCCAAGAGAAAAAGAGTAAATGCAACTATTCCTAATGTGCTTTGGTATTGTAAACATACATGCATTATACTCAAACACTCAGGCTTACTTACTTATTGCACAATTAGATCACCTCCAATCACACATGGAAAGAGCTTAGGCTAATCTAATCATCTCAGCCATGCTCCATTTGTTACTGCTTTGGATGCTGTTATGATGTTACCCACTGATCTGTAAACACGCTCTCCAGTGAACAGAGCAGTGCTTAGGCACAGAAGTTCAGGAGATTATAGTTTGAGTGAGGGCAAGCAAATTGTATTCATAATTCTCAGAGTTGTGAAAAAAATTAAACTCACAAAATTAGAATGTGTCTTCTCCCTGAAGCACACATGGTATGATATTTGTTAAGTATTAGACTGGAAGATTGAGCCTTGTAATTCAGATTTTTATTGACATTTTCTTTTCTCATGATTCATAAGGAAAGTGAAAATTTTGTAGTAAAGAGGTGTAAAGACGTTTCTATTTTATGGCTTCAGCTAGTAGTCTAGGCACTTCATGTAGAGCCCTAACATAGTAGCTTCACTCAGGCAGGTGAGAGGTTGTGGGAGATCTCCGAAAGGCTTGCCAATGATGGGAAGAGTGCAGTAACAGCTTGTGTTTGTGACTTTTGGAGGACTCACTAAACTCACAAGCCTCTTGTGTTCATAGTCTAGAAGATGTGACTGGTCCAGCTTCTAGGGGACTGATGCTCATCTGGACTTCTTACCAAGTCTGTGCTACTGTTATTGCATTCTTCCCATCATTGCCAAGCCCTGCTGAGATCATAGAGATTCCCATAGAAACTAAATCATGCACACCACAAGCTTTTTATTTTCATCTTTTGAGATCATGCTTTTTCATTTCCAGGCCATGACACTTTAACTAGGTAGCATTTGGGATCATGGAGAGCTATTGCTCAGGCTATGAATAAGCTCAGGAATTTAATTTCCAATTCCATGAATAGAGCCCTTTTCATTTTTTATCACATGGATGGGGAGAAGATCTCTACCTCAGTATATATTATAGATGTAGGGCCATCTGTTTTGCAATAGGTTGCCTTTGATAAAATGATTGCTTATTGATGTTTTGTAAGTTAAGGTCTAAAGAAAATAAAAAGGGCATTTTTTTATTGATTTTCAAAACTAAACTACTTGCTTGAGTTTCGGTAGGATTGTGTAATTTTATATACTTTACTTGTTAATAGTTCAAATCAAATTCATAAGGTCCCATGTGATAATTTGTTACAAGGATCAAATTATTGAATAATAATCCATAAGATTTTCATCTCTTTAGACATTTAAATGATTTTTATTTGAACATAATATGCACATTCATAATATAATATGCTATTTCGACATACAAATTATATAAGACTTTTAAGTCTCAGAATAACCAATTAGTTTAATAGGCAGGCACATAGGCTAGATGCCATTTGATGATCTTACAACCCCTTGAACCTTAAAATCTATATAAGGAAAAGACTTGAAATGAGAAAAAGGAAAGTCATGGAGGCTGGATTATAGATGGCTAACAAGGAAATTCTCCCATCCCTATGATAATCCTAATTTTTCTCTTTTAAAGGAACAACTGTTACAAATGATGGAATCACTTAATGCTACGTTATACCTTGTTAATGTTGTGTTCCGTATTCCCTTCCCCAGTGCTTGACATAGCAGCATCAGGGCTTGCAAAGTCCCGTGCTCACAGATTCAGTGTTGGCATTGAATATTTGCCTATATTTATTTATTCAGGAAAATAGTAACCACAGAAATGCACTGAAAAAAAATCACATCACTTCTTCAACTCATAAATCCTCGTCAGTAAAGACACAGAATGAGAAATAAAAGAGAATACTATAATAATTGTGTTGTATATAGTGTGTGTGTGCGTGCCTGTGTGTGTATGTGAGTATGTGTTTTTGTTCATGAATGCATCTGTAGAAGTCAGAGGTCAACCCCACATGTTGTTATTCAAGTGTTATCTTTTTTGTTTTTTGAGACAGGGTCTCTTCTTGATGTGGTGGAGCTCAGTAATGGTGCTAGGCTAGCAGGTCAATGAGCTCAAAGGAACTACCTGTCTCTGCTTCCCCAGTATTGAGGTTGCAGTGGGTGTTATCATACTTGCTTTTCTAAAATGTGTTCTGGGGTTACAACTCAGGAACTCACGATTGTATGGCAAATATTTTATCAACCAAGACCCTCCCCATATCATCACGTTTTTTACCAGAGTAACCCCATATAAACACAATCAGCTGTTTAGAGGAAAAACGAGTAAATTTAAGTTGGATAGTAGATTTCTCATAAAATGAGAAGGTGAGTGTAATAAAGATATCATTCCATAAGTGCTATTTAATAGACAGAGTACACAAAAATGTAGGCAAACACTTGAAGAAATTTACTCATGTAGTAACAATAATGCTTTGCGTTGATATAATCAAGGCCAAAGGAAACAAAAATAGGCTTAAGATATGTAGTGATTTTGATGCCTTTACTGCTAAAATTGACAGGATAATCATTAGAAAATAACCATTAAAGTGCTTTACAAGACAAGCTGGCAGTTAGGAGGAGGGTCATTTGAAGAGTGGCCAAAGAGAATCACTAATGCATTAGCTTCCTTTTCTTAGTGCTATTACAAAATAAATGATAATAAGCAACTTAAGGGAGGAAGGGTTTGAGGATGCAAAACTTGTCACAGCAGAGAAGACATGGCATGGCACTGGATCAGGTGGCAGAGGTAGCTGTGAGAGTTTCTTCACCTCTGCACAAGTCAGGAAACAGAGGAAGGGATGCCAGCACTCTGCTGACTTGCTTCCTTTCCCTTTTTATGTCAGGCCATGACCCCTGTTCATGGAGTTTTCAGCCCACATTCAGGGTGGATATTTTCTCCTCATTCAAATCTCCCTCAAAACACTTCGACATGCAAAAGCATATCTCAACAACAGCCTAAGTGTTATTAATCCACTCAAGTAAATAATTGAAAGTAACCAACACAAATTTATCCCTTTTCAATTTGAAATGCAAACATATAACTTCAGAACACAACCTACCAAACACAGCCCTAGAGCTTCACGGCCATCTCACAAAGCAACTTTGGCAACTGAAATAGCTCAACAATTTTAACACTGAAAATATCTTCTGTAAATATAACTTTAAGCAACTATTAAAAGGTTACATATTTCTAATATATAGTTGCACTAAATAAAGCTTCCTTCTCTGAAAGAGAGGAAGGGTGACATAATAAGGGAAGACTGAACTGAAAGAGGCTGAAACCAACTCAGGTAAACACCATGTCCTGAAACTCTACCTTAGATATCTTTAGTTCATGGTTGCATTATTTAAGTGTCAACAGCTGGGGAATTCACATTCTCTACAGTTCTGTCACAACTGTACACACAGCTTCTCTATTCTGCCAGTACCATTCTGTCTGCATCATTCCTTGGTGTATAATCTGGGGAATTGAAATTTTTGCCATTCTGTGATGTCCAGATTATCTTAAACCTCACCATTTCATGTAGAAGTGTTCCGGGGCATCATTACAGAAAATATGCATTGTTTGGCTTCAGCAACTTTCTGATACCTTAGTGCAGGCTCCAAACCCCCATAACATGTCAATTTTGCTGGTCTGCAAAAGAAACACCTTGCAGAGAATACTGCCAAATTTTGTTTCCATCATGAGATAGTTTGTCCTCAATCTGCCAAGGCTGTAGTGGCAGCCAAAAGTAGAAAAAAAACTTATTTATTTATTTGGTTTTTTTTTTTTTTTTTGGTGGTGACTTTGATCAGGGAATCTCTTCAAGTGGATTTTTCAGCTTAATGTCTCTTTTCAAATAGATTTAAATTTTCACAAGCAAAATCTTTTTAGAGGTGAACTTTTGACTTGAAGTCAAAGGTTTGTTCTACGTTGTGGTGCTTGCACCATTACATTAATTCATGCTTCCTTTGTTTCCAAACTCCACATTTTTCATGTCTTTCAGTCTCACAGGTTATTTTATCTTACTGAAAATCTGGACAAGAGCAGTAAGTAGGAACCATGCCACAGTCTGAATGCTGTGATGTCTTCCACCGAACACATTAATAAATCACTTGAATTCCTCTCCACACAGTTTGCCTGGACATGAGCAGAATATAACACAAATGAATCGTCCTTTCCCAACTGAGGCTGTGTTCCACTCTGAAACCTTTTGATTCCAGGCTTTCCTGTCAGCATTTCTATTTGCATGTAGTTTCTATACCCTCTCTAGCATGGCTCATTAAGCTCTGCTAGGGCTACCCTAGGGCTATGGTGACACATGACTCCATATATTTACAATTTCTCCACTTTTCAAAACCATTTCTCCATATTTGTTACATTTGTCATTGTGATTAAATATCTGTCAAGAGGCAACTAATGGAAAGGAAAAATTAACTTGGGCTCACAGTTTGAAGGTATGCTCTGTCATGTGAAAGGCTTGAGCAGAAGTGGTGGGGAGGAAATATTAGAGACAGGGAATGGGGAGCTTTTTGTGAAACTGTCTCTCCTAGAAATGTCAGAAGCTAAAGCGGAAATCTTATTAACCTGGCTGCTGAAACACGACCTGAATAAGGCTGTAACCAATAAATATGACAGTGTGGATGGGAGAAGCTCAGAAGGCCTAATCCCTAGAGGAAGAACCTCAGGCAACTAAGGAATCTGAGAGTAGAAGAAATAGTCTTCCTGAGGTGAACACACGAGTAGGTTACCCAGTACCAATTAGTAATCCCCGAAAACGCACATGTACAGAGACGGGGGAGATGTTTGTCCACAGTCAGGAAACAAACATGAACAGATGCTCAAGTGGCCTTTTCCCTCTTTCTTGGTCTGGAATCTCATCCCATGACACTATTAGGGTTCTTTCTAGAAACACCTTCACAGACATATCCAATGGTCTGCCTGACGTAATGCCCCAGGTGTGTCTTAAGCCAACAAATGTCATCCTAAATTTGTCATCACAAATGGTAATAGGGAAGTTTCTTTAAGCTCTATTTTAATTTGCTTATCATATAAAATCTTTATTTCCCAAATATTATACCTGGAATTTTCAGTCAGAATAGTTATGGAGTAAAATCTATGGGAATGACCTAAGAATTCATTTAATATTTGCTCTCATATGGTTTTCATGTCTCCATTATCACATATTTCACTCATGATTTTGAATAAATAACAATCGTTGGCCATATTTCAGGAATACACATGACTCAAAGTTCCAACGATCAAAGGTGCCTAAGGCTTTGCCGACATTTTAGATGAACAGAAAGGCTGTGGCCTTCATGTGTAGTCGCCTCTATGTTGCTGATGAGGCTCTGCCCTTAGAAGGGAATGTATTGAAATCTCATGTAATCTGTAATAAAACCCCGAGCCTGAACCCTGGATCAATGACTGATTTGTTTCTCTGGTATGCTGTCCTTCAGTATACAGTGCTATCTTCAGAAGAACCAAGAGGATACTGATGTACTACCTCAAGTACCTGAATACATCTATTCTTTACAGAATAAACTTGTATCAGATTACTTTCTGATAAAGGTAAATGAAATAACATGCTCAGCAGGCAATAAAATGCAGTCTAACCTCTCACCTGCTGGACCATAGCCATCCCCACACACTCAAAGAGAAACCAAACTTAGTGGGACTATAGGAGAAGGGATGTGGGGTGATTATCTGGAAGATTGGATCAAGGGATGAAAAATGTGAAAAAAGAGGCTATGAGGGTCAAACCAAGAAGGGTTTTTCATATTTACAATAGATGTATTATACAATGATCATAGGAAATGTAACCAAAAAATGATACTTGAGAACAGAAAAAAAATACTAAATAATAGTGCGAATAGCTACTAGGGAGACAAACAGAAATGCACAAAATTTGTTCATTATGTTTCTTAATAATCTTAGTGTGAAAGAATGAAAACATATATTGGAGCACTTATGCTTAGAGTGTAAACAAAGGCACAGCTTTAGTAGACATTTATTTTATTCTTTACTTTAAAGTGTCTTAAAGATTTATAAAACTTCTAAAATATAAGGATATAAGAATGAAAATGTACTTGACTGGCTATAGTATTTATTTTAGTATCACATGATTTTCATAAAAGTTCTTTTAAAATTCATTCTGTTTCTTTTTTATGATTTTGTTTTGTTTTTGTTTTGAAGACAGGAATTCTCTGCATTGCTTTGGAGCCTGTCCTGGAATTAGCTCTGTAGACCAGAGTGGCCTCATACTCACAAAGATCTACCTGCCTCTGCCTCCTGAGTGCCAGAATTAAAGGCGTGTGCCACCAACACTGGCATAATTTTATTATTTTTCTTGATATCAATTTTATAAACTTCTTCAGTTTATAAAATAATTAGATCATTTTTTCACTTACATTTCCTCCCTCAAACCTTTCCATGTGAGCCCTCCTCTTTGTTCTCTTTAAAAATTTATGGTGTTTTTTTTTTCTTTAATTTTTATTACACACACACACACACACACACACACACACAGAGAGAGAGAGAGAGAGAGAAAGAGAGAGAGAGAGAGAGAGAGAACACATATACAACCTGTTTAGTCTGTATGATTTTACTTGTATGTGCATGCTTGCAGGGCTCACCACTTGCTATTGGATAACCTATTGGTGAGTTCATCCTTGGAAGACGGTCTCTCCCACATGTACCATTCTTTAGTTGCCTGCAGCTCTTCACGCCACACTTCAGCAGCTATGTTAGTGAGACTTCAGGTTTAGCTTCTGACATTTCTAGGAGAGACAGTTTTACAGCTAACCCCCCATTCCCACACCCTTATTATATTTCTGTCTGTTATCCCCACCCCCAACCATTTCCATTCTTGGCTTTGAGCCTTAGGTACAGGAATTGTCTTGTATATGCATCAGTTGAGATTTGGCTCTACAATGACATGTTTATTGATTGTAGTTTTCTGTAATGGTCTTTGTCTATAGTAAATAGACCCTTATCTGATGAGGAGTGGTAAATACACTGATCTGAAGCACAAAGATAAATATCTAAAGAGTAGATGAGGATTGCACTGGTTTAGTAAAGTGCTGGTTGTTGGTTCTCTACTAAGATCCATGGTTTCATTAGCATTAAGAAGGATGCTGGCTAGGTTTCCAATACCAGACATGGTTTCTCTCTTGTTGATTAGGCATTACATCCAAATAGAGGGCTCTTGGTTACCAGCAGGCATTGCGTATACCACACTACTGCATCCATAGGGTTCTTGTATCATGCTGGCTTTTGCTATTGTTCACAACCTTCACACAAAGGTAGGACTGTTGGTTACTTACCTTCTTTGGAACCTGCATGGTTCCTTCAGGTACCATGAAAGTCAGTCCTCAGGGAGGACAGTGTGAGGTCAGATCCAGTGTGGAGGACACTTCTGGACCCTGGGTTTGAAGTGCTTGGTGTCTTGAGAAATAGGGATAATAGGAATATACTTTTCACCTCTGGGGGTGGGCAACTAAGGGCAGTAGCAATAGCCTGTAAAATTCTGGGAGTCTCTTGGAAAACTTGGGTCAACAACTCAAAAGAAGGCTTCTCATGCCTGCTGTAGTTTGTTAGGTTGTCTATGATTCTTGAAGGGAACATTGTCTCCTCAGATAGGATATTTGTATTTAAACCACATATACGAATATTCATGTACAAACATGTGCATTATAGGTGATTTTTGGTTGTTAATAGCATAATTTCTCAAAACTTTTTCAGAAATCCTCCCTGTTTCTTTCTTATTTGTCATTCATTGAATATCAATTTTTAAAAGAGAAAAACTAATGGGGTTCAGTATTTTTTTAAAACAAGCTAAGAATAATCCAAATTTCTTAACAGTAGATTTTAAAGAACATTTTTGGTTCCTGCATATAAAAATGATGAAACTACTCCAAACTTTAATTTTAAACTATTCTTTCAAATTATTAGTATGATCTTTAATTTGAAAGAATAAATAAAATTGTTTATTTAAAAATTGTTTCTTTTCCATTTGACATGTTTACATTACCACCAATAATGTGACATACTGAAACACTTCAGTATGTAAAAACAGAAAAAAAACTTGCTATCCTTAGCAAGTCTTTGGTATAATAAAACTGGAGAAAATTCTGTTTATTGCAAATGTTAATTATGCCCTATTTTGATCCTGTAGTCAAATACCTTGAAGATTGTTTTGAATTGTATTTTTTTTTTTTTGGTTTGCATCCATTCTCTTATGTGGGCCACACTGTTATTACCTGTAGCATCCCTCTCTGGTATCATGGGCACTTACTTAGATACTGGTCTGCTCACTTGTTCTAGAAAACTTCAATGCTCATCTTTTTGTTTCTACCATGGTAATTTCTACATTAGAATCTGTGTTTTTGTCTTTTCAGTATTGTTTAAGAAGATTGTAGTGTTTCAGTGATATCTTCCCCCAGAGTATATTTCTTTCAGTTATTAACAAGAGTCACTTCTTTCTGTATCTTACCAGAGTGACAGATTTAAGAAAGAAATGTGGTACCTACAAGACCTATCTGCTTACAGTTTTAGTTTCCTTATTTTTCACAAATGTTTGATGATGTTCCTTTGCTGACTGGTATCTGCTCAGTATATTGCCACATTCTCTGTCTATTATTACCAGTACTTTCAGCATATCATCAGAAACAATTGCTTCCTCTGTAGAATTACATTTTCCCACATTCATTGCTTATTTACAAACTTCAACAGAAGCTTCCAGATACTGTTCACTCATGTTCTATGAAGTACTGAGTCAAGCTTGCATTACCTAGAAAATACATGAAATAAAACACCATTCATACTGTAGCTCTGGATGGCATGTGGTAAATGTCTTTTAAAGCATAATGGCTTCTTAATACTATTAGCAAAAATCTTAATATATAACAGAAGAAATCCCTAAACACACTGGCAATAAATCCATATTTGAAACATTCTTCTGGAAAATCTTATGGTTTAAAAAATATTTTATGTAATTGAAATAAAAATATAAATAAGTTTAAATGCAAGTAAAAGTATATATATATATATATACATATTAGAATATCTGTTTATATTATATTTATCTCTGTATTAAACATTTATGTGATAAACAATTTGGTGTTACTATAACAAATATTTGAAATAATCAACTTATAAAGAGAAATACCAAACTTAAAATTACTCTACAGAGCTATTGTGATAAAAACAGCCTGATCCTAGCATAAAAATAGAAATGTAGATCAATGGAAAAGATTAGATAAGCCAGAAATAAAACATAAAAACTATACCCACCCACATAATTTTTGACAAAGAAATAAAAAATAATAATAATAAGGCAGCTCATGTGACAAATGATGCTGGCAAAACTGGATTTCTATCTGCAGGAGAATTAATTGAAACACTTAGCTCTATAAAAATCAATTCAAAATGTATCAAAGTCCTTAATTTCAAATCTGAAACACAGAAACTTTTTGAAGAAAATACGGGGGACACCCTTCATGATATTGGGGTCAGAAAGAACATTTTAAATAGATACCAATAGCACAGGAGTCACCCTCAAGTAGCAACAGACATGACTACATGACAATAAAAAGGTTTTCTACAACAAAAGAAACAACCAGTATAGTTAATACACAGCACTCAGGAAAAGGGAAAGTCTTTACCAGCCACATGGAAGACAAGAAGCTGCTATCCAGAATTTACCAAGATTTGCATAAACTAAATACAAATAATATAAAACTGCCAGTAAAATTACTGGGCAAATAAACTAAATAGACAGTTGTTAAAAATACAATAAATGGCCAATAGCTATTTTAATAATTGCTCAATATTGCTAACCATCATAGAAATATAAATCAAAATTACATTGAGATTGAGATATCATCTTACTCCAGTCAGAATGGTTTCCATCAACCTGACAACAAATTTTGGAAAGGATATGAAGAGAGTGAAAGAGAGAGAAAGAGAGAGAGAAAGAGACAGGATAGAGATAAAGAGAACAATCTTTATCATTGTGAAAATCAGTTTGGAGATGTTTTTATTATTAAAAATAGAACTACCAAATGACCCAGCTATTTTAATGAATTTGCATGCAGATTCATTAAAAAACAAACAGATTCATATGTGGAATCTAGCCAATGATATATGTTTACATGTTAATAAAGAATTACAACAGTATAACATAAAGAAAAGAACAAAGAATGTTAAATAGAAAGAGACAAAAAAGGGTTGAAAGTAGGTAGTAGACAGGAGTTATGACAGAGATAATTGTTTTTCTAATTATAATTCAGAAAGAGGTCTTGTTCTGCTTGGGGTTTAGGCATAAAATATATTCAATATGAATATGTAAAATGCCATGCTATGCTCCTCAGCCTTGCTCTGAATGCCTATTCTAATTGTACAGAAATTCATTGAGTTTTATAAGCTTTGGGTCTGGTTAATTTTCCTGTGTGATGGGTTTATTTATTTGCACATTTTAAAAGTATTATTTATTTAAGAAATTAAGAGAGAATGATTATTTTGTCTCAGAGTTGTATAGATTCCATCCCATGATCAGATAGACCCATTGCCTCTAAGGTTCTGTGGGAGGGAATAAACTTAACAAAAGGAGAGAGAGAGAGAGAGAAAAAAAAAGCAACTCATTAACCTCGCCATAGCTACATTATAGGGAGCAAACCAAAGGGCCAATGTGTGCAAGTCCCCTTTAATATCACACATCCCAAAGAAGACCCAGTAGGCCCACTTTTAAAATATTCTGCTACTTCCCAAATACAATACATACTGGAGGTGAGAGCTTTGACACATGGATCTTTGGGGCCATTTGAGAAGAACTATAATATAGCAACGTAGATTGCTTTGCAAATGGATCAACATGTCTGACAAAGGTTATAGCAGGATGAGGAAACAGCTCTACCCAAGTCTACCCTTTAAATTCTAAGACTTGCATTATTCACATTTTTCTTTGGCAGGCACTCACAGTTGATATTCAGCAATCTCTTCCCACTATTACCCTTGTCTCGTGTACCCTGTAAGGTTCTGCTTGACTCCCTTTCTTTTGGGTTTTGTGTACTGTTGGGGTTTTCTCCCAGAATCATGTACTTCAGAAGACAAGGACAGTCGGCAAGTGCTTCTAGCCACTTCATCCTCTAATCTTAGTGACCTCTCTTTAGGTGTTGGATAACAGAGTACTGAGCGGGACAATATAATGTCATCCTCTCACTCCTGAGATCCAAGACCTTGAGCAGACCCTGGTTCATTTCTATTCTTCTGGGTCTTTGTTAAACAGCAGCAACGTCCTAATACTGTGCATCGGTATCTGAGGTGCAGTGGTGGTCCCTTGGTCCTGCTCCTTCCGCTCTGCCAGAGCCTTTCTGCTTTCTCCAGTGGTGCACACTTCTGCTGGAAATAACTTTTATTTCTCCTTTTTAACTCGGGGATTATTTAAATCCACTTGTCCATTTTGAAAGATTTTATTTCATATAATTAGAAAAATCCAGGCACCTACAGATCCTTGAAACGCAGACCAATATAAATGACCATGAACAATGTACAAAGGTGACCAGTGTTGCTAGAGTGTTCTTGTCTTGCCGGATCCTACCACCCCTCTCAGCCCCAACAAAACACATGAAGACTTATATTAATTAGTAAACTGCTGGCCAATGGCTAGAGCTTCATATTGGCTAACTTTGCTTTAATTGTTAACCCATTTCTATTAACCTAAGTATTTCCATGTGATCTTATCTTGCTGAAGAAGGGTCCCAACCCGGTACTCCTTCCTCCACTACATGGTATCTCTCTCTGCAGGCTCTCTCTGCCTACCTTTCCCAGAATTTTCCTTGTCTTCTAGTCCCACCTGTCCTCCTGCCTCTATTGGCCAAACAGCGTTTTATTCATCAACCACTAAGAGAAACATATATCCAGAAGGACATACCCCATCAGACTAGGATTTGCATTCTCATGGACTTCCAGAACACTTGTTCATGCTCCACTTGTTGACGAACAAACAAGCAAACAGATGAAGTGAGCACAAAGCAAGACATGGTTATTTACAAGCCAGAAGGGCCCTCATTAGACTCAGCCCATGTCCACCTCCAATCATAGTTTCTGCCACTCAGAGCTGTGATTAAAGGAATCTGTTGCATGGGCCACGTAATCTATAGTATTTTGTTATGTCCTGAGACATTAAGGGGCCCACAGAATATGAAACATGTTCCTCATTCCTCCCTCATTAACTTAACCTCTGATTAAAAAAAAAACAAGCAAATAATAGCAACAACAAAAAGCTAGCAAGGCATAGAAGAGTATTATACAAAAAACATTACCAGAAAAAGTTGTGTGCCTTATGTATTGTGCTATCAGCCAGCCAATGACACAGAGGCAGAGAGCTCAAATTTACTTTACAAGTGAGGACATTTCCCTATAAAATCCACCTCTCTCATATTTTTTTTATTTCCCCGTCTTCTGCTTTCTCATTTCTCTTCTGAACCCTTTGTAGTCACCCACACATTTCAGCATGCCTCTACGATGTGACTGATAGTGTGCTTGGAAAAGAAATCCACTAAGAAAAGCTGTGCTCCTTTTTTTTTTTTTTTTATTTTAATGATGAATCTGGAAAGCTTCCCAGATGAAACATTTATTACACTAAATGCATTCTGCTGAAGAGGAAATTGACCAGAGACACATCAGGCAACTACATGTATTTACAGTATGTTGACCTCTCTTTTTCCCATTTCTGTGAAACATCTGTGACAGATCTTGCCAACATTTTTGACCTATGACTGGTTATTTGAAATCAGCCATTTGAATTTCAGATATGTGCATCTATGTTTATATAGCTAGTGAGCCATCTTCGCAAGACATTTTGAAGCCAAAATGTCAGTTTCCTGATTTAATGGAGATTGATAGAAAGTTCCATTTTTATTTATTTGTTTTTGTTAAATATGTAAGTCATAAAATTTTTTGCAAAAACCTTAAATTCTTGAGACATGATTGTAGCAGTCACAAAGCAAAGAAAGAACTCATTACTCTGTTCAACATCAGCAGAAAATCTTTAGGTATTTCCCCCGAGGCTCTATTGTAACTGTAGTTTAGGAGAAAAGACCATTGCATTACCATGTTTTGGAAGTCTTTGGCTTGTTAAAAATAAAATACTGTAATTTTAATAATAAAAGCTAAGTTTCTCTAATAAAATATCAGAATTTTGTAATGCTGTAAATTATAGGTATTTTTAAGTACCAAGATAATGATGCAAGAGGACATGTACATCTGACCTAATGGGATAGGTCATTGTCAAAATATGTTCAATAAATTGTTGTGTAAATTTATCTGAAGGCAATGTATAGGAACCTTATATTTAGCTATCATCACCAAGATATCTCACTATGCATTGCAAATATTCTAATCTTAGAAAAATATTTGAAATCGGAAACATTTGGAGACCCGGGCAAGTGGGATAATGGATACTCAATTTGAAATGGGCTGATTAGCAAATGACATGAAGTTTGGGAGAGGTCATATGAGGGAATAATATTTCCCAGAAACATGGGCTTTGAAGTGATGGATTCTTCCCACTAGGTTACAAATGTAGTTCTTACATCAAGTTCCACGTTCCACAGACTTGAGTTCCACATCCCTTTTGTGTTGGTTCTTAGAAGAACTAATAATGTAGTATACTGATCATTGCTCCATCAAATTGGACTATATATGGCCAATGGAAGAAAAGCACGTCACTGGTAGCCTGTCATAAACATCAATTGTGAAACTCCGTGGTAATGTGATCATTCTAGAAGTAGATATTGTGTTCTGAACCATGCTGGTTTGTCACCAGCTTGTATCTGAAATGATGGACTAGCAGTCACTCCAATGTAGTGTGATTTTAATTTTTTAAAAAGTTCTTGGACAATTTGATATATGCATTCTGAATACTCTGTCTTGCAACAATCTTTTAGCTACCTTCCTTTTTATCAGCTGCCTCCCTCTTCCCTATGTGTTCTTTTCCAAGATTCATGACTCTCTCTCTCTCTCTCTCTCTCTCTCTGTGTGTGTGTGTGTGTGTGTGTGTGTGTGTGTGTGTGTGTCTTGCTACATTTCACCAGAGTGTGTGAGACTATTGGAATGAGGCCATCCATTATAGACTGGCAGGATAGCAATTAGGTATACAACTAAAGGCCATGGCTCCCCTTTCTCCTAACATATCTACATCAAACAGTTCAGCATCTAGGGATATTAATCCTTGACTGGCTATTGGTGAACACATTATTATGCAGACTCAGTGTAATCACCTGCATTTGTTGAGAGTCTGTGATTATAATGACTGTGTGATACCAGAAGATGACATTTTATAACTTTTCTTTGTTAAGAGCCATTTTTCCACCAGCCTCATCCCCCATTGCCTTGCCAGCCGCAAATAGCACACAGAGACGCTGTATTAGATATAATGCTGTTGAGCTGTTACTAGAATTTATTAGCTAACTCTGTCTTAAATATTAACTCATTTCTATCAAAGTATTTCCAAGTGGTCTTATCTTACTGGAGAGAGGGCCCTGAATTCTGTTCTCTCAGTCCTTCATTTTGAATCTCCTCCTACCTCTTCCCAACTCTTCCTTGTCTCCTAATCCCACCTATCTTGCTTTCCTAATGGCCAACAGGGTTATATTCATTAACTAATAGGAGAAACATATTTACAGAATGACATCTCCCATCATCAGATGTTCTTCTGTAATGTTTTATCTTCAGCCTACAGGCCATATTGAATCTGGCACACTTCTCAGCAAAGCAAGAAATTGCAAAATGTCCCACCTGTGTTGGCAGTTTGTCAGTCACTTTTCTCTGTGTCCTGTAGACTGTCTGGCAGACTCTTCCATGAAGCAGGATCCCTGTAGCAATGTCCATCTTGAATCAGCAGTCACTTTTCTGTGGGTCCTGCATGTCTAGTTTATACAGCATGAAGTCAAACAGGACAGACAAGAGCCATATCTTGCTCAAATGGCTAGTTTTGCCATATAGGAACTAAATTCCTTAACACATTTCTTCAATGTCCCAGCAGGAAAACATGCTTGTAACAAAATGGCACCGCAATGCGGCTACTAAGAACTTCCACTTAAAATTTGACAAAAGCTTAAAAAAGGGGCTTTAGAAACAAAGGAACAGAGACAATCAAGGCTTCTCAGTAACAACATTTTGTTTTCTCAGTAGGGCTCTGTTTTGCTAGAGAAAATCAGAAATTTGCGTGGCTCCTTTAAGGAAGGTTTCCTGACTCATCATCAACAAACTACAGGGCTTTTAAGAACCATTACTAACAATTCAATGGTGTATATGGGCAGCTAAAGAGAGTAACTGGTGCATTTGGTGGCATATGCCTTTAATTCCAGCACTTCAGAGGCAGAGGCAAGCAGATGGCTGTGATTTCAAAGTAAACCTGGTGTATGAAGTAAATTCCAGGGCAGCCAAAGTTACTCAGAGAAACCCTGTCTCAAAAGTAAGTAAATCAATCAATAAATAAAAATATGGAAAACAAAGAAAGAGTCTGGATAGTGTATGGTATTGTGTTCTCTTTGTATTGTTTGACTACTGAGGAAATAGCAACAACTGTTAAAAGAAATGCTACTGGATTAATTCAATTTATATATTTTAAAAATGCTTTGACTCCAAAATTTCAGTCTAAGGACAGGTTACTGGAGAAAAGAATTTTTATTTTTGTTTCCACAAACAAAATGTTGTGAATTCCTTTCAGACTAACATGGTTTGATCAAGCCATATCCCCTGAAGCAGTGTCCCAGGTGATCCAATATTCAAAACAGCTGGAACAAGGCAGCCTTGCAGATTACAGCCAGGATTTCTGCATCTTCTTAGGATCCCCATAACAGCACCCCCTACCTGCAGGAAGTAGTTTGGAAAGAATGAAGCCCGAATTCTCAAATACTTTCTATAAATATTTGTTTTCATTTAAATGGGGTTGGTTATAAATTGTTAATGACCACAACCAATCTCTTTAAAGTTAAAAAGGGGATTATGATATAGATATAAATACTTTGTTTTGGAATGGATTTTCATTTATTGATATGAATTTAAGGTCAATTTTATGATATGTATATTTCTCCCCTTGTTTAGATATTGTGTTTATATATATTTAGAAATGTAATGTAAAACTTAGTACAGATTATAGTTACCTATAACAGTCAAAACTTATAGTTAAGTTAGTTAGGATTTGTAGATATACAGAGAAGTATTTGAGATGAGTAGGCATTCCTGAAACCTTTCAAAGACCTATGGAATATGGCATTTGACATGGCTTATGTTTTTTCTTAACAATGATACATAACAGCTCCTGACAACACCACCCGCGTCAGAAAGGAAGATGGACATCAAAGAAACTTGTTATGGCAAAAAAAGATACTCCAATATGGCAAAACTAGCCATTTGAGCAAGATACTGCTCTTGCCTGGACTGTTTGACTTTGTGCTATATAAACTGGACATGCATGACCCACAGAAAAGTGACTGCTGATTCAAGATGGACATTGCTACAGGTATCCTGCTTCATGGAAGAGTCTGCCAGACATTCTACAGGACACAGAGAAAAGTGACTGACAAACTGCCAACACAGGTGGGACATTTTGCAATTTCTTCCTTTGCTGAGGAGTGTGCCAGATTCAATATGGCCTGTAGGCTGAAGATAAAACATTACAGAAGAACATCTGATGATGGGAGATGTCATTCTGTAAATATGTTTGTATTATTGGTTAATGAATAAAGACATGTTGGCCAATAGGAAAGCAACATATGCGGGACTAGAAGACAAGGAGGATTTGGGAAGAGGAAGGAGGAGATTCAAAATGTAGGACTGAGAGAACAGAATTCAGAGCCTTCTCTCCAGTAAGCTAAGGCCATGTGGAAATACTTAGATTAATAGAAAAGGTTAATACTTAAGACAGAACTAGCCAATAAGAAATGCAGGTAACAGGCCAATAGCATTATATCTAATACAGCGTCTCTGTGTGTTATTAAGGGCCAGCGCGGCACTGGGACCAGGCCGGCAGGAAAACCTACTCGTAACACTTCTTCAAATCTTAAGCCTGATATTTTCTTTCTGTCCCCTCTTCCTCGGTGTTTCTTGATGCCTGGTTTAGGACTGAACACTCAACCACTACTTATTCTCAGTATCTTGTACAGTTATAAGTATCAACTTTAATTGTTGTTCTTTAAGTCACATGTGTCCTGTCTAAAACTTGGGGAGAATAGAGTTTGATTCATCTAAGTATTGAGGATAACAAAACACTGCAAACCAAGTAATTACTATTGAAAATGACAATATCCTTAAGAGTTTATTATGATAAATTTACAGATGGGACCTCATTGCATTCTGGGAATCATCCTTTACATTGGTACATTGTTAAAAGATTGGTGTCAGTGTTCTTCCGGCTATGTCAGATCCATTTCCTCTCAATCTCCATGGCTTTTTTTTCAACTAATTAGCTGAGAGTCAATCACAGGTACAGTGAAATACTCACCAGCTTTGTGTTCTCTTTTTGGCATATTAGAATCTAACCCTATGCTTCTTTTAATAAAAGGAAAGAAGACATGTAGATGTTTTGACCCAAATTTTAGAACACACACAACAGTTTAAAGAACAAATCACAAGTAGTCAACGAGTCAAGCAAATTTTACTTGCATGGTTTTTATGAGCACTTATATTTATTGCATATGTTTAAAATTAAAAACTCAACTATGTGTCTGTCTGTTAAGAAACATGGCCTAAGGAAGACACTATGCTGGTAGTGTGCTTTTTAAAGATCATTTTTTAAAAATGGCACAGTCTTCTGTCCTGGCAATATTTTCTTTTGAATCATCTCCTTGGGGCAGATGTCTTGAGCCACAGTGGGAGCACTATGAAGTTTTTGGTAAAATCCCTCAGCTCCCTGAATTGCCTGAGATAAGCATAACATTTAAACCTGTCCTGTACTTTAGATGAAATGCAATGATCTGGGCCTATAGCATGCTAAAGTCTTTTGTCACTGAAATAATTCCACAGTAGGCAAGGTAGACTGTATGTCATAGAACATTAAAAAGATCATTCAAGCAAAAGAAAATAATAAACTGGGAGGCTATAAATCTCAAGCGCCCTTGGTGACTGTTAAAAATCTACCAAAATTCTCTGTCTAATGATGTGATTCCAATCAACCCAATTTATCAACCTTATGGGCTGATTAAAGCTATATTACTCTGTTCAGATTAACTCTTTACTGTTGAGAATTAAGATTTTGTGACGTGAAACACCAGACTGATTGCCTGGGATCTAGTGCCTACACATTCTTAACAGTACTTGTGATTCTTAGAACGTTCACCTGATTTATGTGTGTATCCTCAAAATGCTGTGCTACATTTCTTTATGGTTTTTAAAAAAGCATGCATTTATCTTGAAACCGGCACCTATTTTCAGAAAGGATTCAATTCTCCCCAGAAAGAGTCCATCCAGCCTCTGTCACTGAGGCTGCAGTTTCAGTGCTCCTTCAGGTATAGAATCAGAAGGTGTCTGCTTACATATTGAACAGGGAGGGGGCTCCATTAATCTCAGAAAAGCATTCTTTGTCTAGGAAAAAAAAAGTCTCATTCCACACTTTTTCCACATAAAGATGTGACATTCAAGTCGAAGTGGATGGAGTTTGGTTTTATGAATAGGGCCCTTGCTGACTAATTCTTTTCTAGGGAGGGTAATGGCCAAATGCTATCCAGATGCGTTCCTCTGGAACAGTTCCCAGTTTGGAGAAGTGAAAACTACTGTACTTGCAGTATAATAAAGGGCTACAGGGTAACACAATATCCAGGCAAGCAGTACAATATCACCTCTCTCCTGCCTGCCTAGTCTTCTACAGCCAGAGCTGTCATAGATATCTTGTATGTCACACTGATAACTCAGACTCATTTGGGAACAGTCTATTCCTTCCTTCACTCATTCACAGGAGAAGCATAACCAAATCAAAATGGCATGGCAGGGAAGTTGGGAGGTTTCTCAAAGCTGAAAATAAAAAGAATTTTACAAATAGATTTTTCTGCCTTTGTCTCTTTGTTAGACAAAGGCAGAAAATTTCCTCATTGTCCACAAACAGTTGTCAAATCTCACAGATTCTCTCCAAATTCTAGTCTTCTTTTTTTGGCCTTCCCTCTGATGTAGGGTCTCTCTTCTGCTCTATATACTGATTAGTTGTAATCCATACATCTATCTACTTATTATCTATAGTCCATACATCTATCTACTTATTAGCTATAGTCCATAGTTCCATTTACTGATTAGCTGTAGGCCAAAACTCTATCTACTGATTATCTGTAAACCATGGCTCTGTCTACTGATCATCTGTAGACCATAGCTCTATCCACCCTTTTTCTCCATGTTCTGTTCTTTTCTTTGTGGTTATTTTTATATCTATCATTTTGATGTGAATGTATGAGTTCTGCTTTTTTTTTGACCCAGTCCCCTGATTCAGAATTCATATATATAATATATATGTGTGTGGGGGGGGGCGCCCGCACACGCATGTGTGTGAAAAAGAGAAATTATGTATTTATATCTATCTATCTCTATATACATATACATATATATTCTGTATTGATTTTATTCTTTGACTGGAATGTAGTTATTTGTTCTGGTATAGCATAAGGAGACTCTATTAGTCCTAATAGCAAATTCCAGAACCCTTCTGACTGTAGTTGCTGTTCATCCTTCTTTGGTAGGGCTGAGGGTGCTTTTCTCACTGAGGCTGTATTCATACGTTTTGATTAACATCTCTGATATATAGCTGGTTGCTTGACCATCCTGTGTAACAATTCTCAGTTTCTGTTTTTAAGTACTGTATAGAGTTAATGCTGTATACTGAAGTGTATAATTTTAAAGAAAGAAATGTGAGGAAGAAGTACATTTATAACACCCACACTCGTATATCAGTTAGCTTAATACTTTGACAACATATTGCAGACTAGGTGGCTTAAACAAGAGAAGTATTCTACAGGCTGGAGGGATTGGAAGTCAAAGATTAAGGAGCCAGCAAGTTTGGTTTCTGCTACTTGCATGTGTGTACTTTCTCACTATATTCTCTTAGTCTTTTCTCAGTGACCATGTAAACAAAAAGGAGAAATTTGATGACTCTTCTCATAAACACATCAGCTTTATTGGTTTAGAGCTCAAGTTAAGGGATCTCATTTTCTTGCAGGCCTCTTGAAAAGCTCTGTCTCCAAGACAATCATACTGAGGGCTCCAGCTTCCATGTATGGACACAATTCAACTCCTATCTAGATTATTGGATTTTAAGACAAAAAAAAAATACATTTGGAAACACACATTGGAACTATTTATAAGAATTATGTAAATTAATATGCTTTGACAGTTCTACAAGTTTTATTTCTAATTTTAATGTTTACCTTTAGCTCTCATCAAATATTTGATTGTTTATTCTCTTGTAGATGTTCTCTGAATACTTCAAGCTCACCCCATCACTTTTCCTGACAGAAGGATGTACTCATATAAGACAGAACCTTTGGAAGATGGCATGAACTTATAGTCTCTCATGTCTACGTCTGGTAACAAATAAAGAATTGTTTCCATCTCCATAATGTCAAGTAAATTTTTACTCATGTTCTCTACCAAAAGGTTCTTAAGTTTACTACCACTGTGAACTTCTGGTTAGTGAACTGCTTCTTGAGGACAAATTAAGGATGTAGAAGTGAAAGGTGAATAAGTAAGGGTAACTGTTATCAAAGTACATTATATACATTTATGGAATGTCACTTTACCAATTAATATATGTTAAACAATGTGTTATTTAAATGTTGTGCATCCCATTGACAATGTTAAAATACCTTATATAACCATTGTTGTTTCATGGAAGAAGTATTTTCTTGGAAATTATTGTTTCATGGAGGATGTTTTCAGTTGTACTTTTCTATATATACATTTTCTGTATTTTCTGATTTTATATTATACTTTTTATCTTATAGCCTTTTATATATGATACTTTACAGTAAAGAAGTATGATTTAGCATATATGAATATAATACAGTGTCAATAAAACACTATTATATGAGAAAACTTTTACATTGTTAAACCTCAATATTCTATAATAGAGTTTGAAATAATCCAATATATATGGTGTTTTATAAAAATAAGAATATGAATACATGTGGAACTGTTATTTTTAATTTTTAAATTTTATTTTAATTTAATTAGTAATTGTTCCATGGGGACTTGGTGTAATGTATGAACTCAAGGCATTGGATCACCTTAGCAATCTTTACACAATTGTGGTCCTTAATTTCTATGTTAAATCGATTTGTCCTATACACAGCAGTGCATTACTGTACCACTGAAGTTGAATTGTCTCTTGTCTTGAAGATGTCTTGTTACTTTTGCATTAATTTCTTTTCTTTTCTTTCTTTTTTTTTTTTTTTTTTTTTTTTTTTTTTTTTTTGAGACAGGGTTTCTCTGTGTTGCTTTGTAGACCATGCTGGCCTCATACTCACAGAAATCTGCCTGCTTCTGCCTCCTGAGTGCTGAGATTAAAGGTGTGTGCCACCACTGCCAGGCTTTTGTTTCTTATTCTTTCTATCATGCTTTTCTCTATGCTCTCTTATAGAAGCTAGAAAAGTTCATAAATCATAAGATGCTATCATATGTTTGCTTTCTTGTTACTAAATTGAATTCTAAATAATTGTATAGGATTTTAAACATCAGCACTTAAATGTTGCAAGGACCTATGGCTAGACTGAAATTTTTATTAGTTCTTTGAAGTAATAAACACAAAACGTTTATTTCTTTGTCAAACACAGCAATGCCCTTCCTGAGTCAAGTCTATGATTTTGCTTTGGTTGATAGTCATCCATTGAACGTAATAATGTCTGCTTCCATTCTGATACTGGCAATTTCCTTGTGATACATATAGATGTTTCCCTGAAGAAACTGAGAATAGTTTCCTTTTGTACTGTGTTTCCTCCTTCCTTCCTTCTTTGTTTCTGTGTATTTGTTTGTGCACACCTGAGCCTCAGCACTCACATGGAGATCGGTGAACAAGTTTTGAGTCAGTTCTGACTCTCCAACATGCAGATTTCCAGTACTGAACTCAGATTGGCAGGTAATATTACCCCCTGAGTAATATTACCATTCCTAGAATATTTCTTATACTTAAGATTTCATGGACTCATTTGAAATTTATATTGTTTACATGGTTCCATTGAATTTGGATGCCCATTTAAATATGATTTCTGTAGTCTATCAGTATGATCTTAATTGAAATACTTCTGTAAACCTCCATATAAAAACATAAATTCCTACAAATTCTAATGAAGAAAAGATTTCAGAATTAAAAAAAGAGAACATTAGTCAATTTCACAATATGGGAGCTTTCAAGATGGGGCAATCAAGATAAATGAACATCTTTACCAATTGAATATCTTGTAAGGCTTAATATCTAAATATATAAAAGAACTAAACACTACTAGACATTAAGAAAACAAACGACTCAGTTAAGAAAATAGGTATAGAACTGAAAAGGTAGTTATCAAAAGATAAAACACAAATATCTGAGAAACACTTAAAGAAGAGCTCAACATCATTAACCAATAGGGAAATGCAAATCAAAACTACCCTAAGATTTATTCTTCCATCAGTCCGAATGGCCAAATGGTGAGGGTGTGGGGTAAGAGGGTAACTTATTCCTTGCTGATGGGAGTGTAACTTTTTATGTACAGTATGGATAGGTCTGTGTCTGGCAACTTATTTGAAAGCTGGGAGCAGATCTACCTCAAAAGCCAGCTATACCATTCTTGGGCATATATCCAAGTACATATTACCAGAGAGATGCTTACTCATTCACTTTCACTGTTATATTAATAATTGCCAGAAATTAGAAATAGCCTACATGTCCCTCAACAGAAGAATGGCTAATAAAAATGTGGTACATTATACAATGGAATATTATTCAGATCTTAAAATGAACAGTTATGAAATTCACAGATTAATAGATGAAAATAGATAATAATCATCTAAGTGACATAACCTAGACCATAAAAGACACAGGAGGAAAGAGAGGAGGAGCAAATAACACTAAAGGCTTCTTAAAAATACACATCTAATTTAGTTATTGGCCAAAAGGGTCCCATGGGAATTCCCAAACATGTGACTATTGGCAAGGCTATTATTGTTGTTCACCACAAACTGATGTTAAGTTTATATTGTTAAAGACACCACTTGCCTATCTCATTGAATAAAGAGAAGCTCAGCTGGTAACCCACTAGAGCCTTCACCCCTGACTAATGTTCATGATACTGAAAGTTCCTCTGTATGCTACCAGTTGGTGAAGGGCAACCACCAACCCAGCTACTAACCTTATGGTCTACAACCATTACTTGCCAACATGATATACTTGTGCAATAGTGTGATACAAATGTAAGAACAACCAACCACTCTGATTGAATGTCCAGCCCATAACACAAAATAGAACCCCAGTCTTACTCAGTTCCTGTAGCCAGAAACCTGAGACTAGATAGCCTAGTGAAAAACCACACTCCATTGTTTTGCTAAAGGAACATAGCAATATAATTACTCCTAATGGCATTTTGCTCTACCCATAGATCAGCGTCTCTCTCAGCCACCATCAGTGAGGCTTTCTCTTGCAGTATATGGGAACTAACACAGAGACCCACAATTGGACAATGTGCAGAGAGTGGGAGACTTTGGAACAATTGTGAGAAATCTTCATCAAACCCTTCCTCTCAGTACTTGGAGATGGAAAACACTTCTCCAAAGAAGAAAAGGAAGCAATCTATGGAAGAATGTGAGGATTTCTCACTACTGTGTGAGTCCTAAGAGCCTAAAAATGGCTCCATAGAGCATCTTTATTTGTCACTCAGTTATCAGGAGGCTGGTGTTCACAAGTCCCCAGTGCTGGAGCAGCCTACAACAGGTCTAAGACTACTGTGGATAGTGACTTTCTCTGGATATAACTCAAAACTGGGAGTTATCATATGTTTTTGTTAAATAGTTCAAAACAGCACATCTCAAAGCAGTGTGTGATTAGTTTAAAATCTGAAGTACCAGATATATAAGTGGAAGAAATATTACTTTCATTCAGAAAGTATGTTCTAATATTCTCCAATTGTGCTTTTTAATGGGAGATTTTCCAAAAATTCACAGTAAATTTCCCATCCCATGCCATAATCATGCCTGACACAGGCATCACAGACTGACTGAAAACACTTATTATGTTGATGTCCAATAAGTATAATGAGTACAGTAGACTCATTTGGTATTCTGTTGGGTGCCAAGAAAGTAGACCCCACTTGCAATCTAATTTATGTAAAACAATAAAAATACTGATTCAGCACCAAAGCACAGTGCAGGAAGTGTACTGATGCCTCTACCTAGTAAAAGTGGTCTGATTAGTTGATTATTGCAAAATGATGATAAAAATACAAGAGGACATTTATATGACTTGTGAAATGAAAGAAGGTCCTCATAGTTAGATTTTTTACCTCTTTTGATTTGTCTTGTGCCAGGCCAGAAGAGAGACAACTAGTATACCAGGGAAGGCATGATGATATCTTATCCAAAGCTAAGAGAATCAGAAATGAAAGGTGAATTCTTTCTGAGAAAGGGCAGTTGTGTTCTGTTCAGAAACATATACAAACAAGCTTTAACATTAAGAAACATTAATAAAAAATCACAGACCTGATAGTAATACAGAGCAGTCACAGAGACAGTAGAAATAGTAAATAAGAAAATCAAAAGAGACTTGATTTAAAAAGAGATATTAAAACATATAGTAGAGCTTTTCTATTCTCTTGGCAGCTATTACATACCTTTGTATAAGTTCTTGCAAAGCATACATTTCTGAAGACATAGATTTAGAAGCATATATCATTATTGACATGTTGGAGACAAATTTAAGCAGGGTGCTAAAAAAGAATTTCTACCTATTTCCTTCTATTTCTTGATCCATCAAAGGTTAATTCAGGGAGGATTATGATTATGAATTTTTCTTTTGAACATATTGTATATTACTTAAAATTCTTGAATGTTTACTTATTCCTAGGGATTATAATGAGTTCTAGAACCCGTGCAGGGACTGGACTATACACAATTAGGAGAAGCACAGGAACATATTCCAAATTTATACACAACTGTCCCTATGATGCAATAAATAGTAAGTGGTCCTGATTACTTGTCCTCGGTTTATCCTTCAAAATCTATTTAGTGAAACTATTTACATAGCTTTCAAGGAAAAATAGTTTACTACCACATTTACTTTTCACAATATAAACACACCGATGGATGAGCTTGGGAAATTTTACATTCTTAAAGGAAAACAAAATCATGGATCATCCAAAATACCGAGTCAGTACTGTGGTAAGGAAACAACTGTGAAGATCTGTGGTGGGATAAAAACAAATTCTTTGGTTCAGTTTGCTCTATTCCAACACAATCAACTTTAGTTTCTTCATCTGTCTTCCACGGCTGTCTCAGAGTAGGCACTCCTGGTCAACTTTCTCCTTTTCCTTGTTGATTGATTAGTTAATTTGACAACAATGTGACAAGCACCTCCAAATTTTGCAGTTCCCTGAAATTAACCTTTGAACTATCTGTTTTTAAAAAAAGGCCCTACTTGTCAAATAGTCACAAAATACACCATCTTCGTTGCTTGGTCTACATTCTCATTTTGATACAATATCTTTGCATTTGGAGGTACTGGAATTCTTCACCGTCCAGTGTACACGATAGACACAATAATGAATGGTATAACTATATCATAGGGAAAACAAGAACACATGACTTTTAGTCATGATAATTATTGTACTTGGTGAGTTTGTAAGCATGAATAATACCCATACATCCATGTCTTCAAGTTAATGTATCACTCGATAATCAGAGCAATCCTAACATAATTATCAATGTGTCACTGAATGTTTATCCAAAATTAGAAATCTCTGTCCTTAAGTGATTTCCAGGATGTTGCTCAGGCCTAAGAGCTACATTTCTCCTCTGAAATTTCTAAGAAGTTTGTCTATTTTCCAGACCCATTTAGTACTTGGCCTATTGATTGGAACTTTTCATTCCATGGGGAAAATCCTAGTACATAGAGCAGTGTATCATTTCAGAGCTTAAGGTTGTGTGAGTTGAAGATGACATGAGACTCATGGTTTCCATCAGAATATTAAATTCAAATTAATAAGTAGGTGATAATATCTCTGAAATCCTTCACCTATCTCCCCAATCCTTGTATTTCTTTCTTTTTAACTCATTTAATGATTTTACCATGGAAGTGGAAATAGAATTAGCAGGTCTAGTAATTTTAATTGGTTATGGTTTAAAATATTTTAGTATATAGTTATAATTAGAAATGAGGACTTTTGTAGTTTAGAATTATTATGATGTTTAAAAATGAAAGTATTAGTTTTACTATATTATTGGTCCTTGAAAGCATGTGGGTAAAAACTTAAATCCCTTTCCCAGTCTCTTTACATGTTCTTTAGAGAATATCATGTGGCTGATCTAGTTTGGCTCACAAGGTGAACTCCAACTCACAGGTGAGCTTGGGAGAGATAGTACTTCATCATTTAGTTCAGGCTTGTGTTCACTATTATGGAGAAAACAGAACGTCTTCATTTATAACCTTCTTCCCCTTCACCATTCATCTCTCCATCTTGTAAAGGTACTTATCAAAATAAATAAATAGGGATATTCACCACACAGTGGTTTGTCATAGTTGAAATATGTGGCTAGTGAGTCCCATAACAAGTGTGGGACATTCTTGAGAAAAAAAAATATTCTAGGTTTAATTTGTTTTTCTTTCCTTTTCTGAAAATTATGTGGATCAAGACTTCTATACCCCTAAATGAGTAGAGCTTAAAAATTTTGAAGTTTAATATATAAGCCTCAACTTGAATTATTTCATGAATTAAGATGAGAGAGTGATTTTTTTTCTAGAATGTACTTGAAGTAATATGGCCTTTGAATAAAGTGGAAAATGATATGTTAATTTACGTAGTGGAATTATTTAGATAGTCAACATTCATACTTTTGGGCCACTGATAGTGAATTGGAACAGAAGAACTGTATTTGCAGGTATTTAATTCACACTAGATATGTTGTATGCATCGGCAAAGAGAATCCATGAAATGAATTTGCATATTTTAAGACTATTATCCATTCTTACATAGTAAATATCATTCCATACCTGAAGATATAAAATATTTTTTTAAAATCTATGGTTGAGAATTGAACTCTGACCTACAAGCTTTACATATTTTAATTTTATTTCCTGCCTGTGATATCACATGTGATACAAATCTATCGTTGCTTGGCAATGAGCATATTTAAGAATCACTGATGAGCATCCATAGCCAACTGGTTTTCCCACTGCTGTATGAAATGAAATTATAACTGAGAGTTTATTTTATATTAAATTTTCAAGGGTAATATTTGTAATGAGGTCATCCACTCAAGGATTCAGTTTGTAAGTTAATGATAGTATTAATTTTTTCAAAATTATATTCAATTCCTTTTTTAAAAATCTATGAATATTTAAAAAATTAAAATCATGGGAACCAGACATAGCTCCATAGTAATATACTTTCGTGGCTTCTCTAACCTACCTGATCAAAAATAAATTATTTGCTTGTCTTTACTTATTTCTTCCATAATATTTTTCTTACATGCGTGTTTGAGTTTCTGATCTGAAAACCCTGTTCCCATGTCCTTATATGTCTACTGGCAATAAAAATCCCCCATATTAGTTCCATGAGAAAGCCTCACTTTTATGTTACTTGTGATGGCTATTCTTATTTGTCAACTTGACTACATCTTGGTATTAACTAAAACCCAAGCAGTACAGCACACTTATGAGAGAGTTTTCTTGCTTTGGATCTTCTGAGGATAGAAAACCCACCATAAATTTGGGTCTTACCTTCTGGTTGCAAGCTAAGAACCAAGGAGGAGCCTTTTGATCTTTTTCCGCTTTCTCTCACTCTCCCTAGCATGTCCCTTCTTTACTGACATTCAAGCCTTATTCGGGATTCCGATATATATGAAGGACCACCTGAGACATTCAGCCTTGCGGAATGATCAGCTACTGAATTCTTGGCCTTTCTGTTAGGAGAAAGCCATTCATTGTTGGACTAGCTTAATCACAACCTAATAGCCACTTGAATACAACTATATATATATATATATATATATATATATATATATATATATATATATATATGTATATACACACACACACACACACACACACACACACACAAACTCACACACACATTTCATTCCTCAGCTCAGTTCCTCTAGAGACTCCTGATTAATAAGCTTGTCAAGAATTGCTTCACTGATTTTAGAAACTTAAATTAATGCTGCTTTTTCCCCACTTTCACTTTGTACATTTTACTCCAGTCGTCTTATTTGCGTGATTTCCTTACTCCTTTGTCATAAAGTATTTGGAACATTTTTTTTTTTCTTCTTCTTTTTTTTTTTTTTTTTTTTTTTGTTTCAAGACTTAAATGTTCAAATGTTCAAGTAGAATTGTACACCTTCCCCAATTGAAAACTGAGAGAAATATACCATAAATAAAGATTTTAAGCTCAGACACAATGGGGACATTTTGTTAGACTTTATAAGGTTCTGGTTCCAATGGGTTAATTTTCTCTTGGTGCCAAAACAATTCTCAGAAAAATTTTCCACTTTATACAAAAATTATCCCCTTGCGGTTGTTGGTTGTTTTGGCTAGCTTTCCTCCCCAAATTTTCCAAAAACTAAAAAGAAGGTATAGCTCAACTTCACTCTTAATAAAAATATTATTAGCACCTTTAATCCCAGCACTTGGGAGGCCAAGGACAGTGGATCTCTGAGAGTTTGAGGCCAGCCTTGTCTAGTAGTGAGTTCCAAGACAGCTAGAGCTACACATAGTGAGACCCCATCTCAAAAAACAAACAACAAAAAATGATTTTAAGTTTTCCTTCTTCCTTGATGAGTTATTGTTAACATCTGATATGTACTCTGAGATTGTACTAGAACTCATTTAGCTAAGTCTTTCAAACTGTGACTCCCTCTTACAACTGATGTCCATAGTTAAGTCCCATGACTACCCTCATTTTTGTCTCCTGCAATTGATGAAAAAAAGAATGGCAAGCTAGTTTGACTTTCCTCCTTAGACCACCTGCCTTCCATTCTAGGAAAACAGGAGGGTTTTTGTTTTTGTTTAGTTTTGTTTTCCTTTAAAAAAAATTCTTCTTCATTTCCATCATTGGAGTCAGCAGTTTGCCCTGTGCTGCAATTCCCCAAAGTGCCAGAGAAGAATTTTTAATTTTCATTTTTCAGTTCATTTCTAGAGACAATCAGACACATCAGGGACTATTTTTGCTTGTGCCTTATTTTATGTTGCCTGACTTCAGTTCATCTTTTCAATTTAAAGCATGCATTTTAAAGTCTAATTACCTATGGTCTTAAAAATTATTTTCACACCATATAGTATAATATTGTGTGGTAGTGTTTCCATTTATTGATACATTGGATCATTTGTTCATTTAAATCTCGGTGATAGGTGTTTTGGCAGTTTCCTGTGTTTTTATTTACCATGAATGTTCATGCACCAGAATTCTAGGACGCACACACACACACACACACACACACACACACACACACACACACACACACAGAGAGAGAGAGAGAGAGAACGAGAGAGACACAGAGACAGAGAGACAGAGAGAGACACACAGAGAGGGAAAGACAGAGTGAAAAACCTAAGGGTGTGCACATGTACATGTTATAGGGTATATATAGTCTAGGGATATATATTTGTATATATTATAGGGTATAAATGTGAAAGCTTCTCTGTGTTACACTTTTACAAGTATAATTGTATGGGATCAAGGTATAAAAAGTTTAACCATTAACAGTTTCTTACAATAAATGAAAATCCATTCCAAAACAAAGTATTTATATCTATACCATAATCCACTTTTTAACTTTAAAGGAACCATTCCTCTAGAGAAAATAGATTCTCTCTTCCCAGAAGAAATAAACTGTACATAGTACCTCAAAAGGAGGACAAAAATCTAGGGAGTGACAGGAAAGTGAGCGGATTATGAGGAGTTAGGGAAGAAGTTGGGAGTGAATTTGATTTAATTACAGTGTGTGAAATTCTTTAAGACTTAAAAGTTTTTGAAAATGCCTCTCATGTTAAAGATGATATTAAAGTAGTTGAATGTCTTTTCATATTTTAAATGACTTCATACTTTGGCATATCTTTGCACTCTTACTTTCTTCCTATTTGCTATTGTTTCTCTGCTTCTGTCTCTCTCTCTGCAACTTATAAAAATAATAATATTAATAGATTTATTACTAATTATGCAACAAATTATTATATAGCTATACCATTGTGTTAATAACCATATGTAAATAACTGAGATGTATGTATGTATGTATGTGTGTATGAATATATGCCCACTTACCATTTCATTATATTAAATATTTTGACTTAGGTATTTTGACTTAGGTAAATATGTAAAAGTTGTGTTTTTTACTACATCATAAATTGTTGTGCATTCCCTAGAACATTTCATTTTATATAAATTTTGATTTTAACTATTTTGAAGTGAAATTTGATTATCATCTATTATTTCTGAATTGTACCTTTTCTGGTTTCTATACCTAGTATTCTTTTCATAGGATGAATATGTAAGTTGTACATCACAAAGCTATATTTACTGTTTTATACCCACTCAATCTGTTTGAAAAATAGAATCAAAATATTGCAAACAAATCCTGTATACTTTTCCTTTTAATTAATTCCATTAATTTAGTTTGAGCTTATGTTATAAGTTAAAAGTCTTATTTGCATTTTTGGTTGATTACTTTTCTATTTCTCTCCTTATTTAGAGTACCTGTTGAGCTTTAATTTCTGTAGTATTTCAATTTATATCATTAATCAACTTCATCTTTATTCTAGAGTCCTCACTTAATATATTTTTTGCCTCAATTTCTGTGCTGAAATTTTCAAAAATTTTCTATTAAATGGTATATTTGACAGTCTTTGCCATTTTATGAATAAATTTAAATGATTTAGGCTTATTTAAATTTCTGTTATATTTTCAACTATTTAAGTAGTGTTTCAAGTTATTTAGTCATCATCCTTTTTTGTTTTATTGTTTTTCTGACTGTAGTTAATGGTTTTTCTTTTTTGTCCTAGGAGTTTTCTTTTCATGCATATGTTGATTAATTATAGGACTTATAGAAATATCTAAAACTGTGCATAATACTGTGCATAATAGTCATACCAATCCTGACAATATACCTATCAACTGTCCCTCTGCCGTTTTCACAAATGTTTTTTAGGGTATAATTTTCAGGGCACATGACACAGAAACATGATGATATGTACTAGTTAAACAAATGTGTATGAATTATGCTAATTGTTGGGATCTTTATTAAAAAATATATTGAAAGTTTTAGATGACTATGGTATTTGTTCTTTTGTTTTCAATTGGGAAATAATTCATTGAAGAAGCAAATTGCTCTTTGTATGTATATTTTGGTGGCTTCTAGTATAATTGCAGTATTGTGACTATTGCTAACATATGATCCTTAATTTTCCAAAAAGTAACCCATTTCCACACCAATTGTTCACCATTCCATGGTCCTCCAGCCTTTGGAAGTACTAATCCACTTCCTGTCTCCAGGGCTTTGTAGCATAGCACAGAATGCAAATGGGGGGGGGGTTGGCATTTTACTACTCTAAACTAGGGGAGGGATTTTCTTTCCCATCCATGAATGCATTAGCATCTGTTTATGTATATGCTCTTGATCAAATTGAAGTTGTTTTGTGTCCTTTCGATCATGAAAGTTTATTATATTGAGCAAAGTTCAGTTTGTGAATTTTCATTTTCATTCTATCAATTGGATATGTTCTATTAATTAATCTTGTGCTGTTAAACTTCAAATTAATTCGACTTGTTAATATGAATAATTGATATTGCACATAGCTGCATTGTTTGCTTTTATTCAAAGAGCTGTTGATATAGTTTTGTTTTTCTTTTTTTATTTTCTTTTTAATTGTTTTACTTATAAAAAAACAATCTTATTTTATCTACCAAACCCAGTTCCTTCTACCTCCTGTCCTCCCACTCCCCCAACCATCTCCCCATCCCACACCATATCCAATTCTCAGAGAGTGTGAGCCCTCCTATGGGGGATCATCAAAGTCTGTCACATCATTTGGGGCAGGGCTGAGGCCCTGTGTCTAGGCTAAGAGAGTATCCCTCCATAGGAAATAGTGGAGAGGCTATCTTAAATCCCCTTCCTCTATAATGAGATTTTTGACTCCCTTAAATGCCATCATAGAGCCTTCATCTAGTAGCTGATGGAAGCAGAAGCAGAGATTCACAGTTAGAGAGGGAGGAGGGATGAGCAAAGAGGTCAATTGCATGCTGGGGAAACTGATCAAGCAGGAGCTCAGGGACTCTAGACTGACAGCTGGGGAACCTGCATAAGACCAAACCAGGACCTCTGAATATGGGTGTCAGTTGGGGGTCTTGGATAGTGTATGGGGCTGCTGGCAGTAGGACCAATATTTATTACTAGTGCATAAACTGGGTTTTTGGAGTTTTGTTTTTGTTGGTCTGCCTTTCTTATGAAGGGAAACATTTGGTTACAGTCATAAAATTTTCCAGGTGATTTGACTAAGTTGACTTCAGTAGTTCTTATAAGACTATTTATATGGTTTCTTCATTCCTGATAGCTCTTTTTCTGTCTTCTTAGGAAACTGTCCATTGCATCTAGATTTGGAACATAGTATATAATTACTTATAGTATATTTTTCCTATAAAACAAAGTCATTCACTCTTTTTAATTCTTTACTTTAATGATCTAAATTCTGTCTTCATCATTTGCTAATGTTTTACCAATATTGTTGTCTAATTCAGACAGCCAATTTTTAATTATATCAAATTTATCATTTTTCTAATTTGTATTTAATTTCCAAATTAATCTCTATCTGTTCCTTCTGTTCACCATGGCTTTAACTTGGTCTTAATTTTATAGTTACATAGAGTGAGTCATCAGTGTGGCCTCTTCTTGGGTTGAACATTTTTCTCTTATCAGCACATAATTTCATTGTGATTTGAGAGGATTCTTGATGCAGTTTTAAGTTTTTAGAAAAAGAAGCAAAAGTAGCTACAAGGTATAAAGTCTCTGTGTCAGTTGCTTTTCCAGTCAGTTTGGATTTGGTAGAATGAATATATTACCTCCTCTCTTGGCTATGGATGGGTGAACTCCAGTCAACTTAAGGCATGGATGGAACCACATGCTTGATTTTTTTTCAGTGTATGTGGGTGTTTGCATTATCTGTGTTTGCTATTTTGTTTGTTTTGGTCAGGTATATGAATTTATTATACTGTTTATGAGTGAAATCTCTATAGCATCTTTAGGTGGCAAGTTTTATTATCGATGCTTGATATTCTTAATTTACAATCTTGAATTGTTTAGCACTGTGTGCATTTTTTAAAGCCATTATTTAAATTCTAGCACGACTTAAATGCCATTTTGTTTAAATAGATCCAGGTAAATGCAGAAACAAAGAGGTAAGGCCCTTTACAGAAACTCACCTTCTGCAGACTCCATTTCCAGAAAGTCCCACATCAGCCATATGTTTAACATATGGGGATCGGGGGTACTCAAGATTCAGAGAACAAGTCATATTTCTTACCATTATGTTTGCCAAGGTAGCGTCCTTCTAACACTGACTTCTTAGAATTCAGACCTTCGCCTTTCAGGTTTCTGGACCAGCTTGAATACACTGTAGATACAAATGTCAACTACAAATAAAGAAAAAGAGAAAATGAAAAGATTGGATGTATTTTTAAGAGCAAATCATTTACTGACAAGCATTTAATATTAGAAATGAAACAATTCAGTATATTACACAGGGGTATGAACGAACCTGCAATATTCATTATGTCAGTATTCCACCACCTAAATGGGTAATTTCAACCTTGGTGGCTCTACCTCAAAGCATCATGGGTAAAAGCTTTCTGAAAGCAGAGCCAATCGAAATGATGGTCTTTGATACTCCTGATTTTAAAGATAAGAGAGTGCTTCAGTAGAAACGACCCCAAATGCCTGAAAGAGCATATTATTCTTTGTAAGAGCATCATTTTAAAGCAGAGAAAAAAAACCTCCAATCCTTTGAAAATGTGTGTGAAGCAGCCAGATCGCTGTTTCTTTGCCTCTGCCAACATATTTTCCTCCAAATGAGGTGTCCGCATGCTCAGCCAATCAAATAAACTGTCTGGCTGAACATCCCAAGGTGCTTTAAAATTCAGTAAATAGTACTAATCACTTCCATTTCAGTATTGATATTAAAGGCCCTATTCATGCCAAAAAAAAAAAAAAAAAAGTGGAATGCAGCTGTTCTCTGCTTTCCTTTCGAATTTGTATGTGGGAGCTTGCTTGCATAATGAGAAATATGCTGGTATTTTGTGTTCATCTGTACTGAAGAGGTTTAGTGCAGGTCTGCACAAAGATTCCACAGTGAGAAGGGAACTTGCAAGACGCACTGCTTTGAGCTCTGCAGTAGGGCAGCATGAAGAAAGAGAGGGAAAAAAATGGAGGCTTCTGAATGCTCCATGGACATTTACTTGTTTGTTACTATTAAAGTATCTTTACAAATATCTCAAAAATATTTCTGGACTTAATCCTAAGCAATAAATGTCAATGCATCCAAGACCTTCTAAGGCAGCCCAGCACATTGTGAAGGGGAACGCTCTATTCATATTGATCCACTGATATAGCAGTAAGCAAGTGTCTATTAACATGAGATTTTATTTTTTAGGAAATGCCTTTAATCTTTCTGAAAAATGTGTCACAATTTTTGTTCTGTATATGTTTCTCTTTATTGGCACATGTACTTGATTATGGGTTGTATTAAACACTCAAATTCTGTTTATAGTTTGCATTTAATTTGGTAGATGCATATACTTGTTCATTTTGGATTTTGGGTTAAAACAGCATTATTTTCAACAAATGTAACTTTCTATCAGAATATGTTTTGCCATTAAATTTTGCTTATTTATCACTACAACTTGCACTGAAAAGATTATCAATTAGAATGAGTGAAAATTATTTTAAAATTACTCTTAACTTCTTTCACATTTTCTTGTCCTAAAGAGAGAAGAAAAGGCTGACTCTCCAATGTCATCTGTTCATTCTTTGCCCAGAAGACCAGAACAATGTGTTCTTGGGCTATCTCTCCAAACTGCAAAGTTTATAAAAATATAAGGAGATAAAACTCCAAATATGGTTTCTCAGCACTGTGGAACTGCCCTTCATGGGTATGGGGGGGGGGCTGTGCTGCCTCTTTATCTTTGCTTCTGGCCATGAGATTAATGGTTTTCCTCCACTAAGCATTTTACACGATGATTCCCAGCCACAGCACAGTCTCAAAGGGATGTGCCAACCAACCATTGGCCCGAAATGATCAAACCTGGTAGCAAAACTAAACATCTCCCTTTTTAAGCATAATTCCTCAAATATTTTGTTAGATTTATAGAAACCCCAAACAAACTCTAAACCTTTCCTTTATAGTAGATGAAAATAATCTTGAAAAAAATGTCTTGATAGTTTTAGATGATCAACTCATCAAGTTGGGGAGGAAGTAGAAGTCAAGTCACATTTCACATTTCCTGCAACTCTGCATGCCTGAGCCTCAAGCATTCAATTTTTCTCTGGTGTTACCCCACCCTCTAACTACTCCTCAGCCACATACAGACACATGCTTTACTTGGTGTATAAGCTACTACTCCTCGAGAGGGTTGTACATTTTTTTTTTTTTTAAATCTACAAGTCTCAATTCTTCTGGTATATTGACTCTTCCATCTACTTTAGAACTCTAGTAAAGTAGTCACTCTTAACTGTCTAGTAAAAGCAAAGCCAACTTTCAAAGTTCAGCAACTTTTTCCTGACAACATGCTTTCTGGCATCCTATTCACTAACATTTTTCACTCCCTAATCAGTAAACTTGCTTACCATTTCACCTCCTGCAAGGACTGCTTTTTTACTCAGATTCTTCCTGAACTGAACTCTCTTGCTTTTTCTTCAATTTCTAAGTCAGCACGGAGAAATTAACAGGTAACAGATCTCATGACAGGTTTGAAAATATAAAAAAAGGAAAGTTATTCTGTAACAAAAAGGAAATTTCAGTTAAACGTATGATATTGTTTGTCCTACTGTTAATTTCCTAAAGCAAACATCCATTCATATCTTGCCATAGTTGTGTAACCAAACCAAGGCTTTCTTCCCTACTGTGATGTTAGAAGCAATACAACTTCCCACATTGTGCTTTATTGTATTTCTTTCATCAAAGCAATCAGTCACCTACTCTGGCTAGTAGTTCCCTCACTAAAATGAAAAAGTATCAGGGTTTTCTGTTAAGAGTTGTCTGTCTTGGGATTTCATAGCCTAACTGCAAGTTATCTGAAATTAAATTTTATTTTCTTTTATTAATTATTTTTGATACTGGATATTGATTCTAGGGTCCTATTTATGCTAAGTTCTCTACTACTGAGATTTATCTTCAATTCTTTTTTCATTAAAACTACTTTTTTTGTGACAGTGTCTCATAATGTAGTATAGACAGGCTTCCCTTAGCCATCATCTTCCCTTAGCTTCTCTTGTAGCTTGAATTACAGACATGGACCAATAGGATGATTGAGATTAATTTTTGCTTTAAATATCCAAATAAATCTGCTAGAGCAAAGAAAGGTCATAGTGTAAGCTGTGAAACCCAGAGGACATCTGCTGTGAGACAGTGTCTTCTAAAGGAGAAGGGATTTGGAAGGTTATAGGGAAGGACTGAGAGCTGAATGTGATTAAGACACATTGTTTGACATTCTCCAAGGATTAATAAAAATATTTTATTTACTAAAGGAAATTTGTGTTCTACCTTTTTGGTTGTCGCCAATATATTTCATGTTTTACTTGTTTAGTTGTTATGTTTTCATACCTAATGTGCTAGCCCTGAGAAAATTTCACTTTGTAGTCTCAGTATGGATAAGATGACTATCTTCTTTCATATAAAAAGTTGGATGTGCAATTTCATGGAAGTGTGTGTGTTTCAATAAAATCTTAGTTTGTCTATAAATTTGGTAACAATATATAAAAGTTGATTTTTGTTAGTGTCAGTGTCTCCACATAAATGAAAGTGGATGTAAAGTTTGTTCATCGACACACAATGTGTATCTCCAATTCAGACTTGAAGGGCCTTGTGAGAGTTTTGATGCACTTGAGAGCTGAAGTTCACAAATGCAGGGAGTTATCCTGACTTATGAATGCACCTGGTTTGCCTTTCGTCCATCACAAAGTTCTCTGAGGACAGATCCCTTATTAAGTAAACATAAGCCAATATTTGTAGTCTTTTCCACTTTCCCCTCTACCTTGTGCACTGATAAATGGGAAACTTTTAATCAATCTTGGCCTATGTACATGTTGCCTTAGTTGAAAATTAAATTCCCCAAGACTGAGGGGCTAGTTCCAGGTGGCATGAGCCCCATGACAAGGATCAAATCTTGGCTATAGACAGGACACACTCATATGTATGTGTTCATGGCGTTTATTTCAATTTTGCTTTATTTAGGCTGGCAGTTTCTAGGGAAGCCATTATCTTATGCTTTTGAACCTCTATCCAGCATACTACACCTACAGCACCTGTAGACACTAATATTCAAGGAAGCTTTTGATGATGTATTGCTGCCAACTGGAAATCTCTTGTCTTAAAACATAAAACAATTTAGAATATAGTGGCTTAAACTTAGAGATTTATAATGAATCAGCTAATTACCTCATACTCAAACATATGAACAAAATAATATAGTTCACTATATACATTTTATGGGATATATAGTTTTATATGTACATGTATAAAATAGAAAATGGTCCTAGGGTGACCACGTACAAAGAGAAAGTCCCTTTATACACATGGAAAAAGCAAAATGGAACATCATCTTTCCTGATATTCTTGTAAGATTAAGTTAAATATAATAATATATAACTTCCACATATTTACAAGTAATTATACACACACACACACATGTGTTTCATTTAGCTTCCTATGTATGATGTGGTTATTCTGAGACTAGAGCTGTTCTGTTTCCTGAACAATGTAATAACAATTTTAGGATCCCTCCTGAAAATATTTTACTAGAAAAATTTAAAAATGGCTGATTCACTTGCCATATTAGTTTGAGTACATACTAAGTATGCAGTCTCGTACTGGGAGAAGTTATTCCATGTACAGACATATGACAGGTTGGAACATTCATTCTCCACATGCTTTGAGCAAGGTTTCAAGAATATATCCAATATGTATTACTGTTGTAGATATTGACATTAAAATATCTAGTTCAGCAGTTAAATCTATTGGCTTCATATAGGTGGAATTTTGGTTTGGTGTTTGTGTTCTTCTGAACATCATAAATCACTTTGCACACTGTCTTTGATGTATAAAATGACAGACATTCTTGATACTGCACAGTAAAAGTGGGGCACTTTAGAAGAATTGTAATCTTCCAAATGTATTTCTCTGTTAAAGCATAATAAATGTTGGAGAAAAAGCAACTCTTTGTGAGAGTGCTAGGCATCTATATGTTCTTCCTGTCTTAGCTCTAAAAGAAGGGGGAATCAATGATATACAAAATAACTTAAAAAGGGTTCAAGAGAAAATTGACTTAAATTTCACGTTTTCCAACGTCTGTTAAAGAAAGAAAATCAACTCTGCATGATTTGTGTGTGTGTGTGTGTGTGTGTGTGTGAGAGAGAGAGAGAGAGAGAGAAAGAGAGAGAGAATAAATGAGGCAGATTTTAGCACAATCTTCACACATTAAATATAAGTTTTAAACTATGTTTAAATCCTGACAAATAATCCTGAATCTCAGACTCATACTTCTATGGATGCACAGGAAGTTTTGTTAAGGATTCAGCACATCTGACCTGTTGGCATCATACAAAGAGCTCACTGGATATTTGGAAGTCATGGACCATTATTACTTCCTTAAAATTAAAAGTCATTTCAGTGACTAAACATTGGATGTGGTTCACTAGCATTAGTATGTAGCATGATAATTATCACATAGCTGCAGAGCTATGATGTATTGTTCTTGGGAAGAAAGCTGACAATTAATGAGTGGCAAATCTATGTACAGTGGTGAATTCTGAGAGGTAGCATACTGGACAAATGTAAAGCAGACATGTTGTTAAATGTTTGCTTTATGGAGTAACAGGAGATGGAAATGTCTTTAAAAATCAAATGAGGTTGTCTGCTGCCTTAATAGCATGTGACAGAAAATACATAATTAGATGTAACGCTAAAATAAGAAAGGTAGAGGTGAGGGAGAGGTAGAAGGGTTAAGGCAGAGGTACTGTTCTACAGGAAGTGTTTAAGTGTCCATCTCAGGCTAACCATCACCCTGGGAAAATGGCATACGCCATAGGTAAAAATGTCTCCTGCTCTTGAGATGCTAATAGGTTGGTAAGAACCAACATGTAATCTGGTGTGCATACAATGAGATCGAATGCTTCAGTGAGATTTTGCAATGCTGTGGGAGCAAAGGGAAAGAACAAGGAAATGGTGATTGTCATCCAGCTCAGCATAAAGTTAGAGAAGAAGATTCTAGCAAGGCATGGTTGCTCCTTTCTAGTTTTGCTTTTCTATTTTTTTTCTAATTATTTCTATAGCAAGTAAAGAAAAGGAGCCTGAGAGATGAAATTATTCAAACTCTGAGTTACAGGCTAATTCTATTAGAACATAATAAGAAAATTCTCATGATGTCTTATTCCTCTCAAGGGTAGATATTTTTATTTAGTTAACTTTCCCTTGAGTAATCTGAGATAAAGAGTGGGCACATCCTTCAATAGTAAGGTACAATATTGGTTAAAAGAAATATGCCTGTCATTACAGGCAGGAAATAATTCTTTTTACTTCTTTTGTGTCAGATTGTATTCAAGACACTGGATATATGATGCCTCACTTAAACATTATAACAAAGACATCAAAACATCTCAGTTTGACAAATGCCTCCGCTGTTAGTTCATATAGAAGACATATTCTTCCTTGTATGTCTGGACAGATGATGGAGATATGTGGAAGCATGGGTTCTAAATGAGTATAGATGGCAAGCAAGGCAGCAGTGTCCATTGTTGGGGCTATCGAATATTAAATTATTACTCCCACATAGCTCAAGTAGTATGTATTGTGTCCTAAGGGGCTTTGGTTTCACAGAAGTTCTAATCCATAGATCAATCACATGTTCTTATTTTAAATTGTCTTAGCTTTGGAGACAAGCTGGATACAAACCTTAGAAAAATGGTGTTACAAGTGTTTCATTGTCTGTTCTCTTTGTCATCTATATTGGGCAAAGCTCATACATTAGCAATGACACACTACTTCTGCTGAAAAATCAAGCACTAATTTGTCCTGTTATTGACAAGTTGTTAGAGCATGGGACACTTAATCCCAGGGTCGTGGGTTTGTGTTATATTGGGTGCCAATATGCAAAAGGAAAAATAAAATACCCAGAGACTGATATTGGAGTTCAAACTTCAAGCTGAATATCAGAAAAGCTAAGCAGCTGGCCACTGGCTTCTTTCCTATACTTCAGGCTGAATGAGTTGATCCTGTCTCCATGAGGTCTCACCAAGCTTCAGACTGTACCCGCTCCTGAGTGGCTGGAGAACAAATGAGTCCAACTGAATCCTTGCTCCTGTCTTATTACTTCTCTATTGATGGGATTAAAGATGTGAGTCCTATTATTCTTTTAGACTGATTCAATCTTGTGTATTCCTGTGTAACCTTGGACTCAGAGATGCATCTACCTCTTAATCCTGAGTCCTAGGATTAGAGGTGTGTACCACCACCTCCTAGTTTCTGTCGGCTGCAATTAAAGGTGTGTACCTGACTTCTGTGGCTTGTGGCTGACTTTACTTTCTGAATCCTCAAGCAAATTTTAATAAATAATAAATAATATGTTACCAAATATCTGCTCAAGTTGATTCATTTTCATTTTATGTATAGGCATAATGACATGGTTTGAATGTCATTTTATTTAATCTGGTAAAGGCCTTTTTTTTTTAAACATCAATGAAACAAGTTTCCTTATGGTATTTTCATACATACCTAATTCTAGTTATCCTCTCCAACCCTACTTTCCTCTGTCTCTCTGAGGCCCCTCCCTGTTTGCATTCTTCCACCCCCTGCATTCATTTCCCACTTTCATATCACTTGTACTGACTTGTCTTCTTCACTTTCATCCCTTTATGCTTCTTTTCCCCCTTTCATGGACCCCTCCCAGATATCTGGCTTCTATTATTGACACTATGTTCCACGTGAAATGTAGGATTCACACATAGGGGAGGACGCGTAGTATTGTTTTTCTGAACTTGGGTTAGTTAACTTCACAGAATATTTTCCAAACCCAACTATTTCCTTGTAGATTATATAATTTTGCATTTCCTTATGGCCAAATAGTACTTGATTGTGTATATGCAACACATTTTTAGCCACTCAGCTGTTGATAGATGTAGTGAGATAGTCCTTCTGTGGCACTGGCCGCGCCCATTGGGGGGTGGAGCCATGGGCGGAAGTGACCTGTGGAAGGAGGTCAGAGGGGGCCAGGAAGGTGCTCTGTTTCTGGTGTGACTCGGACAGGAGAGGATCGGGTTGAATTTCCTGGTGTTCATCTGTCTAGGTTGTAAGTTATTTCTCCCTGAATAAACATCTGTTCGTCCTATTTGTTTATCCTGATCCTTATTTACCGCAATAGATGGATATCAAGGCTGATTCTATTTGCTTCCTGTTGTGAATAGAAAAGTCATAAACATGTGGGTTTAAGTATCTTTGTGGTAGGACATAGAAATGCCAGGAGGGTATATGTGAATATTATGGTAAATCTGTTTTTTTAGTATTTTGAAAACACATTTTACGACAATTTCTATAATGTCTGTATCAGTTAACACTCCCACTAATGAAACTACTCATAAATAATGAGGCCAATGTACTGTCCTTTCACCAACAAAATTCCACCTGGTCATGTTAGCATTTGTCTATAACATACTCTAAGCCAGTTTGCAAAGCATAACTTCTTACTCCTGCCATTCGCTCTCAATTTATTTGTGATTCTTCAGTATGGAAATGATTTATTACCTCTCCAAATATCAAAATACATGTCTTATGAAAATTACTAGGAACACATGAATCCATTTTTACTTAATAGATTCCATTTATCATTGTCATTATCATTTTGTTGCTCATATTCCTCCAAATTTGGCTGATGGGATCTCTAGCAATCATCTTCTGTGTCCATATAAGATAACACCATTAATACTTCACTATTTTCTACCTGATTTCTTTTTTATTTTCTCTGACCAGTCCATGAACCAGCTGTTTCTCTAAGGAAACTTCACTCATTACTTGTGGTGAATTTGCATTTATTTTCTAATAACATTATTATTGCCATTTGAAAGTAAATCTCACATGGTTGTTTTTTAACCTTAGTTTATATTTTATACAATATTTTTAAAAAATAATTATTTTTATTTATGTATATGATTGTCTGAATGTACATTTGTGTGCATGTACATGTGCGTGTGTGTGTGTGTGTGTGTGTGTTGTATGAATTGTATTGGTTACATTTTAGGTACATCTTTGGTTATTTTTTACATCTTTCACAAAAAAACAATATAATGACCTATTTGGTATTTGGATTAATTTTATTTACCAATATTTTGCACTACAAAGTTTGAAAAAAAATTTACTCAAACTTCTGTTTTTATGTTTATTGGTCTGAAAAACTAAATTCAATATGCCTACAGTGGTTTTCATGCACAAAGCTTGAGAATACATGCATGTACTACAAAGTCTCTGTCCTTGTTATTTCACAGGTTCTAATGATGACTGTGCTCAATATCTGTGTCTCAGATTACTTGATATCTTGATCTAAGGCTTACTTTAGTAGTGCAATAATGTAACTGACTTATCCTTGCCTATGCCATTTCCCCATTCACAACCATCTTACATAAAACCAGTAAAAGGCTTTCTTTATTTTTAATACTGTCAGGGAAGATAATTTCACTGTCTTTTTCACTTTAAAGCATTGCTGGTGTGTTGCTGACTGGAACTGCATCTCTCTGCTAACATGTATACTCTTCCTGTCCTTCCTGTTATGTCACCTGCAGGTATCAGATGGAAACTGAGGGGTGGAGCAAGCATGAATCACCAGTTTTCAATTATATTGTCACTTCACCTGTGTTTACAAAATGCCTTGTCTTAAGTTCATATAGCAATAGAGCAAATGGTTTCCCTCAATGATGCCTTTAGTAATGACAGAAATTAAATCCACCCTGGAGCTTTTGGGATATGAGCAGCTGACCCACCCCTGAGAGAGAGAGAGAGAGAGAGAGAGAGAGAGAGAGAGAGAGAGAGAGAGCTGGTATTTGTACATGAACAGCCAGAAGTGTAGCTAGTCTTTCTTTGTCTCTCAGCCAGATCCCAAATAAATGACAGAGACTTCTTATTAATTATAAAAATTAAACCTGCAACTTACACTAGTTTCTAATTAGTTCTTAAACTTAAATTAACACATTTCTATTCATCTATATTTCATTATACAACTCAAGGCTTGGTGACTCCCTTATTCTTCCCAGCATCCTCTGTGCCTGGAAATCCTGCCAAGTTATTGGAAATTCAATTCTTTATTAAAATAGAGTGATATAACTTTACATGGTGTAAACAGATATATTGCAATATTTCTCCTCTCTTGTTTAAATAAAAAGGAAATTGTTTAACTATAATACAGAAAAACTATATACAATAAGAAAAATTATCAAGTATTACATTTACAATGTCCAGTCCATTTGTATTTGGCAGATTCAAAGAAATACTCCATTATTTAGCCTATCTTGTTGGAGTTCAAAGTTTTGTGTCTAATTTACTTCCTATCATAGCTAAGGAAAAGAATAACTATAAGTATCTAGTGTTCAACTTCATCAATGATTCTAGAAGGATATATTACCTTAGTAATCAGGAAGTATCGTTCAAGCCACTTCCAAACCCAAATGTATATAAACAACAGACATCCTGCTGCCTGGACAGTCACCCAACAACACTCTACAATGTTAGTGCATCTATCTTTGGCCTACAGACCTAGAATATCTGACAAACTTTTCTATGAAGCAGGAATATTAGAGAATGGTCCTATCTAGTCCTGGCAAAATTTGGCAGTCTTTTTCCTTTATGCCCTGCTTGTGCAGTTTGTACAGAATATTGTCTATACTGTAGAGTATGACATTTAAAATGTTTTAATAAGATACAGCTTTACATGACAGTGTGACACATCTCCTGGCAGCACCAATGTACTTCATAGAAGATTATGGGCTTAGAAGAATGTCCATATGGAGTTTGCTTTCAATGTGACAGTGGTAGCCCATTTAGACAATACCCCCAAAAGAGTAGAAACATATATTCAGTATAACAAAAAATAAATTTATATTTGTGTCAATATGAGAAATTCCACACCAATGTAAAATATTTGATGGTAATAGTTTTCTTATTATCATATATCTCTATATTTGCCATATACAATGACAAATATCTACAGCCCATTGAATCATTAAAATTCACCCACTCTGTCTCTTGTGAATGTGAGTGTTGTATTATCTAGACTGCTTCCTGTTGTATGAGGGCACTAGAATCTTTAGGGGACCCTGAGAAAATTAGAATTTGTTTTCAGGTAATTCATTTTCAGGTAATTCCAAGAAATTGGGACCCCTCTCCAAATATGTGGGATGGATGGGTTTTGCTTTTCCTCAAGGTTGTGGATTATCATTATGTGCTTAGGATTGGTTATAAGTTTTATAGCTCTGGGGATGGAATATGAAGTCCAGACTCAGTAATCTTGGAAACAAATGGGGAATGGATGGTTTAATGGTAGATTAAGTTATCTACTTATAAACTACTTTAGAAACTATTAGCTATAGTCAACTTACATTGATATGGATTCTTGTATATTGATACTTATGTAAAATTATTTTGTATTACTTTCATAGATAATTTGTGTATTGTTACAAACTTAAAATTATATTTGTCATGTTGTGTAGGTTCATATTTTGCTTGCAATGTTTTTACAGACTAATGTAAAGTTAATTTATCTTTTGTATATCTTTATACATATGCATAAGATATTTTGTATATTTAACCTAAGGATTTTTGTCATATTTCACTGATCAAGATAGTCACATATATATGTAAATAGTTACAATTTCGACATCATTGTCCTCATGATACACATCTGCTTAAGACTGTTTACTTTTATATGTGAAGCTTTAGTTGGTAAATACATGTTATAGACATTCACAGATTATAGTTATGTTAGTCAGGTTCTGTAGATGCACAAATGTGTGCTCAGCATAGATATTTGATCTTCAAACACTACAAAGACCTACAAAACCTGTCAGTTGAATATTTTAATAGTTTAAAATTCTGTTGACATGACACATGACTGCACTGAGCTATTCCTGAGAGATTTTTGGGTACTGGAGACACTCCATTGGGAGATGTTTTGTTTTTGCTTCTTGGAACAATTGATCTCTTGGGCAAAAGACTTCCCTTATCTCAACTGCTGACAGTAAGCACACTGTCCAAACTGGACAAGTAGGTTACAAATATAAGTGACTGCTAAACCTTGCCAAGACAAGGTAGGATAGTCTATTGAATTTTCCTGCTTCTGAGAATGGCCTTTCAGATATTCTATGCCTTAGCTAACGTTTGTCACCCAGACATTACTGTGAGAACTTGGGTGACTTTCTTACACTACTAGGAAGTTACCGGCTTATACTTCCTACTTACCCAGGTAATATTATTTTCCTTCTTGGGTATTTGATGAAGTTAAAGACTAGATAGTCAACAGATAATATCTTCTCATATCTTGGATAAGAAATTTTAAATACAAGATTCAGACTCCTCAGGATAAGACATTTGTTGGAATAATGTTTATATTTTGCCAATTACCTATAGCATGGACATTTAGTATGTGTCTCGTGCTTGATGTTGCTCTTGCTGGTTTTAGGTCAAAATTTGTGTATGTTTTCACCTTTTTTCCTTCCAGACAATACTTGATATCTGCTCCTATTGTATTTAGATTATGTATGAGGTTTAGCACCCTCTTATTTAGACACAAGGGGGGAGTGTAGTGGGAATTTGTTTCCACCAATAGTTTTTGAGTCTTAGGGAATGACTTCATATGCTGACATGATCCTTTAGAAGGGACAGGAGGGGTTGAACTTGTGAACTTGTTCTTATTTGGGCTTATTGTCTGAGACCTAACCATCATCCTGTGCCCCACAGGCAGGAGAACAAGGCAGATCTTTATTTTCATTGTGTGAGTATTCACCCAATAAATATCTTATTTTAATTAATTGGGCACTCATGGGCTTCATTAATCCACCCACATTCAAGTCCTGGTTATAACAGTCTGTGAGGCTGGACTGTCTCAGCCAGCTGCCTTGAATCTGATCTTGATGCAGAACTCTGAGGAAACTGCAACAGAGGCATCTGAGATGCTGAATCACCTGGACCACCTGTTTTCATTGGCGTCTGGTTCCCTTGTTCTGAAAACACACAAACATTTTAAGGTAACATATGTAACTGAATTAACACAAGTATGGGATATGCAGTGTGCACAAGTCAGTTAAAGATGATTTTTGTTCCATATTTGAGCAGATACAAGTAAATTTAGACTGCATAACCAAACTGTAACATAATTCTCTGTCCATGTCATATAAAATGATGTTATGTAATAATAAGTTATGAGTACTCTGAAGCCGACAAGATTTATCATGTCTCATCACATCTTTGATATGTACATGAAGAGTTATCAGCTTACATGTCCCCTGTTATATAGTCTTTCTTGACTCTCTTTTACATGTCTAAAGCCAAGATGCTCAGGAGGTCTCTCTTGGTCAAATCTGATCTGTATTAACTTGGAAGGAATCTACTGCCTTTCATTTTCTGTGTAAACAAAAGCATAGCCTCTTCTCCAAAACAATATGATTTTTTTTACTTCCATTTTGAAGTTAAAACATTTTTTATGTTTAGGTTGTGAGCCTAGCCTTATATTATTTATGCTCTCTTTAAAGACTATCTTTTATTTATAAACTTTTATTTTCTGTATAACTATCTATACCCTTTTTTCTAAAGCTTATTCAGATTATTAAACATATTGTAACCTATTTATAGATTTTTTTCCCCATCGCAATGAGTACTTCTGTGTATCTGTAACCTTTTTCTCTGCTTGAGCAGAACCTTAAACCATTGTGCAGCTTACCTCATAGTGTGCTGCAAAAAGGCAGTGTCTGGAAATGTGTTTCAGTATCATAGTACACATGAAAGACTGTGGTTCTAGAAAGTCATATTTGGGCTCAGATTTTGTGTCTGATACATTTTTTAAAGCTTACCTGGTATTATGTGGAAATTTCTATCTAGAAACTGGCTGGTAATTATTCAGAGTCTTTTTCTGTCCAGTCAGATTCATCCCAAATAAATGACATGGAAGCTTCTTATTAATTATGAAAGTTTGGTTAGTAGCTTAGGTTTGTTTCTAACCATCTCTTATAACTTAAATTAATGAATTTATATTCATTTATGTGACTCATGGCTCTTACTTCCCTCTGCATCTGCTGGCGACTCCCCTTTCTTCCCAGTATCCTCTCTGGCTGGAAATCCTGACTAACCTCTCTGCCTGGAAATCCTGCCTAGCTCTTTGTCATTCAGCTGTTTATTAAACCAATCTTAGTGACATATCTATACATACTGTCATCAAATACCTTGCAACACAGAAATGTACTAATTATTCAATGGATCTCATGGATAGCCTTAACAAAATCCAAACCAATGATCTAGAGCAGGATTTTATTCAACCCATAAATTATGACACCTCCAGGGGTCACATGTAGCAAATTACACTTATAACATAGCAACGAGGAACGTATTAAAAGGTTGCAGCATTGGGAAGGTTACGAACAAATTGTCTAGAGGAATATACTGAGAAAGCAAGGACCAACTGCAGCCATATTCCATTAGCAGGCATGGATCGTCCAAGCCATAGTGACTTCAGGGAGCTACAGAAATGGGCACCATTTTCTGTCTTGTACTAGTTTTCAGATTATTTCCTGTGATGTTAGTCTTCTGTGAAGAAACAAATCTCTCAATTTTTCACTTCTCCTACTTTCTTTATCTGTTTCTTCACCTCTTACATAAATTACAAATGATAGCGACTACACTCACGGATGGGAAATTAAATGCATGACTAAGTGCTAATTTTTTTTTTTTTGCCTTTTATGTTCTTAAAACTATTCCTTAGCATTAAGAATTCTCGGAGGTGAATGAATCTGATGTAATTTGGTAAGGGTTGAGCCCTGTGAAATCAATTTGGATTTTTATTGCCCTGTATTCTTAGCTTATTACCAGTCTGTTGTGCATTAATGACCTTGGGAGACACTAAAACAAGTTAATTTCTAAGTCTTGCTTTTATTTTCTCTTAATTTCCCACTTATACTTGATTTGTGGTGCTATTATTATAGTTACATGAAATTAGAATTAAAATACTTATTGTTTTTATTATTTCCAAATACCTTGGCTAATACAGTCTAGAAAAATAGAATAATATTATTCTTGGGCAATAGTATTCTTACATAAATAACTTTTGTTAAGATCCACATTTAATTTCATGTTTTAATAAAGAATATGGTAAATTTCCTTTAATAAACATGAAAGGTTTTTTATTGTTTATATATTCTCTTCATCACAAATAGATTTTTATGACTATCCATTTCTTTCAGTAATTATCAACATTTCTTTTGAGATATACAGTTTTACATCTGCATCAAAATTTATTGGCAAGAGAGATCACTGGTAATTTTTAGTTAATTGACTTTTTTTACTAATGTGGTCTAATGGGCAAGATGAAACATTAATCTCTTAAGTAATTATAAGTGGAAAATAGTTCAAATGGAAAACACATTTTGACAAATAAAAAACATTTTATTTTTTAATTTACACAAATGAGACTGTCAGAAAATAGAAAGTATGTATTGAAGCCCAGTGAACAAAGGTAAAAAAATATCCCCTTGATTTGCTCAATGTAGTTAATTTCAGTAAAACATTACATAATTTGCTATATTTATTTTTCACTCATAAAAACAACACTTGAAATTTGTAGTCTTTCAAATAGATAAAATTATCAAATAGATAAAACTATAAACCTCTATGTATATTCAAGTGTTTGTATGTGAATGATGATTCTGGGTAGATGTGAAGATAACAAAATTCAGTATTCAGTGTGCCCTGCTCTGAGCATCTTGAGGACTGAGGACTGCCTGTAAGGAAGCCTGCCTTAGCAGACCAGCCCACATGGAGTCTGCCAGCATCCTGGTGCCACCTCCAACTACGAGAGGGGTAAGTGTGGGCCAGTTTCTGGACTGCCATCTAGTGACCTGCTCAGAGCGATCTGAGGACTGAGAACTGAGAATTGCATGCAGTTCTAGCAGACCCACCGTTCCAGAGTAAGCCAGCATCTGTTCAACTATGTTTATAGCATCATTATTTGTAATAGCCAGAACGTGGCCCCTCAAATGAAAAATGGATTAAAAATTTGTGGCACATTTACACAATGGAGTACTACTCAGCAGAAAAACACAATGGAGTCCTGAAATTCACAGGTTAAAAAGATGGAACTAGAAGAAACCATTCTGAGTGAGGAAACCCAATAACAAAAGACAAACACAATATGTACTCACTTGTATATGGATTTTAGACATAGAGCAAAGGATTACCAGCCTACAATCCACAAAACCAGAAAAGCTAAGAAACAAGGAGGACCCTAAGAGAGGTGATGAGCAAAGATGTCAAGACCAGGCTGGTTAAACTCATAGAATCAGTTGACCTGAATAAAGAGTATCTTATGCACCCCAGTCTGATAGCTGGGGAACCAGCATAAGACTGATCCAGACTCCCTGAATGTGGGTGTCAGTTAGGAAGACTGGGCAGTCTATTGAGCCTCTAGTAATGGATCAGTATTTACCCCTAGTTTATGAGTGGGCTTTGGGAGCCCATTCCACAGAGAGGTATACTTTCTTAGCCTAGACACACAGGGGAGGACATAGGCCCTGCCTCAAATGGTATGACAGACTTTGAAGACTCACCATGGAGGGCCTCACCCCCCAAGTGGAGCAGAAGGGGATAGAGTAGGGTTTGGTGGGGTTGATAGGGGAGGAGGGGAGGGTAAGGAAACTGGGATTGACATGGAAAACATCCTTGTTTCAAATTTAAATTTGAAAGAGGGAAAAACATTCAGTATTCAATGAATGCTTCTTATATATTTTCTACAACCATTATTTTTAATAACACTGGTTGAGATGAAACTATTCCTAGAGGGGTCTATGCTGTAAAGGCAATGATTGAGAGGGTCCAGGTGTGGCCCCTATGTTACTGGGACAGAGGTGTCAAGGAGAGCTATTTTCTATAGTGCTGGATTAAACCACCCTACCTCAAAGACAATGGTATGGCAAGGAGACCGTACATACTTTTTTTTTTTTTTTTTTAAGACAGAGTTTCTCTGTGTAGCCCTGGGCGAAGCAAGTAAACATACTGTAAAGGCTTTCAGATACTAAGAATTAGAAAATTAATTCCAAACAAAGGAGCCATTACACCACTGGACAAGTAAGACCATAGTGCAATGTGATCAAACCAGTGCTTGGTAATCGTTGTATGTCTGTGGGTGAAAGAAAGTTGTTCCAGGGGGTATTTCCTTTTTTCTTTACTTTTCTTTCCTTTTGTTTTCTTTCTTTTTCTTTTTTCTTTTTCACACAGGGTGATTCCTTGGAATATTATACAGTACAGTACCTATTTAAAAATTTATTGGTGATTATGTAGTCTTAGTGTTTCAGTTTGCATAAACATGTATGCTTTGAAGGATTGAACGTTTGTGTGTTTTTCTGGTTCGGGCTAAGGTTTTACAAATATTCATGTTCAATATTTTTAAGTGTAAATCTGAAAGTTCAGTTCTTTAGGATAAATACCCTGGAATATATTGTTGGGTCACATGGGAGTTTCTGAGTTATATTTAGAGGAAACTACTGGCTGGTTTTCCAAATATCTTCAGTATTTTTATTTCAATTTTTCTTAAACAAGTAATCCACGTTTCCTTCATTCTTGTCAGATCTTTGTTTTGTGTGTGTGTTTTTTTCCATGCTACCATTTAAATAGGCATTTGTAATATATTTTAGTCCTAATTTACACTTCTTCAAAATTATTGTACTTTAGTATTCACCTCAAGAATTATTTACATGCTTTCTATACTAATCTTCCATGACACACATGATTTAAAAACTTTGTCCCTGTTTCTAGATGGAGTTTCACATCTTCCCATGCTTAAAATAAACATAATTTATTAACTTTTTTTTTTTTAGCAATCACATTGTTTAGGGGTAAATTAAGAACTATTTGGCTTACCTTCAAACCAAAAACTGTTCTGTTGAACAAAGGTTTTATAATTTTACACTGTACACTTAAGTTATAAGTTACACTGTACATTCTGTGCTGATGTTTACAAAAGGTGTGGTATCAAGGACTTTTATTTTTTTTTTTGTTCAGTTGACTCACATTAATATTATTAATATAGGGTCCCTGCTTTTTCTCCTAAGTGTTTTCATAGCTTGTCAGAAACTAGAACATTTGAATGGGACACTTTATTGATTCTATTCAATTCCATTGACCTATGTCTTCATTCTTGTGCAGATACCACACTGTCTTGATCACCATGCAGTCAGTCTTAGTTTTATTTTGTTGCAATTTTATGCATTCTGTTATTAATGGCTTTCCATAAATACTTACAAATAAAATTACATTTATCACCCAAAATACTAGTATTTTGATAGACACTGAATTAAAGGACACACACACACACACACACACACACACAAACACACACACACAGACAGAGAGAGAGAGAAAGAGAGAGAGAGATGCACATTGCATTGGTGTTTCAGCACTGAACTAGTATGCATAACAATACATCTCATTTGGGTCACGATGGATGATGGGTTGTCTAAATAACTGAATAAGATTTGCTGATACTGTGTTGTGGAGTTTGTGTTTAAATTGGTGGCAGCTATGTGCCTGTACTTTTCATCTTTGTCCTCTTTTGTCTCACTGTAGTATTGATTCCATGAAACTCACTGTCAACATTCTTTCTGCCCATTTATAAAAGAGGTTTTATAGGGAAATAATTTACTTCAGAATATGTCCGAGAGCTTTATTTTAACCTATAAATTCACTTTTTTTTATTTATTTATTTATTTATTTTATTTATTTATTTATTTATTTATTTTTGGAAACACCAGGCTGTTCAAGTTGTCTAATTCATCTTGGCTGAATTTTTATGTATTGTTATTTTTAAGAACTTGGTCCACTATTCTAAATCGATGCATTTGATTACTGTGAGGCACTCATCGCATTCACTGATCACTTCCTCAATGGGTGAAGAATCTGCAGTGCATCCTCTGTTTACCATTCACACTCAGACTCTATGACATCCATCTGTGTGTCATCAGCCTAGCCAGAGACTGGCCAATTTTACTGGCCTTTCTGAAGAAGCAGCTTTTTTGTTTCATTGTATTCTTTTTTGTTTTCTTGCCTGTTGCTTTCAAGATAGGATTTCTCTGTGTAACAATCCTGGCTGTCCTGGAATTTACTCAGGAGACCAGGTTAGCCTTGAACTCACAGAGATGCCCCTGCCTCTGTCTCTTGAGTGTTGGGATTAATGGCATGCACCACTACCAACACCCTGCTTCATTATTATGTTCTTTGTTGTTTAAAATGCAATTTTGACCCTATTTCCTTCTTTCTGCACAACCAGATCTTAGCTGGCTCTACTTACTTGAGTGTGTTGATACAGGAACCAGAAGTTCTGTTTTGAAGTCTCTCCACTTCTGAGCTTAGTGCTGAGAAGCTGCCTCTCACTATCATGTTGGGACTATATGACATAGTTTATCAAATTAGTATTTTTAACTTATTTGAATTGCTTTTAATAAATGTTGATGTCTTCTTTTTGACCACTGCTTGCTCAGATGTTTTTTTGTTTAATTTTTGAGGCAAGGTTTCTCTGTGGAGCCTTGGCTGTCCTAGAAATCACTTTGTAGACAAGGCTGGCCTCAAACTCAGAGATCATCCGTCTTCTGCCTCCCAAGTACTAGGATTAAAGACATTCACTGTCACCCTGAGCAATCAATAAGATTTTTTTTTTTACTCACAATGTATATTAAAAGGCAGAGTGCTAGACTATATAAAGTTTATTAATTTCCTTTTTTATCACATTAATACTTTAAATAATTTACATTTTATTCTACATTTTCTGTTCACATAGATTTCTTTTCCAATCTTTATTTCCCTGTTCTGATCTGTCTGTTGAGTGGTAACTGTGGCTCTAACAAAACAACTATGAGGAATGATTGAAAAGTGCACACTGGGACATTATCTCCTTGCTTGGGAATACATACCAACACAATAGAATGTGAGTGCTTGAGATTCCTTTGTTTTAACATGATGCATATTTATATGTGTGATTTTAAAACCAAGATTTCCACTTTTCCTCCAATTCAGCTCTTAATAATTTCTTTACCATTAAGTATGTGTCTATAGAACAGGAGTTATGCTTGTCTCTAAATGAAAGCAACATTAAGCTCTCTGATCTTAAAATCAAATGGAAATCTTTAAAACAAAACTGGCCAACCAATCAAAGGGCTTGCCTTCTTAGGAAAATTATCTCACATACTGTAAAAGAGTAAGTAGAATTCCCATTTTATGTGCTTTGCTTCCCCATGCCCTCTGATATATTGTCACAGTAAATGTGCCTCTCTTTGCTCCTCTGTCTCTATTTTCATTTCAGAAAATAACAATGCCTTTAGCATAACCTATAGTCATTGTGTTGATAAGCCTAAATAAATCATGGTTAGTGTAACAAATCTGTGTTATTGTGGTTATTAATAAAGCTTAAAATGTATTCAGGTTAGGAATGAATATAGTTCCTTCAGTCATCACATTATCAGTACATACACTATGCTGAGAATTGTTCTTTCCCATTTATATTTTCACCTGGTTAATCAAATGAACACATTTAAAAAAAATAATCTGTTTTCCAGAGGTGGCTGATTGATTATAGAAAATATAATTTCCCATCTTACTTCAGGTATATTTTCATATTACACAAAGCATTTGAACACTGGGCATGGACAGGATAGTCATGGTGCAGAGATAATATTTTCTGTAGAAAGGAAAAAAGCAGGCTTCCCATTTTCATCATGCTCTGTAGAGGTCACATTTATGTCATCTACCTGATATGACAAATGCCATAATAACATTGCACATTGCTTTCTTTTAGCTATTCTTTTTAATATGCAGATGAAATGAGACACGTGTCTTCATTTTTTAGGGCTAAGACTGGAAAACATCACAAACAGGGTTTCTTAGACCAAGGAAATATCACTCTTCACAATTTGAAAAACTTGAAATCTGTGACATAGCTGCCCCAGAGCTGTTTCCTTCTGAGAACGGAAGGAGAGACCTTTTCCAGGCTTTTCTCGTTGGCATTGAGCCTATGCATTGCTCAATAATTTTACCCTCTTTCTACACATCTTTTCAAATTGTCCTTTCTTAAAGGATATCACTCACATTAGATTAACCTTACACTAATGATCTTTTCCCTTGAATCTCTCTATAAAGGCTCTAATTCCAAATAAGGACAAACCCTAAGAGCCTGGGGCTTAAGACTTCCACACTGTAGTTATTTTATTGTATTTTTCCTGCCATGGGGAAAATACAGCACAATGCATAACAGTTGTTTATTCTATTTTGTCATGTCTCCTTATAACTAAATGTGAGCTCCTCCATGACATAATTGCCCAAAGGACATAGATATGGCAATCACAATCAATGCAATTCAAACATTTATTGAGTATGTATGCAGGACTAGAGACATGCTGGGTTTTCAAATCAAGTGATTCAAAGACAAATAAGAAAAATGGTCTGTAGACCTTGCCTATGGTTGCAGAAACAAAAAGAGCCATTGTGTATAGGTACAGTGGTGACACAGATCTGAGAACACATGACACATTTTGAAAGAGCTGAGATAAGCAGGAAGCCCTCGCAGAGTTGAGAGCATGTGCTTAAGCTGGGATGTGCCCAATGATGTGAACATTAGCTTTGAGGTGAGTGAAGGAACACTTCCTTACCTGTCTCTCACTTTGTGTATCTTGTCTTGCAGATGTCTTGTTAGCTGCTGAGAGTCTAGTAAACCTCAGCTGAGCTCCTAATGTTAGAAGGTGTTGCTGGAAGCTGTGCAAATGAGAAAGTGGGTCGATACTTCTTTGATGAAGGGAGAGATTCATGCATGGATCGGCTTTGTCTGAGTTCTGTGATAATTCCATAGAGCCTCCAAGGCAGGTTCTTGAAGTAACTCTTAAAATTACACAAATGGAATCTTATTTTTCTCCTTAAAATTGTATTTCCCATTTCTTTTTCCATGTGGTTAATGACCATGCTGTCCTGTTAAAAAGAAAGCATGTATTTATTGGGCTGTCTGACACTGCTTTGATTTGAAGACCCTATTTTACGCAGGTACAACTATCGGTGTTGCTGAAGGAATAATTGACACTCACATAATCAAAACTTGTGTAGTCATGGGCTTTTTAAATATACTTAAGTTTCTGTGACATAATCTGCTCAATTTTACCAATGATGTTCTAGAGCACAGGAAAGGTTAGCATCTTGGCTGCATGATGAAATGGACTTTCTTTGTCAAACATAGTTTGATTCGTTTAAGAATCAATGTGAAAAGACATGTACCTACAGAAAGTTTCCACATTTTTATATTGCTCATAAATATTTGAACTTGATTTTACTTAGCACCCAAGTGAACAACCCATGAAAGGCCTTGATTTTAAACCATTAATTTCCACAGATTTTTAAACCCTTCCTAAGAGGAGACAGACACAGCATAATTATGAATCACAAGGAATCTCTGGAAATATGTGTTCATATTGTCACTGAGCTGGTTAAGGTCAGTGAGGCAGCACTAACTTTCTGTGACATTTTCCCAGCCCGACTATTACCTGTCAGATTGGAAAAAAATCAAGGCATCAGACAAGCTTATACATTGATGTGCTCACTCTTGTCATTAATTGAAGTAAATGGATAAGCTTGTCCATCAGCAGCCACAAACACATCTGTTCATTGCTGTTGCTTTGCTTTTAGTCTCCTTAGCCTGTGTTTCTTAGCAGTCCCTGGGATTTGAAAAATGCCTCGTTCTCTATTCAAGAACCATGAGGACTCTTCTGTTCGCTCTACACTTTAAAAAAATTGCTGACAAAGTGAAATATGGGATACTGTGTTCACTTATTCCAGGTTTGGCTCACAATGGATTGAGTTATATAAAGTAGGACATGGACAAATTACAAAAACCAGACCAAGCAGCGGTCTCTAATAGTCTTATATAACTGTAAACACTCTGCATTTGCTTTAATCTGTCATCCTTTCCACCTATCACAGAAAGAAAAGGAGTATTTCTCTTTCCCTATTCCTCTCCTTTTCCCTTTCTGATTTTAAGTATAGAGACCAGGTTTTCCATATTAGAAACCTGAAAAGGTTTCTTTAATGAGAAAGTAGCTCAAAGTGAAAACAGGAAATCCCTGCTTTCACTTGCATGACTCCGTGACTCCATTAACTCATGAAATATACCACAGGCTGTGATAGAGCATAACCATTCTACATCTTTTGCCTGAGAACGGTGTTTATTTCAGTATTTTTTTTTTTTTTTGGCATTGATATAAAGAATTATCCCCAATGATATGCTGCACACTAGAATTCTTTTCTAAGTTTGCAATGAGAAGACTAACAGCAGTGTAGGAAAAATAAATGAAACAAAAAATCAGCAAATTATTTAATTATGTTTATCTGAGAATTCTGGGTACATCAAGAATATGGTGTTTGTTAGAGCAGGACAATGAGATAAATCAAACCTCAGTGCTTTCTGTTTGTCATGGGAGTCATATCAATGAAGAAAAATATGTTCTTCTGCCTATATTTAGAATTTCTATCAAAGGGTAGGAGAAATAATTCTGAAGTGCCTCCATGTTGCAAAATATTTGTCCCAGACTTTACAAAGCCACAGAAAGTGAAAAAGGCAATTAAGATTCACTAATATAATGTGTGTTGCTTTGCCTAGGAAAATAAAACAACTGAAAAAAGTTGCTCATGAGAAAGTTTGAAGAGGATGGAGATGGAGATCTGTTTTGATTAATTGTATTATTGAGGCTGTCTTCTAATTTGGCTACATTTAGTGTCCTATTGACACTTGAACATGCATGAAGACAGTACTGACAGAGAGGGCAGAGACAACAGCTTCAACCTTGTCTGTCTTCATCTGCTTTCCCCTTGCTGTGCTCTGTATTGGCATATTTTCCCCTTCCAGAAGGGTCTTCTGAGCTTCCCAAGGCTGTGCCTGGAACTCCAGATTGTGGCCTTTGTAAATAACGTACATAAAGAAGGGCTGTTAAACTCTTGTTGAGTTATTTTTGTTTTGCACTTTGCACCTTCAGTGAATATGGGAACTACTCCCACACCATTTCCTGATGAACCAAATCTTGCTGCTAAGGCTGAAAACGTTAGTCAGTTGCACCCTATTTTTAGGACTTGTAATGAAGAGAAAATGTAGTGTTATAACACCCATCCAAATGCTGGCGCCCCAGTAGACAACTGCAGAGTTTTAAGAGCTAATGTAGACAATTTATACAGAAAGGACTAAATTATGACCAATTCTTCAAATAAACAGACAACAGATCACTGGGAGTTGTGAAGGAGTCTAGTTGTGGTTTGGAAACGCCAAACTTGGTGCTATTGAAGATCACAGATGGCCAAGAATAGCAGCAGCAGTTACCCAGGAACTGGACTCGGAAGGATGCTAACTTTAGTGTTAAAAAGGAGAGTGGAAATAAGGCCAAAAATCTCTGCTATAGCTTCAAAAACTACATTTCTAAATGCCTGTGACTTTCCAAATGATAATGGCTAGGTTTCACTGAGTGTCCACGGTGTCCCCAGTACTTCTGTATATTACCTCAGTCTCTAGTGAAACCTAAAAAACTTGGAAGAGTCTTGTTCCTATTTTAAAGTAATGAAGTTCCAGCACACAGTGATTAACATGGCCAAGGGATTACAGCTCCTGAAGAGTAAAATTGGAGGCAACGTGATTCCACAGCCTGGATGTCTTCTGATGTATCTCTATGTCTGCCTATGGAGATAAAATGATCCCACAGCCCAGGTGTCTTCTGATAAAACCTATACATCTACCTATAGACGTAACATGATTCCACAGCCTATTTATGCACCTCCTATAGAAATAACATGGTTCCATAGCCTTGGTGTCTTCTGATAAACCCATATATCTACCTATAGAGGTAACATGATTCCACAGCCCAGATATCTTCTGATATACCTCTACCTCTACCTATGGAGAAGGGTCCAAAAGCTTCTTGTCTTGCCCTTCTGACTTTCATGCTCCTGCCTATCTACAGAAAAGTGGGTGGAGAAGAGAGGCAGACTATGGGAACATGTCCCAGCTACAAAAGTCTAAAGATCACTGGAAAGCTCAAATGTTGGCCTATAGGGCTTGCGGGGGGGGGGGGGAGAAGCAGGTGTGCTTCCAATAGTGTTTATCTTTTGAATCCAAGCCTAGAGATTTCTAATTGGTGGCTATATAAAATTAGCCCCCAGACGTTCTCAGAGGCTTTCACCTGATAGGATTTGGACCTTCCTTCCATTTTTCTCTCCATGTGTTTGCTGGATATCTAAGCTCCAGATTCTGGTTCTCTATACATGGGCCATTCTAATTCCTGGTGAGACATTCTTATAATGGCCTCATGTGATCAGACATTCACTTCTGGTTGATTATTTCTGCTGCTGTTCCTCCCATTTAAACTTTTTAGGTGCTCTTAGAATTGCATTAAATTATTGCAGCATCTGGGAAACACTGAGGAAAGTCTGAGTTGGGAGCATATTTTGTGTGTCTAGATTGGAATATTTGCAGGCAGTTTGTCGTAACTTCTTCTTTGTCATTGTTAGCTGTCTAAGTAGCTTTCAGTGGTAACCCGTCTTAACTCCTGCCTAAAATCAGTTGACTTCATGGGGATGAATCACTGGGTGATATGTGTGTAACTACAATGCCAGCACCTAAGCTTCTGGTGACTACACAGGTAAGCGCACAGAGATGTCATGATGCTTAGTGAAATCACAAATAGGTTCCAATCACAATTAGTTAATACTTATTTTGTAGATAAATACATTGGTAACTAAAGTGTTATTTGGTATTTTAATTCATTTTTTCCAGAGCCTTCTCACTAAACTTTATAAACTCAAACCTTAGAAGACAGATATGGCCTTCTCGAAGGAGACAGATACATATGTGCAGGAAATCAGAGAACTCTGTCATGCTGAGAATAAATACTGAGTGAAAACTGGCATTGCCATGTCTGGAAGATTTTATTCCCTCTGGACAGTGGAGAAAAGGAATAAATAAGCCGAGAGATACTTATCCCTCTAAGGCGCTCATCATCTGAAGTTTCTTCTGGTGTGAAGCAGGGAGTGGTTCTGAGGCTCTGGCTCTAGGGCCAGAGCACCCAGCATAGCTGGGGAAATTGGTCAATATATAAGTTCTTGAACTGTGATGCACAGAAATAGAAACTGCAGTGAAGGCAGAAACCTGAGTGTTCAGAATGCCTCTAAACGAATAGGATGGATGCTATCCCATAAGACACTGAGATCTAATGCATCTGAGTTCCCAGTGACAAGGGATCACACTGGCGAATGTTGCCCTCAGGAAGTGTTGGGTGGGCACTGCCATGCATGTTGATCTGGTTCTGTATCTCCTTCCCTCCTTGGTGTTCATCTCATAGCCTGGAGTTAATTCACATACTTCTGTTATAATCTGTTAGAAAAATCCATTCTTAGAAAAATATATAAATAAATCAGTAGGAAAATATTATATTAGGATTAGTTTGGCACTCTATCTGTAGTGATAATAATATTAAAAAAAACAATGCTGTAATACATATGCATAGACACTTTTCCCCCCTGGAAATCCATAGAAAATAATGATGTGTTGCTTTCTCTTGATGCATTTGAAAAATATAACACCAACAAATATATCCTAGAACACAATTATACTTATAATGTGATGTCTAGCTGCTAGCAGTTAGAAGATATCCTCTTCAAATGAGAGTGGTGTGTGCTTTGCCCACCCAGTTCTTAATGCCCAAACCACTTTATTGTTGCTTTCATATAGAGGAGACCTCTGGTTTTCATAGCAAAAACAGTTAAAGATAATTACACATTCCCCACATAACACTATTGCAAAGTAGTCATGAAACTGGCAAACAGAGAATTGTGCCATGACTGACTTCAATGGGCCATTGTTTGGTGTGACCTGGGATTTGTAAGACAAAAGTATACCTGATTTCATGGTCAACCATGCTCCTATGTTAGCAACCACAAGAGTGGAGAGCGGTGTTTCAATTCTTCTTTACTCTATGTGTTCTTCAAGGTACTTCATTTTCATCTAGGAGAACTCATCTTTGTCATAAGCTTTTTCATGTTTAAAACTATAGACATCTTCAGTTCTACAAACCTCACCATAAAAAAAGTAAAAATCCACCTTGAGAGGTCTACTGGTTACTGATAATTCATAAAGGAGCACTTAACATTTGCTGGAATTTTATTTTCTGCAAAAGGCTCAGATTCTTTCATGTTTCCATGCCAAAAGTTAACCATTTCTTTAGTTTTCAATGTTTATACATTACTTCATTATAGGATTTCACACTGGATATGAGACAGCTATTTCCCAATGCCAGGACCCCACCAAAGTTAAAGTAATTCAGTGACACATTCACAAGTCATTCAGTGGAGGGGAGAAGTCACTCTAAAGGCATTCTAAAGGTGCACAGGAAAAAGGAGAATCCATTTCTCTATTATTTAGTCTTGATAGATTATTGTGTTTAGATATGACTTCATTTAGTCTTGATTATTTGGCCTGTAGGGTTATAACTGCAGTAGTCTATTATGATCTTCTCTATGTCTCTGGAACCGATTGTAACTGAGATAGGAATCCCTAGCCATGCTGGATTATAACTGCAGTAGTTTCTTAGGTCCTATCTATGTCTTTGGTACCAGCTGTGACTAGGGATGGAGATCTCTACCTCTGGCCACAGGCAGCAGAAGAGCTGAGTTTTGTTGGAAGGGATAGATAGAAACTGCATCAGCTACCTTGCTGCTGGGATGAAATACCATAACAAAAAGGAACTGAAAGAACAGTTCATTTGGAGCTATAGTTTCAGGGGGTTAGCCTATATAGCAGGAAAGCAGAAATGCAAGATCAGGAAGCTGACACATCACATAGAAAGCGGAAGAGAGGCCATAAGAGGGAAGAGACCAAGAAACCACAAAGCCCATGCCCAATGAAGTATTTCCTTCAGTGAAGCTATACCTCTGAAATCTTCTGGTTTCCCCCAAAAACCACCAACTGGGGACCAATATTCCAGAACATAAGCCTATGAAGAATTATTCTCATTTAAGCCACTCGATTCCACATTGACATTCCATAGGATCAGGGCCATTTCATAATGCAAAATACGTTTTAATCTAACTTCAAAAGTCCCCAAGGCCTTTAAACCTTTGGCTTTTGCCAAAGTCACTTCTAAAACTCAAAGGCATCTCCATGACCACCTATAAAATCAGAAAAATAATTACATAGTTCCAATATATAATGACACAGAAAATACATCCCTATTCCCAGTAACAGAGGCACAATACAGAAAGATTAGGTCAAAGTAATACCAAAATCTTTCAGGGACAACATCAAATCCTACATTTCCACATCTGAAATCAGGAACTACAGTTTCAGGGAATGTAAATAGTTCCTTCCCTCCTGCTTTGTTGCATGAAACACACATTTATTTGGGGGGCTTGTTATACTTCCTGTATACAGCTTTCCTTGACAGATGTCACATAACTCTGTCTTCTTCAATTTCTTGGGACTTCCACTTCCAACACAAGATTTTTTTAACAGCTTCCTGGGGTGGCTTTTCAGTCCTCTGCAGGGACTCCAAACATGCTATGCATTTCTGGCAACCAGAAGCTCTCCGGAGACATTGAGTGGAAGCAACCATGATCCTCTCCTGACGAGTTTGGCTGCTTGCTGAAGAAGAACCTATGATCCCATGGATCACATATGCAACAGCTTCTGAATGTTGTTGCTGTGTAAGAGCAAGAAACATCTTAAGCTCTCTCATTCACAAGTTGGAAGATTGGCTGGATGGGGTCTTTACTTGTGGCTCTCTCCTAATCCTTTTGATGCAGAGCAAGAAGCTTTTATTTAATGGTGCTGATTTACTTAATACTTATAGACTCTAAGTACATGCCTTGTGGGCATCCTTAAGCTTCTTAGTGTTCTTTATTCACCAAAATGCCCATTTTGTGTTTCTTTCTAACCAATTTGCTCTTTTTTATAGATCCACATAAGAGAAATCAAAAATAACCAATCACAGAATCACAGATGTTGCCATGAAATTTTCTTCACCAAAGAAATTAGTTCATTATTTTAAAATTTAGCTTCAGGCAAGTAGTTAAACACAGGCAGAATGAAGGTATAGTATTCTTTGCCATTTCACAGGAATGGCCACTAGTCCAGTTGTCACTGGAGGTTTTGTTCTCTGAAATCTCAGGAGCCAGGTCTGTACTGTTCTCCTTACTCTCAAGACTACTGTCTTCCAGACCTTGCTTACAGCATCCAACTGCTTTTATCTTACAAACTTCCAAAGTCTTCGTTATTCCTTAAGAAAGAACAATGTCAGAACATTTACAGCAACAACAGCACAGCAGATCTTTTACCAGCCTCCAGGAAAGTTTTTCTTTTAATTGTTGTGATGAAATCTACCTGGAAGGGTATATAAAATGTCACATGGAGTATTGCACTGTGCAGAATTAGAAAGCATAATAGAGAATGCTTTTTCATTTCTGAGGACAGTGACTTCTCCAAGACCCTTGGGGCCAGGTCAAATCTTTAACATGAGTTTATCATCATGTGAGCCTGGTAAAATCAAATATAGCATTTTAGCATCAGGTAACAGGACATTTTCTTCCAATTATTAGGTGAAGAATATGGAATCACTAAACACAAATGTAGATATTTTAATCCACACTGTATGTGACAATCACATTTATCCAAGGAAGCAAAAGAGCATCAGAATAACTAGAAATTTTCTAAGTGCTTACATTTTAAAGATTTGTTACACACATTTCATACTCTGAGTTACAGAGCCATTTCTTTCTTCTGGTAGGAAGGGATTATGTGTAAACTTTACGCTGAGACCTCTCTCAGTGTAGACTGCTACCCAAGTACAGCAACATCTAATCATTTACGCTGAAGTTGAGAGTTTTGTTGAAAAATCCACTTTAAGAAAAATGTGGATAAATTGAAAACAAAAATGAGCTGCTGTGTGAGAATTTTGATGTAATATCATTGGGAATTAAGGATCTCAGGGGAGAATGAACTTCAGGGAACTTTTCTGAAGCAATACATTTTAAGTAACAGATTTGTCTTTAGATTTTAATGAAACCAAAATCATAACAAGAAAAACATCCCTGGAATACCTAGCTATCACTTAGAAAATGCCTTTGAAAGAAAGTAATACATAATTAATAAATTTGATGTACTCCTCACCTCTACTACATTTTCTTGAATTATTATTAAATTATTATTCCTAAGCCTGCAAGATGGCTCAGTGGGAAAAGGCACTTTCCAGCAAGACTGGCAATCTGAGTCTGAGCCATGAGATCAGCTTGATGGGGGGGGGAACAATTCCCATATGTCATCTTCTGCCCACACAAGTAGACTGAAGCAATCATGCTGGTATGCACGAACACATATACACACGCACACACATGCAGAGACATATACACACACACATGTACACACACACACACACACTCATTCACACATGTGAGGGAGAACCTACCAACAACAAGCAAATAAATGTAACTAAATTATTCTAGAGAATAAAGAAAAAAAAAGATGTTGATCAGATGGCTTGGAAGTACTTGTCCCCAAGTACTTGTCCCCAAGCTTCAGGAACAGAACTTGATCCCAGGACATACATGGAGAGAACTGACTTTGCAAATTTACTTCTATATGTATTCTATGATACATGAATATACACTTCTACACACCCACCCATAAATGTGTGTAAAATATTCTGAAAATATGCTTAAAATTAGATCTCCTCACTACTTACCATCATATAATTTACATTTTCTAAAATAGACTTTTTTTTACTCCTTTTTAATCTCCATGGAGCCTTTCTCCCCATACATATTTTTAAGTCTACATAAATGTCATAAGAAGCATGGAAAGTAGTTAGAGTTCAGATAACCCACATTGGTGAAACGGCCATTTCTATAAAATTTGGCTCATCATTTTAATATTAAATCATATCCAACTTATCCTTGGAAAAGGAAAATGAAGTTTAACTATACAATTAAATTTGTTTCAAATGTTGTGAAACATACTATTAAGCCCAGGTTATGAAAATGTTTGTCTGTCTACTCAAATATGGGATAAAATTAGTAGAAAATGCCATGTAAAAAATCTATTGATAATTCCTGAGAAGTCAGAATTCACTTCAGCATGTGTAATACTACCCTTTTTCTTAAATGTGTACCCACATCACCCTGTAAGTCTTAGTGGATGTCATTGAATTTATATAAAAACCCAATCTTTAATAAACTGTATATTTTGCCTAAAAAAATAAGAGCAGTGAGATGAGATAGAAAATAAGAAAAACTTTTATTTTTTATAAAATATTTCCAGAATACATATTTAATTTAGGGAAAAATGTGGAAGTGTTACATTAATTGAAGTTATGATGTTATTTGATTCAAGAACAAACAAGCAATACACATGGTTGGTTAAAAGTTAAGAGATGAAGAGCAAGAATCGATAGCCCTGGTTTGTGAGTGAGGACCTCAAAAAGGTGAAAGAAACTTATGCTTTGTCATACAGCTCTCAGGCAAAATCTATATGTGACTTGAAAAAATGCAGAATTCTTACTGTTTACAAATATATAGCTGTTGTCTTATAGTTTATACCATAGGTTTCCTCAAACCCATCTCCTCCAAGTTACTTTTAGCTTCTAGTTTGGATCTGTGGGGTGCTAGAATACATGAGACCCAAAATAGCCACTGTCCAAACAATATGCAAAACTCAGATTAGAACTTAAGTCTGAGGAAACTGTATAGAAAGACACACCTAAGAGAAGAATGAGCAATCAAGAGCATGACCAGGGGGACATTGGTCTGATGCCTTGTCCAACAGTGTTTTTTGTTTGTTTGTTTGTTTGTTTAAGCATACACGGGACTCAGATTTTTTAATGTCCTGTCCTGAACATATATTATGGTTGAAACTATAGTTGAGCATCTGTACTCAAAGAATCCATAGTGATGGGAGATGTCATTCTGTAAATATGTTTCTCTTATTGGTTAATGAATAAAGCACTGTTGGTCAATAGGAAAGCAAGATAGGTGGGACTAGGAGACTAGGTGGAAAGAGAAAGAAGTAGGGAGGAGTTTCAAGATGTAGGACCAACAGGGTAGAACTCCAGGCCCTCTTTCAGGTAATATTTAGAATAATATAAATGGGTTAATATTTAAAACGGAGCTAGTAAATAAGAAATGCTAGTAACAGGCTAACAGCTTTATATCTAATACATCTTCTCTGTGTGTTATTTGGGTCTGGTGTGGTTTTGGGACATGCTGTCAGGAAAACATGCTCATAACAACATAGATCTAATGTTAAAAAAATTATCTGTATACTCAACAGGCACAGACAAATTTTTTCAGCATCTCTTAAACAATACACTTTAATAATTATTTATACAGTGTTTGCCTCTGTTTGTTGATAGAAGCAATCTGGGATTATTTAAAGCTTTCACTTAAATGTGTGGAGGTTAGATGTAATCACGATGCCATTTTATAAGGTATTTTTAAATTAAAATATAATTACATCACATCTTTTTCTGTCCTCCCTGCAAATCTTGCCATATCCCTCCCCAACTCCCTCTCAAATTGATCACCTCTTTTGTATTATTTTTGTATATATATATATATATATATATATATATATACACACACACACACACACACACACACACACACACACACACACACACACATATGCATGGATATATAAATAGAACTTGCTAAGATCATTTGTCATGGCTATGTGTTTCATGTGTATATGATATCAAGGCTTGTATTGAATTACATATTAGGACACTACAGACTATTGAACAAGAACTCCAGGACTAAGAATGAGAACCCTTTCTTCTTTTATTGGTCAATTTAGTTAGTCCAAGTCTCCCACAAAGCATTGCAGGCTATTGCTGTTGGCTTTGGTTGCCTCTCAGAGGTTGAAGGTAGATCTTTATTGCTGAAGACAGCACATATTTAGGACATAGAACTAAGAAGGCTTGAGCTAGTTCTAACTTGAAAGTCTCCTTCTATGGTCTAGCTTTCATGTTTCTATTTTGGATATAATATTTGCATTTAATATTTGACAATATATTTGTATCATGATTACCCACTATGCCATCCTTAAAATCTTCCCTTGTTCATACTCCTCCCAACTTTCTCTCCTTGTTTAAAAAACTAACCCACAAAATTCAGTCATTCTTGCTGTTATATGCATTGGTGTGGGGAGTATGGCTGACATAGGAGAGAATACATACCAAAAAAAAATAAATAAAAAGAAAGAAAGAAAAAAGAAAAAAAAAGAAAAAACAAAAAGCAAACAAGAAGCACACACACACACACACACACACACACACACACACACACACACACACACACAAACCCACAAAAAACCAAAAATCTGATTGTATTCCAGTAACTATCAGTCAGATTTTCTTCATCTATGGCTTCTCCATAATACGTATTGCAGTTTTAACAGGATTGATCTTGTGTAGGTCTTATGTAGGTTCCACAGCCGCTGCTGAGCTCATGAGTGCAACACTACATCCTGTTGGAGAGACATTACTTTGCCATAGTTCTTTCTGGTCTCCAAATACAACAATCTTATGGCTTCAAAGTGTTCCTTGATTCTTAAGGGGAGGGATATTTATTTATTTATTTATTTATGTTTGATAATTTTTAATTTAAATTTGAAACAAGCTTGTTTTACATGCCAATCCCAGTTCCCTCTCCCTCTTGTCCTCCTTCTGTCCCCCTCCACCCTGCATCTCATTCCCTTTGTGCTCCCCAGGGGGAATAAGGCCTCCCATGGGGAGTCTTCAAAATCTGTCTCATCATTTGGAGCAGGGCCCAGGCCCTCCCCCATGTGTCTAGACTGAGAGAGTATCCTTCTATGTGGAATGTGCTCCCAAAATCCATTTGTATACTAGGGATAAATACTGATCAATTACCAGAGGCCCTATGGACTGCCCAGTTCTGGGAGGGCAGTGCCTCCCAGAAATGATACAGATGTGTCATTTTTGGGTGAACACTGAATATATATTTACTTTCTGTACTTTTACAAGTTATTTGTCTCTGTTTTAACTGCTGTCCACTGCACAAAAAAATAAATAAAATAAAAATAAAAGGTAATTAAGGTAGAGCTACATGAGTTTATGGATATGAAGATGCTTTTCTAGGGAGGCTGGAGAGATTGCTTAGTGGTCAAGAGTACTCTTTACTCTTCCAGAAGACCTAAATTCAGTTCCAAGTAACCACACGGCAGCTCACAACTGTCTGTAATTCCATTTCTAGAGGAACATGACACCTTCACAAAGACAAACAAATATTGGACATAAGATAAATATAAATAAGTCTTATTTTTATTTAGAAGGCAGTTTGACTCTATGTCCACATAACAAAAATAATTCTAGGTGGTTTACTACTATTATGAGTTTCTCAGTCACAAGTTCTTGGCCAGATTTACAATACTAAACATGAGTTTCTGCTTGTAAAGTAGATCTTAAGTCCCATAAAAGAGTGGTTGGTTATTACCATAACAAACTAAAGCATTACATTTTAGAACAAGTACATTCATTATTTATTGATTTATTTGTTACTGATATTACAAATGCTTTTGGTGAAATGTAAATATAAATGCACCCATATATATTTTAAAACTATATATTTTGTGTGGTATAGATTTTATACTATTACCTACTATATACCATATGTATTCATAATTTAAGTTCATGAGACAGATTATTGACCCTTATTAACTCTTATGTTTTAGAGACGGACAACCCACACACCTGACTGAGGTGACCAAAAGCAAAGAAATGGCAGATACACACACAGAAAAGTTGCAATCAGGTGGGCCATGTGCTCTGATGGAGAGATGAAGACACACAAGCAATAGCATGGAAACTCAGTACTTTTTTTTTTTTATCTGAATTGAGGAGGCAGGGTTCTTGTGTACAGCTAAATGAAGAGACAGGGTTGTTGTATACACCAGGATGAGTATTCAGGTTCATTATATACAGCTGAACAAGGAAACAAGTTTAGGTAAACTCAGGAAGGGATTGCTGTAGAAGAGCACTCTTGGGCTGTCACATCTGGGAAGAGGAAGCTGCAGTCAATATTTCTGCATCCTGTCAACATCTACACAAAGATCCAGGGAAGGCTTTGCCATCCACATGGGTTTGAGGCATTGGCGTCCTTTATGTGCCTGTGCTCATGCCAACAACATTCATTCATTTAGGACTTCATTTGCTCATTAGACTTTCACCTAGGTTTTCTTCCACCACCCCCCAAAAGAAGCATAGGTTTAAAGATAATACAGAGAAAGCTATATATACTTTTTACTATATGCTACATATATATTATTATAGTCATGATTCACTCTATAAAACACTCAAGGAATGGCTATCAGGTAAGAATATTGATGTACAAAAGTTGTTTTTATTACTTTTCTCTTGCACTTGAGAAAATTTCTCTAGAATGCCTGAAGCAGATCAAAGAGAGTTGCATTTTGTTGATATTGGTTTTAAAATTATTTCAAGGTTGCATGAAAAAGCCTATAGAAAAGAAAGGCTTAGCTGGGATCCCTTTGCTGGGCAACATGCTCACATAGGTAACTGCATAGTGGCTGCAAGTTCACACTGAATCCTGTTATAGTGAAGAAGAACATTTTAACAATCCAGTTTTCATCTATCAACCCCTCTTATGCTAAGTGTCTAAATATATAGGAGGATTAGCAAAATACATACTTCTGGGACCTCTCTTATTATTTAAATCTTTTCATGAATTCTGTCCAATGACAGCACCTCAATGAGTCTTTAAAATCATAAGAATATACAGTATTAATTCTAAGTCTAAATAAAATATTTTGTGTGTAATTTGAATTCATGTTGAATACCACTGTGACAACTGTGAATGGTAGGTGAGATACAGTATCTACTTTTTTCTTCAGGATTATGGAGAGTTCTAAAGACTATGTTGTTCAGACTCAGTCATGAGTCCTGCTGAAGGACAGAGGCTATTCTTCTGCAGCTGAGATAATTCATGTTTGGCAATACCATAGCCCAATATAGGCTAGAATCAATCCTCCAGGGAGGAGTCTTGGTTGCAATCTTTTAGCTGAGGTGGTGGAGAGCAGAAAGATGAGACTGAAACTTCACCATAAATATAGACACTTCTAATCTTCCTTGTGACTCGGAAGATTCTCACATGTCAGAAGGAGGGAGAACATACGCTTCCAAGGTCTGCTTCATGCTCAGCTTCCTGAAAATCTTGGCTCACATTGTCTTCGTAGAGATCATTAAAATTCTCATTGTCTGCCTATTTGCAGCTAGTGATCCAATGTGCAGAGATAAAGGCTGTGTGAGTCTTTTAGGATTAGAGAAAAAAAATAGTTAATATTTATAAAGAATTATAATTTGTTGACAGAGAATTTTCACTATTAGAAAATATAAACTAAACATGCATGCATTTAGTACTATAACTTCATTGAGTTGATGGATAAATGTTTAAGCTGCCAAGAACAACGTGAGAATGCTACAAATATTTTAATAAATATGATATGCATCAAAACTCATTCATGTTTCTCATATGCTTCCTATAAAACTGTACCCCTTGGAAAAATGCAAGCCTAAAATAACACTCTTGTGGCTCAGATTGTCATGGGTGTTAGGCATTTCTTTAGTAGCCGTCATTTATGTTGGAATCTTTAAGTATGGTGTCACTTTTAAGTGATTTGATGAACAATGAAGTCCCCAACTTAACTACTGTCTATTTTGAATTTAATGGTTCATTTTATTAATAACATCTTTGTAAAGCAGTCTCTATTATGTTTTTTAAAAAATGCTTGAATTCCTAATTGGACGGCTAATCCTATTTTTTGCATGGCTAGTCAGTTTGGTACAGTAGGAATCAGCAAGTGCTCACTGAGTGCATACGTTGAGACACTTTCTTCTTCTGTTTATCTTCTCTGTATGTTCCTGGCCCAGCTGAGAGATCCCAGCATGTACACTGTCACCTCAGCGGCATTGTGGTTTGGAAAAACAGAAGGTTCTTTAGGGATGCTGGCTTGTTGATTGTCTCTTAAATATTGTAATGGTGGGGTATACAGAAACATCTTTAGATCTTTATTTCTTCCTCTTAGTAGTTATTCTTTCTCCTTCTTATTCTTTTTTTTTTTTTTTTAAGAAAATAAGACATTTATTTCTGTAAGACTATAAAGTGTTATAAGGTAGATAAGTGAAATAGGAATAATGGTGAGATTTATGTATAAAATGACCTTCATCATCTATCTAAACAAAGTAGTTCTAGGAGGTAGAGTTGCCAAATATCCAGGCAAGTAACATAAAGGGCAAATGGGAGTGTGGTTCAAACAGGTTGCTGACTTAAACTTCACATAAGTCGACCTTTGGGGGGGAAAACCCTCCAGGGAGAGGTCTTCTAGAAGTTTCCTTCACTGAAGTCAAGGACTAGATCGCATTCTCAGACATTACATCCCTATTCTTTAAGAACTTGGAATGGGTTGAATCATTTTAATGTTTATCCAACTTCCTTACAAAGCCACTTATTATAACAACACTTTAAACATGCCCAGAAGCTAGTGTCTGGTGCAAATGCTAGTCCACTAATTGTAATTTAGGTTTAATTCAGAAAAACCAAAGCATATCTGATTTTTCTGCTCCCTTATTTATAATGATTCTTTATTCTCACTCTTTAGATATGTCTAGCCTCCAGCTGGTCTTTTCTTTTCCTGTTGTCATTCCTCAAGTATTTTTGATCTTCTGGATAATTACCTTAGGGTTCCTAAATGTTCCTCTACCATAGCACAGTGTCTGACATTTGCCAAACTCCTAAGAAATACTAACTGAAGTTATTATGCTACCATAGCTATTTATGTAATATAGAAACCATCTTTCATATGCTGGAGTCTACAGAATGTCCAGAACATCTCAGCTTCAATCAATAGTGAGTCGAAGAAAATAAACAAATTTAATAAGATAAGCTAAAATTACAGGTAAGACCTGCCTAAACAACCTGAAAACAAAGGACTATGTGTTCCTGGAATGGGTTCATGAGAATCTACACTGTGGCTGATGAGGGACAATTCTGCAGGTGAATTACTTAACTGCCGACATAGATTTCAACTGCACCATCTCAGTGGATTGCTGCCTCTGATTCTCACCAAGAACCTGATAGAAATGTCTTCCTATGATCTTAGTACTTTGTTCCCTTCTGGGGTGGCAGCAGGGATTCTGGACCAATATCTGCACAAATGGGCCTTTGTAAAGCTTTTCCCTCTTTGTAAAACACGCATTGTTCTGTGGATCAAAGCAGGATTTTAAAATTGTAAAAATATTTTATCAGAATCAGTAAGGTTACTTAGTTGAATATTGAAAACCATTAATTTTGGTTTATCATTAAGATAATTCCAGGAGGAAGGAAGGCGAGAAGGCTGAAGAGGAGAGAGATTTTTAAGGAAGAGAGCAAGAGACAGACTAAATGTTGTTTTAAGGTAATACTTTGCTTTACATGGTAGAAGGCCAGAAACTGTATTCTGTTCTTGCAGATGGCTGAAGCATCTTCATCTACCCTGAGCCTGTCAGGAGGATGTCGGCATGCCCCGCGGAGTTTCGAGTGAGATGGACTAATGGTGAATAAGAAGACAGTGAGAGGATTGTGACACTTGAAAGGTCTGACAGTCTGTGCCTGATTGCTGATAGCATTAGAATAGACTTATTATCAGCTTCTATGCACCTTATCAGAATGAACATGCCTCTTTGAAAATTAAAGTATATGAAAAAGGACATCTTGTATTTCACTTTTTGATAGTTTGCCTTAAAATGTACCTTTAAAAGAAGAGAAGAGAAACTCCTTATCATTTAGGGAACTTCTTCTACTTGATTAAGTTCCCTTTCCCTCTTCGTGAAAGGGGGGAATGAAAGCCCACAAAATATCCAGGTGTAGCATCAAAGGCACACTGTTGGTATTATTCAACACCAGAGTAGGGGAAGCAGGCTGAAGGGCTCTAGGTTTGAAACAAGGAGTTTCACAAACCAAAACGAAAACGCAAGCAGCAGGGAGTTTTAAAGCTGTCTTTGTTTGTTCCTTTGTTAATATCTTGCTCTGCTAGGTTTACAAATCCTAAATAAATAGAAATTAGTGCTCCTTCCTTTGCAGTCCATTTGCTTTAGATGTTTGCCTTGAGGGACATTTGTGTATTCTGCTAATGGCTGCAGCAGAGTGCTGTCTCATTTTCATTCTGGCAAAAAAAAAGGCCGTCACCATGGTTACAGTTTCATTTGCTAGAGAGAAACTGATGGCTGTTAGTGATCCCATCATAAGCAACTTCTGTCAGATTTCTTATCAAGTAGACATATTTTGACAAAGTGAAAGATAACACTGTAATAAGAGAACTGAGTTGCAACTCTATGCAATGAACCATTTAGCATTAAATGAAATGTGAAACCACATTTTAAAAACCGAAGGTGGGGAGAAAATAGTATTTATAATTTACACGAACGCACGCGCGCACACACACATGCACACGCACACACACACGGAATATTCCATTGCCTTTTCATTGTCACACTAATCCCAGCAGGACAGTATCGACTGAGGAGTGTGGAAACCATCATGAATGAGACTGCTTTCAGCTTCCACAGAATATTAAGCTTCTGTTGTCTCCATCTACCTTAGTAGATCCTAGGGCTCTAACAAGCCAAGCACCAAGGCTATCAAGCCAGAATACCCTGATCAGAGCTTGTAAAGCATCTGGTCCATAACAGAATGTTTGTTTTATTTTGCTGAGGGTGCATCCGAATCCCCAGATAGACCAGTGAGATCAATAGAAACACCTTGCTCGAAGCTATATGATGTTCCAAAGACAGCTACAATGGCATCTGATGGAACTGTGGAGAGGGGAGTAGCCCTATCATTTCCCATGAAGGCTCTGGCCCTGCAGCAAGATTAACCCACAGAGAGGGTCAAGGGTAGAGTCAAGGTTAGAAGAATGAGTTCAAGGCTAGTAAGCAAAGCTTCTGACACGTTACCTATGGGACTGCAGACTCTACCTACTGGTTCTAGGGATGACATTTCATTAAAATTATATGTCTAATGGATAAATCCTCCAAAGAAAACTCTTGATTGTTTTCTGTGTCTGGCTTTTTAATGATTTTACCTTGTCTTAGTTTGTAATGGAAACAAAACAGTGATGAACACAGCAGATATTTCATATTGAAAGAAGAAGAAATGATGTTCTTCTTAGCAAAGCGCAGGGGCAGAGTGGGCCAATGATTGTCAGCCATGATGGCAAAGAGGAGGAGCTCTTCTCAGCACTGGTGATTGCTGAAGAAGTCACAAAGACAGGGGGCGATGCACGTCCTGTTGGGGATGCAGTTTTGAAGCCAATTGGCTCACTGGTTAGTTTTACAGGAGGGCTGCTTTTGTATATTGATATCATTTTATAATTTGTTTTGTCTTTACCAATGGAAAAGCTGATGTGATTGATGCACAGAAGAATTCAGCTAAGTGTCTTTCTTCCTCAGCAGTTGGGTTTTCAGTTTCCAGTGCCTGGACATATACACTAAAAGGTGTTAATGTAAAATACAGGAAAAAAAGGTAATAAATACTACTTAAATACTACTGTACTACTGCCTGTTAGTGTAACAAACAGAATAAAATTAGCTGGCAATAATAGAAGTCTGCTCTGGCTGAAGTCATCTACTGATCAGCAACTGTTTTAGAACCCAGTGTGGATTTTTCCCTAATAATTGTGAAATTATTGATTACTTGGCTCTTCTGTAAAACAGTAATTCAAGAAGTTTTATGAGGTGCATGGTATCAGCAGTTAAAAAGAAATGCATTTCTACACCCATACAACTGACATTGCAATGTGGCATCATGTTTAATGAACAAAATATAACTCTCTATTTGTATTGCCAAGGGAATTTTAAAGCTCATACATTTTTTTTGCTGTATGTAAAAGAATGTTTGTCTTAATCAGTCAAATATAAAAGAGATGTATTATTTTTCACTCAACAGACAATTGGCAAGAGAGTTCCCCATCTAAAATTTGGTTATAATAGAGAGCTTATTATATAGAATAATGTACAATTTCTTTTAAATTTAGAGAATAAAATATCTTCAATTATAGACACAAACCAGATCAAGTCACATCATGAACGTGTGTTACTGACAAATCATCTGTGTTTGCCTAACAAAATGGGAACAGATCCAAAAAGGAAATTTGCAATATGATTCTACTTCAATTATAAATCAGTTGAACATAAATCCTAATAATTTTCCAGGTCACATACAATGCAATGGAACTTACTGGCTAAGAAGAGCATTTTTTAGTGGAAAAAAATCTGTAGAAAATAACAAGATGGTACTTGATCCTTAGCCAGGCTTTACCCTGAGGTCATCTGCACTTGGCATGGTTTTCGGGGTAAAATAGGAATTTCTGGAATTAAAAGAAAATATTCAGTTTAATATTTCTTTCAAATAAAGGCATCTTTCTGCCAATTCCCAACTCAAGATGGGTTGGTGTAAGAAGCAATTTATCTGGAAAATAACAATCCTAGTAGGTACCAACCTCCAAAACATATACAGACTCCATGCCCCTGTAGTCCCTTGATATGATTATGCTGACTCTAAAATGACTTCTTTCATGTATATGTATGTATGTATGTGTGTATGTGTGTGTATTGTGTATGTGTGTATGTATGTACATCACTAAATAAGAAATCAATTGCCTGTAGAGACACAGTAAACATTTAATATTTCAGAGGCTTGAAAAGTTTCCTTCGTCATTGACAATACTAACATAATTACAATTTTCATCCAACCCTAACCTAGGCTATCTTTCCCAGTTTTGTAGATTTTTGGTTTTCTGAGAATTTTAGATGCACAGCAAAGCTGACTGGAAGGTTCAAGGGTTTCCCAAGTACCTTCACTAGCCACACAGAGCCTCCCATCCTTGGCCTCTTCACTACTGTGGAACATCTGGTGTTGTTACCATTGATCACTGATGCTTTCAGGCCATCATCACTGAAGTCTACACCTGGTAGCACGGTTCAGTCATGGTAGGGTGCAGTCAGTAGGTGGGACAAACATGCTATCTCAAGCCTTGCATGCTGTCACTTTGTCCTTCCAACCACTTACCTTGTTACAGACCCCTATAGCTCTGCCTCATCCACAATTTAATAAAATAAGAGTCATACAGAATTAGTCCCCCCCCCCATTGGCTTCTTCTGTATGGTAATATTTCCTCCGTGGTTTTCTTCTGACCACTTATTGTATTTTCCCGATGAATACTATTCTATTGTCTGGATGTATCACAGTTTGTTTAGCCTCTTGAAGAATGTCTACCAAAGGATGATAATTGCAAAAATAAATTTGATTTGAACATTTGTGTGAAAGTTTTTGTGAGGATATGGAAGCAAGAGTTTATCTCCTTTTAGCAAATATCTAGGCCCTCCACTGATAGATCATATGGGAAGATCATTTTTACTTTTGAAGAACCTGCCAAACTGTCACACAAAGTGTCTGTTCAGTTCCTCCACTGAGTCTTTAAACACAGGCTCCTGCTCTTTTGTAATCCAGCCAGCATGTGGTGTGGTTGGGGCTCTGGATTTTGATCATTCTGAGAGGGTATGGAAGTGTCTTGTTCTGATTTGCACGTGTCTGATGGCATGCCATGTAGAGTTTCTCATGATTTGTTCACCCCTTGTTCATTTTTGTCTAGTAAATTAAGTAACCCAGCCTTTAGGGGGAAAAATCTTTTTCTCACATTACAGCCTATTTTCATTACATTTGCAACATTATTCATTTTTAGAGTTCACATATAGAATTTTAATTATTAAATGTTTTCTAAGGAAACACAAGTTGTCTTGTTTTGTTTTCATTTCAATCAAGTTTCACAAATGAACTAAAATTATGTGATGTTTGTAATATGTAATAGCTTGTATAGAAACTTTTGGGTCAGGGGTCTGGGGAAATAACTCAGAATGCTCATGCCAAGAACTGAAATTTAGTTTCTAGCACCCATAGCAGGTGGCTCATACTCTCTTGTGAGTCAAGCTTCTGGGATCCAGCGACCTCTTCTGGTCTCTGTTGGCACTTTCATGTGTACACATACATACAAACATATGTACACACATGCATACACACATAAAACACACACACACACAACTACTTCATTTTGAAGTCTTTCAATAAAATTATTTTTTCAAGATTACCTTTTTACCTAAGGAAGTAAAGGACTATACACTAGGCTATTTTAGAACAGTTACAATACACTTTTATTTCTCTTCAATTTATTTCATTTCATTTTGATTGAACTGTTCACATGTGGGTACCTGACAGCTCAGTTACATATAATTTTGGCTAGCAGCTCTGATAACTTCAGGATGATCCCTGAAATGAAGCCCTATTATCTTCTTTTGCATTCTGTATTGTCAGTTGACTGGCTCAATTTCCTAGACTGATGCTGTAAGTAACTATTCCATGGATATCCTTCTACATGTAAGTTTTATTTGATAGTATCCATCTGAGGAATTCCAAAGAAGAAGTGAATGGATTGTCCCTTGATTTGAGTTCTTATTTCATTTTATTTGTGATATTAGTATCTTGACATTCATTTTAATTTTCTAATGAAATTAAGCATTTTCTGATATTGAGTTCCATTTACCTATATAATTTCACTTTGAGTGAAATGAGATTATGTTTGATTCAAATAGTCATGAGAAAGCATTTTTTCCTTTGCCTATCTGACTGACACAATTCTTAATCATTTGCTGTTTTTAACCTTTGCAAAATGTACATTGTGCTGGTATTTTCCTGCTTTGGTATTTTCACAGCGGCCTCTTACTATTGGTACTTTGTGTTTACCATCAAGGCTATGTGTTCTTTAAAGTCATCTTCAGACGCTTTGCAATTATGTGAAGGTTTCCTCTATGGGCCACTCAAAATAAGCATTCCAATGATTATGTCGAAAGCTACTGAAAGTAGACTGCTACCATGTTTTAAGGCCATGACACTAAGAACTGCAAGTAGCTGTGTGTGGATAAATAACAACAAAATAAAAACGATTTCTTTAAAATTTCAACATAAAATGTCAGGAATGTTATCAAGAACATCGAAAACAGATGCAAACTGATCCTGGCTGCTTAAAAGGATGGAGTTTAGAAGAATGGAATTGGAGTCTGGAAGAGGTTGGCTCATGGTGGCAGATCCCTCAATTTTTGTCATAAAGGACACAACAGAAATTTATATTAGAATATTTTAGTGAAACACAAGTCAGGTGCTGTATCTGTGCTCTCAAACAGATGAAGGAGAGCTATCCCAGCACCTAATGTCTCTCAAGACATTGTCTCAATACAGTGACAAACATGTATGTATGAAGGAAGAACCAATTCTCATCAACTATTGTTTTGTTAAATCCTAAGAGATAACTTGTGTATAATAATTATGGTGGTTTATTTGCTAAAGAAAAATATTTTCAAAGTATCAAAGTAAGATGATTGTTGAAGAAAAGGAAATTAGGGGAAATTTTCATTTTAAAACATTAAAAATAAACCAAACAAACGAATACATCCATTCAGCCAAAAACACAACTGAAATGTTACTCCAAAGGGTTAAAATATCCTTCAAATAATGTGGTCCTTAAACCACAGCTCTGCATTAACCATTGAGAACAGGAAGTCTATTCAAATTTTGCTTCTTTAAACTAAAGTTTTGCACCTTGGCTTCTCATCAAGGACAATGAAATTTGATGTTCAAGCCTTGTGTTAATAAACTGCATCTGGATTTGTCTACTCTGATCTCTAGATAAAGTTAAGATAGGGCTTGATGGACCCCAGTCATTCTGCTTACTCTCTCCAGCATGGTAAATTGTGGCTCCAGGTTTGTGTAGTAATAAGCAACTACAGAAGGCTATTTGTAAAGTACCTTATTCAGCAAAGTTAAGAGTGAAACCATACAAAAGAACATGTACAATATTTACTAAAAAATAAGTGATAATCAGGGAATATTGTCAAAGTGTGTGGGCTGGGCTAAACATCAAAGTATAAACACACAACACAGAACTGAAATCATAGTCATATCAACATGCCCAGAGAGGCAGAACCTGGGCGGAACACAGAGGAAAGAGGTATAATTGGTATGCAACACTTTCTCCTACAAAATTAACCTTTCCTCAACCAATCTGGAGAGTTTTCTAATTTTGTTTATTATTATTACTTATGCAGGTACATTGCTAAACCAGCTATATGGGTGAGATCTTTCTGTTCCTTAAATTGCACGTGTTAGTCACTGGGAAAAGAATATTTTCAGAAAGTTCTCAATTTTTGAACACAATTTTCTCTCATCAAAAATAAATAAATAACTTCTAATTTCTGGTGCTCTCTCTTAAGACTGTAAAGCAAAACCCAATTTCATGAAGTATTTTCATTCTTTCTTTCCTTTTTGCTAAAATTGCATTTAAAGTGCATTGGCTTTAAATCAGCCACCATCTCATTCTAGATGAAAGGTGTCTACTTTGTCCTCAAGTTGTATTCGATGCATTCATAATGGAAAATTGTAGAACACCAAAATAGAAACAAAGTGGTATTAGCAGATGTGATCTCACCAGGGTTCCATTTGTTAAAGAAAACATTGAATATTAATTAAAAGTTAATTAGAACTAATTGCCAATTAGAAAGAAAATGTAATTTGAAGCTACCCACAGCCCTTCTACTATTATTACCTTTGAGAATACTGCACACCCGAGGGCTGGTGAGCATGGTACCTTCCTTCCTGTGGCAGCCCTGTGAAGTACATCCGTTTACAGTTAACTTGCTGCATTAAAACCACAGAGCAGGTGATGCTGCACAAAACGGAATCATTTGTGGAATGCAGTCGTAAAGAAGTCAGTGTTTTAGTGAGTGTCAATATCATTATGGCAGAAAACAAAGACTTGAGCAAGGCCAATGAAATTGTAGTGAAGTTGGAGATACAGAGTGACTCCCCGCCCCCCCCCCCCCCAATGTGTTCCCATGCTTCTAGGAATGAACTGACTTTTATTCTGGGATGGAAATTTCCTACAAGGCTCAGATTACTGCTCCTATTTGGGTGCAGTTATATCCCCAGAATCCAGAAGTGCCATACACACCCAGATCATTCCAACAGTTTCCTTCCATTCCAGAGAAGCAGGCAGGTTTAGTATGAAAAGGCAGAACGAATGTCAAAACTTTCACCCTCCTTGTTGAAAGAAATTCCAGTGACAGAGTTTACTCTTTTACTGGAAAGGAAACTGAGGCTGAAGCTGCCTGGCATTTTGTCACCAGACCAGACTGAGACCCTAAGGCAAGCAAGAAGTAGAGGCCTGACATCTTAATGCCTAGAGACCCTATGCCTGGGACCTGATAATTAATCTCTTTTTTTCCCCGTTAAGTCATTTTGGGTTTTATTTCAAGTTACTTGAAACTAAAACGTCCCCTGACAAGACATTTATAAAATAGACCCAGAGGAGAGGGTCTTGTACTGTAACCATTCAAGTTAAGAAGGCTTCCTAAGACAAATACTGCCTCTGGAAGCATTCCTTGGTTGACTGTTGACATTGAAGAGGACAGTGAACGCAGAAGGTTTTGTTTCTCAGTCATTAACTGGGCACAGCCTGAAGCCATGACCTCACTCCCCTATTCACTACTCACATCCACACAAGACCCAATGGGGTTCAAATCATTGATGTCATAGAATGGCAGTTTAAGAAGCAAATTTCATGTCAGAGGAAGAGAAGTTCATTTTGACTTTGATTTTTTATGAAGATGCTCTGAACCCCGTTTCTCCCTGGGCCTCTCTGTGTGCTCAGCTCTGACTTTGGCCTAAATATTCTACACAAAAGGTCCTGTAATTAAGATGACACTAGTCCTTTAATATTCTTCTAAGTGAAGATCTACAAGTTGGGAAACATGGGCTGGCTTCTCTTTGTTTTACATTTTAATTTTAAAGTCACTTACTGATTTCCTGTAACGATTATCCTATTATGTGCTCTTTCCAAAGAAACCCTGCTCTCTTTAGTTTTTATTATGTGTGAGGGGGCATGAGTATGTTGTCTCCACACATATGTGTGGCGAGAAGAAGACAACTTGCAGGAGCTTTTTCTCTCTTTGTACCTTACATGCACCAAAAATGGGATTGTGTCACCAAGCTTGTTAGCAAGCACTTTCCCCAGCTGAGCTCCACTATTACTCCCTTCTCCGTGTAAGATGAGATCCGTTCTTCTCTAGAGACAGGTGCCTTTACTGAGTCAATCCCTTTGCTAATTGAAGCCATGGCTTTTGTGTGTGGATGACAGAGCACCTGAGAGCATTAGCTCTATTTAGTGGTACAAAAGTGATAATTTATTAGAAATGACATTAAACACAGGAATCCTGACTTGGCTCACTGATTTATGAGTGGTCATTTACTAACATTTGCATTACTTTAAAAGCCAAGTAAACGTCAATAAGTTGCAAGAAAGTTTACAGAGTAGATTTGTTTTCACATAATATATAGGTAAATATGTATAAAAGTTTAAGAAAAGGTATGTGATTTTATTTTCATACTCTTAGAATAAATGCTGGAATTGAGTCCATATATTTATAAAATATGTCTGTTATTAGAAATACCATTTGTCTCAACTTTTTGGCAGTTCTAAGATGCTTACACTTTAAAATGAAATTCATGTTACAAAATCTTCAGGTTTCATTTTGATCTGAAACTCTGTCAAAGAGTTGGGAAGTGATGGCACATGCCTTTAATCCCAGCACTCAGGAGGCAGTGGCAGGTGGATCTCTGTGAGTTCAAAGCCAGCCTGGTCTACAAATCTACACAGAGAAAAATCTGTTTTGTTTTGTTTTTTAACAACAACAACAAAGCAAAAGGTCCATTAGTAATGTTTAAATGCAGCAAGATGGACTGCTCTGATTTCCAATACCTTAGTAGTATTTTTGCCTTATAGGTTACAAGAAATATTTAATATTTAACTTATGGTTCACAAAGGCCTTTGCATTTTTTCAAGTCTATTACTCAGTGAAAGGATTCGTAAGAAATGTGCAGAAACTTATCACCAGTTTGGAAACTCTTTTTAGCTCATTGTTCTTTAACTGTCTATTTTAATTGTTTCAAAGAGGGAATTAAAGGATTGGTCAGTTAGACTATAATGGGGCATCTCTGGGGTTTATAGAAAATTTGCATGTTTCTTTGAGGTACCAAAGGACATTTGAAATTTAATATCACATAGAGATTTTTTTAAGTAATCATGGTTGCAGATTAAGAGCCCAATTTAAATTATTTAACATTTCTAAATGCTATTTTCATCACCTGGCTGTATTGACATATTTTCAGGAAACAACTGGAAGAAGCTCTGGTTCTGAAAATTAGCTGAAATTTAAAGTGCATTTCTATTTCCAGAAAACAACAACGACAAAAATTCTACTCAGTCAAATACATCTAGTATAATACTGAAGGCACATTCAACCTGCTTTTTAATTACCACTGTGTAAGGCAGTTCTGAAATTTCCTCTAGATAGCCTTGTATCTTATTGTTATCATTTATGTAGCATGATTTCGCCTGTAAGTGAGTTTGTCAGCCTCAGATCAGCCATGCCAAGGAAAGGGACAATGACAGGCCATGTAAAAGTGGCCGATAACACCGACGTCATTTATATTTATGTCTAGAATACGTTTTCTGCTGTCCTTTCCCCCCTAGAACATTTACCTTCCTAATTATGTTTTACTCAGTCTAATCTTTAAATTAATTTGAATTCCCTGAGCTCGCAACTGACGGTGAGAAGAATGGAGGACTGTTCCTGAAGGGAAGGAGAAATTAGATTAAATAATAATGATCCCTCGTATTCCTACACCAAATCGCAATGTGATTTGGTTTCTCTTCACTAAGTCTGTCTCCACCCCTATGAGGCAGATAGAGAACTGTATACATTAGGAAAACAAATGGTATTTGACAGGGCTTGGCTCCTCCACAGGAAAACAGCTGTGCTGTGGTGGATGGGGGGAGGCAGCCCCCCTGAACAGGGCCTGAGGCTTTGTGTTCACTGACACCAGTGCCTCAAACAGTGCGGGGCAACCAGTGAGCACATGGGTTTGAAAGAGCTCGGTCATCTATTTCCTTCCGCAAAACCACTTCTCAGTCATCCGACATTGTTCCTATGGCCTTACCCTCATTGGCCAGGACCGGATGGACTAAATCAGTGTCTCAGTAGAGCAACCTCTGAAACAGTCTAGAAGCTGGTAGGGAGGCCATCAGGAAATGTGACCCAAGCATGAGAGAAACCATTTCCCACAAGAATTTTATTTAGGAAATAAAGAACCGATTCATAATCTGGGTAGGCTCAACGTGAAAAGTCTAGAAATGCCTGAAGTTAATATGGCCCCAGAACGTTTGCCATTCTGCTGTCCCTCTCTTTTGTTCTTAGCATCATCTTTCTGGGGAGCGAGAGGGGAAGACCTGGGATGTGACCACTGTGGCAGTTATGCTTGAGTTGCCACCCACCCTGACAGAGACATATTCTGTATGAAGCTAGAGTATAGGGTATCTGTTGGAGGCACCTTACAATATTTTGAAATAAGATCAGTACTGGGATTCTCAACCAGTTTTTCCCTCTAGCTCCCTTCAGAGTCAATAGGCTGAACAGAGTTTTTCATATCATATCTTTTAAAATGACTGATTACTAATAATTTCTAGTGTTCTGATTATGCTGTATCCAATATCCTTAAGGTCTGTAATTGCCTACTGCTTATTTTCAGTTATACAATACAGCACACATTAGCAATGACTGACTGTGTAACCTTGTTAACTTGGGACAGATGGGAGAAATGTTTAGCTTCTATCTTTTCATGCAAATTTCTCATAGTCTGTCTAAAAATCCTACATTTAGTCAAAACTATGTTAGTGGCATTTCTATTCCTAGGCTTTATATTCATTTATTTGATGTTTTTTCTGTTTAGTAATTAATAATTTTAAGGCAATTTTGTTATTGAGTCCATTAAAGAGCAATCAATCAGTCCTTCCCCATGACACTCAAATTACTCTGATCCTCATACATACTTTGGTCCATGGGCTTTCTGAAAATTCATTCCTGCTTTTTGTTGTTTCCACCCTGCCTCATAGTGATAAAGTCTAGGCTTACAATAGCAAAGACATCTGTTTTGGCAGAAATAAATTAATCATATTAGAGTCAACTCAAACCTGTTTCTCATGGAAAAATAATGACAATGATAACGAAAATGAAAACTATAAGGGCAGCGATAGATTATTGTGGTTGCCTGTTTGAGGAGGAGGTATATAATTTTCTCATAGATCTAAAATCTAGAAGATTTGACATTTAGCTTGTCCTGGGGTTCCAAAGGTAAAGCACACACAGTCAAAAACACTGATGAAATAATTATACCATTCATATGTTCTTGACAAAGCATAAAATAACATATTTTTCTGCTTTCATGTATAACATCATTATAACAGAAATTTTTAAAAAGGAGGACCTCGTCCATGAAAATTCTGTTATTAGCAATACTAAGGACTTTGATTCAGGTTTCTTTTTCTATTCAAGCAAAATTTCCATCCTCTGGGGGAAATAGAAATCTTAGGAATTATATAAATTTATAACACAGTTACTATGTTAATACTGGGGTTTTATAATTATTTTTTGAATTCCTACTCAGACAGATAAATTTGTCATTTTATATAACAAATCTGTATATTGGTTCTGACATTTTACTCTTATAGGATGCACATATTCAGACATATAAGAAGATGTGACCAATAATAAAAATAATACTGATGAAAGTAATGGTATGTGCTTATAAATTATTTAGTTTAAAGACTAGCTATGGTAGGCTCATTACCAACTATTCTTGAAAGTACATTATTTGTCTTATTATTTTATTTTTCACATTTTCAAATAGAATTCTTTCCACCTTAGTTACAGCTAAAGAGAAAAAAAAATTCTAAAATATATTCACCAGAAGATACCTACTGAGTGAATGCATCTGATATAATGATCAGAGCAATTGTAAAAAAAAAAAAATATTATGTCTTCAGTTTTAAAAACTAAAGCCAATACATTTTATAATTGCACTATACTACAATTAATAATGGTTACTTATTCTAGTGAGTCATTGTTTACCATCTCAGGCTATTAGTTTAGCTTAAGGTCTTGAGACTAAAAGCACTATTTTTTTCACAAAACACTTAAAGCAATCGTAAGTCCATGGAAGCCTTCTGTATAACCTATTTTACTGACAAACAATTACATTTTAGATTGAAGAGGTGAAATGATTAAGAATATTTGACTTAGTTGCCATGACAGCATGCATTTTTCATCAGGCACAGTGTAATTACTACAATTTCAATGATGTAAAATCAAGAAAGATGATAACAAACAGCAGAACCGTGGAGATATTGCCATTGCAACCAGGTTGCCATAGCAACAGTGATAATAATCCCAGTGATAGATGTTTTCTCTTGCTCTTTCCATTTTGTACGGTTATAACATTCAGAGCCAGTTTTTACCACAGCTTTTTATAGTTTATTAGACTGTCAAAATAGTTTATGACATGTTGTTGCAAAGGAAATGACTGAGTTCCGCAGCCTAATAAAAATGCCAAATACTCTGTTTACATACTGCACCAGCACTTAACAAACATTAAAAAATTGTATGAAAAATGATTTGATATTGTATCTGTATTAATCAATTTGCAAGGCATAAGCTTTGTCATTGAAGGTCAAATGAATAGTTTCCAAGCAGTCTGTTTGCCGAGCTTTTTCAAAGTTCATTCTTGATGTAGCATTTGGCAAAACCCTTCACCTGGATATAGTATCAACTACCTGCAGGAAATACCATGCCCCGCTAAAGGATAAACAGTTGCAGAAAATTAAAAGCACACTTGTTTTTCAAATAGTTTGGGAAAATATTTAGAGTGTATAGCCACAAGTACTCGCTGTGTAAACATTTTAAGATAACACTTTTTGAAGGTGTAATGAAAGATGGGAGATTAACAATGAAATAGCACCAGAAATGAAGAGTGTAAATATAATCAATTTGAGGAGGAAACATGTAGCAATCTAATACACACCACATTTGGACACATACATGGTGTAAAAGTTATGATTCACCACAATGAGATAGTTGTGAGCATCATTATGCACAGATCATCTTTCATGAGCTGTTCTTTCAGCTGTAAAGGAAGCACATGACAGAATACACTAGCATAGGCTTTGTCTCAAAGAAAAGGTACCCAACTACATATATTCACATGAATCTGAGACCTTGACATATACTGAAGTCCCGTAAAGTCCTTATGAGAAGACTGTTGAAAACCTAGTAAGACATTTAAAATCTTGGCTCAGCTTCACTGCATAGTTCCAATGACCAGGGCAATTTTTATTTCACTGTCTGTTTCCCCTAGAAATATACAAAGACTATAAAAAAAATTTCAAGGATAACCCTTCCTCTTCATCCATTCATCAAGGATAAACCCTCCTCCTTCATCCATCTATTTGTCCTCTACAATATTTCTCATTTGAAGAGACTTGGATTTAGTTAGACTACTATGAAAGTTCATTGGGTGAAATATGAGATCATATGCTAGTCAGAGTTCTAAGGAAGCAAAGACTTTAGAACTCCGGAAGTCTTTCTTTATTTTTTAATTTGTTCTTCTCTCATACAATACATCCAGAGGGCAGTTTCCTCTCTCTCTACTACCCACAATTCTCCCTCTTACCCAGATCCACTCCTCCATCACCTCCTCCTCATTTCTCTTCAGAAAAGAACACATCTATCAAGAATATCAAAGGAACATGGCATAAAATGTTACAGTAAAACTAGGCACAAAGCCCCATGTCAAGATGGACGATGATCTCTATGTTACAGTTCTGTGCTTTTGTTGCAAATGTTTATGGGCAAATAAGGCCTATGGATTTAGAAACAGGAATCGTAAGTTATTTTGTTTTCCTCTTGATCAGGAAACAAGAATGCAATGTTACATACTGAGAACTTGTGGCCACAATAGAGTTAGCAGTAGTTCAATATGATAACAAAGACACGCCTACCATGTGCCTCCAGGTCCCCCTGGCTGCTCAGGCTATAAAGGGGCACCAAGAACTCTGGCTGAGCTTGTAAAATAGGGAGGAAGATAAAGAAGGACAGATTTGTACTTGCCCTTCAACCAGAGAACACTATCTATCAGACAAGTAGCCTAAAAACAGATTGCTTATGCATGAACTCTTTCCAGTTATTATTTACAAAATTATGATTTTATCATTGTTAAAATAAGATTATATTGTGCATTAACCACAATCCAACACAAATACATCTGAACACTTCATTGTAGGTAGCATTGAATTTCTATCCCAAAGTAGACTGTGGATCACTAAATGACAGACTTATGGGACATGCTTGCTCTGGCAAGTAGTTTTGAGTGAGTTTAATAATAGGAGGGCCACACCTTTTCTCAAGGATACCAGCTGTCTAGAGAAACACAGTATTCCTTAAGTTTAGCCTAGTAAAGTAATCCCTCTAGACCATGAGTTTGTTATATTGATAAATGGTTTTGGTTTTGGGGTTTTTGGTTTTGTTTTTTTTTTTTTTTTTCCAGCACAGAGCCAAAGAAACTCATGCTCTCCGTTATCCATCTCCTTTATTAATGGCAAGCACTCAGGAAACTATTTCCAAAGCATACAACTATTTCCAAATACACAAGGTTGTTAAAGCAATAAGAAAGGGAAGATCCAAATCCAGAAAAGAGAAAGCTGTATGCTTGCCTGAGGTCCAAGGGATGTTCAAAGTCTCCTGAAGAACCCCTGCCATTGCTCAAAGTCAAGTTGGCCTTTATTCTTCCCTCCAGAGAGAATTCTTTATCTATAATCGTAAGAGAGTGTTCTGTCCTAGGAAGTAATGTGTTTCTTAGCTTGAATTGCTTTGATATATAGTTATGCCATCGTATGTAACTCACAAAACTGCCCTGCTGGGATATTCTTTATTTAGTACCTAAAGAGCAATAACCCTAATCCTTCACATTACAGTTCACTAAAAAGAGAAAGGAGGGGGAAAAAAAAAAGAAAAAGTGATTGAATCAAGGCAGAGATGATGTGATTTCAGTACATCTGAATGTTGTGTTCAAATGGGCAGGGTGTTGTCTGGGTTTATTTATAAAATTATTCTCTGCTAAGAGTTGCAGGTTTATAGTTGACTTCAGTCCTGATTGGTGTATAGAAGTGTCATAAAAATGTGCTTAAATTATCTTCAAGCTGGTTTCATGCCATTTTCTGTTTTTCCATAATAGTTCCCAAGTGTGAGGCTTCCATGTCCACTAACCTCTGCCTTTTATTGTGTTGACACAGATCTTTGTGCATATGCCAGCATGATGAGCAGTCCTATGACATAGACCCAAGGCAGCTCAATAATTCAAAATTAATTCACTTGTCTCAAAACATGTACAGAAGTACCAAATAATTGAGTGTATGTTTGTTTTCCAAAAATGTCCTCAGTTTTAATGTTTTGCTACAGTCATCCTCCTTCTAATCATATGGCCAAGGAGTGTGTATCACTAAAAGTTATAAAACTTTAGCATCATCATTAAAGTTAAGCTGGAGGTAATGGTGAATATCTGGTTCATCTATTCAAATTTTCATAAAATTTGAAAGAAATTAGAGACAACACAGCATTATGGAAGTTAAAATATACTTTCTATAGATATGACATTAAATACTTTTGTATTGTCAGCTGGCAGCTCCTTGTCTAATTTTAGAGATAATAGTATGTGGTGTGGGCCTATGAATTACTATGAAGCACAATAATAAGCACATCCAGCAGAAATACAACTCAGTTAACCACCAGTGATAGAGTGATAGAAGTACCATTACAATGTTATCCTTAAGAAATGATTTGGACTGAAGAATGTGAAAACAATGTGATTTTTTAGTCTGCAACCAAAATGGTTACAATGATAACTGATGGCTGGTGATGCATCTAGTTAAGAGACTCAGTGATGTCCCCAAACCTGGTGTTGACATGCTGTGTGCTGTGGTTGTGTTAAAAGGAACTTACAATTCATGTGGAGGGTTCCTGCCTGCTTGCCTTTTGCCTTTCATACTCTTCTTATTTATATGCTTTTCTTCTTAAAAATTTGCAAATTGTAATTGCAAGTGTTTTTTAGGACATCATGTCTGATGACTAAAGAAATTAGTATTTTCTTCTTTCCATATTATCATATCTTTGGGTTGAAATCCTTAAAACGTATCTCCTCTGGTTTTTGAGCCGTGGTATAAAGCACTAGAATTTAGTGTAGCCAGGGAAGGGATTTTGGTGTCTGTTGTACCTTACCTCTGTTCCTCCTCTCTGACTCTATAGTCATGTGAATTCAACACTTCACCTCCACAAAAAGGAATGTGCTGCAGTTGTCCTTGTGAGTTTGGCCCATTTTATTACAATGTGCTCTGATTTTATGTGTGTTGAGATGAATGACAGGGTTCCATTCCTTTTTCATGATGGTCAACTTTCTACTTTACTAGCCAGCAAATTTTTAAGGATTTTCTCAAAAACCATTATTATTTCAGAAGCTTCAGAACATAAGCTTTCATTTTAATTATGTATATTCACATCTGTGTTTCCTCCTGTTTCTAACTGCACACACCCTTTGTGTTGGGGAACATCTATTCTTAGGAGCATTACACATCCCTGGAGAGATTTAGGTCTAATACACTATGCTGAAACATCTGTAATTAATCAGCTTTACTTACTACCTGTTTACCAAAATATTTTATTAATTGCATTCATCTAAAATATGTGATGGGATGATGTGAATTGGATTAAATCAATGTGTGATTATTCTTAATGACAGAGTCTTACAACACTTTCAAGTTGTGTCAGTTTTCATTGACAACCCCAAAGCAGATTCTTGACCTTCTGGAACCATAGTAATAAAGATGTGTACTGTTAATGTAAGCTTTAAGAGTTACCTTTGTAACCCATATGACTATTATCAAGAAAACTTTTGTGGCTGGCTCCCTTTTTAGCTCTGATCTTAAGATATCTCTATTTTATTTTGTGCATTATTCATGAAGAAAAAAAGCTAAATAATGTAAATTTATTTGAAGCTGATTTCTCATGTGGGATAAGAATTCCTTATTTCAAATGCTTAGGACAAAAACATTTTGGAATTTGAAATTTGAGGGTTTTGGAACATTTGAATATTTATATTGAGGCATCTTTTTAGGACCAGGGCTTAACAAGAAATTCATTAGGGTTTTGTAATCATATTGTACAAATGTTCTTTATACCTGGTGTAATTGCATGGTGACTAGAAGCCATCTGGGTTGGAGGTTTTCATCTGTGGATTAAATAAGATTTTAAACTTTTTAGAACACAAAGTATTTTTTTTTAATTTTGGATTTTGGATCAGGGGTCTTCAACCTATATTAAAATTTTCTACAAAAATTCAAAAGTGTACAGGTAAGTATATGTTGCACATCATGTATATTTCAGAATGCACAGGGTCTGCATGGGTCTGTACAATGTCCTCTGTGTCTATATTATGGCTTCCAGTGTAGCATTTTAGGATATTCCTTAATGTGTGACTGCTTGGGTTTCTGATTCTGTACCTTCTTTTGTTCTCTTTTTCTTCTGTTGATTTATCCTGTCCAAATTTGATGTGATAGTTTTTGTTTTATCTTAATAAATTTTATTTTGGTATATTTTTTAAAAAAGGAATAAAAGAAAACCTAGACACTAGGGTTGAGTTTAACAACAACAAAAGCCTCAACTGTCATTTATGTAGCTGTTGTAAGAGGAAAAGTCAGTTTTCTCCAATGAAATGACACTTGATACATCAACTACTCCAGGGCGGGCCTCAAGTACAGAAGTAATTGACCAACATACAATGGACTCCACAGTTTATTTGTGTGTTAGTTATAGTTTGGTGAAGGGGGGAGGTGGTGTTATTTTATTTTGTTTTCTTGGTTTTGGGAAATTTGTTGTTTTATTAGGTGTGTGTTGTTTTTTAAGAAAGAACTTAAAGCTGATTGCGTAGAGAGAGGGAGAGACTCTAGAAGGACTTGGGAAAGCAGAAATATGATCAAATGTACTTAAATTTAAAATTATTTTAAATAATAAAAATATAACTAAAGTGAATTTTTAAACCCCATACCTTCTAAACCTAGTAGAGTTGCACATGCCTATACGCTCAACACTCAGACTCTGAGACAGGATGATAGTTGAGAGTTCAAAGACAATCTGAGCTACATGTCAATGCTACGTCTCAATAATAAAGAAATAAATAGCAACAGAAGAAATACACAATTTTAGAGCCTCAACTCTAAGCTACATGTTATAGACACTGACCTCTAAACTTCCATGATTTTGTAGAACTCTCTTGAAAACACAAATATTTCAGAGGACATTATAGGAGTTATATGGAAATTACTCTTTCTCTTCCCCATAGCCACTCATGTTTGCATTTCAAATCTGAAACATGAAGGCAGTTAGTATTAAAAAATTTACAACACACAGCCATTTATGGCTCTAAGAGAATGAGAAAAATTAAACTCAAGATTTAACAATAACTGCTGAAGTTTCAACTCACTTCTGGACATGTGGGATTTTACAGTGAGTATTTCTGTCTCGTACATTTTATCTTGTTATTTTCCACCAACTGTTATCCGTTTACTTCCATGGAGCTTCATCCCAGATCACGGCTTGGAGGCTGCGTAGCCGTATGAAACAGTAAGTATTTCAAGATGTCAGCCGAATCTGCTGCTTTCTGGCTTATAGCTTAAGGAATTTCTGGAATCCCAGGTCAGATTGCTTCTTCAGAGTTATACAAACAACCTTGATTTTTAAGCTGCTCCATAAAACTTTACACACTTTGCTTCATGCCCCTGTTTTTTCTTGACACCTCAGTTTGGGTTGTTACTGGGCATGTATTATTTTTCTGGCCAGAACACCTAAAGGAAATTACAATGACACATGCCATGTACAAAGCTCAGTGGTAACCCTGTCTACTCACTGCTTAACATTCTCTGCACTCTGAACAAAGAATACTAGATTCGATCATTCTATTAATTTAATGCCAATCTCATTTTTAAAGACAAAGAAGTCTGTTAGCAATTGAAAGAATGAAAGAAAGAATGCCCAATAACATAAAATTGAATTTGAATGTTTTCTTTGGCTCACTAAGCATATTTGCCATTTTATTGAATTCATTTCCAAGAAGTAAAATAATAAGACAGTCTGAAATTTTGCTAGGAGGGACTGCTAGAAATGAGAAATCACCTTGTCCTAAAATAAGCTCCTAGGCTTTCTGGCACACACTGCTGAAACCCTTGGCTTTGCTCCTCTGGGGGCTGATGGCTTTCTAATCTCAGGTGCATAGAAGTCCCTTCATGTCATGGAAAAATGACTGTACTTCCAAGATATTTAACATACTATAATGCGACAACACTGCCTGCTAAGGAACATGGGGGGATCTTAGATAACCATCTGTGCTTCTAGCTTTTCCTTTACAAAAAGATAAAATGGAGAAGGATCAAGCTTAGACACTTCACTCCCTTGCCATAACTCCCAATGCTTAGGCATTGGACATATCTTATTGATCCAAGACAAGTGATGGGAATTTTATGTTGTTGCTACACCAGTAAGTTATAGGTTCTGATAACTTTGATTTCCCTCCCAGCTTAGTGCAGAATCACTGGTTAGTAAATTATGTTAAAATTATCTTAATATTTATGATTTATTTCACTTTGTTCCAGTATAACAGCACCCAATTTCAGTCTGAGTCATAGAGGTGACTAAGTATGGATATTATAATTAAGATCTACATCCTGAAGATATAAGAATCAAATTAGTTTATACATTACTGTGACATTAAGATTCAGATTCCAACCTTGCCCTAGTCATTTAACACCAGATACCAGAAGAGCAAGAAGAGCAGAGCCATAGGATTTTATGGGTATTTGCATACTGGCCCATCCCTGTTTCACAGAATTGTAGAGGATGAAATGTGGTCCCAACAAGCTCTAAGAGTTCCTCTGATGCCCACGGAACTTGACAATAATCATACTAGAGAAAGGGATTTGTCTAAACCTGCACACTGGAATTAAGAGGCCCAGCTGTGGAAGAAGACATTCTGCCAAGTCTGCAAAGAGAAATTTTTTTTCCCCTGGGGGTACTTAACATATGGCATATGGCCCCTGTACATGTTGCAATCACCCAGGGAACTTGAAACAACTAATGCCGGAGTCTCACCACAGGCTAATTAGATCAGACTTTTCAGGGTGGACTCCTGGCAGAGAGATGCTTCCAAAAGATGACACACAAATCCAAGGCTGAAAATCTGATTTTCCCTAAGGATGCTCCACAGCCAAGGTTAAGAGATATCTTAAGACCCTGTTGCTATGATTGTAACTATCACAGCTCAAAACCTGCACTTGCCTGCTTAGTCATACTTGTGGCCACTGTGTGCTTAGTCTGGAGGGCTATTTCATCTGGCTCAGTATATCTGTCCTACACAGCACCTTTGAGAGGAACCTGGGCATTTTCTTAGACATGGTCCAGCATCTGCTTCAGTTTTCTTCAACTAGGTGCCCATGTATCAAGTTCCAGCTGGTAAGCGCCTCCACAATCATGCTTTACATTTTAGCTCAGACTAGAAATATAAATAAGACCTTGTTCTGTGTCCCGTGACATGCCTCTCCTCTCCTTTAGTTCTCTAATACTGCCTCAAGTCTCAAGTCATAAATCACTCCAAACTCATCTTTCATAGTTTGAAATTGCTTTTTTTTGTATTAAAACAACAAAAAAAGATTATCCTTCTGTCTTCTTCTCAACCTCGCTGGACTCATGATAAATATTAATTTATCACAAAAGGAGGTAGCTATAAATGTGATAATTTATCTCTGTTAATATAACCACCATTGATACAGGCTATCACATCCTATATGTAACCATAAAATTATTTAAGCTATGCAGTAAAAGTGAATATTTTATAGGATGGTTGTGTGTAGTTCTGTCGGGGGGGGGGGAGTTTGTACTACACTCTATCATTTGGGGTTACGTAAGAAAAGCAGAATCCCCTGAATGCCCCACACAGATAGATGCAGAATTTAATCAAAGTCATTATTTTAGGAAAATTCCTAGCTAATCTGGTTGCATATTAAGGCTTCAGAAGCATTAGTAAAGAAAATGCTGAAGGAATTGCCTTGGATTTATATTAGAGAAGCAATTTCACCTAGTAACTATAAATCCTCCAAATATTTGACATACTAATTAAAATTACAAATAAATTAGACTTTTCTCCCTCATTTAATGGAAAATGAGCTTGAAATGAACATATGTGGAGGAAACTGTGCTCTTAGGAAATTGAAGCTTCTCCTTTTCTACAGAATATATTCCCTGTATTTAGACAAGAATGCATAGCATGGGGGCATCAAGGAGTAATTCTTGGACCATGATGGGTCAAGGTAGAGGACCACTGCTAATGGTGCTGGAAATGTGTGAGAATACTGGAAAACTCCAGAGTTTTGGCTTCTTCCCAAATGGAATGGAATATTGATGACATGCTCAATACATGGTTAGATGCAATGAATGCTTCTTCACTGTGATCCTGGTCCAGACTTTAGAGGCATGCAAGCTGCTGACAAGTGACAAGCACCTTTGATTTTAAAAGTCGTGCTAAGACTTTGGGTAGGAAGGCAGGTAGGCTAACTGTAGATAATCATACTCCCCCAATTTCATCCTCAGCTTTGTAGCAGTATAGCTGCTGTGCTTAGTCCTCATTCTCTGTCCCTATCCTTAGGGGACTAAGGAGATCCAGGAGACAGACTGCTTTCTTAACTCACATGGTCTCCCTTCATCCTCCTCAACCCATATATATTCCTTTTATCTCTCAATACATAGAAACACAAAATACCCTGAACCCTGAGCAGTCACATCTAGCAGAATACCAGAAGAATCCCCTGTCAAACAACACACAACCACCACACTCTTCTAAGAACCAGAGAGGGCAACAGAAACCAAAGAATAAAGCAACTCCCCAACAAAGACAAGACCAGGATTCATCACCTAGAATTACAATCTTTCTAAGCTTAGATGCCTAGACACCAGCACAAAAATATGATAACATCCAGGAAAATATGAATCCACTAGAGTCCAACATTCTTACTACAGTAGGTTCTGAGAAGAACAGTATAACTGAAGAATAAGACAAAGCCCTTAAAATAAAGTTCATGAAAATAATAGAGCTCATTAAAGAAAGAAAAAAAGACGTAATCTATGAAAAAATAAACAAACAGTGAAAGGAAATAAATGAAACAGTTCAAGACCTTAAAGTGAAAATAGAATCAAAAAAGAAAAGCCAAATGGAGTGAAAAGAGAAAGGAAACTCAGAGACAAAACAACAGATTACAAGAGATGGAAAAAAGAATGTCAGTTATTAAAGGCACAATAGGAAAGTGGATACCTAAAAAACACCTAGTACAAAACATCCCGGAAATCTGGGACACTATGAAAAGATAAAATCTAAGAATAATATGAATAGAGGAAGGAGAAGAAGATATCTAGGTCAAAGGATCAGAAAATATTTTTAACAAAATCATAGAAGAAAACTCCCCTAACTTAAAAAGGAGACAACAGGGTACAGGGTACAACAATCATCAGAGCACAGAATAGACTGGACCAGAAAAGAAAGTTCCTCAGCACATCATAATCAAAACACTAAAACTATAAAACAAAGACATATTAAAAGCTGCAAGGGAAAGATGTAGCTTATAAATACGGACTTGTTAGAATTACACTTGACTTTTCATTTGAAACTCTAAAAGCAAGAAAGCCCTGGATGGATGTTCTATAAACTCTAAGAGACCACTGATGGCAGCCCAAAATACCATAAGCAGTAGAATTTAAATTATTTTAAATGGGGAAAATAAGACATTCCTTGGTAAAAACAAATTTTAAACTCTATCTATAAATCCAGCCTTACAGAAAGTGTTCCAGCCTAACCTAAGGAGATTAACCAAACCATAGAAAACATAAGCGATAAATAATCCAGACCAGTAATCACCACCCATCCACTGCCAACATCAACAAACAAATAAGAGTAACAAGCAAATATTTCTCATTCATATCTCTGAACATCAGTGGCCTCACTTCCCTAATAAAAAGACACAGACTAACAGAATGGATGTGAAAACATAGTCCATCCTTCTGCTATGCCCAAGAAACATATTTTAACATCAAAAATAGACATCAACTCAGGGTAAAACAGAGAGAAAGATATTCTAAGCAAATGGATCTAAGAAGCAAGCTTGTGTGGACGTTTTAATATGTGACAAAATAGACTTCAAATTAAAACGAAATAGAAGAGACATGTAAGTATAATACATACTCATCAAGAAAAAAATCACCGGGAGGACATTGTATTTCTTAACACCTATACACCAAACACAAGGGCACCCAAGCTTATAAATGAAGCACTATGACAGATTCACTCACATACTGACCTCACCCACCAATAGTGAGACACTTCTCTTCTCCACTCTTGACAATAGGCAGGTCATACAGACAAAACTCCAGAGAAATCATTGAACTAAGGAACATTATAATAAATGGACCTAACAGAGATTTACAGAACATTTCACCTAAACACAAAACAGTATACCTTCTTCTCAGCACCTCATGGAACTTTTTCCAAATTGGCCACATACTAAGACACAAAGCAATAGACATGAGGAAATTGGAATAACACCATACATTCTATTTGTTTAAATAAATAAAAGCTGGATGGCTATATACAACAGTAAGAGGATAACAAACTCTGAACAACTCTCTACTGAATGAAAAATAGGTAAATACAGAAATTAGGAAAGAAATTAAAGATTTTATAGGCTTGAATATAAATAAATATATAACATACCCAAGCTTAGAATACACAATGTTAGCAGTTCCAAGATGTAAGTTCATAGCACTATGAAGCTACAATTAAAAACAGAAATGAAGGTATCTCAAACCAGTAACTTAGCATCACACATGAAAGTTATAGAACAATAAGAAGAAATCACTTCTAAAAGGAGTAAGCAGCAAGAAATAATCAACTCAGGGTTGAAAATAACAAACTATGAAAAACCTACCAATGTAAAGTATCACTGATACTAAGACCTGGTTCTTCGAGAAAATCAACCCTTATCCAAATCAACCAAAATGTAGAGAGACAATTTCCAAATTAAGAAAACTAAAGATGAAATGGAGGGCATAACATCAGACACTGAGGAAATCCAAAGAATCATAAAGGCTTTATGATTTTGTACCTCAGCTAATGGGGAAATCTAAAAGATATGAATCATTTTTTGATACATACTACTTACTAATGTTAGATCCACAGATTAGCGACTTAAACATACCTCTAAAGCCCAGTGAAATAAAAGCATTAAAGTGGCTTCTCCCTGTAAAAAAAAAAAAAAAAAAAAAAAAGCACAGGGACAGATGGTTATAGGGCAGAATTCTACCAGACTTTCAAAGAAAAGTTAATGTTAATACTCCTCAAATTATTCCACAAAATAGAAGAAAACATTTCCCCAAGCGTTTTGTGTATGTAAATCAATAAATGTAATTCACCATATAAACAAACTGAAAGGCAAAACTACAGAGATTAGGTGAAGATTAAGCAACAGTGTGCAGGGACAGATAGATCTCTCTAAAAAAAATGGAAACATAATAGATAGTTATGCGAGGATTAAATGGGGAAGAGGACCGAAGTAAGCATGACATGGGGCGTACAGGCAGGGACAGCTAAAATTAAGGCCTAGTTGAGAGGTAGGATGGAAGCCTAGGACAGTCGAAGCTTCCTAAAATACATACATGCATGAAGTGACGTCACCAAAGGAAGCTTCCAGTATCCAATTGGGTTACATCTAATTTAGATGTCGGCCACTGGGAAGCACCAGACAATACAGAATCAGAATGTCATTTGTTTTCTAATGAGAGATGCGAGACAGAAAGACTCCAGATGGGAGGAAAGAAATGTGGGGAGGAATAGATGGAGGAGAAGCTGCAATCAGGATATATTACTTGAGGGAAAAATTTATTTTCAATAAAAGGAAAAATATTAACAAATAAGAAATTAAAAATAAAAATAAAAAAACCCCAGAAACTATCTTGAATTGACAATTGCTCGGAAAGGGAAATTCTTTTCTCCAAAGGAGTCTCTGAAAGTACACACAAGGGCAGGCTCCATGCCCAGCAGTAGACACCCAACAAGCCCAGCAGTAGACACCCAACACGCCCAGCAGTAGACACCCAACACGTCCAGCAGTAGACACCCAACACGCCCAGCAGTAGACACCCAACATGCCCAGCAGTAGACACCCAACACAAGGGAACTCAGTGATGTTGTTTGGCTTTCTTTGTCTCACACTCCCTTGTCATGGCAGTTTTTCCCTTCCAGATCTTTCGCTTAAATATTATGGTTCCTGAGTTTGTTCTTACGGGTTTTCCATAGGTATAAACTTGTGTGTCTGAGCATCTATGTGTTTCCTATACTTTTCTTTGGCTCTTTATTTTACCCTTGTTTGCTTTTTTTTTTTTTTTTTTTGTGTGCTATTTTAGTTGGTTTGCTTTTATCTTATCCTATTTTATTATTGTTACCATTTCAGTTACCTGTTTATATTCTAATGAGAGAGAGAAAGGTAGGGTAAGAATTCGGGTGGGGAAGGATCTAGGAGAAGCTGGGGAAAGGGAAGCTACAACTAGAATATGTCACATAAAATCCATTTTTAATTGTAAAAAGTGAGATGGGCTGATGAAGGCTATAGAAGACGGAATTTTAAGTCACAATTTCTCTTTGGTAATTTGACTTAGAACTTTAAAGGAGTAGTTTAGAGGATGTGTTGAGGATTTGCGTGTGGTTGGAATCCATGACTTGTAGACAGCAGTCACTGACCAAGGACACAGATGCAGAAATTTTAAAAAGTGATGACGTTTGTTTTAACTGCAGGTGATAGGTCTACAGACCGAAGACACGGGTGCACAGGTCCTGAAGAGGTTATAGAGAGTGATGGAACATGTTATCAATTTATCAATGCCAAAATACTAGTTTATTAACAGCATGACCCAAATTGCTGTTTTTCCCCCTCTTTTCCTCACAGAATCTAACATAATCATATGAAATCATCAATAAGAGACTTTCATGTTTATTGTCTTCAGGACAACAGAGCAAGCACAGGCAAGCCATTTGTGGGAAGACAGGCATCATGTCACACTTACTGTCCATGGCACGAAGTGCTATTCGCTGCTAGCTGACAGATAAAGCTATGCTCCTCTCAGGGAGCAGCCTTTCCCCCATTTAGACAGGACCGACCCTTCTTAACTGCCCCTGATTGGCAGAGAAGCTTTCCAGTGTGCTTAGCTAAGTTCCTCCAGTTTTAAGTTCCTCTCCAAAAGTAACTTTGCCTTTTGAAGGCTCATTACATCTTTCTGGGCCCTAGGGTGTCACTAAAGAAACTGCTACAATAATTTCCTCAGCGGCACCCCGGGACTTAAAAGAACTTAAAAGTTTTCCAAAATCCAAAAGAAATTTACTTCCTACCATGATATAGCTAAGTCCCTTTGTTAATTGTTCCAAGAAGAAGTTAAACCAATGCTTTACTTAGGCCTATTCTGTGATCCACAAAATTACAATGTTGTCAGCGGTGTGTGTGTGTGTGTGTGTGTGTGTGTGTGTTATTTTGTTTGGTAATATATATACTTTTAACAGCCATGTGCCTATCCTCACTGTGAGTCTACCCATGGGGAGAATATCCACTTAAATGGTGTGAGAGGCCTGGGCTGTCTTTAATTCCAAATTGGCTGTCCTGGAAATGCATCAGTTGTTTCTTTAAGGCCTAAAGAAGTTTTATAAACACTGCTCTAAGTTGAAATGAAACTAGAACAGTCCTTGAACTCTTAAATAACATAATCTAAACAAACTAAACTAACATTTCTGAAGGAATTTCCATTACAGTAATGGACATCGATGTGAGGCAGCATTCAAAGTGATCTGCTTCCATATTCTCTCTGGGTTTGTATTTGCTAATTCGCCGTTTCCCCCATCTTGCACTATTGTTTTAGTCTGTAAAGCAAATGCATAGAATCAGTTACATGTGGTTTTATGTACCTAAAACTTTCCCCAGAACATCATTCTTTGGAAAAAGCAGTTAAAAGGGGAAACCAGACAGTTGGATCTAAGACATAAACATGGCTCTTGTGCACAGAGGGATGTTAAAAGTCACAAGCAGAAGGTAAATAACGGGCCCCAGTTCAGGCCCTGCTCTCTTTTTTTTTTTTTTTTTTTTTTTTTTTTTTTTTTTTTTTTTATGAAGAGAATGTTGGAATCCAGCACCCCGCACAATGTAGAGTCAGCAAGTCCCACAGAACAAAAATCTAAGTTTGGAGAAGTAGGAAAATTGTTGAGACTAAGCTCTCTTGTGTCAGTTCATAGCTGCTAAAAATAGCCTGCCAGATACCACAGGATGATCTATAGCTTATGCTGGACTCATAGAGTACTCATGGCTTTAGGAAAAGTATAGGATTTTACAAAGTCACAAAGTGGAATGATATTATAATTTCAATTCATAAGTTAAAAAAATGAAACTCAACCAAAGAAGAAGGCCTTGCTTAGTCAATAAGCTATGGTAGAGCTAAGTGGGGAAATTTCTGCACTGGTTGAGTCTAGAGCATGTTGATTCTACAGTACTGTGTGAACATGTTACTTCTACAGTACTGTGTGAACATGTTAATTCTACAGTACTGTGTGAACATGTTAATTCTACAGAACAGAAAAAAAAAATCCAGGCCATTTATCACATCTTTACATGCCCCTCTGACACCTGGAATAGGGAATTCAAACACTTTGTCTAGAGTCCCAGTGCTGGTGTCCACCCAGAGGAAAATTCTTGTTTCTTTTATCTGTTGGTTGCTCCCTCCTCTGCTTGTTTGCTCCCTGTATTCGATCTTCATAGATTTCTATTTGCTTCTGATCCTCTTTCCTTTTTATTTTTTCCCTCAAGGCACTGGAACGACTGACAATCTGGTGATATAACATCAGTAAGTGATCTACTAACTAGGCCATACCCTTAGGAACAACTTTGCACCTTTTAAAGATAAGTCCCACTTTACAGTAGGTGGCCTGGAACCCAACATCCTCCTGCCTCTTACTCATTGGTGGGATTACAGCCATATAGCACCATAAAACATGTCTTAGGATTTCTATTGCTGCTACATAACACTGTGACCAAAAAGCAAGTGGGGGAGAAAGTGGCTTATTCATCTTATATTTCCATATTTCTGTTCATTATTGAAGGATGTCCGAGCAGGAACTCAATCAGGGCAGGATGCTACACACAGGAGCTAAGGCAGAGGCCATGGAGATGATGCTTTACTGGCTTGCTTCCACAGGCTTGCCCAACCCACCTTCTTATGGAACCTAACCAGCATCCCTCCACAGTACATCACTAATGAAGAAAATGCCTTACAGCTGGATCTTATGGAGGCATTTCCTCAACCTAGGCTCCTCCCTCTGAAGACTAGTTTGTGTCAAGTTGACAGAAAAGCAGCCAGTATACCACATACGCCCTTTTGTTAACAATGGTTATTTTGAGGATTTTCTTGTAACTGTAAGTATTATTTTAAAAATATATTGTTTAATTTTCATATTCTGAAGTTTTTTCTATAACTTTTTAAAAGTTTAAAAATATCAAATTAATTTCCAGATAGTTCTATAAGAATTTGGAGAGAATAAAGTTGACGTGATTTTTGACTGAGGTGAGGTTTATCTTGTAATCCAAAACATTGTCAATGTTGCATGCGCACTTGGGAAGAACATGTTGTATATTTTCTATAAATATCATTAGGCCAGGTGGTTTATGATGGTCCCTACTGAGGTTTTCTGTTTATGTTTTTTTTTTCAAGGACTATTAAGTGATTGTATGGGGGTTCTGGGTTAGGTTAGAACACCAGCGTGACCTCAAACATTTAAATCCTCTGACAAACTGTGTACACAACTTGTGACCACACTTGTCTTTGCTGGAGAAGATGAAGTGAAGTAGCATGGACTGTGCTGTGGATGCTAGGTAACCTTGGAACTGATACTGACTCATCTATCTTCCCAATCAAGACATCGCAGATGTACCAACCAGTGCTGGAAACTGGGTTCAGCAGTTAAGACGTGCTCACTACTCTTTCACAAGACTAAAGTTCGGTTCTCAGCACTCATGTCAAGCAGCTCACAACCACCTGGAGATCCTGCTCTAGGGAATAAGATACCCTCTACTGGCTCTCTCTCTCTCTCTCTCTCTCTCTCTCTCTCTTTCTCTCTCTCTCTCTCTCTCTCACACACATACACACTCAAGCACAGGCACACACACACACACACACACACACACACACAGAACACATATCACGCATTTATTTTTTTAAATATTTATTTTTCTTTAACTTTAACCACTGAGCCATTTCTGTTGCCTCGCATAGAGTTATTTTTATCTATTAAATCATATAGTGCATCAGAGGTACTAAGCATTATGTCTATCACATAACACCTCTGTAAACATTGACTGTCATTCCCAATGTAGTCTGTTGTTATGGGTTAAATCCCAACTAACTGGAAGTGGCAGATTAGGCTACTGAAACCAGAGCCACTGCTTGCTAAAGGTAGCCTAAGCAGCAAGGTATAGTTAAGGCTAAGGAATAAAAAAAAATCATGGCAGATGGAAGCCAGGCCGTGGTAGTGCAGACTAATCCCAGCACTGGGAATGCAGAGGCAAACAGATCTCTGTGAGTTAGAGGTCATCCTGGTCTACAGAGTGACTTCCAATACAGCTAGGGCTACACACAGAAAAACCCTGTCTCGAAAAACAAAACAAACAAAAAAGTCATGGCAGATGGAACAGAACCTGCTTGTGCTTCAAATGTGGGAACTCATTGCATCTTCTTGATTGAATAATTAAAATAATTCTGGATAAATCCTTGCCTAGGTTCTCAGGATGAGACTTTCTCAGGATGAATTCTTAGATTGTGGGTTACTGCCTGTAAGAGAAGCTGTATCCAGACTTACATTGCACATTTGTTCTGTATTTTAATTTCCCACTCAAACTATAAATAGAAAATAATTATTGTTTTTGTTTGTTTTGAGTAACTACTTGAGTTGTGTGTCTTTGCATAGTCTAGTGAATATTTGCATTTCTCTTATGAATAGCCTTTTTGAAATAACATTTGTCCATTTTTAAAAACAATAATGCTGTGTTAATTAGGCTTCAATTGCCTCTATAAAATACCATGTTCGAAAGCAACTTGAGAAGAAAAAGGTTTATTTTACTTAAACTTCCATATTCAGACCCCATCATCAAAGGAAGTAGGGGGAATCTGGAGACAGGAAGTAAAAGGAGAAAGCAGTCTTTCTCAATCTGTGGGTCATGACTCTCTTGAGGGGTAGGAGAACATTTTTACAGAGGTCATCTAAAACCATCAGAAAAGCACAAATATTTACATTACAGCTCAAAACAGTAGCAAAATTACAGTTATGGTTGGGTGTCACCACAACATGAGAAATTATATTGAAAGAATACAGTATTAGGAAGGCTGAGAACACCGCCATAGAGGAATAATGCTTACTGGCTTACTCCTGATAGCTTGCTTAGTTTGTTTTCTTGTACTACCAGGACCACCGGTCCAGGAGTGGAATCACCCACAGTGAGCAGGGCGACATCTCATCGATCTTTGATCAATCTAGTTAGGACATTTTCCCAACTGAACTTCCCTCTTCCAAAATGACTGTAGTTTGCGTGAAGTTAGCCTAAAACTATCAGCATACATGTCTATTATTTTTTACTTTTCATTTTTCTGAACACTAAATATTTGTACTGTTTAGAGTAGCCTTAGTCTTTTATGTTTCTACCCTTTTAGTTCCTCATGTTATTTTTTTTTATCTTCATATTTTATTTTTATATTTTCAAGACTTTTAAAGACTATCAAATGCAATCATTTCACTTTAATGGGATACATACAGACTTAACTCTATGATACATCATTGATTTGAAAAATTGTACTTAATATATTTGGGAAGTTTAATGGAATAATAAGAAATGATAGTTTGCTAAAAGCCATGTATGTGTTTGTAATCCCAGCATTTTAAAAGTTCATCTGCATGCAAGAGTTTTTTATGCACCAACAGTATCATGTCACTAAGTTTTCTGAGCCATAGCTGAGTTCTTGGACTATCAGAGTGCAATTTAATATGAGGTGGCTTACCTAGGAAGACCTTTTGTATTCACTAAGTTGCAGTCGTGTGGATTATCTGAGTGTTGATATCTTTCTTGGCCACTGATGCATATTGCTCCATGTCTGTCCTTCCTCTGCTTCCTTCTCTGTTTTTGTTTTCAGAATATATGCTCCAGAACTTCTGCCTCAGTTATCATATGGTAATCATCAACAATATCTTTTTGCCATTACTAATTACATTTCATTAAAATGTTTTAAAGAATTTATCTTTAATTATCTAAATACTACAAACTCTCCAGGACTTTTTGTACCAGTATATTTTTCTATTAATATTTGAATATTTAGAGTCATTACTACTACTACTACTTTATAGTATTCTTAATATGCACACAGAAAAGCTTCAAGTCTTTTGTTACTAATTTTCTAAACAATTTCCTCATAGGCTACAATATATATATGTATATATATATATATATATATATATATATATATATATATATTCTGGAAGCAATATCAATTTTTTAATATTTTTCAAATACTAACAGCTAAAAGGAGAGCTCTTCAGTATTCCTGTATACATCCCCCCACACACTTCATTTATTATATTATTTAGATTCTCAAAAATGATTTAAAGTGCATCTTTTTCTCTGTTAAGTTATGAAAAATGTGGGTATTCTGGTTTTTGTCATTTCCTCTTTATAATTATAGTAATGATTAACTTTTTATATTTTGATATTTGTTGTAAATCTTAGGCAATAGCTAGAGAATTTATTTTTTTCTTTAATCAGTGAAATTGTTCTCTTTATCCTGGTAAATGGCTTTGGCTTATAATTCTACTTTGTTTGATGTTACTATAACCCAAATGACCCTGGACTTCATTAGCCTGTGGGTACTAAAAATGCCCCATTAATATTAATATCGTAATTTGCTAGCTCATTAACCCCTACCTGCATAACAGTGGGACCTTGACCTCTACTTAAGAAGTCTCTAGGCGGTACCACCATGTATTCTAGAATCTATAATATGCTGTTCTTCATCTCCATGGACTGCTCTTTGAAGACACTGACTGGGTCACTGTCAACTTCTCTGCTGGTGGTGATGCTATGTGAAGTTGCCTCTAGGACACAGAGATCGATGCTCAACCTTGATGGTGTAAAAATGGTGAGACCCTTCTGAGAAATAAGGGAACAAGTCTAGAGGGACCTCTGTATGAGTTTGTGAACTGGGACAATCAATGATATCCTCAGTCTATGTAACATTTGCCCCTCTCTTCCTTAAATACACATTTTGACAGAATATTGAATGGCAATTTCTCAACTAATTCGAGACATCTTCTCTTAGCTTCAAGTCTGATACACATGCTAGCTTTCCAGGATGTGTTCTCCATACAGACATTTCTTCTCTCAAATCCTCACTATGCAGTTTGTATTCTTGCAAAATACTCTTCTTTTAGATTTTGATATCTAAGAGTATAAAATGAATCTTTTTTCTTTACTGCACCCCTTATCTGTGACGTATTATGAATGATATTACATAAATGTGCTGACAATTTGAATGCAAGGTTGACCTTCCCTTCGTATGTTATGGATGAGAATACCAAAGACAAGCTAAGGAACTTTCCCACACGCACATGGAGACTACTTCTGCTACTAACCCTTCTAAGTATTACTTCCTCAAAACTGAAAGTATTTGATTAATCTTTCTGCGGAGCTCCTGAAATCCTTTTTCAAGTATATTTTCCAAGAAAAATGCATTAACCAGTCTTTTTCTGAGTCTAAGATAGGGGTGTCACATAATGTGTTCACTATAACTTTACTCCTGAGTAAAAGTATCTCATGGGTCACAATCCCTCTTTATCTCAGAGGATTTATATATATATTAATTATAGTATGTGTACTGTACTATTTTGGAAGCACAACATAATAAAGAGATTAGTTATTTCCTAACTATTGGTCACTGTAGCTAGAAAGCCACCATAAAATGGTCTCCATTATTGTTTGTAATAAAATATATTTCAATTCCTTCTTTTTCTAATTCATATTTTGTGGAAAAAAAGCAATTTGTTAACTCTGCATCTCAGTTTATTTCTCTTTAGAACATAACTAATAATAATTATGCCTTATGTTGGCTGCAACAAGATGGTCCCTGTACATAGATAGCCTAGCTCTAGAGCCAGGTAAGCAGTTAATGAATATTTGCTGTTTCCATTATAAATATTGTTAGTAATTACCATACAACTTATATATATATATTGTGAAAGGTAGTAATACAACCATAGTTTTTACTTCAAAATTTTCCTGATTCTTTTGTAATTGTTCACCACAGAAATATAATTATATCTTTGATATTGAAAAAAAGCATGCTTAGTTATTATGGACACAGTCATGTAAATTATTTAGTTCTTTTCACTCTTCTTTCTGAATCATAACAGCTCAGTGATTCTCCTCATTAGTTACAAACATTGTACTTCTATTTTGTAATTTAACACTTTTTAATACTCAGAGAATTGAATTAATTTGAAACTTTTTTCTGTAAAAGCATTAAATATGTGCACATTTTATTTCCTATCAACTTGCCAATTCTAGTTTTTTAATGCCATTCAAATTATTTTATATGGCTATTACCCTCACCAGTTCTTTCATTGAATAACAGATCTTCTAAAACATTGATACATCATCTAACTTTTCTTTTTTTATTATTAAAATAATTGATATTTTCTTGCATTTAAAATTTTTTTAAAGCAATAAAAATCTAACACTTATGTCTGCCCCCATACATATTTTATTCTGAAACAAATACAGTGATGGGCAATGTAGACATGAATAGTAAGATTTTTCTAGGCAATAAAAGAGATGTAGTTTTTATTTTTTTTTTTATTTCCTGACTTTTAATTATGTGCAATAAACTCAATGATGCTAATAGAGCTTTGGCTGTTCATGTCTTAATTTCAAGTAGGCTCTGTTTAGACATATATTTTGCAGATATTTTAGAATACTGGGTAATAGAAGCAAAAGAGCTGAGTATGAGTGATACTTAGAACAACATGATAAGAGTCTGAGAGAAGTATATGGCCAAATAACTTAATTTGAGTAATGAGTTTAAATTGGGAGAAAATCTTCCAGGGATGGAGATCTTAGTAGAGAAGAGTAAACAACAGTCAGCCAGTGGTAGAAGATGCAGAGGCCAAAACTAAGAATTATGGAGGAAACACTATATTTGTAATGTAAAGAGAAGATATCTGTGTGACATTTTTGTGACTTTTTAAATATAGAGAAAAGGACTGGCAATTTTTTTTCAGGCTCTGTTGTCAATAAGATTTTCCACACAGAGCAGAAGAGGCACAAAGAGAAACTAGCTTAAAAGTCAGAGGTCAATCAGTACCAAGGCAATAGAAGCGACCTTGAGAATAATTAATCTAAGGAAATTGATGGAGTCGGTAATGAATGAGGACCAAGCTCAGGCTGCTGAGATCTGACAGAAGAAAGAAGTGTGCCCCCAGGTCTAGACAAGTTGGTGGGTGGAATGTTAGAAATCTCAGCTTTGGAGACATGGGAGGACTCAGGGAGCACCACTGATAGATTGTGTAAATTCCAGTGAAGACATCTGCCTTAAAGAACATCAAAGGGATCTGGGTGTCAATGTTACACTGACAGGAGCACATTCTAAAATTCTGCCAATATAAACAGTTAAGTCAAAATTTCCTTGCAGAATCTGGTGCTGGGAACACTGACAAGAATTTTCAGGCTGAAGTGCCAGACAAAGGAAATGGGATCCATACAAGAGAGAGGGCTGCAGTCTTGACTAATCAGAGTCTAATTTTGATAGGCGTTCCCTGTGCCACTGCCTGAGGTGACCTCATGGGAAATGCAACTGTGAGCTTCCATGTGTACTGGTTTGCTGATGTCATCAGCCAGGTGACCACAGGACAGGGGCTGAATGATTTGTATTTACATTGTCGCCATGGGCTCATGTTTTTAGAATCAGTTCCCCAGGGTGTGGAGCATTTGGGAATCAGCTCCTTCAAGACAAGACTTTGAATGTTATTGTCATCCCTGGGTTATCTTGCTTTCTCTGCTTCCTAGTTCAGCCAGAAGTCAGGACCCTTTGCATATGCCCCCACCTCCATGAACTCCAAAACTTTAGAAGCCAAAATTCAAATAAGTCTTTCCTAACATAGGTTGCTGCTGTCAGTCAGTACCATGAACAAATAACTACTCTGCAGGGAGTCAGCTAATGTCCACCAACAGTCAAAGAGGAGAGGTAAGGCGAGCCAGCCTTGCAAAGCTCTTACTGACTTTGTACCTATTTGTGGCTACAAACCAAACCTAGGTTGAGACACAGAGATGTACAGGGGATACACACTATAAAATACCACAGGACTAAAAGATGCAAGATGAAACAATAAGAAAAAAGCCAAATAAAATTAAATGGTGGATGGCACTATAAAGAAAATAAATGTAGATCAGACAATGATGGTGGACATCTCTCATCTCCACATTCCAAAGGAAAAGGTAAACAGAGGCCTACAGTGTGAGTTCCAGGATGACGACCTACACAGAGAAACCTTATCTCTTAAAAATGATTAATATAGAATAAAGATTGAGTCAGACTAGAAAAAAAATCTGAATTACCTAACTCTTAAAAATGATTAATATAGAATAAAGATTGAGTCAGACTAGAAAAAAAACCTGAATTACCTAACTCCCAGTTGAAAAGATGACTGTTTCTAAGCACTTCTAGCAGGGAAGTAAATGGAATTGTGTTTGTGTTGTTCTCCATAATGGTTTACAAGATTCTGAAATGAGGAACATGTAGCAGCATACATTATATGCACAAAACATAGAGCAGATTTGTATAATATACTCATTAGCAAAGAATCTCAAAACAATGCATTATTATTTCTTGTATATAAGATTTAAATAGTAGCAAGATTTTAAGTGAGAGATTCACTTAATCCATAAAAGAATTAATAGCTTGTAACATTTTATTGCTTGAAAGTTTTTAATTTTTATTTGTGTGTTTGTGTGGTGTTGGGCATGTATGTGTGTTGTGTGTGTGGCGGGGGTTATGTGTGTGGTATGTGGTGGGGCGGCGGCGTGTGTATGTGTCTTGTGTGTGTGGCTTGATATATGTGTTGTGTGGGGGTTGGGTATGTGTTTTGTGCTGGGGAAGTGGATATGTGTGTTTTGTGTGGGGATGGGTGTGTGTTTTGTGTGGGGACTGGGTATGTGTCCTGTGTGTCCTTGTGGCTACATGTGGTACTCAAATGAAAGTCGGAGGACATTTATTTTTGTGTTGGGGGGAGAGGGGTTGATTCTCTCCTTCCGTCTTCATGTGGGTTCTGGATACTGCACTCAAGTCCTTGGGCGTTCGTGCCAGTTAGTCTTTTCCTGTCACCCTATGTTTCTCCCTACATTAACAGTAACACTCAAAAACTGGCAATGCATAGGCAGACTATTGTTCGGAGTTTTCAATCAAGATTCATTTTCTAAACAATGCTCTTTTTAAATTAAAACATCTATGACTTATCCCTGTTGTCTCTCACTAAACAAAAATCCTATGTCCCAGTGCACACTAGGCAAGCGCTCTATGACTGAGCCCTATTCCCAGCCTCCGACACTTTAAATGAATCAATAAAAATGGAGGCTTTCCATGGTTTTATTATGACTAAGATACAAACAGACACATACACACAAACAAACATGCTAGTACTTGTGATACCATGCTGCATTACCATAAACACAAGGGTGGGTCCTGAAACATCCATTTTGGATATCAGGAAGCTAAGGCTTAGGGTGTGATGGCCAGCATTGACGTCACAGCTGCCTCTCTTTTATAAACATGGCCTGGAACATAAAAATCCAAATTATTGCCTCTGGCCTTCAAAACTGCTTGTCACATGTCGTTTTAGATAAACTAGTATGATCATAATTTTATGTGAATAAGACATCCATGTTCCTACAAACACCCATATAATGTCTATTATTGTTTTTTATTATTGTTTCTAGGGGTATAATTTCATCACTCACTGTAAGGGGAAACTTTTAAAGTTGATTTTTGTTCCAAGCTATCTAGTATGCTTAGTCTGGCATCCAGAATTGAAATAGTGAATACCTTTTATCATTGGTCAGAAAAATGCTTTTAGCACATGATAAATGAGATCAAATGACAGAACAAATAACCTTACACATAAAAGCACAATTTATAAGAATATTTTAAATTTTTGTAAGTATTTAGCGAATTATACTTGTCAGATTTTAAATTGCTTGGAACTTAGAATTGTGTTTTTATTTGTATGTAAAACTGAGCCTCAGATGACACCATTTGTATAGGAATTAATTTATTGGTAAGCTGAGCATTATGAGAAAAAGTAAATTTTCAAAAACTGAAATCACTTAAGACTACTAGAATCAAGTTTAACTTCTCTGGAATGACAAAGGTTAGCCCACTTTCCCCTTGACACATTATCCTAGACTTAGTAAAGATTATACACAAAAATTTCTTACTGAAATTTTAAGTATTTATTTGTAGTTCACATTTTTATTTGTTTTTATGATGCTTTTATTAAAATGTATTTTATATATTTGGCTTTTATTATTATTTAATGTATATAAATATTTTGCCTTCCTTTTTGTGTCTATGTCATGTGTATGCCAGGCCATGTGCTGCAGAGGCCAAAGAAGGTACCAATTTCTCTCAAGCTGGAATTAGAGAAGTTTCTGAGATGTCATGTGTTGCTTGGAATACAGCTCAGGTCTTCTGCATTCAGGTCTTAACCATTTAGCCATCTCTCTAGCCCCATATGCTACCAAATAATGAATCAAATCTTAAATGTTTTCTAGCATGTATGAACTCAGTATGAAGTTTGTGTGCCATGTGTTGTAGCAGACCACTACCATTGTCTGGTGAGCTTGCCAGCCTGCCCTTGAATGCATCCAAATAAATAGAACTTACCTATAATGACTACTTATATTATGGGTACTCTATTCTAGTAAACAAAGTATTTCTCTGAGTTTGATTTTCTGAAAGTTGGATCTATCTCTCCTAGTTCTACTTGGGTCACACTAACAAGTGCCAATCATTTTCCACACAAAATTGTTTTTTTTTTTTATTTGAAAATTATCATCTCTATGGATCATCTTGCTACAGACTCTTCACTTATTTATCTTGACCTTGTCAATTTAACTGTCATGATCACATATCCCCAGAAAAGTTTTCCTTACTATAGTTCTCCAAATGATGGGATGAAGGCTAAATAAATGCTCAATGGTCTAAACTTTTTTTTTTCAATAGATCTTCAGGGAGAATATACTTACACCTATGACTTTGACTGTTTGGTAGTAAATGCAAACACTCATAATGTGCCATGATGAACCAGCTGAGAAGATGCTGAGTAAACCAGAGGAAGAAAAGTCAGTGCATGAACAAGCTCCACAGCTTATCTTCCACTTCATACACTATGATTGCTATCATTTGGATGGGATCTAAAAATATTATACCAGATAAAAGAGGTCAGTGTAAAAACCACAATTCTTTAATCCACAAAAATTAATGTTTAAAAAATCAGAAAAGTATACAGGACATTGTCATGATTGGTTTTCCAGCCAGCCTGGTCCCAGAGCTTCATCAGCCCCCAATAACACACAGAAACAGTGTATTAGACATAAAGGTGTTGGCCTGTTACTAGTATTTCTTATTGGCTAGCTCTGTCTTAAATATTAACCAACTTTTATCAATCTAAGTATTTCCATGTGGTCTTATCTTACCAGAGAGAGGGTCAGACCTCTTCTCTCTCAAGTCTCTATATCTTGAATCTCCTCCATTACATCTCCCAGAATCCTCCTTGTCTCCTAGTCCTGCCTATCTTGACTTCTTATTTGCCAAAAGTACTTTATTCATTAACCAAAAAGAGAAACATATTTACAAAATGACATCTCCCATCTACACATAAAGTTAGATGGGTGTGTACAAAGGGACTTGTGAGCTTTTAAATATGACATATGGAAAATTTTGAGGGGATTAAAAGGCTCTGAAATTGATTATTGTGATGATTACATCAATATGACGAATGAGTTAATTGTATAATATGAAATTTACATCTTAAACACACACACACACACACACACACACACACACACACACACACACACACCCTTCGGGTGATAGTAAATCAAGTTCTTTGTGCCAAAAGGAAAATTACCATGATGCATTGTAGACTTTTAAAAGTTGTTAGATTGAAGGAAATCTTAATGGAGAGTTCTGAAAATTCATCGACTTGGTGCAAAGAACAGAAGGTTCCATCTTTTTGAGGGAGGTCTCATTGATCTTCCAGACTTCTGGTCAAGTCGGTGAGGACAAGTACAACTTAGAGTCCATAAACTACAGAAACCATGAATATCTGATCCATCTGAGGGCTATGCAGATTTCTTGTCCTTCTATAGAAGTCTTTTCTCTAACAGCTACTTCAAGTGCATATATTTGGTGTTCATTTGTTCTTTGTATGGAAACTTGCTCCATTCTTTCTTACTTTTCCCTGCTGGAGCTTTGGAATCTTCATATTAACCTTGGAGATCTGAATTTTGAAAACTATTTAGACAAATTTCTCTTCCATTCACTTTAGCTATGGAGTTGCCATTTAAGATCCAGGCTCCAGACTCATGTCTATAACCCTGCACTTTGATCAGTTCTATTTTCTCTCAGATTTAACTCAAAACACTGAGTTTCCTCTTGAATTTCCCATCCTTTTCTATGCTTTAAATCTGAGTGCAGATCTTTCATAACTCTGATTACTTATTAACATTTTGAGTTCCTAAAAGCAATATATTTTAATTTCTAAGAGCTTTCTGTAGGCCTGTGATAGTTTCCCCTTAGCTCAGGACAGTCTTTTTTTTTTTTTTATGAGTATCAAAACTGGCTCTTTAGGTGCAGGGAAGAGCATGCGATTTTGCTCACTTTTCTTTAGGATCTGAAGGCAATCAGGGTCCTTTCAAGTAAATTAAAAAGACCTTTTCTTTAGTAGGTTAAAGTCACTAAAAGTATTTACAGATATATATATATATATATATATATATATATATGTGTGTGTGTGTGTGTGTGTGTGTGTGTGTTATATATATATATATATATATATATATATATATATATATATATTCACAAGGGTCTCCCAGTTCCTGTCTTACATATTGCAAGCATCAAGCTCATAGTCATGTTGTGGTTATAGGCCCCAGGTGGGATCAAGACACCATGGGCATTATCGATTGTGTCTCTTCTGTTTCTCACTGGATCATATGTGTCCAAGGCCTGCTCATACTGTGGGCAGGCTCTTCCAGGAGCCCCCCAGTACCACCATCCCACATACAGCTTTTAAAGTACAATCTCTGTTTTTTCTGCCTCACAGCTATGTCTGCTTTGTTTCAGCTGTCACCACACCCATCTGCTTTTTGTCTTCCAGAATTGTATTAATAACTTGAGTGCACTATTGGCCCTCAGTACTGTTTTCTGGATATTGTGGATTTGTTCACATTTATCCACCTTTGTTTTAATTTCAACGGCATTTTTTAAGAGCTCAGAGGCATAAGAATATCCCTAGTCACCATCTTGAAGCAAGAGAAGAAGCAAGGACAAAGTCAAATAGTGTTTTTATAGACCAAATTCATGAATATTAAAGCTCTACACCAGAGAAGTTAAGTAGGTAAGTGGACAATAATTCAGGTAGGAGGCTTATTTTTAACACGTTAGCAAGAAGGAGCAGGGGCTGGGGCTGGTCAAAATTACAACCACCACCACAGATAAATTATAAGGAACAGAAGGGCACTGAATCATACATACATACATACATACATACATACATATATATATATACATACATACATATATATCACATATATATGTGATATATATATATATATATATATGTATGTATGCATATATAGAGAGAGTTCTAAAAGTACATGAAGGTTTAAGTGACACAAAGCTCACTCTGCACACTAGATTGTTGATAGTGTAGATAACAATGATGTTCTGTATAGCCGTGAAAAGGGGCTGACAGGAGGAATGATGTGTTTGGAGAATGTTATCATGTCAGTGGTGTAAGCAAAGACAGACCAGAGCAAGGGAGAGTGCACATCAGCTTGTTGATGCAGTCCAGGAATCAGGGTCTGAGAAACTGGCAGAGAATTACAGTTTTGATATTAGAACAAAAAGAGATCGGGAACCACATATTCCAAGTGTGTGGTTGCTCTCTGACTCAACTCAGCACACTTTGCTTGATTTCCAAAACAGGAGACAAGACCACAAAGACAGCATCTATAATAGGAGATCATCATCTATGAAAACAGCTGAGGAAAAATGAAGGGGCTGCTCTATAGTTTTTAGGCTTTTCTATATTTAACAGTACGCTATAAAATAGAGTAAAAGAAACCAAGAGCAATGGGTTGGGGTCTTAAACACAAGGTGCTGTACTTCAAAGGGGCAGCATGAGCTCTCCTCTCTTATTCTGACAGCCAATCTCATGATTCCAGGAAAATAAAATAAAAGTGCAGCACAGAAAAATACAAGCTTGCCTGTCTGCAGACAGAAGCCTTGCTCTGTGTGTGTGTGTGTGTGTGTGCACGTGTGTTATAGTACATGCACATGTGTATACAGGTGTGCCCATATGCATATAGAAGCCAGAGAAGTGTGTCCCATGTCATCCTCTATCAACTCCTGACATTTTATCTTGAATCAGGTTCTCTTACTGTCTGTTCAGCAAGTTTCCATCTCTGCCTATCTCTCCTGCCAGTGCTAGGGTGATAGGCATGTACAGGCATGACTTTAAGTGGGTGACAGGGCAAGCACTCTTACCCATGGAGCCATCTCTCCATCATAGCCTTGAAGGTTTTTAAGATGTGAAATCTCCTGTGTCAATATCTGCAAACTATTACTTAAAGTAGTTTGCCTTAATAATTTACATTGATGAAAATAAAACTACTAAAAGTAATTATACTCGCTAAAGCAATTCTAATTATAAAAATTGAACATAGATTTTTGATTCATATGCAAATTAAACATAACCTGGTCATTTGACCATTACTAAGTCTTCTTATTAGTTCAAACAACATAATGTAATTATAGGAAACATTGTGGTAATATATTACATATTTTCAAGTGTTCTAAATTACTTCTGAGTTTTTGTAGAATTATGAAAATGCACACACACACACACACACACACACACAGAGAGAGAGAGAGAGAGAGAGAGAGAGAGAGTGGCATATGCTGTCCTCATGGCTGATTGTGTTCTATAACATTCTGCTACAGGATTTTTCTCACATACTAGTTTTGAGAACAAATTTCCTTCTGGAATGGAAAAGCAGACAAAACAAGACAACCAACACTGTTTGGGTAGAGAGGTCAGAATAACATAAAGATAATAAAATCCATTGTGATCTTCATTACAATAATTGCAATTCTATTTTATTACTAGGAAGCACATTAACAGATTACAACCCATTCTGTGTAGTCTTTACTCACATGAATTATTATTTAGAACAACTACCAGAGGAGGCTTGACTTGTTTATGTCCTTCTTTTAGGAGTAGAAAGAGCTTCGGTTGTTATTTTTTGTAAGATATTTGGGTAAAAGATGGTAAGCTTGGCAGTTAGAGTAAATATCCCACTTGGTTTCCCCTGTTAGACGAGATGCTGTTCTCTTGGGGATTAACAAATGTTGCATGAGATATAAATGAAATGTAATAATGAATCAAAGTCAGGTGTTTTCTTGTTTAATTGAAAACGTTATAATTTTCAAAAACTGAAAATTATAATTTTAATCATCAAGTGAAATATTATAGTTAATTTAATGGTAACAGGTAATTCTGGATTTAAAATATGTCACGAAATTTTTAGTATTAGATTCGTCAAAAGTGTCTATTAGCGCTTTAAAATTTTAAATAATAAGTTAATGAATGACAAATCTATTTACCCACAGATGAATAGAATTAAATCTTTCAAAGAAAATTGATATAGGAAAATTACAGGACTCTTCTGGCTGTTTTGTTTCTGTTTTGTTTTGATTTTGTATTGTTCTGTATTATTTCGAAATTATACTCAGGACTCCATGTGTGGTGTCCCTAACTGAGCTATATCTCCTGCCCTGAATTGTGGGTATTTTTTTATTCCAGAAAATCATACATATTATTTCTTTTTTTCTTTTGGAGACAGGCTGGCCCTGAGATACACCTGCCTCAGGCTCCTAGGTGTGGACCTGCCTTACCACAATGTGAACTGAGACAGCCAGTGAAAGTCATTTCAATTAAAGGTCGTTTTCAAAGTCAGTATTAAAGAGTTTGTGTAAGAGAGAAATTTATATTTGTTAGTCAAACCAACTTGCTATTTAGAGCCTGCTGTAGTATCAGACAAGACTTTGGTGAGTTCCTGAGTCTTTTCGTGCATCAGGCATGCCTCTGGCTGGCGTGAATCTTGCCTGCTTGCACCCCTTTTATCAAAAAGTAGAGAAACTAATTGGTCTAAGGAGGTGGAATACCAATCGATGCCTTTACCTATCATGCTGCTGCAAGACACTATGCATTTTGGCTTTGATCTGAAGTCATTTTATGAAATCACATTCTAACTAGATGTTCCACCATAAATACGCTAGTGATTCTACATAAGTATCACTAGACTAGTCCTCATGCTGTGGGGGGAGAGGTTATAACTTAATAAACATTTACTGAGCAATGATGGATAATATCAGCAACAGAGGTATTTTCTTCTGTACATTTGTAATGTTTTAGAATCCACTATCATCAAACACAATTGAACAAAATAACATAGTGTAGATTCACTGTTCTTTCAAGTGAATCCTGTAAATTTGTATTAGACTTGTGCTTGTGGCTCAAATGTTTCAATACTTGGTGTTTCTCAGCTGTGACTTGAATGTGTATGAGCACATTCTCTTTGTCCCTATACAGTACATGAATCAATTCCAGTGGCCAAATGCAGTTTTCACAAACACCACCTTTATATTCATATATGTATGTGTTCCTATAATTCTTTACATTCATATGCACTTCTAAGTAAGAGGAAGGGAACTTCATGGAATATCCTAATGTAAAACAGGAGAACATATGATGAAAAGGTGCTCCCCAACATGTGAAAGACAGTGTTATCATTGTTATCATATCAGAATAAGTTCCAATAAGATGATAAAAAGATCTCCAGTTGTCATTTTCTCTGGACCATTTAGAAAGAAGTGTTGTTGTAATGAAATTAGGAATTCTTCATATCTTGAGATCCACATTTTAAACAGAACAATCTATCTTTATAAATGGAATAACCCATTTTTGCTTGCAGTCCTCTCTTGGCCCTTTTGTGGTCATGTGACTCACCAACAGCAATATTAATGGTCACACAAAGAAATCTGTAGGTTCCTCTCACTCTAACTGTGGGAAGTAGGTGCGATTATCTCCTGTACTCTGTTAAGTAAGCATGCTACAATTTGAAAAGAGATTAAGTGATTCCAAGATAAAAAGTATAAGGCCCAATTTCCATGCATCATGTCCACAAAACAAACATGTGTTTCCCCATGCCACAGCAGTAGTAGACAGTTACATTTTCATGTAGTAAATATTTAGCATAAATTATAAGCATCTAATATAGCATCAATACTAATAGCTGGAGGATTAATTTTGACAAAGCAAGGATGTTTTGTGGGAGACACAAACACTACATTCTTAAAGCACAAGTGACTTTGACATTGCTGGAGTCAAATGAATGTTTGACTGCCCTTCCTTCCTTCCTTCCTTCCTTCCTTCCTTCCTTCCTTCCTCCCTCTCTTCCTTCCTTCCCTCCTTCCCTTCTTCATTCCTTCCTTTTTCTCCCTCCTTCCTTCCTTCCTTCCTTCCTTCCTTCCTTCCATCTTCACTACCTCCATGAACCCATATATTCTGAACCCACATAGTAACTTAATCGGAATTATGGCATTTCAGGGACATATGAAGAAAATAGGGTTTAAACATTTTCCAGTGCTCTCAGAAATAATAAAATAATTTTCAGGAATTATATTGCTATTGCTATTGGTATAAATGATTGAAACCACAATTATTTTTTTGTCACTATGTCTAAGAAACTCCTATACAGTCTTTCTTTTTCCAAAATTTAAGTGCAGTAACAACATCAATGTGTTAACTCCCTTTGTTTATTTCTGCCTAGATGCCTGGAATTAGTTTTCAAATATTTTTAAAATTCTAACTTATGAGGAGAGGAAAGGAACACAAATTTCTCTTTTAGTGAGCATGTACCTATGATTGTGCCATATAAAGCTGGGTGTTGGTGGCACACGCCTTTAATCCCAGCACTCTGGAGACAGAGGCAGGAGAATATCTGTGAGTTTGAGGCCAGCCTGGTCTACAGAGTGATTTCCAGGACAGGCTCCAAAGCAATATAGAGAAACCCTGTCTTGAAAAATAAAAAAACAAACAAAACAACAACAACAAATTCAACTACTGTGTCACATAACACCTAATAGATTATCTCATTCTTTAAAATCCCCTTTAGGAACAGTATTTGTAGCCTTCCCTGTGTTTCTATATTTCTATCATCCTTTTAAAGTTTTCACGCAAGACAGTGGGCTCCATTATGCTTTTACATACATGTTTTTCATACTTTCTCCCTCTGGTCCCCTTCTCCCATAAACTCCCATTCTACCCTCATTTCCCATGAATTTCTCTGCGTTGCTACTTTTATCCCTTCGATCCCTCCTAAAAATCTCTGTCCCTCGTGATGCCGCTCCTTCTAGCTTCATTCCAGCACATACACATGGAAATTCAAATCGGGGTTCTTAGTGTGAGAGAAACATAGTATTTGTCTTTCTGAGTCCTGTTTATTTTGATTGACATGTGGTTTCCAGTTCTATTTGTTTCCCTAAAAATTCCATTATTTCAATTTTATGATATATATATATATATATCATTATGATATATATCATTATGATATATATATACACATGTATATATACATGTATATATATATATATGTATAGACATATATATACGCACCCATTGTCTTTCTTAAGACATCTGTTGGTAAATATCTAGACAGGCCTCCTCTTCTGGCTACCCTGTCTAGTGCAGCAAAAATGATGAGTATGCGTGCAAATGGGTAAAGACTCCTTCAGACTTGTGCTTGAGATAGTAGCTGGGTCATATGTTAGTTCTCTTTTTTAATATTTAAACATAGTTGTCATTTAAAGTGCTTTTTAAATTAGCATGCAAAGTAATGAGTTATGTTATGGCATTTGTGTGTATGCATGTGTATAGACATGTGTGTGCATGTTCAGGTGTGTGAGTATTCATGTCTGGAATTGGAGATGTAAGTGAGCCATTAGATGCTTGTGGAAGTCATAGATTCAGGTACCAGTCTTCACCTTTTGTCTTGTTTGAGGTAGGGTCAATTGTGCACTGCTGTTTCTGCTAAAGTAGCATCCAGGTTTGTGTGAGTTTTGTCACTCTGAACCGCATTTGAGATGGGAGGATAGCAAGAGCATATCTACTGAGCCATGTCTTCAGGTCCTTTTTATTTATGTTTAAGAAACCCTCACAGAAACCCGCATAGTAGGTGGTGGTTTTCTACAGGTGGTGTCTAAAGGTTCCTCTTTCTATACATCCCTGCTAGTATTACTTGTCATTTCTTCACTTTTTCTTGCTATCGACTTGTCATTTTAGTTTAATAAAATTCAGGATGAGATAAGAGCTATTTTGATATTTTTATATTAATTAATTCCATAGGCCTCTGAAAAGAATGTGTATTTTGTGTCTTTTGGATGTAATAGTTTATTTCTATAAATTAGCTCAATCTGTGCTCTTTAATCTCTGAGACTGTTTCTTTTTAGTTCAGATGACCTACTTAGAAATTCAAATTAAGCAGCAAAAGCATGCACAACTAATGTATCAGCATCTACCTGACCTTTTATGCCTTCACTGTGTGTTTTGTGGAACTGTGCATCTATTTTATATCAATTATGACTTCCTGATGCATTGTTGTCTTTCTTAATACATGGTGGTCTCCTTTATCTCTTCAACTAACATGACTATTTTATCAGCCCTCAGAGTAGCCATGCCTCTTTATTTTTAGCTTCTATTCATCTAGGAATCTGTTTTCTTTCCAGTGAATGTGGGGGTCTTTCCCAATGTGGTGTGTTTCTTGGAAACAACTAATAGTTAGATCTGCTTTACTTTAATCAGGTTGGTTAGTCTGTATCTCCTTATTGGTAAACGGAGATCATTTAAATATAATGTTATTGAGGTGTTCAGAAATTCATAGATGTGTGTTTTTAGTTTTTCTAATTTGTTAGGTTATTGGTTTACTTACACTTCTTTCATTAGCAATAGGGTTTTTCTGGTCTTATATGATGGATATGATGGTCCCTTCTCTGCCTCTCTATTTTTTAGCTGTTGTCATACTTACCATTGATCTTTCTTATGTCCTTGTGATTAAACTGTTATTTTTCCTCTTTTGTGTATAGTATTGCTGTGAGTATCTTCTCCAGTGCTGGCTTGGTAGTCATGAATTGCTTTAGTTTCAATGTCTTGACTTATCCTCTCCACTTTAACAGATAGTTTTGCTGGCTATAACAGTATTTATTGCCAGTTACTCACTTTCTGTCCTTGAAATATATAATTACATATGTTTCTGCCCTTTATGTTTGCTGATGAGAAATCTGATGTTATCACAATGTTTCTGCCTTTTTATGTGTGTTGGTATTTTTATTTTATAACTTTTACTATTATTTCTTTGTATGTTTGGCATCCTGACTATAAAATGCGGTAGAGAGAATATTTTCTGGTCAAGTCTATTTGGAATTTCTAAACACTCCTAGTGTTTGAATGTCTATTTCTTTAAATATGCGAAAGTCTGTCCTATTATTAAATAAATCCTCTATTCTTACGTTGTTTATCTTAGCACCTTCTACTTTTTTTTTTTAATATACCACATCATCACTTTTCTGACCTTGCTCAGCTACTGAACTAGTTCCTTACTTCATCTATCTTACAGTATACTGTGTGGCCATCAGTATTTTTGCATGCAAGTTTCCAAAGAATGTAGAATCCACTGGCTTAGGGTGAAGCTTCGGGTGGTCTTTACCAAGCCTCTTACCTCTCACAGCTTTGCACACCTGAGGAACCCCACTCTCCATCTGTTTCCATCAGTAAGCCTGATGTATCTGAGTGCCCTTTGCAGGCTGTTCCTGGTGATTCTCAATAGAGATTTCACCTGTTTATTTCTTTCCCCGTCAACTCTTTCTTATGCAGCGATGAAGTCTGTTTGCTGTCCCGGTTATTTCCTTTCATCCAGTAGCACCCAGGTGGCTTCTAATTTGAAATTGACTTGGGAGTTGTGGTTCATCCTACACAAGAGTATCTTTGGATGTGGTTTGGTCAGGCTACTGATCCAAATCATAGTGAGCAAGATGGTATCCAAAGTCTGTTTTTCTACTCTGGAACTGTGTGGAGTTAGGCTGAGAAGGGAATAAAGCTAATATTTATTTTATTTTCTTTGACTTTGGCCAATAGGATACCTTTGAAGATAGCTTTTCTTTTTTATATAATTAGTTATTGTTAATACCTTCAAGATACAGTAGGAATGATCCCTGTCATCTTTGACAAAATTCAAACTGATAACCCCAGAGTTGAAGATAGCCTGTCAGATAACAAAACTTTTTCCCCACTTAACATTAAATTCATTAATAACAATACCACCAAATTACTTCTGCCTAAAACCTCATAAAAACAGGAACTAATCAAAGCAAACACACTTAACAGCTAATGATGATGTTAATTTAGCTGTAAATGCCTCAAAGGCTAGTAATTAGAGAGCATTTATGTGCTTTTTGTTTTGCAAAATAAATTAGTGCTGCACATTTTGCCACAATCTTCTCTATTTACTTTTCTAAAATACTATTCCCTGAGTAAAATTGTAAAATAGATCTAATGGCTGGATAACTTAAATAACCATATTACAATCAATTTATTTAAAATAATGTGCATGAAGATGTTTGGAACAATAAACCTGGCCACAAATGTCCCATAAAACAACACAAAGAGCAGAGGAAGTAAACTCTTCACAGCCCTTGACTTCATGGAACTACTCATTTTAGAGTTAATGGAAGGTTATTTGTTCAGCAGTAGGGATCTGAGTCATACATCCTGTCAGTATTATGGCTGGGCTAATGTACAATTGCACATTTTCCCCAAACAGACATTATTCTCAGTTCTTTCTCTTTATTATTTAGGTCTGTAGCTCAAAATGGTGAACTAGTGATGTAAAGTGTCTTCCCAGGTTCACATGTGAGTGATACATGTAAACCTCAAGCCATGTCAGTGGTTGAAGTTGTCTTCTCAGGTTTACATGTGAGAGGTGCACAGTCTTCAAAAGAACTGTTTCAGGCAGGGGCTTGTCTTCCTAGAGAATAATGAAAACAGAACCACACATTGTGCCAACAACCATGCACAATGACAAAATTAGTTTTCAAGTGAGTGACTGTGCAAGGAATGAGGAACAGCTATATTTTGAAGTCTAGAATAAGAAAAACAAAGGCAACCTTACTAGGGCTGAGCATACACTGGAGCTGAGAAATGCCAGCTAAATTTGGTATATGAAACTCTAGCAGCTCATATTTCTTTCCATTTACATGTAAAGTGGTTATGCTGATTTTGTCTCTGTATTTTACTTGTATAAGAATAATAAACATAAATGAGAGCGGCACAATCACTCCTGTGGTATCCTTGTGTTAGAACTAAGATCCCAGTTCAAGGTGCTCTTTTGGAAGACTGGGGAACTTTTGCTCGGCAGAGTCTTGGTGGAGGAGGTGGATCTCTGTGGTTGGGGGTGGCCCTTGACAGCCTGACATCACTTCCTTTTAGTTACCAGATTCCTGCCTAAGAATATAACCAGACTAGCTATCTCACATTCTGCCTTCCCATTATGGACAACATTGCTTTTAAACCACAGGCAGAAATAAACCCTTTCTTCCATCCATCTTTCCTTCCAAGTTGTTTCTTGTTAGAGGTGTGTGTGTGTGTGTGTGTGTGTTTGTGTGCATGTATATGTGTGTATGTGAGTATGCATGTGTCACTTACCATCCTTGGAGAAAAACAACCAGCATTAAAGTTTCAATGAGTTCTCATTACACAAGCAGCTGAAATGCATACCCAAGAACGAAGACTGTCTCCACCTCATGGGGGAGGAGTGGAGCTCATGTGTACCCAACATCCTATTCTTGACACTGTTTCTGGAAGCAGTTTCTCTCTTCCCTTATTTTCCCATGATAATTTCCATCTCCTGGCATCTCCTGACATGCTATCCAACTTTATTAATGAAAGTATTTTTTAAAAAAATACCAAGATTAGGTTTTTTAAAGAAAATTGAATCATATGATATGCCCTTACTCTTCTTTTCAAATGCTTTGCCCATCTTCCCTTTTACATCACTGTCACAATTACTTTGCTGTTCTTTACTGATTGTTTTTATATAATTCACTGTAAGCAATCTGGAAAAAAATCTTAGTGGAGGATTTCCCAAATTGGTGCTTAACATTTTTTAAATGGATTCCAGAGTGGTAAAATTTGGAGGACAGGAAAGAAAGAGAACTGGGATTGATATATAATATAAGATTGTTTTTAATTTAAATAAAATTCATTAAAAAAAATCCAGTGGTCTTTCCTTAGGGTACATGAACTGGCTTATTGGAGCCCGCTCCCCAGACCAGGCTATAGAAACCCACAGAGACATCTGACATGAACAAGGGGGAGCTAAGGGATCCCAAGACTGCTAGCTGGGAAACCAGCATTGGACCTACTCAGACCCCCTGAACATGGGTCTCAGTTAGAAGGTCTGGGTAGTGTAAGGGACCTCTGACAGTGGAACCAGGATCTATCCCTGGTGCACGAAAGGAGTTTTGGAGCACGTTCCCCTTAGTCTAGAGGAAGGAGGAAGGGCCTAGTCCCTATTGCAAATGACTTGACAGATTTTTTTAATCCCTCCTGGGAGGTATCACCCTCCCTGTGGAGTACAGGGGGAGGGGATGGGAGGGATGGATGGATGGATGTAGGGAGGGAGGGAGGAAGACAAAGAGAGAGGGAGGGAGAAGGAACTGGGATTGATATGTAAAATAAGAAAAAATATAAATATATATAAAAGAAAAAGAAAAAAAAACAGTGAGCCCTGAAACTCAGGTGGGGTAGGTACCTAGAGGCAGGAGGTAATGCAGAGACCATGGAGGATAGATGCTTACTGGCTTAATCTACATACCTCACTTAGTCTGCATTTTATGGAGTTTACGACCACCTGCCAGGGATGAAATCTCCCACAATGGACTGGGCTTCTTGCTCATAAATCCCTGATTAAGAAAGTGCCCTACAAGCTTGCCTACAGCCCAATCTAATGGAGGGTTTTTCTAAATTGACATTACCCTCATCTCAGATGACTCGAGCTTGTATCAAGTTTACATAAAACCAGCCAGCATAATATGTTATCACTTTAGTTATTAGCTTTTAATTTTGGATAAGATTTATTATTTATTTAAATAGTTTTCTTTTCTTTTGATAAAAGTTTTAATCACAATGGTTGAGGATCTAATAAATGTGCTTATAACACATTTGATATATTTTTCTCTTTTAATTTTCTGATGCAACTGATATTTTCATACTTCCTGATATTAAAACCACATTTTTTTCCAGTAAGCTATATCTTTCTTTTTGTAGCGTGTTATTCTAGTGATATACTGCAATATTTATCTTCTGCTACTTAGAAGATATTCATTTCTTTATTTAAAATTGTGTTTTCTTTCTATACTAGTAATACATGTCATTGATTTACAGTATTATATTTGATTTTAGTTTTTCATGTTTGTTTAATGATAGTCTATAAAAAAGATCTTGAACTTTCCATCAATGAAATTTGTATAATTTCAAAATCATTTCTCAAAGTTAGACAGAAACATCATTGGAATCATTAACTTACAAGCTGAGTTTCATATTAATTTAAATAACCTTCAAAGTTTCCAATGATTATTAATATACTCAAGTTGTTCTTGCATCATTTTTGAAACTTGGATAACACACTGTTGGAAACACTGGCAGTTCTTCAGGTTTTTATATTTCTGCCAATTAGATATCTATGTTCAATTCTCATAGTCTCTCAATGGATTCTCATTTATAATCTCTTCAGTTTTCTCCATCTTTCCATCATCAATAGTAAAACAGGTCTACTCTATAAGGTTTTTGTTTGTTTTTCATGAGTGCAGCCATTTTTAAATCATAGTGTCCCTTATATACTACTTTTACACTAGTCCCTAAGGTTTTTTTAAATGAATTATTCTATCTATTAGCTTCTAAATATGAATTGTCTTGTAACATCTGTTTGATCTAAAACTATGACATTTTCAAACTATTAAATGTATTTCAGCCACTTCAATTTTTCAGTTTTATACTATGACAGGAAAGGTACATTTAGCAATATTTCATATCTTTTATAGTTCTTATTAACTTTGAGTACAGGTTCTTATTAATCATTCATAAATACATGATTGATAGAGTTGCACATACATTGAGGACTTTAAAGATAGTATAAGCTTATATAAGCATCAGCATCAACACAACACAATCTAGTAACATTCTCAATATGAAAGCCATATTAGTTTGAGGCAAAAGTGGTACATTGAAGGTGAAATTTGTGAAAGTTTCCTCATCATAGCCAACACAGAAATACATCAAGTAAAGTATATCATAAAGTGTTTTAACCAGGGAATTTCATTATGGCAAGACTAGTAGCGAGGAGATCACTGATTCATGGAAAAGTGTGGAGTTGGTGGGGAGGAGTCTCCAAACAAACAAGGATGGAAGCTACAACTGTAGATAAAATTTTGTGGTACTCTCTCTCTCTCTCTCTCTCTCTCTCTCTCTCTCTCTCTCTCTCTCTCTCTCACACACACACACACACACACACACACCATCAGTACCAACAACAAAATAAGAGAAACGAACAGTCAGTTATTGGTCATTGATATCTCTCAATGGTCTCAATTACTCATTAAAAAGACAGAATGGAAGAATGAATGTGGAAACAGAATCAATCCTTTTGCATCAAGGCAATATACCTTAAAATTAAGGACAGACATCACCTCAGGGGGAAAGGATGGGAAAAGAGATTCCAAGCAAATGGACCTAAGAGACAAGCTGGTGTGGTGATACATAATGGAATATACTTCAAGTACAAACAAATCAGAAAAATATGGAAAGACACTACATACTTGTCAAAGAAAAAAAATCTACCAATAGGACATTGCAATTCTATACATCTATACATCAACTGCAAGAAAACCCACATTTGTAAAAGAAACACTCCTACAGCTTAAATCACTTGTTGACCCTCACACACTGATAGTGGAAGATCTCAACACCCAACTTATACCAATAGACAGGTCGTCTAGACAAAAACTAAATAGAGAAATGGTATACATAACAGACATTATAAATCAAATTGAACTAACTGCTATTTCAGAACATTTCACCTAAACATAAAAGAATATAATTTCTTCTTTCCACCCTAGACTTTTCTCCAAAATTCAGCACATACTAACACACAAAGAAAGTCTCAACAGTTACAAGAAAAATTAAAAAAAAAATCTACATCTCATCAGACAACCAGAGTTTAAAGTTGAATATCATGAACAATAGAAACAGAAAGTTAACAAACTCAGGAAAACCGAAAATTCTCTACTGAAAGAAGAAAACATTGTCAGGATGAAAATAAAGAAATTAGACTTTTAGAATTGAGTAAAAATTAATTCACATCTAACCCAAACTAATGTGATGCAGTAAAAGCAGTTCTAAGAGGCAAGTTCATAGCAAGGTGTCTACATAAAGCAACTGGTGAGATCTCAAACCACCAGCTTAATAGCAATTGGAAAGACATAGAACACAAAGGAGAAATCACAGCCAAAAGGCTTCAACAGCAAGAAATAATACCTCTCAAGGCTGAAATCATTAAAAACAGAATAAAAGATAACTATGCAAACAATCAATGGAATCAAGAATTGGTTCCTTGAGAAAAACCAGTATGATCAATAAGCTCTTATCTGAATTAACAAAAAAACACAGAAAGAATATCCAAATTAACAAAATTAGAAATGAAAATGAGGACAGAAAAACAAACACTGGATTATTCTGAGAATAAAAACGTTCAGAATTTAAAAAGCTACACTCCACCTAATTGGAAAAATCTAAAGAAATGGATAATTTTCTTGGCAGGTCTCACTTACCAAAGTTAAATCAAGATCAGATAAGCAATTAAAACATACCTATTACCCCAAGCAAAAGAAAAGCAATCCTTAAAATCTCTTAATCAAGAATCCCAGACCAGATGGTTTTAGCACAGAATTCTACCAAACTTTCAAAGAAGAGTCAATGCAAACACTTCTCAAAATATTCCACAAATAGAAACAGAAGGAATATTATCTAATTTATCCTATAGGACCACAGTTACCCTGAAACTCCAACCAAAACCCCAACAAGGAAAGAAAGTTACAGACCGGTTTTCTGTATGAATATAGACACAAAAATACTTAATATAGAACTGGCAAATTGAATCCAAGAGCATATCAAAAGGATCATTAAATATGACCAGATAGGCTTCATCTCAGAGATGAAGGGATGTTCCAGCATATCAAAATCAGTAAATATATATTTTACTGATCTAGTATGTAAACAAACTGAAATAAAAGTACATGAGTATCTCATCCAATGTCATAAAAACTTTTGATGAAATCTAATACCCCTGCAAAATAAAAGTCCTGGAGAAATTAGGGATACAAGGGACTTTCATAAACAACACAGGCAATTCACATCAAAACCAACAACTTAAATGGACAGAAACACAAAGCAATTCTATTAAAGTCAGGAACATGGTAAGATTGTCCACTCTCTCTTTACTTATTCAATATAGTATTTGACATCTTAGCTTAAGCAAAAAGGCAACTGAAGGAGATTAAGGAGATACATATTGGAAAGGAGAAGTCAAAGTATCATTATTTGTTCATGATAAGGTATTATACATAAGATACCCCACAGTTCTACCAGAAAACACCCACTGCTGATTAGCACCTTCAGTGACATGGCTGGATACAATTTAACTCAAAAATCTCAGTAGCCCTGCTGCATATAAATGACCCATGGACTGAGACAGCAATCAGGGAAATAACACTCTTCACAATAGACATAAATAATACAAAATATCTTGTAGTAATTCCAACTAATCAAGTGAAAGACTTGTCTGACAGAAACATTGAGTCTTTAAAGAAAAAAAATTGAAAATGTTATCAAAAGATGGAAAGGTCTCACATGCTCTTGGATCAGTAGTATTAACATAATAAAAATGGACACCCTACCGAAGGCAATCTACAGATACAAAGCAATCCCCACCAAAATTCCAATGCAATCCTTCACAGATCCTGAAAGGACAATTCTCAAGTTTATTTGGAAACAGAAAAATCTTAGAGTTCCTAAAAACAACCTTGAACAATTAAGGAGATGTAGGAGGTCTCATTATTCATGATATCAAGCTATAGTACATAGTCTACATGTACTATAATTGAAACTAGAGTAAATATTACTACAAAAGTATAATAATATAAACAGCATAATATTGGTATTAAAAAGGCATATTGATCAATGGAATCAAACTAAAGACCCAGACATAAAATCACATACCTATGGATACTTAATTTTTGATAAAGAAGCCATAAATACACTTGACAAAAGAAAGTGTCTTCAACGGATGGTGCTGGTGCATGTGGATGCTAGCACACAGAATTCCAATAGATCTATATCTATCATGCTGCACAAAATTCAACTCCAAATGGATCAAAAATCTCAACAGAACCAGGTAAACTAAACTTGATAGAACATAAAGTGGGGAGTAGACTTGAACATATTGTCACTTCCTGAACAAACTACCATTAGTACAGGCACTAAGATAAAAAAAAATTTAATAAATTGACCTCACAAAACTGCAAAACTTCTGTAAGGCAAAGTACGTAATCACTTGGACAAAATGGCAGCCTATAGAATGGACTTTATTTTCTTATTTTTTTTTTTTTTTTTACAAACCCCACATCTAATAAAAGGCTGATATCCAAAATATAAAATGAAATCAAGAAATTTTATTTCAAAAACAAATAACCCTATTAAAATTGGGGCACAGGTCTAAAAAGAACTTTCAATAGAAGAAACTTAAATGACTCAGAAAAATCTGAAGAAATATTCAACATCCCTAGCCATCAGGGAAGAGCAAATCATAACTACATTGAGATTCCATCTTAAACATATCAAAATGGTTAAGATCAGTAACATAAGTGACAGCTCATACTGGTGAGAATGTGGAGCAAGAACACTCCTCTGGAGCTAATGGGCCCCCAGACTGATAGCTGGGAATCCAGCATTGGACTGACTCAGACCCCCTGAACATGGGTCTCAGCTAGAAGACCTGAGCAGTCCAAGGGACCTCAGACAGTGGAGCCAGGATGTATCCCTGGTGCACAAAAGGAACACATCCCCCATAGAGGGATACTGCCTTAACCTAGAGACAGGAGAGAAGTCCTAGTCCCTACTTCATATGACTTGACAGATCTACATGACCCCACCTGGATGGCATTGCCTAAATGTGGAATTGGGGTGGGGGTATGGGAAGGGAAGGTGGTCAGGGTGCATGTGAGGGGGCAGAGAGGGTAAGAGAGAGGAAGGGAGGGATGGAAGGAGGGAAAAGGAACTGGGATTGACATGTAAAAATAAATAAAGAAAGAAAGAAAGAAAGAATACTCCTCTGTTGATGGGAGTGTGTGCAAACTCCTATAACTACATTGGTTATCATTTGTTTAATGACTAATATTCAGATATAAGTGATATACATATCATATTTTCTTTCTGGGTCTGTGTTACCTTACTCTGGATAATCTTTTCTAGTTGCATTCATTTGCTTGCAAACTGTCATTATATGGAAATTAGTATAACAGTTTCTCAGAAAGATGGGAATTGATCTACCTCAAGATCTTGGGCATAAACCCAAAGAATAATTCCTCCTACCATAGGGACACTTACTCAAGCTTTTGCATTCCTACTCTATTTATAATATCTAGAAATTGGAAACAACTAGATGTCCCTTAAAAAAATAGTGGGTTAATAAAATATAGTACATTTATAAATGGAATATTATTCAGCTGCTAAAAAATGACAGCCTGAAATTTACAGCCAAATGGATAGAACTAGAAAAGATCAGCCTGAGTAACATAACACAGACTCATAAAGACATATGATTTGTATTTGCTTATATCTGGATATTAGCTAAAGTCTGCAGACCCAGGGAACTTTAGTACAGAGTAAAGGTCTGGTGGGCTCATGGATCTCTCTAATTTGAAAGAATAGGATAGATTTTATTTGTGGACTGCCAGGGTGGGTAGGAGGACAACAGGAGGACCAGATAGGAAGAGCGAGCAGAGATGAGATTGTGGGAAGAATGAGGAGAATAACAGCTGGAATTGACGGGCATTGGGGAGCTGAAATAGAAACCCAGTTCATTGGAAACTTCTAAAATATACAAAACTGATTCTAGTACTTTCAGTTTAGTTACTGTATGGCCCTCCAGAGAATGTGAGCAAGTGCGTCTCTGATTCTTGTGCCTTCTCCTGGGGCTCTTAGATTTTTCGGTTGACCTGCCTCTCTTTGATATGATAGATTTTGTTTTATCTTTTATTTTATTTTGTCACATTTGTTTTGTATCTCTTAGACGCTTGCTTTTTTCTAATGAGAGACAGAAAGAAGATGGATCCAGAGGGCAGGAGAGGTGATGAGGCAATGGAAGTTGTAGAGGGAAGGAAAACTGCATTCAGAACATGTATAAGGAAAAAAATACTATGATTAATAAAGAGGGAAAATGAAATTTGGTGGGAAAGGAGTCACAGCACCTGTGGGATAGTGAAACTAATTTTTTGAGATTACTGCTAGCATGATATAATTATGTCATAGAATTAAAACTAGAGCCAGGAACTATCAAACATATTTTAATGTCTGTGTGGTAAATGTTTAACACCTGACAACAAGGTGATAAATTATGCATGGATAATGTAATGACTATTAGGAAAGTTAAGGGTCATGCCTAACTTTGGTGGTGAATTTGGTAAGATATGACTAGGAAACTAATAAAAGTTATTTCTGGTGTTTCTATTAAGGCATTTCCAGTAGATTCTAACAGTAAATGACTTTGCTGTGGAATTTGGGCCCAGAGGAAATAAAAGGAAAGGAGATGAAAGTATACTCTTGTTGGTAATCTCTTTCTCTCCCTCTCTCTGTCTCTGTCTCTCCCTCTCTCCCTCTCTCTGTCTGTCTGTCTCTCTCTGTTTTAATATCGCCATGACGTGAACTGTTCCGCTTTTCCCTCCCTGCTACCATAGAATAAAATATGAGTCAAAATACACATTTCTGCTTTTGTTAAACCTCTGGCATTTTGCCACAGCAACGAAATGTTTCACTGACATAGCCAATTGGTGCCAGAAAGTAAATTTTCTTAAGACTAATTAACTATGTGGCTTTTAAACCCATGGAACTGATGGAATATTTGAAGGAGCCAAAGAGAACAGGGTAATGCTGCAAACTCGACTTAGTTGGCAATGATGGTGGAAATTCAGAGGACCAGAATGCAGGTGTGTAAGCCGTGACAGCCTGACTTTAGTTTCAGAAGGGAACGGAAACTCTCTTCAGAATTGTATTAGAAATGATTAGTATTACACTGTGGCAAATAATCTGTCCACATTATATCCATGTCCTAAGATCATACATGAGGTTTATTTTGAATGTGATAGATGGATTAATTTGGTAAAGAAGATGTAAAGACAGGATGGCAACATTTAGGCTGATCAAGTTATATTGGTGGGGGCTTTCATCAAATTTCACATGAGATCTGTGAACAAAATGTAAAGCAGAGAGATTTGAAACACTTGCCTATAAAAGAAACATGAATAAAGTTTACATTATCAGAGTTGCATGGTTTTAAAAGGTCAAACACTTAGCTATTTGGAGAAGACGAGGAAGCCATGAGAGAGTATAAGCAGTGTCTAGACCTTACCCATCATGGGCTCAAGAGTATAAAAGTCTTACATAATTGGAAAAGTTTGCTTTGTTTTGTACAACAGAGCCTCAGGACCTCCTTCCAAGATGAGGCCTGGGACAGTCCTCCTCCATGTTTATCCATCACTTCACTCAAAGACCATTCCATCTGTGGACCATAGTGCTGCAGCTACTCCTTTATCTGATGGATAACCCTAAGAGTGCAGTAGTAGCTCATATACCTTGACAGTAATCAAAAGCTCCCTAATTGGACTTAGGATCCTCTCAACAAGAGGTAAACCATGCCTGGTATGGGCAACCTAGACAACCAGTTAGTGCTTGTTAAGCCATGGCTATAAGAGGGAAACCTAAAGATACCAGCATAATCCCTAACAACAATTTAACATCTGTACTTAAACCCAAATAAGTGTAGTGTTCTCTGTCCAGCAAATGGAGGTAACTTCAGAAAATTACTATGAGTCAAAATGAGGAGTTTTGGATCCCAATATCAAGAGATACATCTACAAAGTGTACAAAAACACTCCCTCACCTTAGGTTCAGGGAATATTGTGGAAGAGAGGTCAGAGGATTGTACAAGATAGAAGATCAAAGACATGTTCTGAGAGTGTGTCTTTTAGTAATGTAAGAAGGTCTCCCCAACATGATTTCATAAACAGGCGCTGAACAATGAGGACACCAATGCACATGGCAAAGTGGATGAGGAGAAGCCCATGGGGCTTCAACCCTACACAAAGAACTACAGGAAAAGAAGATGCCGAGAACTGGAAAGTAGTCTTCCTTGGGGAGGAGCACATCAATTGATTACCCAATATTGGAAAGTCAGACCATATATATGGTAACATTATATAGACGGAGTATGTTATATTTAGGAAGCTGTATACATGTATGTACATGTATACATATGTACACACACACACACACACACACACACATACCTATATGCATGCAATAAGAGTGAAAACAGAGGCCATGAATTTGACAGAGAGCAAGTAGAATATACAAGAGGGCTTGGTGGGAGGAAAGGGAAGGGGGAAACAGTTATAATCTGAAACAAAAAAAAATAGTCAAACAGAATTCAGGAAGAGATGTGTTTAGGTGTGAAACTGTGACATTTTTATTGACAATATGACTGAGTAGAACTTGCATAGTAGAATACTGACACATTTCCCTAGAGTCTTAGCTAGTGGGGGAGTGCTCTGCCTCAGTTATGTTCAGTTCCATTCCATGTGCTACGGATCCAAGTGGAGGAAAGGGGCAGATCTCCTATGAAGTATATCCTCTTAGTGCTTTCTAACCATCGTTGTATGCACTGCTTTTGCCTTCCTTGAGCTGGTCCATTATAATGGTCTGAAACAACTGTAACAATGAACTAAACTAAATCATTCTCCCATCTCATTTCTAGTCCACAGTTGTTCCTTTGGTCACTCACTGTCACTGTGAACCCCAGCAGCATCTGGCACTGCTTTAATACTCCCAACAAGCACCAACTATCACCACCTGAGCATGGTACCTTTGCACATCCATGAGAGACACTGCCCTGCTGCCTCTGAGAGAGAATTAGCCTTTGGCACCTGGGAAACTCAAAATACCCAGTTTTCTAAAACATCATTCTGGTTCATCATTCAAAGCCCGTGGTGTCAACACTGCCATCACCACATCCTTTAGAATGTGTAACTCCATCCCTCGTTGACCTCAGTCAACTGTTAAGCACAGAAGTAAGACAGCTCTGTTTCACTGGCGCACTTTGTGATGTGCTGACTCATTTACAGCATTCTTTGACATTAAAATTATGACTAATTCAAGTAATATCTGGAACCTGTATGTAGCAGGCTCTTTCTTTTAGGCCATCAACCAACATGACAGGGACACTTCTTATGAGTTACGAATTCTTGGCCTTATCTTATTTCTTATTTTTGTTTCTCTTTATTTATGTTTTGCCTTGGGGTTTTTTCCCTGTTTTCCATATGTATATGTCACTTTCTTTGCTTATCCCGGCTTGCTGGCTGGTGACTGCCTGACTTCTGGCCCTGAGCATGTCTTTCTCTCCTTTCTCTGTTTTATCTCTTCTCTCTCCTTTGCCTAGATTTCTCTTATTTATCCTTTCTGCCCGCCAGCCTCAACTGTCCCTCTCCTGTGTAGCTATTGTCTACTCAGATTTTTTTTTTAAGACCAATCTTATCCCTTAGGTAGGCAAGGTGAAACAACTGAAATTCATCTTTAGATAATTCAACAAATGCAGCACAAATAAATGTAATGCACCTTTTACCAGTTAAAGTAACGTTCCACATCATAAACAAATGGAACACATCTTTACATAGTTAAAATAATATTCCACAATACCCATGTTTACAATAGCAGAATCAGAGCAGGGTTTGGGGGCTTCCCAGTCTTGTATGTAGGAGCCTACACTCTCTATTACTGCCTGATAGAGAAGTTTCATGTCTGACCCTGAAAAAGTAAGTGGCTTTTTTCCCCTGTGGTAAAACCACAGTAAGGCTCAGACATGAAACGCCTCAGCACTTTCTTGAGAAAATGTCTCATCTGCTTTGTAATTCTCCTAAAACAAATAAAATATAAATGTGCTTATTTGACATTCAGGTTATTGACATCTTAATGGAACATTCTCCTTTTGCTGAGACAATCTGTCCAGTGAGCTAGAGCAAGGACCCCAGTGATGTGAAGAAAATGGGGTAAGGAATTAGCAAGGCACTTAGCGATGGTCTTGTTCATGTTTTCTTCAAGGAGCCCTAGATCATGAGGCCTCCACTAGCTCACTAGGAAAATCTCAAGGGATCCACAAGGACGACCCCTATAATGAGATTGTTTTTCCCTGTTAGGTAATTAAGTAATTAATTGGTCTTATTTAACATATTGATCCCAGTTCCTCTCCATCCCTCCCATGTCTCCTGTCCCTCCTCTTTCCCTATTCCCCACCCACTCCACAGGGAGGGTGATGCCTTCCAGGAGGGATCATCAAAATCTGTCAATCATTTGGAGTAGGTCTAGGCCCTCTCTCCTGTCTCTAGGTTAAGGGAGTCTGCATCCATGGGGATTGTGCTCCCAAAGTGCTTTCATGCAACAGGGATACATCCTGGTTCCACTGTCAGAGGACCCTTAGATTGCCCAGGCCTTCTAACTGAGACCCATTTTAGGGGGTTTGAGTAGGTTCAATGCTGGTTTCCCAGCTATCAGTCTGTGGGTGCATGAGCTCCTCCTTGTTCAGGTCAGCTGTCTGTGGGTTTCTGTAGCCTGGTCCTCACTCCTTTGCTTAGCACTTCTCTCTCTCTCTGCAACTAGATTCCCAGAGTTCAGCTCAGTGTTTAGCTGTGGGTGTCGCCTTCTGTTTCCAACAGCTACTACATAAAGATTCTAGGGTGGCATATAAGTTAGTTATCAATCTCATTATCAGGGAAGGACATTTAAGGTAGCCTTTCCACTGTTACTCGGATTGTTAGTTGGGGTCATCCTTGTAGGTCTCTGAACATTTCTCTAGAGTCAGTTTTCTCTTCAAACCTATAATATGAGAGTTATGATAACCTCAAATGCCATCATAGAGAGAGAGGAATGATAAGCATAGGGGTTAAGACCCTAGGGGGAAACTCTCAGAAACAGCTGACCTGAGCAAGCGGGAGCTCATGGATCCCAGTGTGACAGCTGTGGAACCAGCGTAGGACTGAACCAAACCCCGTGAACATTGGTGTCAGTTGGGAGGCCTGTGCAGTCTAGGGGTACTCTGGCAGTGGACTCAGTATTTATTCCTAGTGTATGAATAGACTTTGGGAATACATTTCCTATGGAGGGATAGTCTCTCAGCCTAGATACAAGGGGAGGACCTAGGTCCTGCTCCAAATGATGTGATAGACTTTGATGATCCCCCATGAGAGGCCTCACCTCACCCTTCTTGAGGAGTGGATGATGTGTGGGATGGAGAGATTATGGGGGGGGATGGGAAGACAGGAAGAGGAGGGAACTAGGATTGGTATGTAAAATAAGACTGTTTTTAATTTAAATACAAATTAATTTAAAAAAATCTAAATTTGTTTCTCTCCTTATTGTATATTCAGATCTTCTAAACTTAGTTTGAGATTGTTTGATTTGGAAATTGAGTTGTGAGGTTAAAAATACATTTTAATATGTAGAAAGAATTAAAGATTGCTAAGAATAGCTATGATAGACAACTGTTAGTAATTGGTTTTTCTAATGTGTACACTATAGTAAGTGTAGGAATAGTAAAGCTTATATTTTATGTCCAGTTCTGATTTTAAACAAACACGTAGAGTAGAGCCACTGCCACAGGCAGTACCAGTTCCCCCATCACAAGACTTCTTACATTCCCTTCCCTCTGAATCCATCGCTGCCACCAACTTCACCTCACCAACCCCTCTTTGTCTTCTGCTCACAGATCCTCACCATCCCTAGAATGTTATACTAAGGGAGTGGTACATGGCACTCTTTCACTGAGGACAGCACCTAACATAGACCCATGTCCTTACCTGTGTCCCTCTGTGGTTCATGTCTTCATTTCTCTCATTGCGGTGTTAGTTTCAGTCATTTCGATGCAACACATTTGAAATATTCACCCACTAAAGTGAACTTGGATTGGTGTAAATAACGTTATGATTATTCATGTGTAATATTCAAAATGATGCAAGTTTTAATTTCTCTGAAATAAAGACCTGATTGAAACTACCATGTGCTATTGTAACTCTATGTTTGGTATTATAAGAAATGTTCAACTTATTTTTCAGACAATCACTGCACCGCTTTTGCACTTGCATTTAGCAACGACGGCCTCTGCTGCAATGTATCCTTGCCAAGATGTCAGGTTTGTTTTTCTCACACATGGTACCACAGTAATAATTGTGCGGTACTGTCTCTGTGTAGTTTTCATTTTCATTTTTCCAAGGAATAATAATGTTATGCATCTTTTCATATGCTTATCTTCTTTTCTGGATAGTTTCTTTCATAAAATGTCTGTTCATAATCTTCTTGGCTTTTGAAGTGGATCCTTTGCTGAGATTTGAGAGCTTTTCACAAACTATATCATGAATAGAAGCTCTTTGTGGAATATTTGATTTACACATAATTTTTCTACTCTGTGACTGGACTGGATTATGTGTTCTCTTCCTCTCTCCCTCTATGTGTATGTATCTGTGCGTGTGTGTGTGTGTGTGTGTGTGTGTGTGTGTGCACTCATGCATATACCTCTAGAGGCCAGAGTTCACCCTTGGGTGTCTTCTGTCACTCTACCTTAATTTTGAGATGAGTATTTTGAACCTGTAACTCACTCAGCTGCTAGTTTGGATGACTACAGAGCACAAGGGTCTCCCATCTCAAACTTTTCAGTACTGGTAGGACAGGCATCCACTGTCACGTCCAGCTTTGGTGTGGGTTCTGGGAATCCAAACTCTCGAGTCCTCAGGTTTGCATAGCAAGCACTTCAATTAAGCACTTAGTGCACATTTGAATTAGTGCTTAATATGCCTTTTGACTGAGTATTTAGTACTGCATATGTCTTTTGACTCAGTAATTAGCACTGGATATACCTTTTGACTGGGATTTTTAGTGGGCACTATACCTGCTTTCTTAGTATTTTCATTGCATCCCTCTATTTTTATTTCACTAAGTCTCCTTCTGGCCTTTTTCTTAGATATCTTCTTTCTAGTTTTGGCTTTTACCACACAATCATAATCTTAATATTGCTTCTGTTTCTTGAGATAACTGATTAAATTATTTTTCTAGAAATATAACATCATTTTCTCCATTATCCATTTAATTTTTAATATTTCTACAATCCTTTTTTTATTTTACAATCAGTATTCTTTCATTTAACTGCTTCATACTCATAATAAATTATTGTTTCTGTACTTTTTACATCGAGGCAAGATACTGAGGCTTAATTTCTATAGTGAAACACTCTACTTAAAACCATAAAGCCTGATGAGTCAACATTATTGCAGCCAGGATGTGGAACGTTTCTATCAAACTGAAAAGTACTTTGTATTCCTTTGCAATGATCCCCACCCCCTTGCTCCTAGGTCCTGGGTAACTACTTCTCTGGATGTATGCTCTCTAAGGAACCCTAAGTCCCTGCCCTACCCCATTTCTTGCTCTCTGGTTGATGGTGTAAGCAAGTTTGTTTCACCTTCTATTTGTTCTATCTCTCTGGAAAAAAGAAACAGTAAAATAGAACCAAAGTTCCAGTTCCTGCATCTTCCAAATTATAAACTAAAATGAATACATTTGGCTATTTCATTGTAGTATAGGAAGCTAATCCAGTGAAATGGCCAGTTGTCATATAAACTGACACATAGAATATATATCATCTGTTACTGGCTTCTTTCTTTTTGTATAATGCTTTGATGATTAATCTATGTGATTACACCTGCCATAGGTTCAGCCATTTCTTCCTGAGACATGGCTTAACACATTTTTGTCTTTCATTTACAGACTTTGTGTAGGTCTTGACTATTTTGAATAAAGATACCAGAAACATCAGTATACTGGTCATTATGTAGACCAGTAGCATTATATAGTATTAGCTACACATGTTGGAGAAGTATTTCTGAATTTTGTAGAAAGTGTATGCATTAGCTTAATTAGAAATCCAGCTGTAACATTTTGCATTCCTGTGAATGGTCTACACATTGTGAAGTCTTCAGCACGTTTACTAGCAATCTTTAATTGTAGCCATTGTAGTGGAGTAGTGACAACTGTGTCCTCATGAATGCCATCATCAACTATGTATTCTACATATGGTCAGGATGCCAGCTTCTTGTCAGATTTATCTTTAAGGCAGGTCAGTTAATTGTCTTTTTCTTTCTGAACATCTATTAATAAAGATAGAGGAGGTAGGTTGAATCCTATCACAATTTAAACCACTCTGATATCTCTGACTTCCTGCTCTGTATTCCTTATCTGCTTTTAAGGTCTTAAATGGTTTCATGATTTATAAGGTCAGCTAATGAGTCATCTCAATTACAGCAGCATAGTTCCCTTTGTCACAAAATGTAAGAAAGCTGTAAGAAAACACTATGGGTAGACATAATGGGGCCCATACTTCCCTGTACCACTGCCTTTGTGTCAAACCATTGAGTCACAAATATTTTACTGTATTTATAAACTTCTTTCATATTCCATTATTGACTGGCTTTATTTTAGCAGTCCTGTGTTTTCTAATTATTATCTTAATAGTAACTTTGAAATGAAGAGCTTTACATTATGATCTTTTAGTGCAGAAATGTTTTAAAACTGTTTTAAGTCCTGTAAATTTTTTGTTGTTATTGTTTGGGCTTTAGAGTACTAACATTGAACTGAAGGTCTTATGAATGTCAGGCATGCACTTTGTCATGTATCAGAATACCCTGAATATTCTGATACCAAGTTGTAATGACATAAGCTTCCACCAAAAGAAAATTCTCTTGTGTGTATAATACCATAGTGATTATAAAGTTCTTTGTTCACTTTTACTATTGTTAATGGTGTAATTTAAGTTTGTTCACAGCAGGCCATTTTAATATTTAGAAATAGGATTCATTTCTTTGTATGTTAACATTGTAGCCTGTGACCATATAAAGTTCACTTATTTGTTCTTTGAGTTATTTCACAGACACCTTAAGGAGGGTGACAACATACCCAGCCAAATGTGGATAACAGTGTTCTTCTTCCCAGTGCAAATACCTTTTCTTTCTGTCTATTCTGTCATTATTAGCTATCATTTCTAATTCAATGTTGAAGGTATTTTTTGTGGTCAGTGCCAGCTATAGAAATTTCAGAAATTCTTATATTTTTCATCAATATTTTATTTTGCATGCCAACCACAGTAGTCCCTCCCTTCTATCTTCTGTTCCTTCTCCCTCATCAATTTTAACCCAGCCAGCCATTTTGATGGGGTAAGGCCTCCCATGGGAATCAGCAAAGCATGGCATATCAAGTTGAGGCAGGACTAAGCTCCTCCTCACTGCATAAATGCTGAACATAGCATCCAAACCTAGGAAGTAGGTTTCAAAGAACCAGTTTATGCATCTAGGATAAGTCCTGGTCCCACCGATAGGAGCCCAGAATAAGTAACTTCTCTTATATTCTTGGATTTTTTTTTTCAGAGTTTGAAATTGGAAATGGAGGTAGGATTTTCACTAAATATTTTCTTTGTTATGTTTTTAAACTAATGGATTATAGCCAAACCAGGTTGGTATTAGAAAAGCAAGGTTGTTTGAACTTAAGAAAGAAAGAAAGAAAGAAAGGAAGAAAGGAAGGAAGGAAGGAAGAAAGGAAGGAAGAAAGAAAGAAAGAGAAAAAAGAGGGGATCTCCTGGTATGGGGACTGCTAGGTTGGCTTGTTCCCTGATGACAAAGCAATCCAGAGTCTGCTGAAATGAAGATGCTAGGCCCACCTTCACCCACTGAGAGAGTGTCTCAGAACCACTTGCACCCATTGTAAGACTCATCTGAATATTCAACCTGATTGCACCCATATAAAGAGAAACTTGGTCCTATACCCACCAGGAGAGGTAGAGACCCCCACCTGTACCAACTGGAATAAGTGATGGGAAGATGAAAATATAAGAACACATTCAACAACAGAAAAACCAATATAGTGACACCAGAGTCTAGGGACTCTACACCAGCAAGACCTGAACATCCCAATGCAAGCAAATTAGAAGAGAACAACCTTAAAAACAACTTTTTGAAGGTGATAGAGACCCTAAAAGAATAAATTAAGAAATGGAAGAAAAGACAAGCCAAAAATTGCAAGAAACAATTTCAAACAGTGCAAGGTTTAAAAGCTGAAATAGAGACAAAAACAAAAAACAAAACAAAAATAAAATAAAATAAAATAAAAAACCATCTGAGGGAATGTTGGAAATAGAAAAGTTGGGTAAATGGTAAATGATCAGGAACTACAAATGCAACAGAATACAAGAGATGGAAGAGAGAATCTCAGATGTTGAAGTCACACTAAGAGAAATACATTCATCAAACAAAGAAAATCTGAAGCTCAGGTCCAGATAGTTTCAGTGCATTATTCTACCAGAAATTCAAGGAAGAGCTAATACCAGTACTCCTCAAAGTGTTTCGCACAATAGAAGCAGAAGGGTCATTGCCAAACTCTTTTTACGAGGCTACAATTGTGTTGGTACCCAAGCCAAACGAAGATACAAGTAAAAAAAGAGAACTACAGACCAATATCCCTCATAAACATTGATGCAAAAATACTCAATAGTACTGGCAAATTAACCCAAGAACACATGAGAGAAATCATACACCATGATCAAGTAGGCTTCATTGCAGGTATGCAGGGATGGTTCAACATACAAAAATCTATCAGTGTGATCCACCATATAACAAAATGAAAAAGAAAAACCACATGATCATCTCATTAGGTGCTGAAAAATTCTTTGACAAAATCCAGCACCCCTTCATGCTAAAGGTCTTGAAGAGATCAGGAACATAACATATCTAAACATAATAAAAGATTATACAGTAAAACAACAGCCAACATCAAACTAAATGGAGAGAAACTCAATTTGACTCCTCTAAAATTAGGAATAAGACAAAGCTGTCCACTCTTTCCATATCTCTTCAATATTGTACTTGAAGTTCTAGCTAGAGCAGTAAGACAAGAAAAGGAGATAAAGGGGACACAAATTGAAAATGAAGAGGTGAAACTTATATGATAATTTACATAAGTGACCTGAAAAACTCTACCAGAGAACTCTTACAGCTGATAAACACCTTCAGCAAAGTGGCAGGATACAAGATTAACCAAAAATAAAATCAGTAGCCCTACCTTTTAAAGAGCTGGGAAGCCAACATAGGACCTACCCAGACCCCCTGAATGTGGGTGTCATTTAGGATTCCTGGGCAGTCTATGGGGCCTCTGGTAGTGGATCAGTATTTATATCTAGTACACAAATGGACTTTGGGAGCCCATTCCACTAGAGGGATACTCTCAGCCTAGACACATCAGGGAGTGCCTAGGCCCTACTCTAAATGATATGACAAACTTTAATGATTCCCATGGAAAGCCTCAGCCTCCCTTGGCAGCAGAGAGTGGATGAGATAAGGTGGGAGTCAGGGGAGGAGGGGAGGAAGAGGGTACTGGGATTGACATATAAAACAAGACTGTAATATAAATAAAAATATATAAAAAAGGAAGAAACAACTTCAGTAGTTCTAAATTAACAAGTTATTAATCCAAACGAGAAAAATAATACCATCTTAATAAATTCAGAAAATAGTTTTTAACAAAATTTCACCTTCAGTAGTAGGAATACACTGTAAATTAAGAGACAGGATTTTTCTCAACATGAGTAAAAGTATGAATGAAAATGAAAAGTATGTAAGTTAATGTTTCGATTAAAGTTTTGCTGATTTGTTTATGAGAGAACTTATTCTGTAGTTGCTTTTCTCTCTAAGATTGTCCCCTTCCTGTGCCAGGGTAAGGTAGCTTTGGCATAATGAAAATGTCTACTTGTCTCCTCCTCCTATTTCCTGTGTGTATTTATAGAGTTGGGATTTCCCTGAGGATTTGATGTCATCTACATATAAAGACTTCTTTGAGTCCCCTTTTGTGGATATTGGGCAAATCAGATCCTTTTTTGCTTGAATTCTTATAGTAGTTGGTGAATTTCCAGGAATTTGTTCCTTCCTCTAAGATGACCTCTTTGTTGTTTTGGAACCATTGTTTTGCCTTCAATGACAGGATTCTGAGATGGTGGCATCTGTACAGTTAGAGGTATTATCAATTTTAATGTCTGTTCAAAAGATAACTTCCGGTTTTAAAATTTTGTCTATTCATTTCCTGTTTCCACCTTTGATGATTTTTTTCTTTTATTTTCTTTTTCTTCTTTTGTATTGATGCCATTGTCAAAGCCTGTTGAATAGAAAGAAGCAGCAGCTCATGGCTTGAAAATAGCTTATACTTCCAAAGTGAGTAGCGCCATCATGCTACACTGGGCTACACAGTGTTTGAGTCAGTGCTTTATAACATTTATAACATCAGTTGTGCATTTTGTTTATGGAAGTAGCAATATATTTTGCTTTACAACATGAGGTTTCTCTTAAACCTAAGAGCTGTTACACAGAGTGCTATTTAACATTCAATTACTTAAAAATATTCCATGCATCATTTTGTTATTGAGTTTGCTACTCTGACAGTATTCACAACATATTTTTTGTTAATGAGAGAAAACATATTTTATGCAATTTTTAATTGGTTTGACACTTGTTTTACACTTTAGAATGACTATTGTCTACAAGGAGGAAGTCCCATATGTGCCTGGAAAGCACAATTAACTGCATTCTGTGGTCTATTAATATGCCAGGTGGTTGGTGATGCTGGTTTTCTACCTTAGTTGGGTTTTGCTTTATGGTTATTTTCAATTAGCAAATTCAGCTCATGTTTTCATCATGATTAATAAAAATTTTAACCTCTGGTACTTCCCTTATTAGGAAGTGTATTTTATATCAATTATCAAGATAGCTCTGACTTGTTGATTAAATAAATATTTAACTTGTTTTGAACATTTAATTTTAGACTACAGTTCTCTTTAGTTTTAGTTTGTGTTTCTCCTAGAGAGAATGTAACACCATTTATTTCCTATCTGAAAATATCTTTTGTTTTACTGAAGTCTTTAAAGCAGTTATAGTTCAGTCACCTATTGATACTGTTAGATTTAAATTTGTCACCCTTGTTGTGTTCATTCTATCTCTTCTTAGTTTTTTTAAATTTGTATTCATACCTTAGGTTATAATTATCAAGTAATTTTATGATATAATTCATTCTCTACTGTTGGAGTATTAATTATACCTTTAAAATATTTTAATTTTAACTTTATTTATACATGTGTGCATAAGCTGCATGTTTGCGGGTGAATTCAGAAGCCAGAAAGAGGTATAGATTCCCTGGCAGTTGTGAGGTACCTGATGTGGGTACTGGGATCCAGACTCCAGTCTTCTGTAAGAACAGCAAACCATCTTAATCACTGACCCAACTCTGTGGCCTCTCCACTATGTTTTATAAAGAAATAGTAACTATAGTGGCTACTTTAAAATTTCCAAAATATTAAATGTTCATAGTCTAACTTGTGGTAATATTGTATATTTTCACACACAATGTTAAAAATAACAAAGAAAAACAAAAGCCCTTAAAAAGTTTCTAATCCATTCAGTTTTACACTTACACTTTACAGTTTTAATCAGAATTGGTTTAAGTTCTTAGCAAAATTAAACATAATGTTCAGGTTTTATATATATGTCATAACCACACTATAAATATGCAATACCAGAAACCATTTGTTATTGACACATCTTTCACATCCATTTGTTATTATAGTTATCATAAGAACTGTTCCTATCTTTCTTTTGGACCATCAATTTTAGTTTCTTATTATTCAGTTAAATAAACTAAGAAATATTGGGGTTAGAAAGATGGCTCAATGGTTAAGAGCACTTGCTGCTCTTGCAGAGGAATTTATTTCTGTTCCTAGAACCAACATGGTGGATTATACATTTTGTGACTCTGGTCATAGGGAATCTGATGCTCTTTCATGGCATACCACCTAGGAACTTAGGTGGTACACAGATATACATGCAAACAAAACATCCAGGAACATAAAATAAATACATAAATGGGTAAATAAATAATTAACAGAAAGTTGGTGTTCTCTCATAGCTGCTAAAATCATTATAATAATAAAAAGAAAGTAACAGGTATTAAGGACACAGAGAAGGATGAGCACATCCACCCACCATAGAGATACTGAAGTTGGTACTCTGCAGAGATAGCTGCTGTTTCATGTTTACTGAAACATTCTGCACAGTGGACACTGTCTGGATCCAGCTCATGTGTCCTCCAATGGAAGGTAAGATAAAGAAAAGATAGGACATACACACAATAAAACATTTTTTCTGACCATAAAAGGGATTAATATCTATCATTTGAGATGATATGAATGAAAGTAAAGGATGTTTGCCCAATAAGGTAAGTACAGAAAGTTAAATGTCTTCTGATTCTAGTTATATGTAGAATCTGAATAAGCCCAATGAACAAAAATATACAAGTGAGTGATTACTATCAGAGGTAATTGAGAGTAGATTGCATAAAAGAAGATGGCAATCAAAACATCCCATTTTATTTGATAGGAATTACAATTTTGGATCTACTGCAAAGCATGGAAACTATGTTAATTTTGATACAAAAGGTTCAAAATTGCTAGCAGTAGATTTTAAATGTTTTGTTATAAAAAATTGACATATTCTGTTAGATGCTTTATTTTACTAATCCTTAAGGGATCAAAACATCACATTTTATTCCCAAAATATATAAGCACTATTTCAATTAATGAAACTTAAAAAATAAATTCTTAACAATGTAACATTATCTGGCATTAAGAAAAACGGTTGTGTCAGTACACAATGGAAATGCTATATAAATAATAAAAGTGCTTGGTGTATTTACAATCACAATAAACAGTTTGTATTTTTAAAAGACTAATTTCTGATGTAACTATTTATAAATGTTCAAATGGTTAGCTTTACATGGCAGAACAAACTTTGAATTGAAATAGCTTGATACACACTAAACAAATTGCTTGATTGTAGCTCATCACCCAGAGCCCAGGGAACCACTCCTCAGAGTTTCCTACCGTTTTTATCCTTTCAAAAATTATATGGGGCCAAAGAAATGGATTAGCAGTTAAGAGTGCAGAGTGCTCTTCTAGGGGACTCAGTTTCTATTCTCTGCATCCAAATGTGGTTCAAAACCAACTGAGCTGAACTCCTGAAATCCAGTCGCAGAAAGAGAGGAGTGATGAGCAAAGGGGTCAAGACCAGGCTGGAGAAACCCAAAGAATGAGCTGACCTGAACAAGTGAGAGCACATAGACCCCAGTAATAAAGCTGGGGAATCAGCATTAGATCACTATTGGATCAAACCAAGTTCGCTGATTGTGGGTGCCAATTAGGAGGTCTGAGCAGTCTATGGGACCTCTGACACTGGAACAGTATTTATCCCTATTACACAAATGGACTTTTGGAGCCCATTCCACATGGAGGGATACTCTCTCAACCCAGATACACGGAGGAGGGTCTAGGCCCTGCTCAAATGATGTGACTGTGACAGACTTTGATGATCCTCTATGGAAGACCACACCTTCCCTGTGGAGTGGATGGGGGTGAGTGGGATAGGAAGTCAGAGGGGCATGGGAGGTGTGGGGGAGAGAGAACTGATATGTAAAACAAGATTGTTTCTAAAATAAATAAAATTTTAAAAAGTTAGTCTAATGTTTGTAAATTAAAATTGACATGCCCACACACTATATAACTAGACAGTGTGACCACAAATTTTCGGTAAGATCCTTTCCAAACTACCTACAAAAAATAGCACATTAAAGTAACACTGAACCAAGGAAGATCACATCCTCAATTTCTAGGGAGTTAACTAGTTGGATATCATGAATAACATTTCAGTGTAATTATATTCAAAACTGTACCCAGGTGTTATTCTGACAAACCTAGTAACAAATGTTAGAAATAGTATAGAATAAAAAGGCAGGTCATTTTAATTCCTTTGGTGATTGAATGCATTAGAAAACAAGTATATTTTATTCTGGTGCACAGTTCCAGTGCATGAGGAGATAAACAAATCCATGTGATGGCATGGAACCAATAAAAAGCTATGACATCTCTAGGTACATCTTAAAAAGTTCTTCCATCACAGTTTAACGCAAGTCTTATAAATATAATTTTCACAGAATAAACTTGTTATATTAATAGAGTGAAATGGAGTTTACAGTGATTCAATTCTTCCATTCAGAAAAAAATGATAAAGGTATAATCACACTTAAAATGGTATGAATATAAGTAGATATAAATTGAATTGAAAGCATTTCAGATTTCAGAGTTGGAGAAATGGCTTGGTGTGTAAGAACACCTAGTGTGCAAGTATGAAGACCTGAGCTCATATCTTTCACATAGCAAGTACGCCACTGTAAGAGCAGTGGACACTGGAGAATTGCTGAAGCATTTTAACTTCCAGTTTAGGTCTAGATTAAGTGAGAGACCATGTCTCAAGAAAATAGAGAACACCAGACTTTCTCCTCTAGCCTCTATGCATATGCACCTGCTGATATAAATATAGAAAGCATATGCTAAACACACACACACACACTCACATGTGCAATACAGAATTGGCACTTCAAATGGGGGTAAAATGACTTTAAATATGATGATTATAAATCTATTTGAACCTGACTGAATTTTTGGCAGAATTAGCAGATATTTGTATTTCTGTATTTATTGCAAAACCATCTGAGATAAATCTGAACAGCTCAGAGATGAGTATACTATTATGACTAATAGAATTCCAAAGCAAAAATCAGTGTACTTCGTCACTATCATAGCTATAGAAAATAAAGCTGAAGCAATATCAGCTTTGCAATAGCAACAAGAATGTAAGTAGTTAAGAATAAATCTAGCATAATGCATAACATGTGGAGCAATTAAAAACACACATTTAAATCAATGAAGTGCAATGTCATATTCATATATGAATAAATTATTTTAACATCAGTTATTCTAAATATATTTGCAATTTTAACATGTAGAATTTTGGTTTTCATTGTAGAAATTGGTACAGTGAATGTTTAAATCAGCATGAAAAAATTGTAACCCCATACTCTTGAAAGAAATTCAGGTTAGGATGATTCAGTGTTGTGAGATATTTGTACACTGTGTGAAGATATATTTGCTGTGATTAGTGTAATAAGAAGCTGAGTGGCAGGAGACATAGGTAGGATTTCCAGGGAGAGAAAGGAAGAAGAATCTAGGTAGAGGAGAATTCAGGCGGCAGAGAAGAAATGAGAGGTACAAGATGAAAGAGAGGTAATACCAAGTAATATAACAAAGGTTAATATAGATGGGTTAATTTAAGTTGCAAGGCCTGGTTAAGAACAAGCCTAAGCTACAGACTGAGCTTTCATAATTAATAGAAGTCTCTATGTCATAATTTGGGAGCTGGCTAGTTGGACAGAAACAGTCTCGTTAAATATGACATCTAATCTGGGAACATGTATTCCCATATAGGACCTGAAAATGCTTTTTTACAAACATGGAACCAAATGTGACATCCTAGTCCCTTAGAGTGTCAGGTGTGCTGTATAAAGACATGGCTCCCAGTTACTGCCTGCATGCCTGAGCCAGCCAGTGCCCTGTGGATTTAAGGCTTGGCTTACATGGTCAGAGAAGGCTGTAGGCAATCAGTAAAGTGATGCATACAGAGAAAAGCTTTAAACAGATTCAGTAAAAATTGGGTGTAGACAGTCACAGAAAACTATTTTAAAAATAGTAAATATTTTAAAGAAAACATAAACAATATAAAAGTGTGAGCCATGTAAGGATGGGAAATACACAGGACATCTGGATCCTGTATGGTGCTTTGCTGACTTTGAAATTTTTAAATGCTAATGTATAAAAATAACATTGTATTATGGAAACTGTTAAATTAAACCAAAGTATATATTTTAGAAATGTCTTAACTTCAAATTGGAAGTCAGAAAATACGTTGCAATTGGATAGAGGTTGTGCCTTTTTTCTCTCAGGAAACAAAAAAGTTATGGTCCTCTTAAAAATTAATAAAGATCCAATTTGACTGAATGGGAACTTCTGCAAACCATGGCTAGAGACATGAAGAAGAAAACAAAAAATACCAAGAAAGACTACATGACAGGTGACTTGATGAGAATTGATAAATTTTGATGGCTATAGAGTCCTCATGACTTATTATTATATGCCATCCTTTCATGACATGGTATGGATAGAGTTTGGATATATGGTTCAAACAAACTTATTAAGTCATTAGACGCCCTTCACCTGCTCAAACATGAAACAAACAAACAAAAAACATCTTTAACTGGTTTTTCTTACTGGACATTCCATATTTGTATATGTTACCTTCAGAAGTTTGTGTTTTCAGAAATAAAAGGACCACACGTCAATAAGAAAAGCAGCTCAGGTGATCCAACCTCTCAGAATGCCTGTGTTGCAGTTTCCTCAAAATTCTGCATCCAGAACAACTTCAACGCTGCTAGCTGATGGTCCAGCTCACAGACTACCCAGCCAAGACTTCAGATAAGCTCTACCCTTTCCCATCACACAGGGACTAAACAAAAAATAATTCAGCTAGCTCTCCAAGGACTTGATCATTATTCCAGTTTTCTCAAAGCCATCTAAAGATTCCCTTACCTGAAGACAACAGAAAGTAGTCTCTAGAACACAAGCCCACATTTCCAGGAGGTGGGGTGGGCAGTTTTTGGTCACTTGGTGTGTTATGGAAGTTTGTCATCAGTTAGGGAGTGTGGTTATAAGTTGTTATTGGTATAAATCAGGAAGAAAACTGAACAAGATTAAATTCAGGTATCTTGTTCTGAAAAGAAAAAGGGGGTATAGAAAGTATAACGAGATAGATTATTGGATTTACTGAAAATTTATAAAAGCAATTACTAGTCTCAAATAATTTACAGTGGTATGGATTTTTATTGATCCAACCTTAAGGTTATTTTTGTTGTATTGTATATTTCTATTTCTTGTTTAAGGTATTATATCTATGTAGCTCATTAAAAAATATCATGTAAAGATTTAGTTCTTCAAAGCTATTTAGGACAATATAGAAAGATGGATTAGTAATTAGTTATGTACAACAATCAAGCTTATATCATGTTCGGTATGTTTTCCAGATCAAACAGAGGTATATTTAAATAGATACGTGATCTTCAAATACTCCAAAGACCTACAGAATATGGTTCTTAACATATTTTAGTAACATAATGTTTTTATGACAGTGAGACATATCTGCTTCAGGAAGCACCAACCTACTTTAAAAAAGGATGATGGGCATCCAGTATCTCCATATGGAATTTACTTTTAATTTGGCAAGCCTAGCCATTTGGGTAGGAAACTGCTCTAGCCTAAGCTGCTAAGAGTAAGCTGTCCAAACTGGATAAGTAGGACACACAAAAAAGTGACTGCCAAACTTTGTCAAGACAAGGTAGGATAATTCTTCAAAATCTCTGCTTCACAAAAAAGTTTGTCAAATGTTCTTGATCAATAGTCTGAAAATGGATGCCTCTACATTGCAGGGGAACCTCAGGTGATTTTCAGGTAGCCAGCTGTCTCTGTCATTTTTATAGTTTTGGAAGTGGCTTGCACTGCATTGTCTGTTTACTGAGAAAAATATTACATCCCTATAGGGGCTCTGATGGAGCTGAAGACAAGATGGTTACAGTTATTCTCTTCCTTGTTACCAAATTCAAAACAGAAACTTACATAGAGGATGCAAAGTTTACACGGTTGAGAAACATAAAAGCTTAAGTTTAAGAAGATGTGTTAAATTATATAAAGACAGTTTTTAGATTGCTAAAGAAGTGATAACAAAAGGTGGTTTAGGTCTAAAATTTTAGATTCACTAAGGCAGGAAAATCAATACAGTCTTTTCTCTGAATTTACCAAATACAAATGGACTGGACTTTGTGAATATAATCCTTCCCTGATAATTTTTCTTATTGTATATAGTTTAACTGTATTGAGAGACATACATGGTCCCCCAGAAAAGAGGAAAGGGACAAGATCTCCCTAGCAAATTGAGAGCATGAGGGAGGGAAATAGGAGAAAGAGAATGGGAGAAGAGGAGGGGAGAGAAGGACATGAGGGATAAGGAAGATTGAGTTGGGGGAAAAATACAGGAGAGCAAGAAAAGAGGAACCATAATAGAAAGAGCCATTATAGGTCTAAAGCATAATATGACACTAGGAAAATGTCCAGAGATCTACAAGAATGACCCCCAACTAACAATCTAAGCAATACTGGAGAGGCTACTTTAAATACCCTTTTCCTATAATGAGATTTAAGTCTACCTTATATTCCTATAGCCGTCATCAAATAATGGATGGAAACAACCAGACACTCACACCTAAACACTGAGCTGAAATCCTGGAATACAATTGTAGAGAGATAGGAGTGATGAGCAAAGGGGTCATGACTAGGCTGGAAAAACCCACAGAAGCACCTGACCTGAGCAAAGGGAAGCCCATGGACCACGGTTGATAGCTAGGAAACTAGCATAGGACCTACCCAGAACCCCTGAACATAGGTGTCAGTCAGGAGGTCTGGGCAATCTCTGGGGCTTGTGGTAGTGGATTTGTATTTATCACTAGTATATGAATGGACTTTGGGAGCCCATTCCACATAGAGGGCTACTCCCTCAGCCTAAACACATATGGGAGGGACTAGGCCCTATTCCTAGAGATATGACAGATTTTGAAGGTCCCCCATGGAAAGCCTCACCCTCCCTGGGCAACATAAAAGGGGATTAGATGGGGGTCAGTTGAGGGCAGGGGTGTTGGGAAGGGAAAAGGAACTTGGATATACATGTAAAACATTGTAATATATATAAAAAAGAAAACAAACAAAACAGAAAATCCTGTCCTTTCTAAGTAGACAAAAGGGGGAAATATTCTGAATTATTTGTACACTGTACGAAGATTTATTTGCTGGGATTGTTGTAATAAAAAGCTGAGTGGCCAATAGCTAGGCAAGAGGTATAGGTGAAATTTCCAGGGAAAGGAAGAAAGAAAGAAAGAAAGAAAGGAAGGAAGGAAGGAAGAAGGAAGGAAGGAAGGAAGGAAGAAAGAAAGAGGAGGAGGAATCCAAGCATGCAGGAGAAGCAAGTTTAATAAGTAGTATTTTGGTTTTCCTTTTAGAAATTGGTACAGTGAATTTTTAAATCAGCGTGAAAATTAGTAAGCACAGCATTCTTGAAAGAAAATCAAGTTAGAAAGATTCTGTTTTCACTTAATATAAAGGTCTAGTCATTTAGTTATCATGATGGAAAATAAAGCATCATAAAGCAATAGAGAATAAAGCACAGGTTTTTCACACTTTCAGAATGCTGGTTGGTACATGAAGGAGGAGCATGGAAGGAAAATAATATGGTCATTCCAATAAGTGATTTTTGTCAACTGACCAGCATTTAGAACAGCATAATACTGATGTCATATCTTAGAGCATATAAAATAATTAATGAAGAAAAACATTATAAGCCTTGCAGGAAAATCATAGAACTACATACTCAAGTAGGAAATAATTACCCATTCAATGATGTAGAAAGGGTAATAAAAATATTGATTGATTTGTATATGATTAAATTAGCTTTTAACAAGACAACAAAGTAATACAAACATGCTAGATAAGGGAAGAAGATATTTGAAATAAGGCATCAAATCAATACATAAAATCTCTTCATATAAAATAGGTAATACAATAAAAAATGAAACCAACCTTTATGAAAGTGTATATCCAAATGGCCAATGAGGATATAAAAAAAGTGGGTTATGGAAATACAAATTAAAATAGTACCCTAATGTGATGTTAATTATTATGATACCATAAGTTACCAAACTAAGGTAGACATATATAAGAATACTAATTAATAGCTAGAAAGTAGTATCCAAGACCTCTTATACATTTCTGCTCACAATGTATATAAATACATTTTTTAAATTGTGATTTCCTTACTATATAACAAATATGCATATTAAATAAATTACTCCTAGATACAAAGTCTAGTGAGATGAGAATATGTGTTCTGGAACACAAAGGTATAAAAAAGTATGGAGTCCTTCTTAGTTAGGGTAACTATCTCAGTGATGAAACACCATGACCAAAATAAGTTGTAGAGGAAAGCATTTATTAGGCTTAAGCTTCCTCATCAGTATTCATCACTGAAGGAAATCAGGACAGGAACTCAAAAAGGATAGGGACCTGGAAGCAAAAGCCAATGTAGAGGCTATGGCAGAATGCTGCTTAGTGGCTTTGTTCTCATGAATTGCCCAGCCTGCTTTCTCACAGATAGAACTCAGAGTGGCCAGGCCAGGGGTAGTAATATTCACAATGGGCTGATCCTCCCCACATCAATGACTAATTAAGAAAATTAAGAAATCTGTTCTTGCCTACAGCAAGATTCGAGGAAGGCATTCTTTGAATCCCAGCACTCAGGAGGTAGAGGCCTGAATTTGAGGCCAGCCTGGTCTACAAGGTGAGTTCCAGGACAGCCAGAGCTGTCCTGTCTCATAAACCCAACCAACAAACCAACCAACCAAACAACCAATCAACCAACCAACCAAAACAAACAAACTAAACAAAACAAACAAACAAAAAAACCACTTGGTCTTGACTACAGTCCTAATCACTGGAGGTATTTTCTTAATTTTATTTTCCTCCTCTCAGATGACTTTAGCTTGAGTCAAGCTGACACAAAACTAGCCAGCACAGATTCATTCATAAGAAGGGCAGTAACCCACCATGTAGAATGGGATCTGTAGAGTACCTTGCTCAGTCTTGATGCAGCAGCGATGGGCTTGGTCATGCCTCAACTTGGTATGCCAGAATTTGTTGACTCCACAAGAAAGGCCTTAACCCATCTGAGGAGGGGGTGTGGGAATAGTGAGGGAATAGAAGGGGGAAGAGGAAGCTGGACCTGGTATGTAAAATGAAAAGAATTCTAAATAAAAATATCAGTACCAAAGACTCTTATTATTTAAATATATAATTCAAATGCAGAAAAACCTACATTATATTGTTTGAGATATCCCATTACACAATAAAATAATTGAAAATTACAAAAAATTATAGGAAACATCTTGATCTTAATAACTTCTCAGTATGGGGTTGTTTATTATTATTAGCATGTGTTTTTGTTTTAATGGTCACAAAGCAATTGCATATATTCTGAGGTACAGATGATATTTTAAAATACATGTTTAGTGTGTAATGATCAGATCTATGTATTCAATACCCAATTCCAAATTTATTTATGTTTTGAACAATCAAAATTCTATTAGTTGTTTTGAGATATTAAAGAGTTGTCATCTTAACTCACTGTGCTATGCAATATTTGGACGAACTCCAGCTCCATGGGACCCAACACCCTCTCCTGGCTCCTGTACACACTGCATTCACAAGTACAACACCCTTCTACACACACACACACTCACTCACACACACACACACACACACACACACACAATCAATTAATCAAAAATGAAGCAAAAATTTTAGTAAGCAAGAAAGAAATATAATAAAACCCAGTGAGTAACTATTCCATGTTAGTGGGTAGAAGTACTCAATGTAAAAAGATTTATAATTTTCAAAATCAAAGTAACTCTAATGTCAATCATAATAGAGCTTATTAAAATTATTCACAGCAATAAATCACACACATATATGCCCATATTTCACAAAAGAAACTCAGAAAAAAAATCTGAGCAAAGAAATTATTTACAAAACAATTTCTACCTCCAATAAATTGAAACGACAACATACTCAGGAAGTCTACTCTTAGCTGTGCATCCATGGAGCACATGTGGTTCAGAACCCAGATCTGTGAATGTCAGAGCAACATGACTCATAGACTAAGTTAAGCCACTCAGCATCCTCCAGGGAAACAACAAATACAGCCTATCAATTATTCTCTCTGTCTCTGCATCCATCTGTTTAATATAGAGAAGCTAGAAATTGATATTTTAAGATTTATTTTAAAAATGTTTGGAGAGGAACTCAAATCATTCAGAAGGGAAAAATAATTTGGTGCTGAAAATGTCACTTCAGCAAGGGCCCACTTCAGTTACCAATGTAATGAAGTCAGAGACACTAATTTCCTGATAAAATATGAACTCACTTAGTGCTTGTCCAAGTGCCCTTTGCATCCCATGTTAACTGAGACTGACTTTTCACTTGGGAAGTTGTTTCTGGGTCTGAACTAAATCTCTGATCCTGAAACTTGTTTCTGCTCTATCACCACGCTGTAAGATTTCACTTGAAGACAATCACTACATTTTCAGTTTCCTCTCATTGGCGAAACACAAAATAAATGTTCTGAAAGCTATTTCCTGTTTTCATTTCTCTGCCATTTTCTAAAATGCTTCCTCCATCTGCCGGAAAGCTGTCAGAGGGTGGAAAGTAGAGAGAGGCAACATAGAGAGACCATGGAAGGTAGAGGAAACTTTTGTTTGTATAGATGGATTCTTGGTTTTTCTGAATGTGGTTTAAATAGCATTAAAGTTCCGTAATAGTTAGTAACTGACTCACAGATTTGCCAAACTCTTGTCAATGGACTATTGATATAACCAAATGCTTAGATAGTACTATGCATGGCCTTTCCAATCTATTCTGTCATTACCAGTTTGCAGCTATGGCTTTCCCATGATCTCTGTGCTAGAGCACAGCTAAACATTAGCAAGTATTGTCTCTTCTACAAACTCCTACACTCATTCGATGTATCAAGAACATAGTAACACACAGACTCTTTATATTATGCTGAAAATTAATAGTCTAAGCTTCCAGGAGACAAGACTATTGCCTATGTGGACATCTATTTTCTGCTGTCGCCGTAAGTAACTGACAGAAGAGTCAAGCCTCTCTCCAGACAGCTGCATTCTAATTTCTTCCAAACTGTGCTGTTACTTTATGTGTCAAGGACGGACTAGGCTGAAGATGAAATTAGGATTGTTAAACAGTGAAACTTAGGACTACACTAGATCATCACTTGAGCGTAAATTAATCCCAAAGTTTCTTTAAACATGGATAAAGAAGATAAAATGTCAATGAGGGTGATGGAATGTGATCAAGCCTCATAACCACTGTCATATTTTGCTGGTGGAAGGGGATATGGGCCAAGGAAAGCAGGAGTGCTCTAGACTCTAGAGACATAAAAAGCAAGAAAACAGTTGCTTGTAAACGTTTTCTTTTTCTTTAACTGAAAATATATTTCTTCTTTCAAACAATATACTCCAACAAGACTCCCCTTCCTCTAACTTGGCACCACCTCCCTTCTTCCTCAGATCCACATCACCTGTGTTTTTCTTCAGAATAGAGAAGGCCTCCAAGAGGTGACAGCCAAACAAGAGAAAATAAGACCCATGAAACAAGTCAAAAGCCCTCATATCAAGGCTGGACAAGGCAACCTTACAGGAGGAAAAATTACAAAGTGTAGGCAAGAGGTATGAATACACCTGATCCCATGCTTAGGAGTTCCACAAGAAAACCAAGCTAACAGCCACAAGATATACACAAAGTACTTGGTGCACACCCATGAATTATATGTGAGGACTGGTTGAAAAGAAAAGATGCTCTATACTGTGGAGATTCCAAGCATTTCAGGAATTCTAGGACAAAACTGGGAACACACACACACACGTTACATGAAAAATAAATGATGCAGAGACTGATATTGTGGTTCAAACTTCAAGCTGAATACCAGAAAAGCAAAGCAGCTGCCCACTAGCTCAGCTGCCCACTAGCTCTCCCCTCTAGCTCAGACTGAAATAATTGATCCATGCAGGAGCTTTTCACCAAGTCTCAAACCCCTGAATCTCCTCAGTATGGCAGGAGAGCAAATGCCTATCAGAGACCTTGCTTCTGTCTTATATACTTCCCTAATATTGGGATTAAAGGTGTGAGCTATAATTCTCTTTTAGACTGATTCGCTGTTGTGTAGATCTGGGTGACCATGGACTCATAGCAGTCTGTCTATCTCTTAATCCTGAGTACTGGGATTAAAGGTGTGTGTTTGGCTTCCATGGCTTGGGGCTGACTTTGCTTCCGAAATCCCAAGCATGCTTTAATAAATCATAAATAATATGTCACCACACACATACACACACACACTTACTCACACGTGCATCCATGTACATGCATGTAAATATACATGCAGCAATACACAGGCACTCAATATTTAAGACATATATATATATATTATGTATATTAGTTATATACATATATGTATATTTAGAATATATGTATATACACATATTGTATACTTTTATACGTGTTTATACATTATATATGTGCACACATATGTATGTATACACATATATAAATGTATGTGTATATTTATGTATCTTTCAAACTTCAAACAAAGGAGCTCCTGGCTTGTTACAGTCACTATATACCCCAGACTGGCTAGTATCTTCTAGCCACCTCCTTCTGAGCACTGGGATTACAGGTGTCAGCAACTACACAGGGCTCAAACACTTGCGGTTTAGACCAGGAAGACCCATTTTAGATTCATGACTTCTGATCTTGTAAGCAAATGAGTATGTCCTGTTTTAAGCATTAATTCTGTGGCAATTATGGAGAACAACAATAAGAGCTTAATGTGACTTTTACAGACGAATGAATATATTTCTAAGAAGGAAGCAGGATTTGGGGTATTAGAAACATAGAGTGGTCTGAGTTCCCCAGTTTGTTTTGGTTTTTACTTACCATATTTACAAAAGAATGATTTTCTTTTTCACGGCAACTTTTCCCTTGTATAGCTGTTTATATCAGAGCAATGCAAAGTGACAGGAGTCCAACATTTGAAGGGAAATGCACTATTTTCAGATCAGATATCAGCTGTCAACTTGCATAGAGTGTATTTCCACTGACATTTCACAGCTCAGTTAACAAAAATTTTACATGCTTACAATTCACTTCTGGTGTGAAATATTTGTTGAAATATGTTGTATATGGAGTTCACAGTGTGGACAGGTATAGGCACAGCATGTGTAAGCTATATGGTCTGGATGTGAGTGGACACATGTTGATAGTCAACAAAAATGAGGACAGGGATTTCAGAGGGAGACGTGGTGAGGATGCTGGAAACAGATGAAGGGAGTGGTTGGGGGTAGATATGAAAAGGCACATTGTACATGTACATAGGTATGGAATTTTCAGAAAATAAATTAAAGAAAAAAATAAAATAAGGAAAATGCTCCCTAAAATGATTGAAAATCCCTAAATGATGAAAATTAAATAATTTTATCAATAAACATGATCAGACAAAATCATAATTGATTACTGGTCATTATTTAAAATTCAGCATTCTAGGTGTTGGCTTTAGCTGCTTGGTGTAGAATGCATATAAGCTCCAAGTCATGAAATTAAATGGTAGTAAATTATGCCCTATTTTTCAAGTCAAGTTAGAAAACTATGAGAAGATTGAACTATGGAGACTACAACCTGCAACAAGGTTTTTTGTTGTTGGGGTTGGATCTCTTAATGTCATTACATGTGTAGAAATTGGACATTTTCTGTCTAAACCCATAATTGAAGTTCTATTTCCAACAAAGTAAAAACATATCCAAACAAAAAGACAGAAAGTTATGGTGAAAACTGTCTAGATATGAGAGCTTCCCATTCACTGTTAAGGAAATGGAGGCACAGGGAACTTAAATCTATAAAGCAAGTTATTGATTCTGTTTTTGAAAAAGGATACCATTTAAAGAAGAGTGTAGTTGTAAAGGAAGTCTCTAGAACCACATCTTTTGGAAGTGAACAAAATAACCACATGTAGTGTCCCACTTTAAGGCACAAGCAACAGTGTATCACCTCTTACTTAAGTGGGAGGCACAAGTTATTGTTCCTATTGGTGGTATAACTATGATACTTTGATTCAAGATAAAATGCCATAAATTAAGTCTGCATGATTAAAAGAGAAAAACATCAATCATATGAAGTAGCACATACTTTTCAAACTTTGTTAGATTACTATACTTGTTATTGACTAGATGTTATGCTAGATGAGGAATGGTTTTCATTTAAAACTTTTATACTATGGAGTAAATTATGGTGATTTTCATTTTCTTTGTTTTTCAAACTCAAGAGTCATTATGATGTTGGATACAACGAGCACCCCCATGAAATGTTTCTTAGGCCAATCCTCACCTTAAGACCAATCTGTCTTTTTCCATAATAAAACAAAATAATGTCAACTATATGTCATTAGCAGATTCAAATTATGTTGAAACTCAAACCAATGCTAGGTGGTATTAGTCACAAATAATTTCCCATCTCTTTGACAGTCTATTCCCTAAGCAGTATCTCAGGTCAGAGTTAAGGGCAGTGGCTGCTCAGCATAGTCTCTCTTCCCAAGAAACACCACCCAGAAAGGAGAGCTCCTTGTAACCATCCTCTATGAACAGTGCCTTCTTGCAAGTCCTTGAGGACATATAGGAATAATGCAACAAAAAACTTTTGTTTTTAACCTTACTTCAGGCATAGTTACTAGATCCAGCTACTGAATATACTGGAAACAGCAACACTACCTCACTTTTATCTACGTAATTATCCTTTGGATATTAGGATTCTTATAACACTCTTACAGTTTTGTACTTTTCTTAGCTTAAAAAGTTTCTGTCTATATGTTGTGGCATAAAGATCACACTTTTCATAATTACTCTACTATAGAAAAGAACACCAGAAGGGACCCAGATGGGCAGTTAATCTCCTAAACTCTTGCAGAGCCTTAAAGACCCTCAAAAAATACAAAGAAGCTCATAATCTGATATTGGGGCGGGGAAAGTTTTTTGAGGCTTCTGTGACTGTGTTAACTTCATGGATGGAAAGCCAATGTTCCAAAGAGCCCCAAAATCAGGTTAGTATGATAACATGGGGCAGCACTCCCAGCGCTTGGAAGATGAAGGCAGGAGGATTGGGATTTCATGGTAACCCTTGCTACATGGTGATCTAAATGCCAGGCTGAACCACATGACACCTTTCCTAGAAGAAACAAGAATAACAAGGAAGAAGAGAAGATGACAAAATTAAGAAAGGTTTTACCCATCAACAACACTCTTCCTACCTCCCACCTACTATTGCTTAGATATTATCATTCAAATAATCAGTACTATTTTAATCTATTTTAATTCATCCTATTGATTCCTTGATTTGATAAGTATGCATGTTTCTTATATAGGGATATTTATTGGTCTAGCAGTTTCGTGACTATCAAGTCATATAACTCCATTAAAATATGGCATGTACCATTATTATTCTCCTCTAGTTGAAAAAGAAACTAAGGTAAGCAAAGTGTGTTAATGGAACTTCAGCTAATGAAAAACCAGAATGAGAACTTGGACTGGCTGATTTTGTATCAACTTGACTCAAGCTAGGGTAATCAGAGAGGGAAGAACTTCAGTTGAGGAAATGCCTCTATGAGATCCAGCTAAAAGTCATTTTCTCAGGCAGTGAGAAATGGTGGAGGGCCCAACCCACTGTAGGTAGTATCATTCTTGGGCTGGTGGTCCAGGATTCTATAATAAAGCAGGCTGAGCAGGCCACGAAAAGCGAGTCAGTAAGCAACACTCCTCCATGGCCTCTGCATCAGCTATGGTCGCTGCCTCGGATCCCAGCCCTGTTTGAGTTCCTGTCCTGACTTCCTCCACTGATGGACTAAGATCTGGAAGTGTAAGTCAAATCAACCTTTTCCTCTCCAACTAGCTTTTTGGTCACAGTGTTGCATTGCAACAATAAAACCCTAACTAAAACAGTACTCAGGTGCAAGAGGCCTGCTTTCAGGTTCTCTGCCCTGGCCTACTACTCATGTGTCTCCAAGTCAGGCTCACTTTTTGTGATGCACCAGGTAAATATCTGTAATGCCCATGTGACAATACATTTACTACACATAATCTTGCAATATGCCTTCTTTACTGCCCTGTGCCAGTGTAGAGTGGCTCAGAAAATACTATGCCAGTGAGCAATCCCTAAACAAAATACTTGAAATAAATACTTTGAAAGGGGGATCAATTTGTTTGAGCTCATGTATTGGCACAGTTGACTGCTTGCATTGTTTTTGAGCCTGTGTGTAGGGAACAACATTATGAAACTGCACAAGGAGGAGTAAGTTACTGACTTCTTGTAGGTGAGAAGCAAAATGTGGGAGAGGAAGTAGGGGGGTTGTCCTTAAACTCCCTACAAACCCATGGCCCAGTGACAGAAGTTCTTTCCAGTTGGCATTATCTTGTAAAGATTTTACCTCCTCCAAGCTGTACCATAGTCTGGCCACCTAGCCTTTAGTATAAAGGCCTTTGGGGGGAACATTTAACTTCCAAATCATGGCCAACATCTAAACTAGTTGGTAAGGAATACTAACATTTATATAAACAATAGTATACTTGCTTGGATCAGACATGCTTAGTGCTCATACTCTATCTTCCTTCAGACGTCTGATCGTCAGTATCTACAATACATTAAAATATGGCAATTTCAATGAAAATTATATCCAATTTTATTATATTAGATAATCAACTTTAACCTCCAAAACTATAGGAAGTTCTGTAAACTATTTTGCTGTAAGCAACAGAGATACCCAAAGTTATGGCTTACTCTCATCTCAGAATAAAGGTACCCAGCAGATGTTCAATTGGCTTCAGGTGACCACATCTACAAAAGCTTTAGGCTTGCTTTAAGAACAAGGAAAAGACTTTTGAGTAATGAGGGTAAGCACACATCTTCTGATAAGTCCATTACTGAATTATTTACATCTCCGTCCATGACAAAGCAAGTCAGCCAATCCCTATAGCAATTTGAATGTCCCATTCTTGCCCTGAGTGTTGCAAGCAGTTGGGGTTTCCTCCTTTTGCTATGGGAAGAGAGAACATAGAAACAAGGGAATGGCATGTACAGTTCAATGAGCAAAGAGTAAAAAACCACTTGGTTGTAAAAGAACAGGCTTAGAAGATGAGACTTGACATAAATTCAATAATAATAGATGTTTTTTCAAGGTCAACAGGGGGAAATCCAATATAGGAAGAGTAATACAAAACTATTGACAGTGTTTAGGAAGTGTTGCCCACGAAATGATGTTATCTCAGCATTTGCAACCTACAGCAGCAGGAACACTAAATCTTACCACCTACCTGAAGCTGTTCATGAACCCAAGGAGAGTTTTGATGTCTTCTGAAGCCGCCATAGGAGTGGTGTCCTTCTCCATGATTACAGGAAGCCAGCATCCTTTTCTCTGTAAGATCAACACACCTGCTTTATTACTATTATGTCATACCTCCTTAATCCAATCATATTTTTTCATAATCATCTACCTCATAAAATCTGACATAAAAACAACAACAAAACAAACAAAAAAAATCAGCCAACAACATTCCTCTGTTTCTTTGGGTCTTCATTTACTTGTGAAGACACCCTTGGCACATAAAACATTAAAAGTTTGCATTTTATTTTGGTTAATATTTCTTTTGTGATTATATCCACTTTTGTTCCAACAGCCGGGACTATGAAAATGAGAAACAATAGATTGGTATCTGTCTCCCCATATAGTTCACAAATAGAAACAAATAGGTGTTCCCGGAAAATGCCAAGTAAGTCTGAAAAGGCATTTTACATCACAGAAGAGGAGCACGATTCTATGGCAGGGGTCAAATAAAAATGGCTTCAAAAGTGGGTGAAGGATCTGGACTTAATTCTGTAAGTGTACTTTAAAATATGTACCATATGGAGCTGCGATACAGCTATCTCAGTGACAAAGAGCTTTCCTAGCATGTATGAGATCCTGGGTTCCATCCCCAACATTATAAAATAAATAAAAAAAAATACATACCATGAATATCTCAACTTCTATAGGAGACTTTGGAGTCTCTCAAAGGTTTTATTTGGATAGCATATAAATTGTATTTCAAACAGTTTTCAAAATCAGTGACCAAAACAATACAAGCAAAAATCTATGAATTTTTAACCTCCCAAGGACCATCAATTTAGGAAGAAGTTATCAAATTATAATGTATAGACTTGGCTCTCTGTGTGCAGTCATTGATATTTCTAATGGAAAAAAGTCATTGGATAGAAAATGTATAGTGATATACTAATGCTTATTTAAAATTAGTTCTAACCTAGGCTCAGGGGATGTCTTAGTCATTAAAATGCTTGTGTTTTAAGTTTAGGGACCTGAACTGTATCCCAAGAACACAGGTTATAAAGATGTATGGTATGGCGATCCCCACATGTCATCCCAATGATAGGTGACAGAGGATCCTAAAGGCTCACTGGCCAAACAGTCTAGCCTAAGGGATGAACCTCTTCTAAACAAGTGAGCTTATCTTAATGAAGTGAACAGTGTTCCTGAGGGTAACACACTGTTTGTCACACATACATGAACACACACATACATACATACACACACACACACACATGCACACACACACACACACACACACACAAATACAAAATGAAATATAAGGTAGTATCCTAAGTATATTTTTTTCATTCTCTGGAAATTCTGCTATGGTAAGCTGTGACAATATTTTATACAAATTTTGTATGTATTAAATATCACATGTTCTAAGATAAAATAATTACTTTTCAGTCAGATATATATTTCTGCTTGGGACAAGAATGTGAATAAGCCTTTTGAAGATTGGCAGAGAGTCTAGAGAAAATGACAAATCAAAGTCTGATCATTCCTCTAGTGCTAGCCAAATGATAATACGAGATAAAATCAGTTTGTTCTGCTCTGGCCCCAAGACACTTACAGCAAAAAATACTGTTGTCTTACCTATTTGCCCTTCAGAATTTTCTTTCAGTGCAAAACAAAATCCCAATTGCATCCGGCCTTATACAAATGTTTTGCAAAGAATCTCTCTGGTTCTTGCTAAATGATAATATCATTTGTTCTATGTACAGTGTACATGAAAATAATGTCAAGAACTGATTAACTCAATGCTTTGGCAAACATGATTGTCAGATAACTCAGTACCTTGTGTATGTCATGTAAAACTTATCATGAAGGAGTATTTTAATTTTTGGATACTTAAATTGTGAAAACATGAGTCAGTTACTAGAAAATGCAATCATCTAATTCAGTCAAGACAGAAACACCCATTTTTTGAGCTTCATGTCGTATTTTCAGATAGTATTATTCTATAAGATATCTGAATCCTAATATGAGTCTATTCATAAAATTACTCAATTCTGGACTCTTAAAGATAAGTGATATTATCATATTTTAACAAATGACAATTTTCCTAGAAGTAAATTTTTTTTCAGTCCAATAATATGACATAATTCTCAACCTCCATACTTTCTTTGTAACCATTCTATTTGAGACCCATGAACTACCAACAGGCCACCATGTTCCATGGTCATCTACAAATCATCTCACTGTGAAATCACAGGGGATGTGATGAGGGAAAAGAATAAAAGAAATACTATTTCATAATTGTGTCCTGCAGATCTACTTCCAATGGATAATAGTAGTAATTAAAAAGCCATCTTTCAAAGCAGCATTGGGTAATGACACATAATTGCTCTATCTTATTAAGGCAGCATCTTTAAATCTTAAGTCTCTAAATTATCTGTGATTAACACAGATACTTACAGAATTTCAATCAATCTGAATATTATTGGCTGTCTTGAATTAAATATGCTAATATTTCAAAGGAAATAAAAGATAATCATTACAAATGTATATATTCATCATTATATAAAGATTATAGTTTATCTGTAAGCAGTACATCCAAACATAAAATTACTTGAAAACATTTTAGTATTTGTCTGCTTTAAGAAACTCAAGATGCATAAAAAATCATTTTGTAGAAAATTGTTAGAATTATAAAATTGTTTTATAATTGTAGTTGGTCTGAAAAATAAAGACAGTGCTCAAAGCCATATTGTTATTATTGAAGATGGGGTTTAAGGGAAAAATAATAGAATGATCTCTGTGGTTATTCATGTGAATAAGGATATAATAATGAACTGCCATTCTGAATATAACAGATACAATTTTATAATAAAATATAATATTGTACAGTTAGTCAGCAAATATTTCATTGCATGCTCAATTATAATGTAGGAGATGTTGCTTTCTTACAGTAAATAAGTACAGTCAGAGCTAAGAGCTTGGTTTCTTTCCTTTTTTAAGCTTTTTTGTTATTGTTGTTGTGGTTGTGATGGTAGTGTGTGTTTGTGTGTGTGTGTGTGTGTGTGTGTGTGTGTGTGTGTGTGTGTGTGAGTATGATGTCGGAAGGGATGCATATGTGTTCCCAGAGGACAGAGAGAAACCTACCAAATGCTTTTCTTGTACTTCCTTTTCTCTGAGCTTTGATGAACAATGGTGGTCACACCTCAATTCTAGGCTGCCTCTCCTTTCCCTGTTTACCTCTCCTTAAAACACACACACACACACACACACACACACACACACACACACACACACACACACACCCTGAAAGCATACAATGGTATGTATTCCAATAAACATCTATTTTTTTTTCTTATTAGTCTGACTTGCATTTTGAGTGTCCCTTCCTACTAGGAAGGGTAGAAAGAAAATTCCTTTTTTCTTCTCTTTGGAGCTATAGTTATCATTCACTGTGCCCAGGAGTATGCCTGTGGGACAAGTACTTTATACATACTGTCCATTTTCTCCTGTTTATAACCAACCAGTTCACCAGAAGCCTGGGCCCACTCCATTCTCAGGGATGGTAGCTTAGGGATGGTAGCTGCTCCAATTTCATTTTTTCTATGCTATAGCATGGAATTGTTTCTAATAATTCTAACATGCTGTGTCTGAGTTTTAAAAGGAATAGATCCCTTTTTTTTTTTTTTATTTTGGTATTTCTCTGTTTGGAGCTACCATAATGCTTAATGAAAGGAAGTCATGCATAATTATCACATGTCCGTGGGTACAGAAAAGAATGCATGAATAAAGGTAACCCTATCTCTCCAAATTCTATGGTTATTTAAAACAAAACCACCTGAGAAATACTGCTTAATGAGCATGTTCCCCCATTGTGCATTTTTCTTTTTGCTAATTGTTTGGAATCTGAATCAAATGCATTGCAAAGCCCAAAGCTGAGGGGAGCTTGGTAGAATTGTTCCCTTCCCTGTTCCCCACAGCACTATTTTCTCCTTAGCAAACTGAAGCTTCAGAAGCCAGTGTTAGATTGAAACGTTATCTTGGTTTTTTTGAAGATAGTAAAAGTGAAAACAGATGCATACATTTGAATGCAGGAAGCCTTTAAGGCCTTTCTCTCCTCTGCTGTCCCTGCCCCCCAGTCGTCTTTCCTGTGAAGCATCAAAATACACGTCCCTGCGCCTTTGAACTAAATCACCCACTGTGCATAACTGAAATCGTAGGCCCGGAAACACATACCTCCTAACCAGAGCTCTCAGCCCTTATCAGGGCCTTGACATCTGAAATGAGTGTTGGAACCCGGGCTGATTTCTTGTGATCATATCAATCAGTGGTAAAGAGAAATGAGCCTGGGGGAGGGAGGGGAATCTTCAGGTTCCTTTAGGCTTCACTAAGCTCTGCTTTCATATGCGCTTTACCTGATGATGAGCACAGCACCTGAGCATTGTATGTTTTTGCAATGCTGATATTTTCCCTGCATTACTTAAAATTAAACCTTTTATTAGCCCAGGAAAAGCTGAGGCAGGAAACAATAACAGTTCAGGGAGAGTAATTATTCCTGTTCTGTTGTGTAGGATGTTTGAGCTTGGTTCTGATTAGCTGTAGTTTACAGTACTTAACAGCTAGCCAGTCTTACTGCGATTAACAATACATGGGAAATACTTTATCCTAGCAGCATGCCTCACACCCCTGAAATGTTGGCTTTATGTGTTTCTTGGTGACTTAAATCTTGTTTTAAAAAATACCTCTCATTTTCTGGGGTGTGTTTGGAAAGTATCATGCTATCAACAGTATGCAGTAGAGAGTAGCAGGCAAGGCAACAGGGATCACTATGAAATGGATACAAAAAGCTGCGGGTTGTACACCATTCAGTGTTCCCAGCGTGATTCTAATGAGCTGATGATGGCCTCACCAAATTACTGTTTCTCTTCCAGCCCACCAAATTATAGTTCACCCAAATTAAATCAGTAGGACTCAAACGAACTGGTCTTCATCAAGATCTACATGTGTAAGAATTAAAACAAAACAAGACAAAACATGTCCAATCATGTTTAATCACATGTATGGAGTCAAGATTATTAGGCTTGCATTCTTCCTCCAATTACTGGGGTGACATGGGATGTGTTTGTGTTTCTATTTGTATGTCTCTGTACAGTTTTGTGTGTGTGTGTGTCTATGTAGGTGTGTTTGCATATGCATGTTTCTGTGTGTGTGTGCCCATGTGTATATTGTGTATTCATATGTATGCATGGTAAATCTTTTTGTGTTTGTACGCATATGTGTGTGTATGTATGTGTTTGTGTGCCCATGTGTTGTATATGCATTTATGTGTGTTTAAATATATGTATATATCTGTATGTGTGTTTATGTATATTCATGTGTATATTCATATATATATGAAGTGTGCCATTGTGTGTGTTTATATAAGTGTGTATGCATGTGTGATTGTGTATATGTATGTATAAATATGTATGTTTGTGTGTGTACATGATTATCTGTGTATGTGTGTGTGTGTTCAAGTATGTGGTGTGTTTGTGTGTGTGTGTGCTAGCATTAGACTCAAGGAGCAATTTTGCTTCATTTCCTCTTTGACCCACCTGCCATTTTATTCCACTTTTGATCATTACATGCTGCTTACAGCATGAATGTGGAAGATCAATTCTAGTTCAATAATCATTATTAGGTAGTAAGATTACCATTATCACGTCTGTATACATAGGTTTGTTATTGAATATATGTAGCTTTCACTTTGATTTTAAAGTGTCTCAAAAGCTGGAATTTGGCAAATTACATACTATTAGCTAGGAATAATTTATGTGAGATGTTCTTTAAAAGCCTTGAGGAGCAACTATGAAATCTGTCCTCTGTTGTTTGAGAGAATGGCCACACAGTGCAGATAAATAAACCAAGTTGCATAGATCTAGATCGACTTTCAGGACAAAGAAATCAAATGCAGCTAAGCTTCATATTGGGAGAGATAAAATTTAGAGGAGATGGGATAATCGCTACGTTTTATTACTTCACATACTATTATGTCAGGCAATTAATAATTGTGGCACTTGTTGCCTGAGACTTAAAGAAACATTACAATTGTCAACCAGCTTTAATTCCAAGTCCTTCTTTGAGGACTTCTTATTGTTACAAAAACAATTTGGGCTGCACAGGGAAAAAAATGCCCAGAAAGTATATTTAAGTCAAATTCAATCCTAGTTTCCATTATTTTTAAAGTAAAATAATTCAAAGTCATTAATGTATTAATTGGTTTCATGTTAACAGGGGGGGTAATATTAGGCCATCTAATTTATGGCAGGAAATAAGCTTGTTGCCCACAAAAGCCAGCTGTCTTCCTGCCCAGCTGGCTCAACCATCTTGGCTTTCAGAGAACAGCTCAACAACAGAACTTTAAACCATTTTAAATGAATAACCCTCATGCCTAAAATGGAGAAAAGCACAGGGAAGGGCTGGAGCTTGGCATCAGCAGTGCAGGGCACATGGATCATCATAGCTGACTATTAGGGACAGGAGATGGGAGAAACACAAAACACTTTGGAAACCTTCATGGAAGTCACTACCAGGATGCAGATTTATTGATACTGACAACGTTGCTTCCTGATTTTTCCCCCTTCCAATTTCTAACACAGTAAAGTTACTCAGGCATGGAAAAATACATGATCAATTGAGTAACGAAACACCAAAAGCGTCACAGAACTGAATGACCCAGCTTCTGGAGGAGCCTACATCTGAGTGTATAGGCAGGGAGGCAGAGCGGGAGGAGACATGGAGGAAGGGAGGAACCAAGGGGAGGGAGGACTGTTTTCAAAGTTCTTTCAGGAGGTAATTTTGAAATAAATATCCATCGGATTTTTGTCTCATGTATTTCTTTTGAAGGAAAGCCTATGACACACAAGGTTGCCAGAAACCTAGCAAGGTTTGGTGAGTGCCAGGTAGCAGATACATACTTATCCCTTCTAGTCAAGGACACACGGTGAAGTCAAAGTAAATGCTCTTCAAAACATAGGTGGGGGGGGGGGATGGCCTGTTAAGTCTCTTGATATTTTTTGCTAAGAAAAAAAGAGCCTTTGCCATTGGCTTTCCAAGATTTAGTTATGATTGATTAAAAGGGGGAAAAATTAGTTACTTAATGAATGAGTTTTGAGAAAACTCCTACCCTGTAATTAAGGATCACCATTATAGCCAGGCACTGTATTTATTGATAGAAGGGACTTAGCTAGAAATGACACTCAGCATGAGAACTTTGGATGCCTTTGGTGTTTAACCCTAGGCTGGGCTCACCCATCCATTCCATAGCTGGTGCCTAAAAGGACCTTTTACCCCTTTGGCTGTTAAGAAGACATGTGCCTCAACAAGTCTGAGCACACCTTGTTGGCTTCTACAGGCCATAGCTCCTCAAATTGTCCTCTTATTCCAAAGACAAGATTTCCTTCATCTTCTACTTCATCTTCTAAGGATTGTTCTGTCACCATATAAGAAGAAAGAGACTTTCAACTACATCCTTCCATGGGGTCCAGTCCCAACTTAAGCCCGTCTTCACCATTCAGTATACTTTAGATAGCATGGTCTAGGAGGTTTGAGGGCACTCAAGGACCGAAGAAAGGATAGAAAAAAAATGTCTTTGCTAGTGGGAGGCTTTCATAGAAGAATGGCACTCTCCTTAGTGACATGGAGGTAAAAATCCAGACACCAAAAATAGGACAGACATAGCATGAGGCAAGGAGAGGTGATTTTTATAGGAAAAGGGTCTATAGTGACAGAGCCAGCAGTGGGCAGTGACAGGTAGGGAACAAAGCAATAGCAATAACTGAGACTCCATCAAGGGTCACAACATGTTTTGTGGTACTTTTTGACAGCCTGTTGAGGCAGCAAGGAAAGCTAGCCACCTGCTCAGGAACATCTTTTGGTAGACTTTCGGTCATTATTTGTCGCCTCATTTGCATGCACACAACCAATCAAGACCCACTCCTTGTCTATATAAGACCTTGTAAGATGAGAGAAGATAGCTCCTGCCTCTAAGTTCCAGCAGATCCAGACTACACAGCCCTGATATCCTTGTTGTTCCTGCTACAAGCAGGGCTGGCAACCCTGCATTGACTGCAGATACCTTTTGTTCCTGTTGTACCTAGTCTACAGATTTGTTTCTTGGAGGACAGCCCCTACCTGACATCCAGATGCCTGTTAGACACTGTCGCTGAGAGTTCTCTGACATTATTTCCTGTTTTGGTTGTCACCTGTTTGGTGACCTATTACCTGGTTCAAAGTGTTACTCCTATGTGGATAAAGTCCTCCATCCTCATTTATTTACCCTTGACTGTCTCCATCACTTTGTTCATGGAGAGGATAATGGAAATCCAATAAGGGACAGGTAAATCAACACTCTCAGCTCCTTTTCCAATAATCATGAAAGGCCTTGGCCACTATAGCTAAAGAAAGGCCTGCACAGGGAAAGTGTAAGAGACTTGTTTGATTGTGGATGTATGTGGGTACATATTTTTAGATTTGGTTGCACTGTATTTTACCAGAGTGTCCAGACTGAAGATCCAGTTCTGGAATGAGTTGCTTTTATATGCTTTATCCTCATCCATGAGGACATATGACTGGGCAAGTCTAGGGGATCTTATAGTAACTGGGTTCCATGATAGCACAGTAGACATGTCGGCGGTCATTAGTCTTGTCCTCTATGGCATTGTTTCACACTCTGGGTGTGGGGTGCCTACACGTTTTGGAGGTGGATGTAAGCTTTTATTTTAGAAAGAGTTTGTGACTTTGGAGGAAAGGATTCTGATTTGTCTTGAGGAAGGGACTTTTGGTTCCTCTTTCCTTGAGGGAAAACACAGGATCAAGAACAAGAGATTAAAGGAAGATGAAATTGTGCTTCCAAGATCTTCTTCATTTTGGCTCTCTGTATAGTTTGGGTCTCAACTATCCTCCAGGGCCCCAGGTAAAATCCTGGCCCTAAGAATACTGCAATGGAGAGGTGGTGGAGCATCAAGATGCAGGCCTTGTGGGAGGTGCTTAGGTCCTTTCTTCATCCCTTTCACTCTTTGGCTATGAGATGACAAATTTTCTGTCTGATACTATGCCCCAGGGGCAATGCAACTAATTGGTCATGGACCAATGTCTGAGCCAAAATAAACTACTTTCATACTGAGCAAGTTATTGACGGTGTGGGTGTAATGATTTCACTAGATCCAAGATAAATGATTAATGGGTGTTTATGGGGGAACACTTACACAAATAATAAGAAAGACGTGCTGGCGCGCTTCTCTGTCCTTCTGGTTGGATCCACACCCAAGCAAAAGAGTGCATGAGACCAAGACCATGTCTCACCCTTCTCTCTTTCTTCTGTCTGCCTGAAGCAATGCCCAAAGGAGTGTGGCCACCATTATAGGTTCTGCTACACATTATCTCAAGTATTAGAAAACTAACAGTGCCATTTTCTCAGCCCGAACACAGACCATTTTCTACTTGCTCCCCCCCCCCACACACACACTACACTCACATTCAAAACTTTTCATAGGTATAGACTGAGTTCAGTGCACAGTGACAGGTGAATAGTCTGGGCTATGAATTACAATAGGAGAGATTATTCAACTTTAAAATACTTCAGGTGATTAAGAAGTCTTAGGCGGGGAAAATTAGAACGTAGAAATAAATATCTTTTAAGATTAAAAACTTAATAATTATAAGAAACATGCCGATTGTCACCAAAGAGATACATTAACAAGGAAGTGACATGAAAATTTGAAAACTATGTTTGTTAAATGAGTTTTTTTTAAAATTTCACATAATATTGTTATATCCTGTATTTTAAACCTATAGGAAATTAACTGAACTGAAGATATAGCTATATAGGGACTGAGATTGTATCTTAAGTAATTAAGTTTATAGAATGTGTAGCAAATATTTACTAAGAAAGGATGAGGAAACTGGAGGGCATTTGAACATGGGAGCATGATGGGAGCTGCCCTTTTCATCCAGCTTCATTCTAAGTGGATGCAAGAGTCACTTTCCAGGCTAGCATCTCTATTGGATCCCAAGTGCTTCAGTAGTCTAAGAACCACCCATGGCTGTGTTCCTGTGAAATAAAATGTTTCATACTCGTCATTCCCTTAGGTCAAATAAAAAGCATTCACAGATGCTCTGGGGCCTTGAGTTTAGTGAACACACAGAGAGGGTACTTCTTGAGAAAAGTTGATGATGAAATGATGCAAAATGGCTAAACTAGTATTTTAATGAGCTGGAGACATTGTCATGTCTGCCTCACCCTCCAGCCACCCACTTTTCTGAAATATGTTGAGATCAAAAGTCCCAGGGTGCTCTCAAGAAAGTTACTGTGCTCCCTGTTCTATGAACCTGTGAAAATACCCTAATCACGTGGAGAGCTGAATAATTTAATGAGATAATGGTGCACAAATATCCTATTGCCATGCAAAATCAGAGTAATGGCAAATAATGTGATTTGCTTGCCTTCCAGACTCAAGAAGAGCCCTTATTTTTAAAAGAAAGAAAGCAGGAAAAAATTCTTACTTTTGATACAGAGCAAGGTTTTGGCACCTCTTCAGAAAATGCATTTGGAAAGTGTGATTTTTTTTCTAACTTACTGGGTTAAAAGATAAGAAAGATAAGAAAGGCTCAGTGCCACCAGGGGCAATTTAATACTCAATTTCAAAGACAACACGAGTTTGAAATTTTGAAGCAAAGAAACTGGTAATACATAATTTAATCTAGTTCTCAAATGCTACATTTTAATTTGGACTGTTTAAACGTCACTCAGGAGACAACACGAACATGAAAGCTCATCACAGATCACAGGATGAATCACTTTGTTCTCAGGCAGCTTTATTAAACCCAGACAGTTGAATGACAAGTAAGGAAAGTGATCATGGGAACCACATTCTTCCTGCTTAGGAGGGATGGCAGTATTTTGTTTAGCCATTGCAACTAGAATGGTTGTTTGAATCATCCAGAAAGAGTGACATTCATTTTTTAGATGTGTCTCTTCAGATGAGAATTTATTTGCTGTTTCTGATAGAGCTACCCTACTGTGTGCTTCATTTGTTGAAACATAAATTTAGAAATATCAGAAGAAATGCCTAAGCTAATTCTGGGAAGGTTACGTAGACAAATACATTGTCTTAGTTAATTTTCTATTCCTAAACAGAACAATCTAGTCTGTGTAATTTTAACAGAGAAACCATTTATTTTTGTCCAGTTCTGAAAGTTAAGAAGTCTAAAGCCAAGAGATACATCCAGTGATGCCCCTCAGTAAGTCAGGATTCTCTGTGGATTCCTGAGATGAACTTCACTTCCATGGAGGTCATAGAGATGGACGTCTTCTGAGGAAAACAACATGAGTTGTGTGCACCCTAGGCAGGTCACCACTGAGCTACAGTCATGGCTAACTCAATAGATTTTGATGAAGATAATTATCAAAAGAGTTGTGTTTGCAAACACCTCTTGGCTTCTGACAAAGATTTTCTTTTCTAATTAGAAAAGAAGTGAGACCAACATGGACAATGTAATGAAAGCTTCATACATCTCTTTAGTTTTTAAAGAGCTGATTCTTATTTTTCAGAATATATCTTCATATTTGAGTTATATTATTAAAGTGGTTTTCTCTTTTCATTTATAAGAAATCTATTACGAGTTTGTTTCTTCTAATAATCCAAATCACTGTCCAATAACGATTAATTTAAATTCAACAGATATGAAGAATTCATACATAAATATAGTGTACTTTTTCTGATACATACAGTAAACATGTTTCTATACTGACGCACACATATACACACAAATAGATTTAGAAACAATATGTAAAAGATAGCAATTAAAGAATAAACTTTTAGAAATTAATAGCAGTGTTTAAACTGTAAATAACAGAACAATAGTAAACAATAGGATTGTGATTTTATTGAAAGCTAAGTATTTGCTTGCAATTTTTCTTAATACTTGTAGATAGGCTAGCAGTGCTAATGTTTATTATTAATACATTAATATTCTCAAATAGGACTTTCTTTGTAAAGTTTTATTTGTTCTTTGAAAATGTCAGACACATTACAAATTGTCTCTACCCTATCCACTCCACAATATCCCCTTTATCTCTCCTTAACATTCCTCATCACCTTCCCATCCACTTCTTTGTTCTTTCTCCTACATCCTTCCCCCTCTCCCCATGCTCTCAATTTACGCAGGAGATCTTGTCCTTTTCCCCTTCTCCATGGGACCATATGTGTCTTTCTTAGGGTCCTCCTTGCTTCCAAGCTTCTATGGGGTTGTGGATTGTAGGCTGATTATCCTTTGCTCTATGTTAATTATCCACTTATGAGTGAGTACATACCATATTCTTTTTCTGTCTGTGATTTACCTCACTCAGAATAGTTTCTTCTAGTTCCATCCATTTGCCTGCGATTTTCAAGATGTCATTGTATTTTTAGCACTGAGTGGTACTCTCTGTGTAAATGTACCACATTTTCTTTATCCATTTTCAGTTGAGTGTCATATAGGTTGCTTCCAGGTTCTGGCTATTGCAAATAATGCAACTACGACCATAGTTCAATAGATGTACTTGTAGTTTGAATGTGCCTCATTTGCATATATGCCTTAGAGTAGAATTGTTGGATCTTGAGGTAGACTGATTCCCTTTTTCCTGAGGAACCACCATACTGATTTTCAAAGTGACTATTCAAGTTTGCATTCTGACCAGCACTGGAGAAGAACACAAGGGATCAGGAAGGTCAAGTTGGGGGAAGAACAGAGAAGAAGAACAAGTAAAGGTATACCTTAATAGAGGTAGTCATTATGGGCTTAACAGGAAACCCAGCACTTGGAAAATCTCCAGGAATACAAAAGGATGACCTCAACTAAGCATCTAAGCAATAATGGGAAGGCTACCTTAAATACCCTTCCTCTATAATGAAACTGATGACTACCTTAAATGCCATAACAAAGCCTTCATTCAGTATCTGAAGGAAGCAGAAGCAGATATTCACAGCTAAACACTGAGCTGAACTTCTGGAATCCAGTTGGAGAGAGGGAGGAGTGATGAGCAAAGGGATAGAATCAGCACTTATACTTAGTGCACAAATTTGCTTTGGGAGCCCATTCCTTGGATACATGGGGGCAGGGCCTAGGTCCTTTTCCAAATGATGTGACAGACTTTGATGATCCCCCATTGGAGATCTCACCCTCTCTGAGGAGTGGATGGGTAATAGTGGGGGGGGGGGAGGATGGAAGGATAGTAGGGAGGGACAACTGGGATTGGTATGTAAAATAAGATTGTTTTAAGTTGAATAAAATTAATTTTAAAAGATTCCTCATCACATCACCCTCTCACTTTCACGCTTTCCTTTTAGACTTTTAATTTACTTTTTCATCTAACTTTTAATCTACTGAGTTCAGTAAGTGCAACTAAAATGCATGTAGGCATTTGGCCATCCATGAGGGCATGAGGAATTTGCCAGTGGCTGTACCTCTAGAGAAAAGCAAACCTCTCCCTTATGCTTCCTGTCTGCTTGCCCACAGCCATCAACCTCTAGCAAATTCTCAGGCAGTGACAGGGCCTTGGGAAGCCCTCTCCCCTCCAAGCTGACTTGTTTTTCTAGAAAAGGCTTCTTTAATATCAGATCAAGGGCCACCTGTCTTAAATCTTCCATCTTCAATACAAGAATCAATTCCTTCCATATGTCTGTTTCTGAAATAGGCACTTGATATACAAATATAATTGAAAGTAGCAGCATGTCCATTATACAGCATACTACCTACACTGCCTAAAACTTCCACTTGAGTTAACTTTTGTATGGATATATCCATCCATAAAACTCATTTGTCTATACCAACAAAACATGCAGAAATAGGGATATGGTCACAGAAACCTATATAAGCCTGTATCTATATGTTATATTTACCAAGTGGTCATTATCAAGAGATAAGTATATCACATTTGTCAATGTATATCTATTCCTTGGTACCTTGAAAAGCTCAAATATTGTAGCAGGAGAAACAGTTAAGGGAAAACTAGCTAGGAGATACAAACCCTATACAACTCAGAATGCTTTATATCCAGAGATGTAGTCAAATCTATCAGTTTCCATGCCTCTTCCTTTGAGGATCTAGCAAAATATATTTCAAAAATTTTGAATTTAAACATATTTAACCATAACCAAGTATCATACTTGTATATTTTTCTTTACTTTAATATAGGTTGTTTTGTAACCCAGGGGTTTACAACTGGAATCTGATCTTGTACTTTTCCTATACTGCTGTTTTCACAAATGTTGAATTACAGGCCTTCCTAAAAATATTCAATTAATGTATGTGTATATTTTAAAAGCAAGTACTCGTATATCTTTAGAAATAGACATTCACTGTTCATTTTCCTAATTGGTCCTTTTATGGCACCCCAGAAAATGAAGGTTCAGAATGTTTCCATTCTATTTTCTTTCTCACGTGCTGTTACTATTTTCATCTTCTTTATTTCATCTTTATGCCTTTGTTTGGTTCTTCTGAGATAATTTTAGGTCAGAGTTTATTTGAACAGTGACCTCAGAAAGTTATGAAATTTAGGAAACATAAAAGCCAAAGGGAGTATCTTGTTGATCAGGTCATGGGTTAGGTACATTACTGGATTGATTGTGGTCCAGGAACAGCTATGTTCTTATTCTGACTCCAGCATCCTTTAAATAAGACCTAGTTTAGAAAAGCAAGCTTTGTGGTTTAAGGATGCTTATGAGGGTCATCCTGGGTGAAGGTTGCCCCTCAATCTAGTGGTTGGTCAAGTGAAGACATAAAAAGATGGACAACAGGAAGTAGAAGGCCACCCAAAGTGGATGTCAGAGCTTTAAGTGATGCATCCCCAAGCTCAGGGACACCTGGTAGCAGAATCCAAAAGAGACAATGGGACAATGGTAGGGGGTCTTCTCTGAGAGCATTTTCCAGAGTATAGCCAAGTTGGCTCTTGGATTTCAATCTGCTTTCAGAACAATTTCAACCAAATTGAGGTAAGACACTGATAGTAATTTGTTAAACCTAACCTACAATTTTAAGGAAGAGTTACTGGAATTTGTCTTCTGGCTTCCCCATGGTGCATGGCAAGCATTGCCTGGCATTAATGACCACTCTGATAGACTGCACAGTGAGGCAGCTGTGCTTCACTGATGCCAAAGAAGGCAGAGACCTGGACACGGTGGGAGGAAAGGAAGAGAGCAGAGGGAGGGAACTGCAGCCTTGCATAGAGAGACAGCGAGAAAGTGCAGTAAACACACTTGCCATAGCAATTACTACTGTTCATATGGATAGTGCTCATTTAAATTTGTTGTATATCTTTTGAAGTATTTTCATGATTCTATCTGAAATCATTTTCCTTCCAATATAAATAATAACTAACCATATATTTTAGTTTGGTCAAATGGCAAATATGTTCTCTTAGTTTACATGAAAATGTTTTTGCTTCTGATCAGTTTTGAACCTCCAATTTCAGTTGATAGCTTATGGCAGGGGTGGGAATATAGACTTTTATTTAAGGGGCAGGCTACTGGAAGATTGACCATACATACATGCTCTAGTGAATATATGGGCAATGTAAATGGGACTTTGTCTTTTTTTCCTTTTGTTTGGTGGATGCCACAAGGGTAGGGGTGTGGGCCTGGGAGAAATAGGAAGTAAGAGTGATCAGGGTACATTATGTGAGCTTCCCAAATAATTAATAAAAATATTAAGTTAAAAAGAAAATGTTTGTAAATTACTCTTTATTTGAGAAAAATTTCATAAATGTAGATCTCTAGGTTTGTTGTTATTATCTTTCACCATTTCCCAGACATTTTATTTCCCTCTGTCTGGTATTCTTTGTGGAGAATGGTAGCTGACTTCATATATGTGTGTGTGTATATTTGAAATTTTTCAGGGTAACAACTTTTACCTTGGATGTTGCTCTGTTTGATTACCTGTGTTTGGGCTTTGCTTTTTGCATTTTATAAACATTTGACTATTTAATTTAAAATTTTCAAATCCATGCTTTTCTTCAGTCTTGTGGCAAGTCTCATCCTTATTTGTCAGTTTTGGCTGCTGCTTAATTACATTCTTCATTTCAATTAGTTGATTTTTCAGTGTGGAAATGTGTTCATACGTTTAACCTAAGCAAATTGTTATCTGGTGATGTCCAGTTCTGCCCCTGGTGTTTCCAGCATCTGGGCTATGTGTGAGTATGCTTTGCTGGTTCATTTCCCCTTTATTTGCAAACAATGGATACTGATGCTACAAAAAGGTCATCATCCCCTAAAGGGGGACCTACTTGTGCTCTGGTAAGAAATAAAATTAAACTCCAGAGCTCAGCATTGTGTCATGCATTGTGTCACAGCATTTAAGGAACAGAAGGATTGTGGTTCTAGGCTAATCTGTGCTACATAGCAAGATTCTGTCTCAAAAAAACAAACAAGTAAACAAACTACAAAGAAATAAAGAACAACAAAAAACAAAATCACATTCCTTTGATTAGAAAAAGATCTCTTTTGTGTTTGAGGCAGCTTCAGCAGCCTCTGCTGGCTTCTTAAGTGATGGAAAGCCTTTGAGAGGATCATCAAGAGTCTTGAGTTCACCTTCATGGTGAGTCCTAATGGTCCATCTTCTCTTTACTAAACACTGTTGACAGTTCACACCTGCAGCTCTTGGCTGCTGTAGTTGAGGTGCTGGAAGTTGGTGGTCCTCCAGGGAAAAGGATAAGAGAACTTGGGTGGTCGTCCAAGCTGTTTGCTCTCTGTGAATAAGATTGTTCAACTCACAGATGACCTATTAGCTGCTCCGTGCTTTTCCTATTCTTGCTTCTTTGATCTGAGTCTTACCTCCAAAAAACAGGATCATTGTTTTAAGTGAGAAATCCCTGTAGCTTGTGTATTTTTAGGGAATGAGATCATCAGGGAACATGAGAACATTTATCTCTGAGTGTCTCTGCAGCCTCATAACCATTAATGCTAAGACTATAACGGACATACATCTTATAAAGGTAGAAGAGCACAGAAAACAAAATCCAGATTCTTCAAGGGACTGCTACTATATTATCTAGTCTGCTCTGATTTAAACTTTTACAACACTGCACAAAAGCATGCTGGGTAACTATTTGTTTTAGTTGATTACTATTTAATAATTTTAAACAAGTATTAACTTATTATCACTGTGTACACTTAACTATTTTAAGTTCAAAGATTAGATGGGTGGAGAAGGTGACAATAAAAACATATAGACAGACAAATGGTAGATAGCAGGGAGCTATAGACAGATGAATTTCCTCCTTTTCTTAGTAAATCTATAATCGATTTAATAATTTTAAAAAAGTAATAACTATGAGAAATGAGACAAGAAATAAATGTGAATTATATCATGATTATAAGTTTTATGGATAATGTAATGACATAATGAAAATTCACAGTGTAAGAGATACTATCTAAATGAGGTATTACAGCCGTTACTATGATAGAGTTATTTGCAACCAAAAATCCTACCAAGATTAGTTAGTCTCATATGTTTTAATGATCTCCTCAGGGGGAAGCACTCATCTATTCAATATGTTTATTCATCCAATGTATCATAATCACCTTTATAAGTCCCACTACTAACGCTATATGCACTTGTCCACATATAGAATGTTCTAGTCAATGACTAAGAAAGCAAATTCTCTGTTTTTATGAGGGCACCATTATCAAGCAAATAACAGACTTGAGATACTTGCTTTCACAAATATTTGTGTTTTTATGTGAACATGAAACATAATGGGCTTTCCTTCTGATAGTTTTCAAGAAGAAACTAGGCCATGTTTTGTTGTGGTGTTCTAGTTCTGTTGTTTTAGCCAAAGGTATTAGAGGATTCAATTATCCTAAGTCATTTTTAAGATTACATGCTTTCCAGTTGCACATTTATTTATGATCTTACTCTGAAACAAGCCAGCAAGAATAATGCATCTCTGAAATGCTTTCTTTATAAAAAACAGTAAGATCATGGGTTTTAAACACTAGATGCTTTGTGAAAAATCATGTTTTGTGACAAAGCCATTATTGTAAATGTGAAATATCAGTTTATTCTGAAGCATCATTAGGTAAGAAAGCATTATAATTTTTAATATCTGCCTTAACACAATAACATACTACATTCTATAGCAAGAAAATAAGTCGGAACCTATAAATATATGTAAATATACATATTTTAGAAAATAGCATCATGATTTAAGAACCCAATAAAATATACTAAATCCCACTGCTTGATGGAAATAACAACCCGTTACAAAATAATTGGAGGGTAAAAATATGGCAATGGCAACAAAATAGCATTTGAAGAAGGAAAACTAAAAAAGAGAGGGTACCCACGTGTAAGGAGAATGTTTTAAAGTTCTGGAAGACATAACAACAAAAGCAGTCAAGGTACTGCCATGTTTTTTCTGATTCTGCTGGAAAGGAAGTAAAAGCCTCACACATGCTAAGACTGAACTTCACAACGAGCCACACGTCCTGCTCAGTTCTACTGTGTGCTTGAGCATTGAAAACAAATGTGAATCTTATTATCAAAATATTCAAAATAACTCTACAGTAACATAAGGAACTGTACTGTACAAGTTTTGCTAAAATCCATCACCTTATAAAGTCAAGATTATAAAAGGAGAACGGCACATGGTTCCAACTATAGGAAATAAGGCAGTAATCTCATAGTGCATCTATAGTGTGTGAGGTCTTTTATCGACTTGATAAAGAATTTCTATTTAAATAAGAAAATGAGAATTAACCAATAAATTAAACAAGGACAATAGGTAAACTGTTTGGAAAATCTAACTTTGAATTCCCATTTCACATGTAATAAATTTCAGATGGGCTAAAGAGTTATAGTTGATAAAACAACCATAAAATGTTAGGCAAAAACAAAATGAAACAACAAATCATTCAGCATTATTTTGTAACTTCAAAATGATGACTGCATCTAAAGATGGTACAAAATACCAGAAGAATTATGATAATGTATTAATAAATTCAAGTTTTCTAAATCACAGTATTTCTTCTTGAAGAAAAGACATAAATTCAAGAAACAAGTATGAAACTGGATATACTTTAACTCATATCACAAAATGTTAATTTCCTTAATGTGTAAACATTTCCACCAGTCACTAAGGAAACAGAGTTATAAAAAGTGTGATTATATGGAAAGGCAGTTTGTAGAACATTAAATGCAAAGACTTATCTCTTTCCCTAAAGTGAAGACAAGATAAATGTTATTTATAATAAAGGAAATGCAAAATCTATTGTTATACTGATAAATCGTTTTTTTCTTACAGATACAAGCAAACAGCAAATGGTTAGCTAAAACAAAGACCTTTGAACTCATTGCAGAAAATGTAAGTTGGTTCAACTTCATGGGAAACCAATTGATACTATTTATAAAACCGTTATTTTTTTTAAACATTGTTATTCTTTATTGCTATCCATACCTCACGGTTGATAATATAGACTACATGAATACATGCATAAAGTAGTGATGCTTAGTTTTCTTCACTTAATTGTCTTTTCTATCGCACTTGTCAGGAAATCTGTTTACATCACCAAAGGTTGAATAATAATGCTAAATCATGGCCAGGTAATATGGCACATACCTTTAATCCCAGTACTCAGGAGTCAAAGACTGGGGTACATCTTTGATTTAGAAGGCAATGTGTTCTACATAGAGAGGTCCATACAGCCAGGACTTCAGTGAAACCCTGTCAAGAAAGAATCTCTAAGGTATTTTGTGGGAATATAGATGAAGAGGATTCTATTTTTTAACAAACATTCCATAATGGATTAAATCATGACTAAAATTTGTGAGGTGAAGCCACTAGCCCAAGTACTTCAAGAATGTAATTATGTTTAGAAGAGGAGATTTAAAGGGGTAGTTAAGAGGAAATTAAGTCATATAAGAAGATCTCCGTCCAGTGAGATTGCTGTCCTTATATGAAGATATTATATGGAAATAGAACCCATGCTCTGAAGAGTGCCATTGTGATGGATATTATGGAGACTTTCATCTGAAGGCAAAAGCAAACTGCTTCAGAAGATGTCAAGCATGCTCATACCTTGAACTTGGATTTCTAATATCTAGAGCTGTGGGGACACAGAAACCTTTTGTAAAATACCTGGTTTGTGAGGTGAGAGTTACTATGGTGACTCCATCTGACCAATACATGAACAGTTCTGTAAAAATCACATTTATATGCATACATATGTATTTCCTTGAATGTTTTTAAAAACTAGTTGACCTGGATAGATGCAGTGGAATCTCTGGTTAAAAGTAATACTGTATTGTTGATGAAAAGATGAACATGGCACTTCTGGAAGTTCCAGAAGCATCCCCTGTCTGTTTATTGGCATATGGCCTGGATATTATATGAACTGTATCACCAAGGTACAAAATGACTGCCAAATGACATCCTAGTATTTACAAATGAACACATGACAACTATCACATTATTTGAAGTGTCTATTGCACAGGACAAAAGTGGTACAATATTGGAAATGAGAACATTCTTTTTCTAGCCAACAATTAGTACTAGTTCACAAAGACACATGTTCAGAAGTTACTGAAGCTATGGACATGAATTAGCTCTGTCCTGAGCAGGGCAATGCAGCTACATTGCAATTCTGTTGATTATGAAGAGATGGTATAAAGTTAACAAACACAAAAGAGAGGAAACAGGAATCTCCTATTTTATTTCTGAATTTCCTGTCCAAGAGAATGATCTTCAGGAATGAAAGAGTGGAGAATATAATTGTGTATGGGCAATTGAAACTGAAAGGTAAGTGTAGAGATTTCAAGAGAGCACCCAGCTACTGAAAATGAATGCAGTTTTCTAAACCCAGATGAATTCTAAGGTGGTGTGTAAACTGGCAGCTGAGGACCCTAGGCTACCACCATTAATCGTTTAACCAATGTGAGGGAAGAATAAATGTTGTCCTGTCTTCAATGGTTTCTGAAGATTTCTTCTGTGAAACAAAGTGTATGTTCTTTTCCTTTTATTCTTTTGTTTCTCAGACTGGTTATGTGATTCAAGAATGTAAAGGCAACACTCCATAGAAAATAATGAACTGAGGAATTTTACATCAATAAATATGAACCAGATTACATTCACGTGGAATGGATGATGGCAGGGCAATTCACAGGGAATTGATTGCAGACCAAGAGTAAAGTTGGTGTGTTACTTTTCTCTGCTATAATAGATTGCTCTGTTCCATATCTCTTCTTTTTTATTTATTCAGTTTTATATTAATATATTTACTCCTATAAATACTTACCTTTACCTCATCCTTGTGTGAAATTATATAGATTCTAGACATAACGAGAAAATTAACAAATCAGCTAATATTGAATGAGTATTGTGCAGTCCCTAATACTGCAGTATTCGCAGCTAGGCAGAAGCAATAGATAAATACAGTGGGAGCAATCACTGGTTGCTGAGTCTTACCCATTGGAGAAGTTTGGTATCAGTGATCTCATTGAAGGGTGCTTGTGAGGCTTTGTGAACCTCCTCTCCCCCCAGGAACATGACTGATTTCAAATGACTATAATTATCTGTAAGTGGTGTAAGAGATGCTCCTGAAGATTCTGCAATGTGAACCAATAAGATTTGCAATAGAGAGTGCTATGGCAGAAGGCATAGGGAATTCAGGCGTAATACAATGCAAGATCTAACCTAATCTATGTTATCAGGCACACAATATGATTTAGCAGAAGTGACATTATCCTGCTTAAGCTGTGAAGATGAGTAAAACAGCAGGTGGTAAAATAAATAATGTATTTTGCAGATAAAAGGAACAAGTACCTTCCAAATTCTAGAGTCAAAATTCAGTTCTAGGAATGGACTAGAGCACAGATTGAGTATGGGGGTCTATATTATGAATATCCTGAGTGAATGGTATAAAGCCATGCAATTACCAAGGCAAAGTCTATACTTTATTCTCTGAATAATGGAAGCAAATATATATTCTTAGTGCTAGAGTGGAACATAATCAGGTTTTCTTTTTTTTTTTTATTTTTGGAAAGACTTCTTAGGGTGGAAAATGGATGGAAGGGGCTCCATCTGGAGACAGGAAGCTTGATGAGAAAGCTGTCACCATGGTAAGATATTAGTGGCTTTCAGAGTAGGAATTCAGAAGGGAACATGTTTATGAACTGTTTTCAAGGTCATAACTGGGATTTGTTACATGAGGTAAATGATGAAGGGACAGTCATGGTAAATTTCTAGGCTTCCAGGCATTCACTCCTGTTTGGTATTTGTCACACTCACTGAGTTGAATAACTGGACCTCAGTAAGTCTGGATTTTCAAGAGTAGGTGAACTCGCTCTTCTGTTCAGGAGAGATCAGGCAATATTGTGTAAATGAATCCTTTTTATACTTTTGTTTAAGTACTACATGGATATTATAATCCAAAATAAACATATGCATGACAATATTCATTGTTGAACTTTGAGCGATGCCCTTCATAGGCTCAGATTTGAACACGTGGTCATGTTTCTTTACTCATCTTCACAGTGTACGCAGGATGATGTCACTTCTACTAAATCAGATCATGTGTCTGATAATGTAGATTAGGTTAGAGCTTCCGTATTACTATGCCTGAATTCTCTCTGCTGTCTGGGAAGGTTGTAGAGCCTTACTATAGGATGTTTTTAATTCAGAGCCCAGTCCTTGCTCTCTAGGCTTTTTGACTGCAGGGTCATGTGATGAAATGGCCTCATGCTACTACACCATGCTTTTCCCACCATGATGGGACTGCAAATGAAGACAAATAATTTGTGTGTTGCTTTGGATATAACAGAAAAAAATCAAAACATTCGCAAACCTTTCCTACCTACTCCATGCCACCACACAAATTCTAAATTAATAGCCCTTAAAGTGGAATGAATGGAAATCCATAGAGATAACATGTAGATTAGTGAGGGATCCTGAGGAATAATAGCATTAGATAGGGAATAATAATCCTACAGGATGACTAAAGGAGTGCAAGCAAATCCAGTGGGAAAAATAAAAATAATGGTGTGCTACAGCAATAAAGTGAAAAAATCTTTTAAATATGAGGAACTTATTCATACTGAAAGATGGGGGGGGGGAGTGATGCCCATCATACTGAATGCACAGATGAGAATGTAGAAAGTTTCCAAGCAGCTAGAACAAAACACCACTCCCAGAATAAAAAAAAATATTCTATATGGCTAAACACATAATCCTGCACATAGGTTCAAATAGTCAATTAGAAAATTGTAGCACAGGATTTGGTGTGCTTATGTGTGTTTTGTGCACGTGTTTGTTGTTGGTGATCCACCCAGAGATTTGTACAAGCTCAGCCTTACACATAATACATATGTACTCTGACATGAGATATATTGATAGTCCTTTTATACAATATTTGTTTAATCAAAATATACAAAAGACTTCAGAGTCAATGTGACCCACAGCACAAGGCATTCCTATAGTAACAGACATAGAATCATGCAGGTATTGTTTCTGAGTCTGGGCAACTGAAAAAATTAAGAGCTATCATTGTAAACAGGAAAGGCTAGAAAATATACATGCTAAAGGAAATATACGTTGAAGCAAATCTTATTCAGTAATTAAAATAATATTAATGTTACCAAAAATAATAAATTCCCTCAGTTAATCAGAGTTTTTCCAAAGAAACTACTTTCACCAAGGACTACTCTTTGTATTGGTACTTTTAACAGAAATATCAAAAGTTCAAGTAAAGAGTAGACTGTAGAATTATGACTACTAGAAGACATAAGATAGGGACCATACTGAGTGACCTGAAAGATCTATATTAATTTTGCCATGTAGGGTTTAAATTTACCTAGTAAATTAAAAACATAAGCATTAGTTCATCCCAAGAAAGAGACATGCTTTTGTTTGTTTGTGGATTCTGAAACTATATAATCTATACTTAGGTTTTCCTATATTTTACTCATTTTATTTTACAGCCCTAACAGTTTTTCAGTAAGAACTTGTATTATGGTCATTCTAGTGCTGAAAGTAATGTCAGTTGTATAGAAAGATGGTAGATGATAGACAGACAGACAGACAGACTGATAGAGAGATACATACATACATATATATATATATACATACATACATACATACATAATACATAATACAAAGATGATGGATAGAGAGATGATAGATAATTTAGAGATGGATAGGTGGATGGGAGATAGAATAGCAACATAAAGATGCACATACACAACAAGGGAGGAGAGAGAATAATAATGCATAAATTATAGGTCAATATAGACATATAGCTGTAGTACTGAGAAATACATTCAAACATATAGATGTGTTTAAACTATTAAATCTTAACATTTAGATATTATAACACAAAATACAAGGAAGCTACTAAAAAATCTGGTGGTGGTACCAAAAACATAAATGTCATATTATCATCAGAATATATATATATATATATGTTTGGATCACCCACAAGGCCTCAACTTTATAAAGAACCATAGGCAACTGAGGAAAGCTGGGAGCAGAAGAGGTTTCTTCCTGAGGGAAGAGCACACTAATTGATTGTCCAGTGCCAAATAGTCAGTCCTGAAAAGTAAATACAAGTAGTAGTTTATGAAATAAAAAAGTTATATTTAGGAATATATGTATATATACATATATGCTTACAATAACAATTAATTAAAGACAAGACCAGAAATTTGAAGGAGACTAGAGAAAGGTATTTGGCAGGTTATTGAAAGGAAGAAAAGCAAGGGGAAAATGTAATGAAATTATTATCTCAAAACTAAAAATGAACAAAAACTTAAATAAAAACTTTGCTTAGATACAGAATCATGTCAACAATACTTTTTATCCTGATTAAAATCTCAATATTTATCTAATCATTACTTTGAAAATCTTTAGGAAAATTGAGATGCAATTCTTTTAATGAAAAAAATTGTACTAAAACCAGAAAATCATTTATTAAAAATGATTAAAAAACTCTTTTTCAGTATTTCAGGCAATTTTATAAAACCACTGAAAAATAATGGGTTAAAAAGGAAAAGAAATAAAATTTTAACCAATTGACAGAATTTGTACAAAGCAATCTGTTTCTTGTATGTGATGCCATTTATATTTGACAGTAATGAGACATTCTAGACTTGTTTCTCCTCTCAGCTGCCAGAAAATGGGAGGCTGTACCTATACTGGAACTTGCTTCAGAACATCTACCCACAACATTTTATTTCAGCCAAACTCCTAGTGCCTTTTGATTCTGCCAGGAAATGAAGGAAAGACGCCTAAGTGAGTGTTTGAGTGCCGCTAAGCAAGGCTGTGTGTTTTCTATGGCTCTTTGTCATTCAGGTCCAAAATAACTCACTACTCTTAAGCAAGGATAAGCTTTAAAAATTAGTTCATTTCCCTCTATTTCAAGCTTTAGTGTCCCCAGCAGCCAAACCAAGCAAAGAGCTCTGTTTGAAAGAAACCTTAGAGCAGACAGCAGATCCCAGCCACAAAGGGTCCATTTGTGAAGGCATTGTCACCAAGACAGCTTTTGATTCCATCCATACCTTATGACTGAGCATAAAAGTCATAGGAGTCAAAGTAGTCCTGTTCAACATATATTTTTGGAAAATATGTGCAGAACATCTTTCAGTAAAGTTTATTATATGTAAGAAAATGGCTAAACATAAAATCCTGGCCATAATAAAGAAGAGGACCACATGGTAATAACTGTGTGTTATATCCATCCATCTATCTGTCTATCTCTCTATATCTATATCATTTTTATCAATACCTGTATCTGTATCTATAGCTATATAAGCATTGCCTGTGCCTGGCCCACAGGTCATTGTTTCTAATTCCATCCCCACTAAAAGGACCCACAGTCCAGTAAGTTATGAGACACAGAGTATCATTTAGTATCGGGGAGAAAACAAAACAAAAAACAAACAAACAAAAAAGGTGTTTTAACGTGATATGGGAAGAGTGCGGCAAAACATTGCCTTATAATAAATGTGGGGGTCGAGAATGCATGCAGTTGTCACTTATGCACACACACGAGTGTGTGTGGGGGGGGGGAGCGGGGCAACTGGTTGGCAGTTGTCAGGACAACGGGAGTGAGAATGAGGTGAGAGTGGGTAATTGAGGAGAAGGCTATGGTCACAATGCTATGCGTGCATGGGAAAAACTGAAAAATTAAAGATAATAGAACACTCAACGTTCCAAAAATTATATAGAACATTGTTGCGAGACATTTGAACATGCTGTGAGAAAATGCAGTATGTTTTACCTTGCCTGATTAGGCACATTCTGATTGGTCTAATAAAAAGCTGAATGACCAATGGATAGGCAGGAAAGGAGAGGCAGGACTTCCACAGAGATATAGGAACTCTGCAAGGAATCTGAGGCACAGGGAATTGGGCAGTGAGATAGAAGCTAGTTGGACATAAAGTACAGAGTATAGGTAATAAACCATATGGCAGAACATAGATTAATAAAAAAAAATAAATAGGTTAATTTAAGTTACGGTATCTAGTTGGGAATAAGCCTAAACTAAGTCCATACTTTCATAATTAATAAGAATTCCCCATGTCATTAATTTGGAGCTGTCAGGCCAGAGAAAGTCTGACTACAAGGCATTATAAAGATACAGGAACAAAAATTAAGGGGCTCCCTCTAGAAAAATCAAGTAGAATTTGAGCGCTTAACTCATTAGGAATGATGACGACACTTAGAATCTTTCTGCCTGTTCTTCCTCAATTTCTTGCTGAAGTATCAAGTGAGGTTGGATGGATGTACATATGAACAAAGTGAAATGAACTTAGTAGAGTGTGTATGTGCGTGCGCGCGTGTGTGTGTGTGTGTGTGTGTGTGTGTGTGTGTGTGTGTCGCGGGTAGAGAGAAGGGAGAGAATGATGTAGATGTAGCACTCATGTTTGACATCCTCAAAAAGCAAATTATTACATAATAAAAGAAATTTAAATCATTATACAAAAGAATAATCTATTAGTTCTCATCAAAAATAGATAATAATAAATAAAAAATTAGGTGCTAGATATAATAAATAGATAATAGGTAGACAAATAGGGTGGGCATTTAAATTTTAAATATATAGAGATTGATGTAGCTGGAAAATCAACATTTTAAGTCATCATAGTAAAAACTGTATCAAGCGAGAACTATTAGTAAGATATTAATCTACAAAATGGGATTTTCTTTTAAACCAAGTGGGATTTTTTTAAAAATTTAGTTTGAGTTGTAAAATTTTCTAGGAGCGGGGCATAAAATGACATACAGATTCTACAAGCAAGTTGCTGGTTAGCAACTGAACAGTAAGAAATTGGATAACATATTGACTGTCATCTCAGTCAACATCAGCAATGAGGACCAGCAGATGACGTGTCTCCAGATAGGCAAACTCACTAAAAACATTCCGTCACTCTGGAGCTCCTCAAGCACTGACCAAATCAAAGGAAAAACAGTATATTTGCAAAGGGAGAGACCTTGCTGACTAACAATGTTTGTCAGGAGGGAGAAGCAGGACTATGGATGCAGATTTTAAGAGGACATCCTGAGCTAAATAAATAGTGTGCTCTAGTCCACTCTGGACTATAGTGGGAGGTCCTGTCTCAGAACAACAAAGTTAATGTAAAAAAGACAACAAAAATCTTTTATTTAAAATTAAAGAGAACTGGGAAATGTGACAACTAAGTACAACAATTAATTCTACACTGGAATCTATGGGGGCGATACACAATTAACACAGATGAGACAGAAATAGCTGCTTATCATTTGGAAGTGTTCCATAAAGAGTGATGGATTTAGGAGATCATGCAACAATAATCCTGTTCCTAAGAAATGTACACTAAAGTTCTTAGAAACTATGTTTCTCAAATAACTCCCTCTCCCTTCCCTCCTCTCTCTCTCTCTCTCTCTCTCTCTCTCTCTCTCTCTCTCTCTCTCTCACTCACACACACACACACACACACACACACACACACACACACACACACACACACAAGCACACATTAAAGCAAATGGAAAATGCTGTCCATAGCATCTTGGGTAAAAGATCCTTGTGCATTCTTAATACTGCTGCTACTGGCATCATTGTACTACAATTTTAGCATACTTTTTTAACAATAAAATTATTCATAAATGAAAATGCTTTCTTGGAAGCCCTAGCCTAGAATTACAAATATAAGGAAATATAGAAAGTCCTTTTGTATTCTTTGGAAATAAATCCTACTTGGGATTGAGACACTAACAAGCATGTTCCAATCAGCATTTTCAAGGATCATGACATAATTTCAATAAAATAGTTACATCTTACCTCTTTGAATATAGACTGCTTTTTCTGTCCTAAGCTTCAAAATAAAATGCAGAAAACTGATGTTGGTAGATTAAATTAGTGTTTCTGTTAAGGGGTTTTATAGTCAATCTGCTTGAATCTTATATCAGAAGGTCCTCACACAATATAAATCAGAAAAATCCCCCTTTCCTATAATGGTCTCGAGAGCTCAGTATTTATCTGATGTTTAATAATTTACCTCAGAGCAGAAATATTGCGAATCTCTGAACTGTAAGAAAACACAAACCTGAAGGGCGAAGGGCAGGAAACAGCACAAAATAACTCATGTATTAAGTTGCAAGGATGAACTTCAACCCTCATTCAGCAGGAAGACTTTATTCTGAAGAATTCACGTTACTATGGCAACATGAAATGGAAATCCATGTGTGCGAGACAACAATAAGGGATTCAAGTCTTACAAGAGGAGAGTGATGAAAATGCACACACACACACACACACACACACACACACACACATACAAATGTCTGCACACACTGTGTCATCTCTACAGGAAAGGATCAGGAAGAACACCTTGAGGAGGCTGCAACCTAAGACCTTAGGCCTGAAATGCTTGTGGAGTATAAAGAACCAGTACAGCCTGGAGATCCATGGTGTTTTGTGGCCTTGTTTATACTTGGTGATCATAAGGCCTCATTCAGCCCTTCATCTGGGTGCCGATACAGTCAGATGGCATAGCTTGAGGTGATGAAAGCAAGTGATTTGCTCCTTGAGATTGCCAGTCACTCATGCCGTGCCCCGATGCTGTCAGTCGCTTCCGCCTCAGACATTTGGTGTGCCTGGGCACACTACACTGTCAGTGTCAATCACTCACCCCAGCTAGGCCTATGACTTTGGTATTCATTTTACTAAAGAGGTATCTCTTTTCCACCCCTAATCATAATTTTCTCGTGGGCAGTTTCTTCTTCATCCCATAGTGTTTGAGTGGAATGAGAAATATATTTGAATGGAGTGATTTCTAATTTCTTTTGGGAGGATTTTCCCCTTTCAGGGTCCACTACAATCAGTAATAATTGGGCCCAAGTCTAGGCCAAACAGTGCTACTTTCTAATGATTTTGAACCATAAAGTTTAAATATAAGCCAGGCTGCAAGAAAATAAAGAAATAAGAGTAAAGCAAATTGGCTTAATCAATCAGTCAGCACTGCCTGTCTCAATCTTATGAGCATATTCTGTTCACCCAAACTCTGTGATCTTGGCTTCCCATCACAATCTCCCTGTAGGCACTACCTTTCAGATTCAGACTTTGTTTTGTTGTTTGCAATTAAAGAAAACTATACTGCAAAAGTAATCACTAACCAGTATGAACATGAAAACCCACACATACATACATGATTCAGCTCCAAACAGATTCTAGTTTTTGTTGTTGTTGTTGTTGAAGGGACATTTGTTCTGGACAATGTGCAGAGAGTGAATAAATTTGGAGCATCCGGTCCCAAATGGGATGTTTTCATCAAACTCCTACCCTCAAGATTCAGGAGTTCTATGTGGAATAGGAGGCAGAATGATTGTAAGATAGAGGTGATGGATGGCACCGAGGAAACAGTGTCGTCCAGACACAACAGGACTGACTGCCACATGAACTCCCAGAGACCATGTCAGCATGCATAAGACCTGCACAAAGTCAAGTCAGACAGGGTCCCTTAATAGAGGGGGAAGGAACATGTGGCCCCAGTCCTAACCAAGAAACTATTTGCAATTGATACCCACAGACAAGGGGAAAATTCTGTTTTTCTTTTTTTTCAGTGGAGTTTCACTGGGTATATCAACCACATTCTCTGGCAGTCCCAGTGGCCAGGAATAACTCAACAACACAAAGCAAATCCAGTGGTTTTATTGTGGAACTTTTTGGGTTCATTTTGATTTGTTTGGCTTTTTTGTCCTGTTGGTTTTTGTTTATGTTGATTTTTATTTTTGTGAGATTTATTTCTTTGAAAGAGAGGGAGAGAACAATGTTTGATGGGTAGGGAAATTGGAAAGGATTGGTAAGGAGTTGTAAAGGAGGGAAACGTGTTCAAAATATATTGTACATCAAAACTGTGAAGGAAAACAGTTCAATTGGTAGAATAATTGAGATACTTGACAAAAAATTATCTATATTCATTTCCCCCTTTCTTTTTGTCATACTGGCTTCAACTCACTGTTAAAATACGCATACATGCATACATAAAATCTATTATCACACATGTGCCCAGATACATATGCACATATACTGAATGTATGTATATGTATTTATGTCCTTCCTAGAACTTTACATGGATTGACAAACAAATACTCTGTGGGAATTTATAAGTATACATTCTATTATATATAATATGGTTTATGATGTGTAACTACAAATTAATATGTAATTATAGAATAACCAACCCAATTCATGAACTACTGCTATTATCCTTCTTTCTACAGACCCTAGAGATAAAGATACTTTGTAATGTATTGAAGGTCTGACTGCTGATTTTGGACTGGAAGAAACTAGCTGGTTCCAGAGTTTAGCTTTATATTTATGAGCTGCTCCTTATGTCTGGCGTCTGTCTTCTTTTGAATTGGAAACCTAGCACTGGGACTCAAATCTAGAGCCTCTCAAATGTCCAGCAATGCTGCCACTGAATTATGACCCCAGACCTGCTGCCTAGCTTTCCAGTGGTCAAAGATCTTGACTAAGAATTAGAGCTTAAGATGTTTTTCTACAGTGATGATTAATTCAACATGTGCTTCTGGAAAACTATAGTTTGGAAAGTCACAAGAGCAGCATAGCCTTAATCTCAAATTAAGGAACCAAAACAGCACACCATAATGGACAAGTCAAAAAAGAAGCATCCATCTTTATGACCTGGCTTGTGGTTTTCTCTCAACCAGTGTTAGAATTGTCATGCAAGATGACTTCCACTTGCCAGTGAGTCACCTGGCATTCCAGTCTTATACTTCCTTGGTACTGGTGATATTTTACTCCCTTAGTAATGCCACCTCTTTCAAGTTTCTAATTCATGCATCACCTTCTCCAGCCTACTGTCTACCTGTAACCACCTTGTCACAGGGCTCCTCTCAAATGCTCCTCACTTCATTGCTCCTTCAACTCAAATAAGTATCTGGCCTTCATCTCAACCTAAATTACTTGTGCATTTGGGCACATTGCCCTTCTAACCACAATGAGGACTGTGCTTGGCCATTATTCATTCTCTTTTCCTTGATCAATAAAGACATTCTTACAGCTGCTACCTAATCGCCCTCCTTACCACTTCTCTGCAAATGTCTTTCACTACTGAATCATTTTCAGCTGCACAAATGCTTCCAACTTCAAAAATCAAAACCAGACTAGAACACATTCCACCATGCAATACCGCTCCTTTTCCTCTTCCTCCACTCGGAGGCAAACTCTTTGAAAGACCTCTTTTTTGTATGGTTTCCCTCTCAGCTGTCTTCAGATCCTTTCCTCAGTTTTTCTTCTCTTTTCTCCCCTATGCTCCCCTGGAACTCTTACTGAGTACAGAAAAAAAAAAATCGCTGTGTTTCCAAATTATTTCCCACGTCTGTCTTGATTTATCAAATCATACACTCTTCTGCTTTCATTGATTCATTCTATCCATTTCCTGAGGAACACATTCTCCTATTTTTCCCTTGTACAATGGTCTCTTCTTCTTAACCCTCTCCAGCTTGTTCCTGATTCCATTTATTTTTATTTTGGAGCCTCCCAATGTGCAGTTCTATACATTGCCTTTCATAAGCCATTTGCTGAGGCCATCTAAATTGTGCCTTTAGCCAAGACTTTCCCTTGACCCCCACATTCATTTTAACACCGATTTCTATAGTCTTCATAGATATTTCATACTGTCCATAATAAATATTTTTATCTCAGCTCTCTACAAATTGTTTCTTTTCTCTGTTTTTGGTGAATGATAAAATGATTGATACATTTTCAGAGGATAAATCCTACTGGTTTCTTTCTCTCCCTATCCCAAGTCCATCTACTTTTTACCACTCTTTAATGTTTCAATATTTACCAGTATAGTTTGAGCTTTGGCAATTGTAATGATCTCCTAACTGGTCTTTCTACTCCTGTCTCCACATGTCACTGCTACCCTATATAACAGCCTGATTGATAGTCCCAATACAAAATTCCAAGAATTTTCCATCAAAAATCCTGCATCTCATCAGATGCAGGATAAAATGCAAAATCTTTCTGAGGCCTGTAGAGATCTTTATCACTCTCATATCCCCCGTCTCTCTTTGTCTCTTCATGCCAGGCCACACCATACTATTCATGTTATACTATTTACAATGCTCTTTTTTCTTCTTAAGCTTTTCCATTCTTAGTTTCTGTATCTAGAAGAAAACTATTTGTGTGGATGAATTTTCATCAGAGAATTTATGATGCATTTGGAGTAGGATATATGAGATATAGTATTTTGATTATTATCATTGACTTACATCTCTATTGCTGTGATAAAACACTGTGACCAAGGCAACCTGTAGAGGAAAGGTTTATGTTGGGGCTTAAAATGTCAAGGGGTTAGATGCCATAAGAATCATGGCAGGGAGAAGGGCTGCAGACAGGCAGTCATGGTGCTTAAATTATGACTGAGAACTCACATCTTAAAGACAGTAATCAACATGGGGCAAAGGAAATGCTAACTGGGAATGGCATGGGCTATTGAAACCTCAAAGCCCATCCTCAGCGATTAACCTCTCAAACAAGGCCATATGTCCCATTCCTTCCCAAACAGTTCCACCAAGTAGGGACCATTAGTGAAATATATGAGTTTATGGGGAGATTTCCCATTCAAACCACCGCAGTTATCATCTTCAAAAATTAATTACATTAATTATTTTAAAAGTAAAAATAGGACTTTGATTTTTTTAGGGATGTTCACTTTGTATTAAGTAGTAGGAGAACTAAGATGATGGCCTCATCTTTATCCTATGAGAGATGTCAGAAGTTGTCTAATACTTTTACCTCTTAGTGCCTTTTATTACTCACCATGCCTGAAACACAATTTGTTCATCACACCACACTATCTCTTCCATTCTACACTTTTTTCCACTTTTAACACAAAGTTCCACAGTGATAGAAAATACTAACATCAATGTAGTATACCATGATTAGACTGCATGAATAGTATAGTGTGGAACTCAGAATAGTAAAGTCTGGTAAGTGAGTAGTAGCCCTTGTAGAAGAAATTTTCAAGTTCAGCTTTAACAGAAACTCTTAATGGAAAGTGTGGGTGACAAATGGGTGATAATGTGTGTTTTGATACAGCGGGAGGACGGTTTGACCACTTTCATGGTGGTAGCAAGAATGGGGATGAAAGGGGAAGTGACATCTCCCGGACTCCCAAGGGCAAGCCTGTAAATCATACACCATGAGTGGTAACCTTAAAGGCCCAATGACACATGAAAGTGGGTAGAGGTTCTTGTGTTCATAGGGTTGCTGATTGCCCATTGCTGCTGTCTTTGAATTATCAAGGCTAAGCAATACTGTACCCTCATGGCCCAGGTTGAACTCAGGCATGCTTCTCATGCCATCATTCCTGGGATTAGCCAGAAGGTGCATTATTTAGAGGTAAATGTTGTTCTCAGGCTCAGGCAGGACATCAGGGTAAAGGACCATGAGGAAATTTGTGATGCCCCTTAAGCACTGGACTCCTGGCATAGTCTTTATTTATTTATTTATTTATTTATTTATTTATTTATTTATTTGCCACACCTATTACTACAAGTTATCCAATCAGATCTAACATGGGTTAAAATAGCTCAAGCTTTGCTCCAACTTGAACAAAAAAAACAAACAAAAAACAAACAAACAAAAAAACAAAACATAAAACTAGATGAAGCAAGACTGGGAGAGACCAGAATGCAACAGCCTAATGTGATTTTTTGCAGCGGTGGTGAGTAGGAGAGTAAGATTCTTGGCTAATGCAGCTGCCATGGTTAAAAAACAAACAGATTTGAAAAGGAAAATCATAGTATAGCACAGCAAGACAGGACCACAGGCTGGGTCACAGTCTGGATGGATGAAAAGGAAGAACAAACTCAAGATGGCACCGTGGACCTGTTGTGGGAAAATTGAAAGAGAAATAGACATAAGTAAGCCATATTCCTTCTTGAGACAAGCAAGGCTGCCTGAGATGCCTTGCATTTGACACATGGCCAACAGAATGGTAGCACCACCTCAGACATTTTGAGCTGGGAGTAGCACATGTGCTTCTGGAGCCCCGTGCCTAAGCATCCTTTTGCTCTGACATTCGGCTCTATCACACACTTGCACTGTGTCTTTCTTGACTATGACAACGTGTCTCCAGGACTCAGATCTAATAGATTCCAACTTTTCCCTTGGTGTCATGAGACAACATCAGCTTCAACTTGTCCTGAATGGACCAACTATGGCCTCACTACATTTAGTAATTACCAGTTGCAAAGTTTTCCATTTATTTTAATTAATTCATCTTTTCATCTTTGACTTAGCTATTTCAAAGAATGGCTGGGTACGGGAAAATGTTCAAAGATTGATCAATCAAATATTTGGTATTTAAAATGAAAAAAAAATGTAATCTCTACTGAGTACTGAAAACAATTTTAAGGACAGAGAAAGAAAAGAGACTTGCTAAGATCGCTCCCAATCACCAGGAAAAAGAAGAGAGTCGGCAAAGGGAATAGGAAACCACCTAAAAGCCAGGTTTATTTTTAGCTACAGAAGGAAATGAGGACATTTTTTTTTATATAACAAAGGCCATTTTATAAGAGATTGGATTGTGTCCTTTCTGAAGTTATAGAATCACTTGAGAAAATAAAGTGTTGAAAGTCACCGACAAAAAAATATAATACTTGGTGAAGATTTCTAATAAAATGTGAAAAAGTAAGGCTACATACCCTAAAAGTTTTTTTGACAAATGCTCTGAGGAAATCCAATTTAAGTCACCCACACTAGAGCACTGGTGATTGTATATGCTGATATGCTGAGTTTGGATTACTTTCTTGAAAATTGAGTGCAGGAGTCCAAATATATATACTGCCAAACACATTAAAATGCTTTAAAAATACATTTAGATATTTTTTAAGCATTACCCAAGCAGTGCTTTTGTGTGGGTGATTAACATAGCGAAAGGTCACATGACATCCTATAACCAACATTTGGCTTTGTTAACTGAGTGATGTTCTGCTTTCCCAGAGTGTCATTGTTACTGATCATTTTTCAGTGTTGTTTTGTTTTTCTCCAACCTATTAACTGATGGAGGAGATGGCATGATTTGACAGGTACATCAAAAGCAGTCACAGCACTCAGGATAGAGGCCAAGACAGGATGATAGAGAGTTCCAGACCAGCCTGCAGTATGTAGTGTGATCTTTCAAAAATCAAAACCCAAACCAAACAACCAAACAAACATGACTTCTTGCTTATTTCTAGTCATTCTAAGCATCTCAGGTGGAGGTCTAAGTTAGTGCTGTGGGGTTGGGAGATAAAATCCCTCCATGAGAACCCACTTGATAGCTGGTTATTGGGCATGCCTATTACAGGTGAAAGGACAAACAATAACATAGCTGACTACACAGTGAGGTGGAACTCAATAGACTGAGCTTCCTACTTACAGAAGAGCTGCGAGGATGCTCAGAAATCAAGTGCCAGCTGAAAATCATGCTTACCCTGTCACATGAAGATGTGCATTTTTCTAATTGTAATTCACAGATAACAGCACCATGGTCTTCTGTTTCCCATAAACCTTTGCAACTCCTGTAGAACATAGAATGATTCCCAAGATTTCTGTTCCTATAACTTGCTACTTAAGGTGATCAGGCACTAATTCCAAATTTTAGTGTTTACAGATGTGTTCAAGAGAGACCAAAATAATGACAAAGAACACTGACCTATTCTGACATTAAAGCCCTTACCCATCCTGCAGAAAACATTTGCTTTGGAATTAGTTAAACAGAAGTTTTTCATGTTATAGGTTTCATTTATTTATGCATTGGTAATTAAACACATTAAACATAACATATAAAACTAAGTGTTCTGTACTTTTAATTAGATTTCATTTGTAGAAAAAAAAAAGGAGTAGCTTCATTGATTGTTTTCATTCAATATATTAGATCTTTCTTGGGCAGAGTCAATATGTTCAAGGGATTTGATCCAAAACACAACTTTGTCCTACCTTTTTGGTATTGTATTCATGATTGATCATGATCAAAAGCTTAAAAGCAAAACTGAAAGAATAACTCAGTGGCAGAGTTCTTGCCTAGCTTGTATAAAGCTCTAGGTTCAAAGTCCAGGATACAAACATAAAAGCATCATAATATCATAATGTCCTGTGCTATCATACAGTGAATATGGGTCTCAGCCAGAAGGTCTGAGCAGTCTAAGAGACCTCAGACAGTGGAGCCAGGATGTATCCCTGGTGCACAAAAGGACTTTGCAAACATATCCCCCATGGAGGGATAACTGCCTTATTCTAGAGACAGGAGAGAAGCCCTAGTCCCTACTTCACATGACCTGTCAGATCTACATGACCCCAACTGGATGGCATTCCCCTACATATGGAATTGTGGTGGGGGATGGGAGGGGAGGGTGTTTAGAGTGCATGTGAGAGGGCAGAGAGGGTAAAAGGGAAGGAAGGAGGGAGGGAGGGCTAGAGGGGAGGGAGGGAGGGAGGGAGAGGGAACTGATATAGACATGTAAAATAATAAATTAAAAAAATTGACTCCAAAATTTAACTTGAAGAACAAGTTACTGGGGAAAAGGATTTCTATTTTTGTTTCCACAGAAAATGAAAAGATGTGGATTCCTTCCAGAATAATGTGGTTTGATCACGCCAGACCGCCTGAAATAGAGTACAAGCTGATCCTACATTCCAAACAGCTGGACAAAACAGCCCTACAGACTACAGCTAGGATATCTGAATCTTCTTCGAACCCCCCAAGACAGCGCCCCTTACCAGCAGGAAGTAGTTTGGAAAGAACGATGCCCAAGTTCCCAAATATTGTGTATAAATGTTTGTTTTCATTTAATTGGACTTTGTTATATAAAATTAAATAAAAAATTATAAAAAAATAAAAAAAATAAATAAAATCATACAAATATAAAAAAAGAAAGATTGTTTTAAAAGAATTGATATACCATTTGTCTCAAAGCATACATTTATAAACATCTTCATTCCTATGAGCCTAGAACTAAGAAAGCTGATGTAAGAGAATAAAAGAAAATTCCAAGACCAGTGTGGGCTACTTGACAGACCCTGTCTTAGATACACAAACAAACAAGGCAAAACAGGAAGAATAATTGAACCACAGACATACAAAGAGCTTATATGAATAAGTAATCAGAAATTCTAGTTATATTATTATAAGCTTTTCATTCAGAATATTTTGTAACTACATTTAAACTTTTCATGCAACGAGTACTTCAACTTGGACCTGGAATTCTTTGTAGACGAACATGACACATTCCTCAAGCTCTTCCATGTACTATATAACCACACTTTTTGTAGTACTCTCTATCTCCTCTGTCTTTTCGGATTCCTGTTTCCCTACAGTGGATCTCCAATCCTGTAAACTCATAACTGCTCTTCAGCATGCTCCACACCCTTCCTATGTCACCCACACCATCCCTATGACAACATTACTTTTGAGAGATATTCAAAGATTTGTTGTTTTCATTATAAAGGATTAGTAGTCTTTCAATAAATCTTGCAATGGCTGTTTCCCCTGCCTTTCAATTTCTATTTCTTCTTAAGTGGGCTTTAGTAAATTTATATAATTCAATCAATTACTTCTTTCCAGTAAAGTCACTTAATTTATTGAAATTGTTTTCTTGTATCTTCCATCTTATTTTACTATTTAGTTTTTTAAATTATACTGTAATCTCTTACAGTTTATGTCTATAATTTCTATCTTTCATTTTTTACTGTATGCATGTGTGTTCATGTGTGTACATGTCTGTATGCACATGCATTTATGTAGATGTAGGGGCCAGAGTATAACCAGTGGATGTCATTCCTCAGGTGCTATCGAAATAATTTTAGAACTTTCTTGATATACTAAACTGCTGGCCAGTGAGACCCTCAGGATCCACGTGTCTCTGCCTCTCCCAGGTTGGTAAAGAAATACAGTGTTCTGTGTATGTATTCTAGAAGCCAACTCAGGCCATCATGCTTAATAGTTAAACACTTTATTGATTTGAATTACTCCCCAATCCCTCTTTCTGCTCCTTCTTTCATTTTCTTTTTCTTTCTTTAATTAGTCTGGCTTATCAATTTTATAAATGTTCTCAAATAAACACATATTGACAACACTAACTTTTTATGCTTCTCTCTTTTTGTATTTCTTTGACTATATGTGACCTTAATGACCCCTTATTCCATCACTTTGCTTTAATTTGCTTACTTTCTCTAGTAATTAAGACAGGCACTTAAACATAGGGAGTAGGGTACTTTCCCTACAGTGGGCATCTGTATTTAAGCTAACAAAGTTCCTCTACACCAGAAAAAAAGTTACTTTATCTTGTGCTTTTATTTTCATTTAATACAAAATATTTTAAAACATATATTTATCTATTAATTTATTTATTGTGCGGGTTGCTGGGTGGTGAGTGTGTACAAGCCATAATGTGCTTTTGGGGATCCGGGGACAGCTCATGGGGATTGTCTTACTTAGGGATTTTATTACTGTGACAGGAAACCATGACCACAGCAACTCTTATACAGAAAACATTTAATTGAGGTCGCTCATTTAGAGTTTCAGAGGTTTAATCCATTATCATCATGATGGGGAACATGGCAGCATTCAGCAGACCGTGCTGCAACATCTTGACCAGAAGGAAGCAGGAAGTTGACTGACAGTCACACTGAGGGAAGCTTGAGCAAAAGACACCTCAAAGGCTGCCCCCACATGGCACACTTTCTCCAGTGACACACAACCTAATGGTGTTACTTAATTTGTGGGCCACTTCCTTTCAAATTGCCAAAGAGATCTAGCTCAGGCCATTAGAAAACTGTAAGTACCTTTACCCACTAAACCATCTTGCAGGCCCTCTTTCAAAATGGTTTTTAATCTGTATTTTCTCTGTTGATGCAATGATCATGTTAAAGCCCTATTATCTTCATTCCATGCATAAATGGGAAATAACCTGAGCTATTTGTACTATAATTTGGATTTACAATTTTCTTTTTATATTTCATTTTTTCATTCATTCTTAATTTCTGTCCTTTAGTTAACAAATAGCACAGTTACTTTAGGTGATGAATTCCTTTATGTGTTATTCTTTTCTCTGAAATCTGCCTAGTCATATTTTACTTTAGTGCTTCTACTATTTGTTATTACAATTTAGAATTTTGAATTAATTTCCCTACATTCTTAAAAAAAAAAAGATGACTCATTAGTTTTTGTCCTTATTAACGAAGTGTGAATATTTGATTTATTAAATAACAAATAATTGAATGTTGTTTCTTATTATAATTATTTAATTTGACTCCTCATCCTTTAATAAGAGTACTATGTTACTCACACTGAGTGTGATTATGAAGACTGTTAGGGTTAAATCTGTACTTTGTTTCCCATTTGCACTGTTTCTTCCTTCCCTTTCAATCCTCAACTACTTTCTCCTCTGTTACCTTTTTTGATGTAATTAATTGTGATTTATGGATTCTGAGTTACTATCCTCAAAGAAGGAGCAATAGGGTACGTTGTGTGCTTGGGTGTGGATGTGTATATGTATGGATGGATTCAGAGAAAGACAGTTTCTAGAATTGGCTCATGCGACTATGAAGACACAAATCAAAAACCTGCATAGAATTAGGAGTCTGGAGCACAGGGAAAAGTAGCCACAAGTCATAAGTCAGCCTTATGATAGAATTCTGTCTTCCTCAAAAGAGTCAATTTATTTATGAAAGCCTCTACTGTTTAGAAGAGCCTGGCCCACATTGTGGAGGGCAATCTACTTTATTCAAATGCTGTTTTAATTGTCAATGTCATCTATAAAATCAAAATAACACCACAGATTTAGGTAGAATAATATTGGTCTAAGAGCTATGTACTAACCAGGTTGTCACATAAAATTAACCACCACAAAATGCTTTTAATTTGCTTGTCTGTTGCCTCATTAGCAATGTTTTACTTTAGGTTCATAATTAGCATCTTTATCTTTGACAGCCTATCTTCATTAATACTGTGTCATGTCTCTTATGCCATAAGTCATTCACAAAGGTTACTTTTATGAATTACCTTCCCTTTCTGAGGCTAGTATTGTCAGATACTTATTTTGCATTTGTTAAAATATGTATATATTATATAATTTCTCCAAAAATGTTCAATTTTCTTGGAAAGAGTTTTAAATAAGGAAAGAGTCTCATTTGGCACCGCAATGAACATTCTTCACTCCCTTTTAGACATTCAAATTTCTGTCTAGCATGTTCTCTCTTTTCTATAACCCCCTTCTACATTTGTTAATGCAGTTCTCTACCAATAAATCCCTTCATCTTTGTGACTTTGGAAATGATTCTATTTTATTTTCATTTGTAAATTACTTTTGCACTTACTTATTTTGTGTGGATATGCACTTGTCTGTTTGTGTATGCTTAACAATTTCTTGTAAAATTCAAGCCACAAGCTCAAACAGCAAGTTTTAAAACCTAATATTTTAATTCAGTACAATTCAAACATTTACCAATTTGTTAAATGCTCAAGAATTATGTCTATAATTTTTTCCTATAATAAAAATGTTTCTATATGAGCAGAAAATGCCTGGCAAGATGGCTGAGCAGGCCTTTATCTGGTGACCTGAACTGGAACTGTGAAACCCATATGTTTGAAGGAGGAAAACTGATCCCTTTGAGTTGTCTTCTGATGTTCACAAAAGCATGCCCACATACACATACTAAAAAATGAATGGACTAACATTTTAAGACTAGGATAAAATTTTCATATTAAATTAAAACATAACTGAGGCGTTTCAAGGATTCTGGTTCTTAGCACTATTTGCTATGATGTGCACAGTGCACACCATACATGTTGCATGTTCAGAACCAATACTTCATTGAAGTCACTCAATGTTCTACAGGCGAGAACATCTCAAATTCATCACAAGTTTGATTCTGGATTAGTTTTTGATCATTGTGCATTAGAAACCTTTTACTTGTGTGTTGCTTTAACTTTGGCTCTGTGGCTGCACATTAATCTGTTACTATTTCAAGCGGCATCTACAACTCCACAGTTAAGAGGCCTGCTTCTCTGGAAGCAGCTTGGCTGCTGAGGCCACAACCTGGAGGAATTCTGTTCCTCCAGACACGGGCCCTGTAGCTTGCTGCTAAAGGTATCTTCAAGTAATATTGTTCTGTTTATGAAGAAGCTTTGAGATTCAAAGGATGGGGTGAAAACCTTTGCACTCAGAGATCCTGAGTAGCAACTAGCTAACCCTCAATCCTTGTGAGTGTCTCTGAAAAAGAACATCTTCAGCTCCACCAAAGCATAAAAAGCCATGCCTTCGAAATCTGTCCCTGCTACTTTCTTTGTCTCTCTCTTCCAGATGCCCCCAGATGCTCTATGATTACTTTCTGTCAACTACTTGTTACCTCAGCCTTCTGACTCAAGGTTAATTCTATTTAATTAATGCAAATGAACATTTAGAGTTCACAGTGTGATTAAATATTCCTCAACACAGGTTCTGACTGTTCTGTGAGTCTCACAGTGTGGTGCCCTGTGGTATCATGACTTACAGTCTAAGATGCTGACCTATTCCATGTCCTGTGAACCAAGAGATCTACAGTTTGTCTGAAAAATGACCTTTCCCCGACTGTCTCTCTGTGTCTCTCTTAGTCTCTGTCTCTCTGTGTCTCTCTGTATCTCTGTCTCTCTCTCCATCTGTCTTTCTCTCATCTGCTCAGTTTCATTAATATTTTATTTCTTAGTTTTTGGGAAAAAAGGCATAAACTCAAAACTCCTGTAAGTCTATCTACATAATTGACTTCTAATCCCCTGTAAATTGTCAGTAGGAAGTTTCTAGATATTAAAATATGGCGATAGACCCTGAAGTCACATTCTAGAGAAGTTAAGGGGAGTAAAACCCTCTTATATAGTAGGGTATAAGTATTTCTAATTCGTATTTTTAAATTTTAATTGAAAATAGTTATACATACATATGTTGTTTACTCAACATGTTGTGTAATGTTAAAAAAAGGTGAAATTGTTTATTTCTTTAGTTGTCTTAATCCAATCCATTAATTACCTCCTTAGAAATGGGTAATGAAGGATTAGGACTCTAGTTTAGTGGTAGAGGAGTTGCCTGGCATGCATTGTGCTGCAAAGTTGCATTGTCTGAGCCCTTAACTGAGGAAACTCAATTTCTCAGACTCTCACACGGTTCTTGGGCTCAGAAGAAATTTGTTCTGGATAACTTACAGGACCACTGGAAGACTGTGGTTCTTTTCTGGCAGTTGGCTGAATAAGACATCAATTCGTCCAGAACAGCAATTATACAGTACTGTCATAACATGGAAGTCCATTTGCCCACATTTGGGCAATGAAAAGGAGAAGTTGGAAGTTACACTGCTCTGGTGTCCTGATTTTGGAAGCATTATTCTATCCCCTGGGAGGTGCACATTCAATCCAGCTCAGGATTGTACTCAGGAATAGGAAAGGAAAAAAATGTGAAAACCAGAAGGAGGTCAGGTTGATGGATGGGAGTAGGGGCTGCACACCATAGCCATAATGTTGTTATTTCCTAGAAATAGTATAGTTCTATAAACAATTTCAAGTGTTATATCCTTTCAAAAATTTACATTTTTTTCATGTTTAGAATTTTTCTCTCTAATTGCTTAATATGACTTTTTGGTTTGATTCTTATGCTGAAAATTGGGGAAATAGAGTAAAATCATGGAGATTGTAAAATACTGCTCACCAGTAAATACGTAAGCAATGCGCTCATCCTTAATCTTTCTTTTAACTTCAAAATCAGAAACCTGAATATGAGCTAGGAAAGATGGGATTAGCTTTCTAATGGCCTTATCATCATGTGTGGGGGGCAAGTGCATTATGAGAGGGACAGATAGAACACATGGAAATCGATGAAAAAATTTCAGATATCTTTTGCAAAATTACCTTACTTTTAAAATATCAGTGAACATGTTTTTCTCCTCAGATTGTATGTCTTTTGCCTTTTAAAACTAGCAATGAAGCAATCTAAGTTAAATGCAGTCATAATATATTCTTTAGTAAAATACTCATACTGGATAATAAAGAATAAGGTATCTATGAAATAAAAATGGCAAGAAGGAAGTTAAACATCTATTTCGCCATAAATTTCAAAGCTTATATAAAAACTATGAGCTATGTGAATAGCTGCCTTCAATCTAAGATAAATTTATGGAGAATACTTAGACATTTAAATAAAATAGCTTAAAATGATGTGAATAGCCTTTTCTATTTATCTTATCACAAGATACTTCAGTCTAGAAGGCAAAATTTCATTTTCTATCTTTTCTCTATGAAATGTAGATTCATATCTAAAGGCCAATGTATGACACTAAAGAAATGTAATAAGATTTCATATAAACCTTGATTACCTTCCACCTAAAAAATAGAAATGCAGGTACTCCCAAATTTGTGCTAGAAATACAAACTAGTGAGAAACCCAAATTGGTGCTAAAATCTTCCACCTAAGAAGAAATCATCCAAGCCCAAAATCCCAAGGACACAAATGTCATATGTAAGAAAATTCTATTTTATAAAGGGTATAATACTTTTCTTGGTTAGGCAAGAAGCCATGTTTGAGAGCAAACACACTATTACCATACTAAATTACATGTACTATATACCTTAAAACATAACTTGTCCTATCTTTGTTTTTGCTAATTATTTGCTATCTATTGACGTTAAGATCCAAGGTTTGTGAGTTTCCCTCCAGTTATTTTAGAGAGTAAGTCATGGAGACAGTTATTCCCCATGTGGAATTTGCACTCATTTCTGAAGCTGCACTTGACTAACTTGGCCAGATTTTTCACACATTTACATACACATGTGCACAAATATATATTCATGCACATGTGTGTGTACATGCATGCATATATACACGCACATATACATGCCACTATATTATGCAAACTACTGCCATAACTGGCAAGACTGAATAAAAGTAACAGAAAAGTAAATTTAGAATGTTCATACTTCACCTTCCTCCAATGTTATCTCTGCCCTTTCTACCTATTCCAAACCAAAGCAAGAGGCGGAGGTACAAAAACAAAAAGTCTTAGCACATTTGCTAGGATTCCTAGGATTCCAGTTTTCAGATTCTCTCATACTATACTCACACCTTAGCTAGTCCCAGGATTGGAAAACAATGGGATTGGTTCATACTGTAGATGATACTCCAGCATAGAATGAGTCCTTCTCTGGGAGTGGTAAAATGACAGAAATCAGTACAAAGTACACAGTTACATAACTCTGGTATTCTGATTGGGTCTGACTGTCTTACACTTGAAAATGTAAGACTTTCCATATATGGGACTATGACAATAGCTGCCACTCCCTGTCAGCCATAAAGTCACAAAGGTAATAAGGGACACCATAGTGCACCTTGCTGCCCAACTGTGACATTCCTGGATTAAGTCACCTAATGTAAGTTTGATTTATGATGAATTCAAGAGGATATATACCCACTATAATCCAGGGGCACCAGGAGTCTGGGTAGGATGTCAAATCATTAGATTTAACATTAAAGTTCTAATGAGTTTAAGGACTATGACAACAATTTTTGTTGAACATTCAGATTAAAAATTCATTGCAGTAGTAATTTAAAATAAATCTCTCTTGTTTGTTTGAGGATTGAGTAACTACATATGTCTATAGACACTTTCTAACTCATGCTGTATTTTTGGCACAGAGTTTAATTCCTCTTTGATACCAAACTGTATCTTGCTTGTGGCTTAATATTTATGGTTTTATATACTGGTTGCTAACTCTTAAATTGTACCTTGTCTGTATATAAGAAAAGGATTTTTTAAAGATTCACAAATTTCCTCTTGGAACTACTGATAAGCTCCAATAAAAACAGAACTTTTAATTTTGGGGAAGTAATTGAAGATTATTTTCTCATTTTCACTCTCATATTCCAAAAGAGCTGATACTCATCACTTCTGAGAACATGCATTCTGTACTGGGTATAAAATGATAGATATGCAGAACAATGGATAGATAGATGATGAATAAATGGAAATAAATTCTGTTTTAAGATCAAAATTAACCTGAGTCTGTACCAAGGATGTTATTCCTTCATGATGGCTAACATTTGGTCCTTGATAATTAGAATGAAAAGCTGGCCAGCTTCCCAAAACTTAGTTTCCTCTTAGTCTGTTACAGTTTTTATGTACCATTATAAGATAAAGTATTTATACATACTTCATGCATAATGATTTTTATGTTCTTAATATAGTGATTTATGACAAATTAATCTTTAATATTTCTAACAAACTCTGTGCTCCAGTTTCAGCTAGTTACCTGATACATTCTGCTTCCCAGCACTTTATGAATTGAGGTAATTATGAAAATTACATGAAAGTAATTCTAGCTTTAGGTTAAATAGAAAAGGAAAATTGATCTGTTTAATTACTACCAAATATTTGAACTAAAATATACCAAAAATCTATCATTACCATAATATGACTTAAATAATTTTGTTTAGAATATGAGAAGGTCAAAAGTAAAATGAAGCTACCCAGAAAGTGTCATGGGTCTAAAGAGACTTTCAGAGCCATACAGCAACAGACAGGGACACCGGCAACATGACAGGGTAGAGGCAGCATGGTAGGGCACACATCTTGTCTCAGACTCAGGAAGAAGAACTATGTAAGTTCTAGGTCTGCCTGTTCTAGGCTCACCAAGGCTACATGATGAGACATTGCTAAAAATAATTAATAAATAAATATTAGACAGAGTGAGAAAATAGGACAGACTACAAAAGGACATAAACAACACACAACCTCAATACTTAGTCAACAATTACTTAAAAACAATAAAGCTTTCTTGATGAATTAATACTGAAGACATAATGTGCTAAACAACTAGAAAATGTGTGTTTTTAAAAATAAAACAACATGGTCTTGTTTTCAAGTTCTGTGGGGAAACCAAAGGCAAATGTTAACAATCTACTTTACTTTGGGAAACTCAGACACCATAGGGAGTTCTCATGCCTGGTGCTGGGTTTATCTTTTGTTAGGCTGTGGCCCTTGGGAGTAGCATTATCACTCCAAGTAGTGTAACGTGTGTGTGTGTGTGTGTGTGTGTGTGTGTGTGTGTGTGTGTGTGTGTGTGTTGTGATCTTAAAGTGAGCATAAGCTAGTACATTTCCCTTTTCTCTCTCTCTCGGTTTCTTCCCTTTCCTTCTATATTACCACCATTCTCTCACTTTTCCCATGTCCTTTTCAAAGCACCTGGGTCCTATTAATCTTCTATCTAGAGTTCCTGTTTCTACCATTAGCACTAACCATGCACCCTTTGCACTTTGTTGGCCCTTGAGGTTTTGCTTTGTGCTAAAATCCACAAATGAGAAAAAGTTGTATTTGTCTTTCTGGGTCTGAGTTATATCACCCAGTAAAATAATTTCTAGGCCCATCTATTTAACTTCAAATTTCATAAGTTCATTTTATTTACAGCTTAATATTTTCCATGGTGTATACGAACCACATTGCATTGTTCATTCATCAGTTGAAGAACATTTATGATGTTTCCATTTCCAGATATTTTGGATAGAACAACAGTGATCATGGCTAAGCAAGCATCTGTGAAAGAGGATGTAGAATCCTTCACACATATGCCAAATAATGATATACTTGTTCATATGATCTATTTCAGTGTATGTTTGAGACTATTGGCTGAGTACAGCATGCACCTTGCACACAGTACTTTTAGGAATAATGCTAGAAGTGATCTAAAAACTTCCTTTTTGAGAACTAGTTTTCATAGTATCTGAAGATGCTATGCAAGTTGCCATGGCAAAAAGGCAATCAATGGTCCTACTAAGCTGCCAATCCTATGAGTCACAACAATGACAAGCCTTACAAAATATCCCCAGTTGTGTACTAGTGGCACTTACAGCTTGCAGGTAACCAACATCTGTCTAATTGGTAACACAGCCTACTCTACCAAAGGGAATTCACACCTAGTTCCTATAAAACCTAACCAACTCTCCATGGATGGTGAGCTCATAAATCCTAGAGAACTGCCTAATGCTACTTTCTTAAACCAATATACTCTCTAGCTGAGCCCTCATACTCATCCTTATACCCACAGATATGTGTGGCTCTCACCACTTGCCATCAAAGAAACTTCTTTTTGCAGCAGGTGGAGATCATCAGAGAAATCCACAGCTGATTAAATGCATAGAACACTGACTGTGAGGTTCCCAATCCTAACTTAGACATCTTCAGTGCAACCAGCACTTTAGGTTCAGAGAACATTCCATACAAATGGGTAGAAAGATTTTAAGAGTTAGAGGAGCAGAGCAATTTCTGGTAGATAGTGCCTTTTATTATATGACAGAGAATATACACCCACAAAGTCTTAAAACTGTGGTTACTTAAACAAGACTTGCATAATGAAAACACCAATTGACTTGCCAATATAGTTGAGGGAAATCTAATCAAGCCTGTTCTCTAGGTAAAGAGCTAAATAAAATTAATGGCTTCTGAGAAACTGAGAATAAGTTCTTTTCCAAGGACAAGCCTCCTAATATTTTAATCAATGCCAAGAGTTCAGCCATAAACACAGCTACAAAAAAAGTAACACAAATAATAAATTCAGTAATGCGTACAATTAAAGAAGAAAAGGTCAGGAATTTGAAAGGGACTGATGCGGGAGTAGAAAGGGAAGGAAAAGTATAGAAATACTGAAAATACAATGTTTATGTATGAAATTCTTAAAAATTAAAAATAAAAACTCTAATTCCTGAAAAAGACAAATGGGAAGCACCCCAGCCCTGGAACTGGCTAGAATCCAAATCTCATCCACTTCTCTGGTTCCATGACTGTCATTTACCTGCAACCTTACCTGTACATTTCTGACTCCCTCCTTCCCTCCATCTGAGAGCAACAAGAAGTCCAGTCCAAGACCATTCCTCCATTTTTTCCAGTTTCATAACATATAAGTTTATGAGCTATTTACCTTGATGTTATTAAACAAATATTTAGACAAAACAAGAAAACCATACCCACTTAAATTTTGGAGTCAAAGCGTCAAAGCGTTTTTTTTTTTTTTTTTTTTCCAAAATTTAAGTTGAAGAACAAGTTACTGGGGAAAAGGATTTCTATTTTTGTTTCCACAGAAAATGAAAGATGTGGATTCCTTCCAGACTAATGTGGTTTGATCATGCCAGACCGCCTGAAACAGAGTACAAGCTGATCCTACATTCCAAACAGCTGGACAAAACAGCCCTACAGACTACAGCTAGGATACCTGAATCTTCTTCGAATCCCCCAAGACAGCGCCCCTTACCAGCAGGAAGTAGTTTGGAAAGAACGACGCCCAAATTCCCAAATATTGTGTATAAATGTTTGTTTTCATTTAATTGGACTTTGTTATATAAAATTAAATAAAAACATAATATATATATATATATATATATATATATATATAAAGAATTAAAATCCCTTAAAACCTAAAAAAAAAAAAAAAAAAAAAAAAAGAAAACCATACCCACAAGTTTGAAATCTTAGATTTCAATCAATATTGCATCCAAAGGACGGTTTAAATAGTCTCTGTGCTGTGTATATGCAAATCTTCCCCCCCCCACACCCATCATTAGTCTCCGAAGAACCCTGTAAAATGATCCACACAACGTTAAATTGCAGCAAGCACTGTCAGTAGTACAGAGATGCTATTAAAGTATGTGAGCATCACAAAGTGCTATACCATTTTATGTGATGGACGTGAGCATTGGGAAATCTTTGTCACTTTAAGAACTCTTGGATCAAGCCCTCTATAAATACCCAAGAGTAATGAAAAAAATCAGTTGAACTTTTTGACCATTATGTATTACCCTTGTGATCAAGAACAAATTCTGTAATTTATCTGAGCCTTGGTTTATTTTACTGTAAAGCTGGAATACTAATACTTTCATATTAATTGCTGAGATTGAATTTCAATATTAAGTCACTCAACATGAACTTATTCCAGGTAAAACTCTTATTTGTTCTAATTATTATGCATCATGAAACAACTTTTCTTCTTACTATTTCATATTATATTAATTACTTTTCTATTGCTTTGATAAAATACCATGACAAAGGCACTTACTGAAGAATGGGTTTATTTTGGACATTCATTTACAGAGGTATTAAAATCAAACATGGTAGGACAGCTTAGCAGCAAACAATATGTGCGCTGGCTGGAACAGGGACTTGGAGTTAGTTCAAAGCTTATGCCACAAGCAGGGAGCAGAGACCACATTAGGAATAGGAAAAGTCTTGCAAACCATCAGTCTGCCCCCAGTGACACCATTCCAACAAGGCCAATGCTGGGTCCAGCACTGCTGGTCTAATCACACTCTAAGTTACATTTTCTCCGTCTCCTCCCCTCACTCCTGACTGCTTCTTTGCTTCCAGCACACTAAAAAGTCATATTTCTGTGCCACAACCTAATGTTGACTGTAAGAGAACAGAGGCAGGATTCCACAGAGACAATATGGCATTAATGGAAACAAATCTTCCAGCTTGGCAGAATGCCATTTCGTAACCTGAAGGAACATGTCTTCACTATAAAATAGGCAAATTCAATATCATTTTCCCCCAGTGGAGACAGATTGACATTTTTTTTGACAGATTGACATTTAAGACCCTGAGAAATGCATAGATAGCTTTGTTTCACCTGGAACAGTTTGTGTTTCATAAAGTAACTGTGCTGGGCATGCAACTATGTGGAGTTTTGGAAAATCCAAACATAATGATAACATTGAGAAACACTGAGGCATGGAATGTGAAGGTATCATTTGCAACAAGTCAACATGGTTTCAATGTGCTTAAAATGAGTTGCAGTTGTATGAGTACAATCTCCCTTCCATTAGCTGAAACTCTTTTTGACATCAACAATGTTTGTCATGGCCTTCTTTTAAAAACACCCTTCAGAAATAAATACTCTTACTGATTTCACATTGGCAAAGTTTCAATTGATTGCAAAGAAATTGAGCTACTAACACCTAGACATTGCTATGGGAAGAAACCATCTTTTAAATGATTGTATCACAATATTTAATATATCCTTTATATCTAGCATTCTTTAAAGCTGAATTAACATTTTAAGAATTAACCTGTAGACTATATTGGAATTTTTGTTTTATAGTCACACACAGTCATAACTTTATATATTTATAGGGCATGGTGAGACACACAGCATATATAGATATGTAGATATATAGGCATTAAGATAATTAGCATATCTATAACCTTAGACACCCTTTGAATAGAGCCTTTAAAATTCTCTATACTAAACTTGCAGAGAGGTGTGACCCCCCTCACAGAGGCTTAGGAACCATTTTGGTAGAAGGGACCCAACAATTGTAAAATCAAGAGGTCAAGGAGGTACAAAGCATTGTTTTCAGGATTTGACAGGATCATTGAACTCATAAACTCACAGTAGCTATAGTTGCCTGCAGGAGATCCACACAACGTTAAGCATAAACACCCTGGGTCACCACAAACTAGAATCAGTTTGTTTGTATTTAAAAATAAAGACATGAAATTGGAAAAGGTGGAAAGAATGGGGGAAGATGTGGGAGGTAAAATTATATATATATATATATATATATATATATATATGCCATAATTTTTTTAAATATTTTATTTTAAAAACATCTCTAATAGTAATTTTGAATATTCAGTTATTGTTGCCAGCTCTAGCTATCCTGCCATGCTAAAGAATACTAGGTTTTGGTTTTAGCCAACTGTACTTCGATACTGCTTACCCATCTACTATCTAGCCCCTCATAACACACACCTCCTTCTCAAGTTCTGGTGTCCACTTCTCAATTCTCTTCTTCATGAACAGCCCTTCATGGAAGCCCAATCTGAAATCCATCTGAAAGTTTCCATTCTTCAGAAGGTTATTTTATCCCTAACATACACAAAAATTCATGCTTTCATACAAAGACAAATAAACCAGTAAGTTGCACGACTTGCCCTTCATTAAATCATGCTCTCCCTTAGAATACATAAGGAAGGGTTTATTTTTCTTCCAGCTTTATGTTTTCTGTTTCTCTTTGTATCTCCTTGGATTCCACTGAATGCTTTTTACTTCAATCATTTCATATGATATTCTAGAAGGTATTTGCAGAATCCATATCTACCTAGTTACATTGAAACTTTCTAGTCAAGGGTAACTTACCATTAAAAGAACAACATTAATCAATACCAATATCAAAAAGGCCAAACAGAGCAGTAGAAGAAATTTCACACACTGGGATGAGATGTGTTTTCTTTATTTAAATAGGAAACACAAACTCCTATGCCTCTGGAAAAAAACAAAAACAAAATCCAATGAAAAGTTTAAGGGAAATCTTTTTCATCTGAATGCAAGGATGCTGACAATGTAATCTTTCAGTCTTCCAGAACAGAGCCAAACTGGAGACTGATTCACTGCCTGGCTGCTGTCAGAAGCAATCTAGCTCGTCCTCAGAGAAGCTGCTCAAAGAACATTGTTCATCACAAAACTCCCTTGCTAAGAAGCCATCCTCCCAGGGTAATTAGGAAATACAATGGCCAGACCGGGCTGAGGTTTTAATAATAAAAGACAGTAAATCCTTTTTATAACTTTCATGACATAAAAGCAAGCTATAGAAGGGGAAGTCAGACATTTCAAACCCATGTTACCTCACAGCACTTACAAACAGAGAATCATTTTTTCTAAACTGAAAGAAATTACAGTATATTCTGAATGTCAAATATCTCTTATGGAAACTCCAGTGGAATGGCATTTGTGTTAATTAATTCAGCAATAATTATTAAACAGTATATTCTCAAATTATTTTTCCAGACTATCAGTAGAAATGTATTCCTTCACTCTGGCCATTTTCTGTGAATAAAGAGAGTGTTTGCTGTGTCCTGAATTTTGCTTTGGCTGTCAGGATGGCTACAAGCTTGCAGAAGTCAGTCTGTGTGGTTCAAGCCCTGTTTTCCCAACACAGGGCTCTTTATACATAATGGTTATTTCAGAAGAACCTTTCTTTTGGCAGCTTCTAAATGTTTGATTAGACTTGGGCCTCTGATTTTATCTGCCTGCTCTTCACAGGAACTCAAACTTAAAAAAAAAAAAAAAATTCTTGTCCTTTGGACCATTCTACAGAAGCTATACTCATTGTTTTGAACAAAGGCAGTAGCGTGTTTGTGTGTATGTGTGTGTGTATGTGTGTTAGAGAGAGAGAGAGATTACTGAACACACCTGTACACACAGAGACCAGAAAAGGCCATCAGGTGTCCAGCTCTATCATTCTCCACCTTAGCCTTTTCTATATGAGACAGTCTCTCACTGAACTGGAACTGAACTCACTGACCAGCAAGCCAAGAAATCCCGTGCCTCTGTTCTCACAGTATTGTGGTTTAATAAAAATTAGGATAAACAAATAGGCGAAATGGATGTTTATTCAGGGAGAAATAACTTACAACCTAGACAGATGAACACCAGCAAGTTCCACAGGATGCTCTCCTCTCACCAGCAAAGAACTTTCCCAGGCTCCTCCTCAGTCCTCTTTCACAGGTCACTTCCGTCCATGGCTCCACCCCCCAATGGGTGTGGTCAGTGCCTCAGAAGGAGACAAAGTGAATATCCCACTACAATTCCCCTTTTAGTCTAAAGAAAAGATTTAGGCTTGATACAAAACTTTATAGAAAATAGTGAATAACAAGTATGCTCTAAGAAAAGGAAAATCGAGAACAAAATGACCTACATATCTAGTCCTAGGGTGAAGGCATAACGGAGTTTACAATAAAGTTGTCCTAAGCTAGAAAACTTAAGTCTAGTACCTAATATATCTAACTAGGAAGAGAGAATAATAGTTGTGATAGTTTAATCTTCAACCTCATCAAGACCTGAGAAGGAAAATAATGATACTAGGGTAGACAGGAAGTGCAGATGGGCAACTTCCAAAAGGTGCAGCGAGGACAGAAACAGCAAGCCACCTGGACAGTCTCCCTAGGTCTCACAGCAACGTTGGTACACCCAGTTTTGGATAAGGCCAAGAGTACTTGACAAACCACAACAACAGCAGGGAGGTAGAAAGGCTGTCTTACCCTGACTTGACAAGGTTCAGCAGTCTTCTATATTTGTCTCCTGCAAGCACATAGGACTGCATGTCCAAATCAGTGGTCAAGGTGGGGGAAGTTCTTTGCCCGAGAGGCCATTAGCTGAGGCAAAAATGGACTCCAGCAGGAGCAAGAAAGATCCAGCAGGAGGTGAAAGATCTTTCAAAAGACTTACCTGAGAAAGGCAAAAGAAATAAAAGACCCTTGCTACTTCATGATGAAGATTCTTCAGATGACATTGCTGTAGGTTTAACATGCCAGCACGTCAGTTATGCTGTCAGTGTGAATCATGTGAAGAAGGCAGTAGCTGAGAATCCATGGTCAGTGCCACAGAAGGAGACAAAGTGAATATCCCACTACACTCACAGTGCTGGGATTCCAGACCCATGTGTCTACAACTAGATTTTATGTAGGTTCTCAGATACAAAACTTAGGTCCTCCTGGCTGTATTCTTGTCCTGTATTCTTGTCCACTGAGCCATTTCTTAGGTTTTGTTGTCCCTGATTTCTATCAAAGGATGAACATCATCCACAGCCTTCCAAAATAGTCAGAAGTTACTGAATATTTATATAGTGTGTGTGATACAATTATAATTTTTGGTTATTATCACTTCTTTGCATTAAATATTTCTTTTCTTAAAAAATATACATTTGTCTTAAATTTTATTTAAGATAATAGAACCTGGTAGGGGTGAGTTGGTCTTCCAAACCAGTCTACTAGCTTGTATGTTCCAGATCTCTTCAGATTCTTAGCATGCAATCTTCTTGTATTGTTTCTCTGGGAAGAAGGTAGGATTCTTTAGGAAGGAGGAAGTGGGTGGTAGCGATTGTACCTTTATCACCCTTTGTACCTGAGATATAACAAAGCAAATATCTTTATGACTTAATCCCCACCAGGGCATGATTTAAAAGTGATAGAAAACTTAGAGGTAGGATTCTTGGCTCTTCTTATTCCTCCTTTGTTCCCTAGCTTGTAATGGCAGATGTTTCCTCTTTGACATACCTACCACAGGCCCAAACAATGAGGCCAATTAACTAAGGATCACAATCCCCAGAACTATGAGCCAAAATGAATCCCTTTCTCTTTATAACTTTGTTATCTCAGTGTGGAGATATTTTGTTTATAACAAGTAAAGCTTGCCTAAAGATCAGAGAGCAAAGCTGGTCACACTAGTCAGCCATGGAGGCCAGACAGTGGTGTCACACACCTTTAATCTCAGCAGCCACACTTGTTAGCCATAGAATCTGGACAGTGGTGATATGTGCTTTTAATCCCAGCACTAGAGAGGAATATAAGAGGGTGCAGACAGGAGTACAGCATATTCAGTCTGCAGTCACACTAAGGACAGGATCACCCTAGCCCTGGTAGAGGTAAGAACTCTCTAGTGGTTTGCGGCTTTGCTTTTCTGATCTTGAACTTGAACCCCAATATCTGCTCTGAGGTTTTATTATTCTTGCTACATCTCAGGTATTTTGCTGTAACTTGAGAAATAAAGTTAGTCCCATCCCCAACACTGGAGAGCTGTTGACCACAGTGATGCTCTCCTGGATAAGAACAACATGTGGACAATTCTATCTTCTTTATGTTGAACATCACCTAAGCGCAGGAGTCAACAAAATATTCTCAAATCTTAGTTAATCTATCTGGAAGTGAAGTTGTCTTACTCATTGTTAAATAGGGATTCATTCAGAAGAAGTATAGAAAGGAAATCTGGCATTGTCTGCAGATTCTCTGAAGCTGAAAAGCTGGATACAGCTGGACACACACACACACACACACACACACACACACAGCCCTTCTTGGATATCCTCCCATCCCTCATTTAGTCTCCCACTGACTCTCTTCTTCCCTAGTTCCCTTCCTACTTTCATGGCTGTTTTACTTATGACTACCTGCACTTACTTAGCATCTCCTGTGTGGGTATTGGTATGGGTTATTTTCTTGATTAGGGGAAATGTATAGGTTGTTTTCACTATAGTTCCTTTGGGAGAGGTGGGGCTTATGAGTCCCTCCTCCATCCATAATGGAATAGTGATTGACCCAGTGTTGTTCAGGTCTTGTCCAGGTAGCCATGATGTTGTGAGTTCATGGAGGTAATATCCGTGGTAACTGGAAGAAGTATTTTAGGGCACACATTCCTATCTTGCAGCCCTTACTTTCTTTGTTCCTGTTCTTTTCTTGACCCTTAGAAGGTAATGCGGATATCCCATTTATGGAGCAGTTGATAGTCATATGTTCTCAGTACACTGGCCAGTTTTGAAGCTCGACATTGCTTGTTGTCCACTGCAAACAGAAGCTTCTCTGGTCAGCAGTTGGAGAAGCACTGAGCTATAGGTATAAATACAAATCTTTAATGGGAGGTTTGATGCCATGTCCATTTAGCCAAGCAATAGCAATAGGCTCCTCTCTGGGGCATATGTCCTCCACAGCCACCCTGGATTTGACAAGGTGTTCAGTACCAGGAATGAATTTCTTATTGAGTGTGCCTTAACTCAAGTCAGAAAGTAGTTGCTTACCCCTGACAATCGTGTCACTATTACACCGTTGGTCACATCTTGCTTTGCAGGTTGGTATAGAAGTTAACAGGATTGACAAATGGTTAAGATGAGTTATACCCCCACCATAACATTCTCCATAGCATCTTCTGCGCTATGAAACTAGACACTGTGGTCAAAATTCCCAGCTCAGTAACAGCTTCCTTTCTCTGTATCCTGCAACCACAGTTCATAGTGTCTTCAGCACTAGAGTCTTAACATGTAGTTCTGGTGGACAACCAGGAGGAATGACAAGATCCTATACTATCTGGGGTACTTCTAGGACATTTATGACTAATAATTCAGAAGAAGACAGCTCACACCTGGCATTAGGATTTTTTTTTAATAATCCATGGATTCTAGAAACAGCACCATCAAACCATATCTCTCTTAAAAGTATTTTTAAACTAGTTTACAAAGTGCTAGCTTTTACATAGATTGCTAGTTTTGAGTAACCCTCCTCACAATCCTCCAGCCTCCTCCAACCTCTCTATATAAACCTTCCTACTCCAGCATTCCCCTTACCTCACATCACTTGTGTTTAACTATCCTGTTCCTTAAGAAACCCCCACGCTTCCATTCTAACTTCTGGGAATTTTCAATACTCATAAGTCAAACAAATCTGAAAATTCTAAGCTAAGAGCCATAGGAGACAGAACATGTGGTACTTGTCCGTTAGGACCTGGCTTATCCCACTCAACATAATATTTTCCAGGTATATCCATTTGCTGAAAACTTACAATTTCACTTTTCTTTATAGCTGAGTAAAGTTCCATTGTGTAAATTTATATGCCATGTGCATTAGTTTAAGAAATAAAGTATCAAACTAGACATATCTTGTCTATTTTATACTCACTAAAAGAATAACTTGTGTTAGCATGTTCTTCTGTGGATGAAGCCCCTGGCCTGGGAACTGCCTACTAAGAAAAGCCTTGCCTGTTGATACTTTGGAGTTAACTAGACAGGGGTTCACTAGCCAAAGATCATCCTATAAATGATTCAACTTAGCTTTGGCTTGACAGTATTAGGATCTTCTCCAATGTCAAGAAAATAAAACTTAAAAAAAAAACCTGACTTCTCCAGCTATTATTAAAGCATTATCAGCCAGGAAGTCGTGGTACACACCTTTAATCCCAGCACTTGGGAGGCAGAGTGGCAGATCTCTAAGGTTGAGGCCAGCCTGGTCTACAGAGCAAGTTCGGGAAAACACTAATAATAATAATTCCATAACCAATTACTCCTAAAGTTAGTGCCTCAAAATGTGTTTGCCCCTGGATATTGTGGTCAGGATAGCTTATATATACAGACATGGGAGCATGACCTGCAAGCCCCAATGTCCAGGGTAGCTTAATACCAAGGTTCAGGAAGATGATGTAGAGTTGTCACTCAGTTCTACAGTTCAAAGTAATTTCAGGCTGGCCCTCTGCCAAGGTGCACATGTCACATTTGACCTGTGCCTACTCAAAGCACAGCAGCTGTAAACATGAGAATAACAGAAAATGGGGGAAAGTATCACATTTTCTTGTCCAAGGTCAATTCATTCTTGCACAACCTATACTGATATTGATACCACAACAAATACCACTCGTCACACAGGAAGTTGTTTAGACCACTACAGGTCCAACGATGACCCCAGGGCAACACACTTCAATGGATTACAGGCAGACCCTGGCCTCTGTGAGCAATTAAAAAGCTGAGCAAATTCTCTGCCTGGAATCACATTGTAAACCAATCTAAACACCTTATTTTGCCAGACCTTGAAAACTTCACCAACATCCCCAGCAATATTTAAGTTTGTTTGAAGCAGTAATCGTAGTATAGGCTATGAGTGCAAAGCCCATGTTTATGACACAGGGAGCAGCAGAAGAGAAGCCTTTCTTTGTGATGAGCTGTGGGGAACACGGGGACAGAGAGAAGTAGGTTAGTGAGGGAGCAGCAAGTGGATGGGGGCTTAATGGAGTTCAAAGCTGCTGTTTAAGAGTTTGTTAGTCACAGAACCCATTAGTATTGGTGATTTACTTACCAACAATGACAGATTCAATACATTTTATTCTGATGTTTTCAACTACATCATCTAAGAGTCAAAGGTCCTATACCTGGGGACTATCTAACATGAATTTTGAAAAGCCAAGCAAGGTTACATTGATATATGAGGGCAAGTAAACAAATAGATAACATCTGTTTCCATGATAAAAAGCCTCCAGTCAAACTTCTGTACAGAAAGCCACATAACAATTGATGAAAGAATCTATTTTTATCCAAAATAAAGGGAGTATTTTCAGTATTCAACCTCCCAGAAGAGATACTGTCTCTATATTCATTGTCTCCATTTTATGAGCTAACTGAAAACAAATTGAGAAGACATACTAAAGACATAGAATCATTGCACCCATAGAAATCCTAGTGTTCCATAGGAGCTAAGAAAGTTAGTAATGTCAGAGTCACTGCAGCCAGTATGATAAATATGAATATGATCCTTCATTGATAGCAATAATAATCTCTTTTTAGGTTCATAGGAAAAATTCATTTTCTCTCTCAAACATTTTTTTTAATTTTATCTTCTTATCTCATCTACCGTTTCATGCATCTATCGTGTTTGTGTGCGTGGTGCGTGTGATGTGTGTGTGTGTGTGTGTGTGTGTGTTTCTGATGTATACATGTAGATCACGGCATAGCTTACAGGAATCAGTTCTGTCCTTCATCTGTTTTTTATTTTTTGTTGTTGTTTTTGGTTCTATAACTTGAAATCAGTCCATCATGTTTGACAACAAGCACTTTTACTGGGCAAGTTATCTCACCAGTACTTTTTTAAAAAAAGGAACAATCTTGTCCACTATGATGTTGATTAAACTAAGCTTAATTTGGGATACTGGTAATGAAGAAGACAGAGTCACACTTGGCTTTGGAAGTCATAAATTCTGCTAACACAGAACGAGTCATTTATCATTGAGATAAAATTGTTTTGTAAGCTTACTTAGAAAGAAATTACAGAAAGTTTGGATGGAGTTATGCCACATGCGGTGATGATGTTCCCCTTAAGAGCCTTAGCAAGACTGGGAAGAATCCCAGTGCAAAGCTTGGGAAGCTTTCTTGTAGGTTGTTGGTCATGGAACTCCAGGAAACTCTCAAAATACCAAAAGCTATAGTCATATTCTCAGTTGCCTCCCAGAACTTGAAGGTAACACTCTATTTCTAAAGTCATCACATTACCTAGGACTTGCAGGACTCTATCTGGTCCTGACCTTGATAAGCCTCATCCATGTTTCCAAGGGAGAAAAACAATTAACATTCTTATGGTGCTGTGAAGCAAATGAACCACAATGATCAGCCAGACACAATATCCTTGATGGTTCAATGGTAACAGTTTTATCTTGGGGTTAACCAATAGTTGTCTAATTAGACTTGGAGCCCAGTCAATGGAAAGGAATTCTTTCCTGGTACTATAAAATTAGCCAACTACCCATGGCTGAAGAATCAATTACTGAGACTTTCCTAAACCTACATAATTTTAATGTATTCTAAATACTTAGTCTTAAATCCATGTGTAAGTGTAGCTTTCATCCATCACCAAAGAATATTCCTTTTGAAAACAGATGGAAATTGTTAGCAAAGTATGTAATTGATCCATCAACAGGCATAAGGTGTCCATCTCCAGTGGGTATATCCACAGCACAGCCATACATCTAAATCTCAGACGATCATGGGAGATAGGACAGAAAAACTGTAAGAGCTGTAGAACCAGGACATAAGAATGCAGGATAGTTTCTGCCAGACACAACAGAAAATTATAACCAAGAAGTCTCAGCAATAAGTTTGCTAAAATAAGACTTGAATAATAACAATACCAGACAAGATGTCAACTTGAATGGGAGAAACTTCACAAGGCCCCACCCCTAGATGAAGACCTATAGGCAGTCAAGGGCTATGAAGAAAAGTAAAATCAGTTTTTTCTAGGGCCAATCTATCTGGCAGATCATTCAATTCCAAGTAATCGGCACTAAACATGTGTGTACATAAAAGCAAAATGAAATGGAGTCAGTAGGTTTTAAATATGTCTGTGGGTGTGTGTTTGTAATATTGTGTATTTGTGTATATAAACAATAATTAAAGAAGATATCACAAGATTTAGAGAGCATGGGGGACATGGGAAGAGTTATAGGGGTAGATAAATCAAATATCAGTCAAACAAAAATTCACCCATCAAACTGATAAAGATGAGGAACAAGATTTATGATACTTCTGCTTGTGGGAAATAATGTAATGAGTCTGACATATATTAAGGAAAAACAAATATGTGTGTAATATGTTTTTAAAATGGGATTGCTGGGCAAGACTTCAAAATCTCTTTCTAGTATCTTCCATAAAATGGCTTGAATGAATAGGGGATGAGTCAGTTTCTTTGAATATATTATCAAAGCCTCTTGAGTAGACAAGGCCTTTCTGACATTAAACCAGCCAGTGAATGGTAGAAGAGGAGCTGGCCATTCATACCAAGCAGAGATGGAACAAAGCAGAAAATGGAAGTAGAAGGAACTCAGAGAAAGCCACTGACAAGGGAATGGTATAAACCAGACAAATAAGGTGTTTTAGCTTACACAACATTGGTCTAATATTAAGGGGTAATTAGCCTCATTCTGAAATATGATTCCACAGAATATACTGTCAAATCTATTCACCAAAGTGTCAATGTTTTCATATAATTTACTTGCCTCCAAGAATAATTCTAAGAATATTTCAGAACTTTGTCCAGCCCAAAGATCAAAATCTCAAAGGGCATGCTTTTGATTAAAGATTAACAGGTTAAATCTCAAAAAAAACTGTAAACAAGAAACTATAATGTAAAATGAAGAATAAATACACAGATGTCAAAACAGCTTCAAAACTGCCACAGACGTTTTAATTAGAGGCAGGAAAAGAATTTTCTATATGCTAGTAATGAACAACTGGGAATACAAACATAATCAATACCAACATAGTAAAAACAACTTTTAAACAATTAGCAAGACTTATGCATTGACAATTACAAATATTTTCAAGAGAAATCACTGAAAAGCTTAATAAAAGAGAAGTATTTAATATTCCTTAGAGTGTGTATTATAAGCAAACCCTCCAAGAGGACCAGCAGTTGTCTTAAGCCAATTACAATGTTAATAAAAGTCTGTTAAAGCTAACACAAGTTTAATGTTACCTTACATCAACACTTCTTATAGAAATATCATCAAATATATGACTTCAGCACAGAAAAGAAACATGTATGAATGAATCAAAAAAGATAGGAATTTCAGAAACTATAGATCAAAGCATACATTCTTTTAAGAAAGTTACAAATGCAAATCAGTGGAGCAAAGGGACTTTCATGGTGAATGCAGGTAGATAACTGTATGCCTGTGTGGGAGCACAAGGGACAGCTCACACCTTAGACCATATCTCACGGCTTCTGCTGTTGTGATAGAACATCATAACCAAAAGAAACTTGAGGATAAAGTGTTCATTGCAGTTTACACTTCCATATCACTGTCAATCACTGAAGGAAGTCAGGGTAAAAACTCAGTGTAGGAACCTAAGGCAGGAGCTGATGCAGAGGGCGTGGAGGGGTGCTGCTTACTGGCCTGCTTCCCATGGCTTGCTCAGTCTGCCTCTGTGTACAACCTAGGATGACCTGTGCACTGTTGGTAGCATCCAGGTTAGTTTGGGTCTTCATATACCAATCACTAATGAAGACAATGGCCCCCAAAGTTTGCCTATGGCCACATTCCGATGGAGGCATTTTCTCCACTGATGTTCATCTTCCCATATAAGTCTAACATGTGAAGTTTACAATTAACTATCCAGGACAAACCATAATGTAAAATCAGAGTGAATCATAGACATAAATGTCACTCTAAAATTACAAAGGTTTCAGAAAAAAAACATAGGGAAAGGTTTCTAACTTGAGATAGAAAAAAGATATTATGCATAAAATAAAATAGCTATAACGAAGAAACCCTATAAGTTATAGTTTCTTCAAAATTCAGAACATCTGCCATTCAATAGCTAATGTTGGGAAATTGAAAAAGCAAGCCACAAGTTAAAGAAAATCCCTTCAAAGAATAAATCAAACTAGTGACTTATATTCAGTCTACTTGATTTAACAAAAAGACTCTCTCAAACATAAGATTGAGAGAGCAGACAAAAAGAATCTGTTTTCAGTACAAGGGAAAAATAAAAATAAAGAAAGCTGACAATTTAATTTTTACAAATACTCTAAATATTTAAACGGATGCATCATGGCAAAAGATATAAGGGTAGCAAATGAGATAGAAAAGATGCTCATATCTCCTCTAATTAGGTAAATGCAATTTAAAAGCATAATGAGATGCACATGGATTAGAATAGCTAAATACAAAGACTGAGCTTCACGAACTGTGAGGAATAGTGGGGGGAGCGGAGTTCTCAAATGAATTATAGTTGCAACAGAAAATGGAAACAGGCTAATAAAACAGAATGGCGGATTTATGAAAAATGATACAAAGGGAAAGAACACCTTCTGTGTTACCAAGGAGCTGGCTTGGGGCTTTTGGATTTACTGTGCTGGGAATAGCCAGGAGGCCAGGGGATGCTGAGTGAGAACGGCTGCAAGGTCATCTGAAGTTCATCTGGACTTGTCTTGTCCGGCTGCTGCAATCCTGGTGCAAATTGTCTTCAGACATTTCCACTAGAAAAGACCTCGTGGTGTAGGTCTTGTGGCACAAGCTGTGGCTTTAGTTGCAGGGATCCTCAAAGCTGGAACTTCCCATAGATATCATAAGCTTTCCCCAGTTGGCCAGTCTGAGGGACCTTCAGCCCTTGACCATAGATAAGATTGATTACCTTTTTGGCAGTCCCTGCTTCCAGGATGCCATTCCTAAAGGGTCTGTCTAGTTCCATTCAAAGACATAAATGGCTAGCTCTAACCTGTATCACTCATTCACAAAAAGTGAATAAATATATAGGTAATCAGAGAATGCTATGTAATATTAACTTTCTTAATAGCCTTTAAATATGCTTATCTGACCCCTGCTCCGGTTTTCTAAAGAGGATTGGGCCATCTAGTCTATCTCAATATGATCTTGTTATTTCACTCTTGATAATTATCCAGGAGAAGAGAGTGCTGGTGTTCATATAACAGTATAAATAAGTGTCCCAACTCTGCTATAGCAATCAACAACTGGATGAAAATCTAAAAGCCCATTTTTAGTTCATGGGTACATGGGTACATGGCTCCCTACCATAGAGCACTATTCTGAATACTATGGTTGTGGACTATTTCCTTTAGGTTCACGTGTTTAAAACTCTTGATATTGGGAAGGGAGCATTGTTTTGGGGTTTTAACAATAGAAGCTTGCTGTAGCTTGTTATGTCACATAATCAGTCAAGAAACAGAAATGAGAGAGAGAGAGAAGGAGAGAGAGAGGCTATGAGGCATATCCCCAGTAACCCACTTATTCCAAATTCCCAAATTGTGCCTCCTGTTCCACACAGGGGGATTACATCTCCTTAAACCATAAGCCTAAGTAAAATAAATCTTCCCTTCTTTCAGTTACTGTGAGGGCTAGCACTAATTACTAACTCCACAGGATCCACAACCATCTAGAAAATGCATTTCTGCATGCAACTGTTGTAGAGGCTCTCCATGACTGTGTCAACTGATGCTTTAAGGCCCATCTTAACTGTGTTTGCACCACTGGCTAGCTATCGTATACTGCGTGATATAGAGAAAGCATGCTGAGTACCCACGGCTCTCTGTTCCTGATTCGAACTTAAGGTAAACACAAATCCTTTTCCCTTTAAGATGCTGTTATAATAGTATTCTATCACAGCTACAGAAAAGGATCCAAGGAAGATGCTTGGTCAAATGCTTGGCCATAGTGATGAGAAAAGGAAGAATGCAGAAATTAAAATGAATATGTGGGCCCATTGGTATGGTTAGGCACTAAAAGAATCCTTACAAGATGGTTCTGAGGCTTGTTGGAGGACCATGGAAGAGTCTCAATCTGTAGGCTAGAGAAGACCTAGATGTCTGTAGGCAAAGTTTGGTGGGCAATTCTGGTGGGAAAGAGGAAAAGGAGAATGTGAATGGAAATGTGGGCACTGAAGACCAGATTCAGGTTTCGGGGGAAGAAGGACACCTGGGAACTGGACTTAAAGGCATTTGTATCACATTCTGACAAAGTTACACTGATGTTCTGTTGTGTCCTTAAAATTCGAGTGAGGCTTAATTTAAAAGTGCTAAGTCACAACAAGATGAATGCTAATTGCTCTTAGTTGAGTTTACTGTGAAGTATAGCAGAAAGGTGTGAAATGTATACTTTTGTGAGTAGAGGACGCTGAATATGGTTTAAGTTTTACAGTGTAGAAAGCGAAGTCTGTGCAATGCAGCTGAAGAAAAAGAAAGAAAAGAAAGATTATTTCTGCTAAGGAGGAAACTTGGGCAGTGCAGTGGGACAATTTGAAAAGCACCATGAAGGTAAACCGCACCTATTGCGTCTTGGGTATAGTAATTCAACCCATTTGAAACATTTAACTTTGAAAAGAGGATCCCTGAACATCATTTCATCACTTGAGAATGGCCTTGGAGGGAGCTATTTCCCCAAGTGCAGCCGGGCAGATGACCTGATGCTTCTGAAGCTATGACAAAGGGACAGATCATACATCAATCTGGTGTCCTGATTTAATATAATCCCTATTGGGCTGGTTTTTCAGACAGGCAACTGCAAGGATGAAGGAGCCATAGAGGTTTTCATCACAATTCTGGAAACCTGCCAAACCCAGCTAACTAATGCATAGTGAGGTCAGATCCCTTCATCGGGCTCCAGAATGGGCTGAGTGTGAAGCCTTGGAGGTGAAGTCTAAGTTGCAGTGAAGATGTCATGATGTGGAGATGCCAGGAACAGCACATTTACCAAGATAGCTGTGGGAACCAAGTGAAGCCCACCAGGACAGGCCACAATTATATAGGCAATGACACTGGGGAAACATGGATACCCAAGCCTGTTGGAGACCACGTGATGTCATTACAAACATGGATTAGAGTATCATACGTGTTGTTTTGCCTGCTCCATTTCTCTCTTGTTTTTCTGTGATCTTCTCTGGTAATCTTCACATTCTTCCATTTTGGAATGAAGATGATTGCTCTGTGCCACTGTGTGCTTGTGATGAAGATGGCTACTCCATGCCATTGTATGTTCAAGGTCTGCAATTCTTTTTACAGGGTCCAACAGTTAAGACATGCCCTGTAGTTTCCGAAGAGACTTTGAGCCTTGATCTTTTCAATGGAGTGAGAAATGTTAAGACTGTGGGGACTTTTGATGTTAATTGCATGCATTTTCTGCTTGAGATGGCTCTGGGTCTATAGGAGTCAGGGGCAGAGTGTTGCAATCCAATGTAGAAAGTCCTCAACAAGAAGATGTGTTTAAATAATTGGTGTAGTAATGTGGCAGAGGGTGTTATAAAACCTATCAGGGTAAAGTCTAACTGGAAGAAGGTGGTTATAGTGGAGTGAACCTTTATGTTCACAGCTTGATATAATTAATATTCTGGCTAGTGTTATACTAATGTTATATCAACTTGACACAAGCAGTATTCATTCAGGAAGAAGAAACCTCAACTGAGAAAATGCCCCAATCAGATTGGCTTGTGGGCAAGCCTGTGGTGTATTTCCTTGATTAATCATTTTGGGTGGTATTATCTCCAGGAAGGTGGCCCTGGGTAGTATATTAAACCAGGCTGAGAAATCCATAGAGAGCAAGGCAGTAAGCAGCCCACCTCTATGTCCTCTGCATCAGCTCCTGCTATGAGTCTCCTTGATCTGTGATGTGGGCATGTAAGCCGAAATAAACCATTTCTTCTACAAGTTGACTTTGTTCATGGGAATCCTAACTAAGATACCTATGTTCCTGCTAGACATTTTCTGCTTCCTAACTGCAGACAGGACAGAAACAGCTGCTATAAGCTCCCACTATCATAGAGATACCACCCAGAAATTCCCCTGTCCTCATGGACTATATGCCTGCAAACCATGACTAAAAACAACCCCTTACTTCCTGAAGTTACTTTAGTCAGTATTCCGTCACATCAAAAAAGAGCATTTGATATACTGAACAGTAAAATAAATATTATTCACCAAAAGAGAATCTCAAGCTAGAAAAAAAAAATCTCACCTTCTATGTACCTCTGTTTCTAAAACTTTTACAAATACAAACATTTGCCTGGGAGCAACAATGAAATGGGCAAATGAAAGTGTTTGGAAAGTAGCATGGAAAACTATTAGCCCTGATTTACTCTCTTACAACCAAGGATCAGGGTAATGTGTGCATTGTCAGGGTTCGTGTTATACAGTGTGTTCCTCACTTCCTGGAAGTTGTGGTGTGAACCAAATAGCAGAAGGCTGCTCTACTTCTGGTACCACAGGCTTGAAAAGCAGTAGGCATCTCAGTCAGGGAGCAGAGGGACTCTCACCCACCCCTCTTGCCTGTTCATTATAAAAGAACAACTGAGAAGAGACAAGAATAGCGTCCTTTGATTTTGAGACCCGAAGGAACTGCAAAACACTTCAAGATAGCCGTTTGGGTGAGGTGTGCAATGTTCAGTCCTTTTATGGCATAGGAATGACCACCAGAATGACCACACATACTGATCACCAGCAAGCCATGAGTTTGTCCCTGAACCTACTTTTCAAATGTACTTTTTTGTTTCCATACTTTGTCTCTCAGTTTAATGGGCTGTCTAGTTGTTTTAGCAGTTGGACTTTATTTCTGGTTAATGTCTTGATTTTAATTGAATGAATCAAATGTGCAAACATATGTCAAAACTTATGTGCAATTTAATATATGTCAAAAATAATACTATGTAACTGGTAATTAAATGTGTCCTAAGACTATCCAAAAATATTGTGATGGAAAAGCAAGTTGAAGACTGTCTTAAGATTCCTGGCATTTAAATATGAGGTGAAAAGTTATGGTCTTGTAAAAAATTACACAGAGCAAGCAATGAAAGAAGTAGGAAGGAAGGATGCCCAGGAAAGAACTGGTCAGGAGAGCAGGAATCACACAGAAGGATGGACTCTGCTGAAATTCCCCCATTTATTTTGAATTATTGATTATCAGAGGCTTTAATAAGATCTCCCTGGTGGAACTATGTATACAGAAGTTAGATTGGAATGGGATAGATTTGAGGTAAGGATCTGGTGTTGTTAAATGTGTTCTCTCCCCCTTTTCATGAAGATAGCTGAAGGGACCCAAACAGCAGCTAGGAGAGGGTGTTTCCCAGAGGGTATGGTGTGATGTGACATAGAAGGTGTGTGTCTCAATTAGAGAGACACAGAGAGAAGGAAGGCAGCAAACGATGACTGAGTCCTCAAAAAATAAGAGGACAAGCACAGCTTGACGATGAAGGGGCTGAGCAAGAGATCTCTGTTTGATGGATGCAGAATTATTTATCAAAATTGTTTCTGTAACATTTCCCAGATTTCAGCCTGGGAATTTGTGGACAAATAGGTGAAAGTATAGAGAATTTCATTAAATCACTCATACTGATTAATTACCACACAGTTATGAAGACAGCCTATTCTACCTGACCATTCATTAAGCTTTAGTCTGTATTCCAGATTATAACTGGAATTATAAATTTTAAGTATTTAAATAATAAAGTTCTACTTTGAAGTTTAAGAATACAGATATTTAGTGTTCTTGCATGCAATATGTTAGTTGTGTTGCTAACTTTCTATGGGAAGAATGTAACACATGACACATACAGAGTACCATGCTGTTTTCAGAGGCCAGTAGATGTACAATTTTAGTACCTAGTCTCTCATGCCATTTACCATTACTTTAGGCTTTTTCAATGTTCCACCATTGAGGAAAAAGCTGGGACAGGAAAGACAGATTAACATACTCTGTGTGGGCCTTGTAAAACTGTTTTGTGGCCTTTGTAATATATATATATATATATATATATATATATATATATATATATATATATCTCCAAAATACATTGTATGCATGTCTTAAATTTTCATAGAAAAGCTAAAATATTATATAATTTAAAGGAAAGATTACATTGGAATTCAAAGAAAGCCTTTGCATTATGATGTTATTTGTTATGTCAACCACCCTGCATAGAGCATCAGGAACATGAAGAAGCTAAGGTTTACCTCAAGTACAACAACTGTTGTAAAAATAATTTGTGACTTGCTTTTCCTGGAGTTGAAGAGTACTGGGAAAGAAAAGAAACCAAGTAGCTTGGGTGTGTGGTAAAGGCTGCCTACAAAATGTGTCTTAAAAATAGGACTTGTAGCTGGGTGTTGGTGCTACACACCCTTAATCCTAGCACTGGGAAGGCAGAGGCAGGCAAATCTATTTGATTTCTAGACCAGCCTGGTCTACAAAGCAAGTGTCAGGATAGGCTTTAAAACTACACAGAGAAACCCTGTCTCAAAATATAAAAATTAAAAGACTTGTGTTTTGTCTCTACTTATCTAGTACCTGTAGAACATATTTTTGGATTCTATATAAAATGTTGTATATACAACCAAATTGTTGTCTTATTAAAAAAAAAGACAAATTTGATTTCAATTTTTAGTTTTTGGAGTAACATGGTTTTGGAAATTCTTGATTTTTTTATGAGTTTTACCATTTAGACTAGAATATCGAGTAATGAATATGACATGCCGCACTGATCAAATTATGTTTTGGATAGAGTATAAAACAACATTAGTATTTGACATAGAGTCAACAATCGATCTCTGTGGAGAGTAACACAGTGCTACAGCTACCCACAAGAAGTGCAATTCATCCAAAGGACTAGCAAGTACAAGGGTCAGTCACAAAGGGACATGCTCTCTGGAGCTTTTGCTTACAGTTCACAAGTGCCAGGTACTTTCCACCAGCATTCAAGAATAAGGACATAGAATGTTAAAGAAAATTCAGCTTAAATAGCCGCAAGAGCACCTCCACCTTTGTGAAGTCCAAGGTTTCAATCACTTGGACTCATTCTGCCCAAGGATTTTAGAGTTACTACTTGGTTACTCTATCGATTTTGTACTAAAGTGGGTGCTAATAACTTTTGGACATGGATTGAGAGGTCAGAGCATGCTGAATGTGATATGGTCCGTTAAGTGTGTAACTTTTATCATTTTCAAAACGCTGACAGTTTTTATCCATCTTCAAGTCCTATTCAGGTAGAAGCAAAGGATGCTGGACAAACATGTAGGGAATCCTGTTTTCAGATGCAGTATTCACTTGGCAAACACTGTATGATCACTTCCCCCTTGCAAACAACGATGACAACATTGTCTGGAACATGCAGATATGATTATCTTTACATTTTTGTTCCAGAATCTACTAAACCAGGCTAATGTATACATCCTTACTATATCAGAGATTTTTAATAAGCTTAAGTGCACCATGTGTCAGTGATAAGTTGAATCCCAGGGATGCAGGGATGGTTCAACATAGGAAAATATATCAATGTGATCCACCATATACCATATAAACAAACTGAAAAAGAAAGATCATATGATCATCTCATTAGATGCTGAAAGGAGACTTTGACAAAATGCAACACCCTTTCATGATAAAGGTCTTGGAGAGATCAGGGATGACAGCAACATATTTAAACATAATAAAAGCAATATACAGTAAACCAACAGCCAACATCAAACTGAAGAGAGAAGCTTAAGATGATTCCTCTAAAATCAAAAAGAACACAAGGCTGACCACTCTCTCCTTTTCTCTTCAATATTGTACTTGAAGTTCTAGCTGGAACAAAAAAAGACAACAAAAGGAGATCAAAGGGACACGAACTGAAAATGAAGGAGTCAAACTTTCACTAATTGCAGATGATATGATAATTTACATAAGTGACCTGAAAATGTCTAACAGGGAACTCCTACAGCTGATAAACACTTTCAACAAAATGGCAGGATACAAGACTAACTAAAAAAAAAATATCAATAGCCCTACTATATACAGACAATAAAGGGACTGAAAAAGAAATTAGAGAAACAACACAATTTTCAGTAACCACAAATAACATAAAATATCTTGGGGTATTGCTAACCAAGCAAGTGAAAGGTCTATATAGCAAGAACTTTGCATCTTTCATGAAAGAAATTACATACCAGAAAATGGAAAGACCTCCCATGCTCTTGGATAGGAAGGATAAACATAAGAAAAATGGCAATCTTGCCAAAAGCAATCTACAGATTCAATGCAATCTCCCATCAAAATCCAAGCACAAGTCTTTACTGACCTTGAAAGAATAATATTCAACTTTACATGGAAAAACAAAAGACCCAGGATAGCAAAAACAACCCTGTACAATTAAGGAACATCAGGAGGCACCACCATCCCCGACTTCAAGCTCTACTATAGCGCTATAGTCCTGAAAACAGCTTGGTATTGGCACAAAAATAAACAAGTAGACCAATGGAATATAATTTAAAATCCTGATATTAACCCACACACTATAAACACCTGATTTTTCACTAAACAGCTAAAATTATACAGTGAAAGAAGGAAAGCATCTTCAACAAATGGTGCTGGCATAAGTGGATGATGCAGATAGACCCATGTCTATCACTATGCACAAAACTTAAGTCCAAATGGATCAAATACATCTACATAAATTCAGAACTGAATAGAAAGTTCTCAATAGTGGAATGCAAAATGGCATTATTTGTAATAGCCAGAACCTGGAAGCAACCTAGATGCCCCTCAACTGAAGAATGGATAAAGAAGATGTGGTACATTCACACAATGGAATACTACTCACCGGTAAAAAGGAAAAAAAAAAAAAAAGCAATGGAATCTTGAAATCACAGGCAAATGGGTGGAACTTGAAGAAACCATCCTGAGTGAGGTAAGCCAGTCACATAAAAAGGAACATTTTAGACATAGGGCAAAGTGTCACCTGCCTTTAATCCACACCGCCAGAGAAACTAAGATACAAGGAGAAACCTAAGAGGTTCATATAAGGTCCCTAACAGAAGGGGAAAGGAACAAGATCTCCTGATCATATTGGGAGTGGGGATCAGTGAGTAGAGAGGGAGTTAAGAGAAAGATAAGAGGAGGAGAGGAGAACATGTGGGACTAGGAAGATTGAGTCTGAGTCAGGGAACAAGTAGAGGAGAGCAAAAACAAAGAGAGAGAGAGAGAGAGAGAGAGAGAGAGAGAGAGAGAGAGAGAGAGAGAGAGATACCATAATAGAGGGAGCCAGTATAGGTTTGAAAAGAAAACTGACTCTAGAGAAATGTTCAGAGACCTACATGGATGACTCCAACTAACAATATGAGCAATAGTGGAGATTCTACCTGGAATGCCCTTTCCTCCATAATGAGATTGATGACTAACTTATAAAGCACTTACGTTTATGTGTGGATCTTCAAACACTTCAGAATATGGCATTTTAAATCTTTTATGATAAGAAAAGGAAGTGAATGCCAATCTTTACCAAGATGTGTGCTGCCCCTGCATATGACTGTCATCACAGTAGCCTGGTTGATTACAGCATCTTCCATCACTGTGTACATCACCACAGCTGTAACACTGATGAGAGATAGGAATGTCTCTGCGCTGTTGAGATCTGAAAGCACTACCAAGACTGTGTGATTTGAGTATTATACTCAGGAAGGGTGTGTAATAAATCTTCCTGAAGAGACCCAGAAGGAAGCAATGACTCTTCAACCGCTAGGAAGTATCAGGTCTATAATTGCTTACTTAAGAAAATGCACACATATGTATTTACTTTTCTGTTCCAGAGTTTTTATTTATCATAGGCTGAATGGCCAAAATCCTGTCTCCAAACCTGATTTCCCAAGTGGCTTTTGAAGACAAAACTGATAAGACGTAGTTGTCTGAGGCGATTGAGTTGCTACTCTTGCTGCCCTGAACCATTAGGCTTGATTTCCAGAGAGTTCATTGTTTGTCTCTTTGGAGAAAGGAAATATTTTCATTCTCTCCCCTCTTGTTCTGCCAACTACAATTAGAGACTAGGTCTTCCTTAACCAACCAGGGTCTTAGTGTTCACTTCAGTGGTGCTGGCTTAATGACCCAGCTTTTTTTTCCAAAAAACACCATTGTCATTCATACAGTGGCTTTGGAGGGACATTACTGAGACAAACCACAAGAAATTCCAAAATATCATGTTTTACATACTACCTGATTGGAAGCTGGCCTTGAAAGTAAAATTCAACATTGATCATAGACAAGGTGCATCATTGAGGAAGTTAAAGCCATTTTTCTCCTCTGCTGTCACCACTGAGTTTGACACAAGGCTGTGGTAGTTTGGGTAATAATGACCCCAGTAGGCTCACGTATTGGGATGCTTAGTAGGATGAAGAGATATAGCCCTGATGGAGTAGCTGTGGCACTTTCAGAGGAAGTGTTTTACTGAGGGGTGGGGTTTGAGATTTCAAAAGCCCATGCTAGGCCCAGTCTCTCTCTGCCTGCCTGCCTGCCTGCCTGCCTGCCTGCCTGCCTGCCTGCCTGCCTGGGGATCAGCTTATAAAGCTCCCAGCTATATCTCCAGCACTATTCTTGCTGCCGATGATAATGGATTGACTTATAAAACTGTAAGCAAGACCCCAATGCTTTCTTTTATATAAGAGTTGCTTGGCCATGGTGTGTCTTCACAGCAATTCAAAGAAAAAAAAAGTGACTAAAATGTTGACATGATTTCCTCTTAACATATGGTCAAATAGATTTTAATTTTATAGGCCCAATACTAGAGAAAATGGGGTTAAAATATCAGCTGGGTTTTACTATCTCTGCTAATGACAAATTTTAACTTTTACCAGAAAGCAAAGATCAATAAATAATAAATAATGTAATGATCAAAATCACTATATTAATAGTGCTACATGAGCTCATTGTTTATGGTTGCAATTCTATTTTAACTTCACCATAAACAGAGGTTGGATAGACATCCCAATATGATTAAATATCCCACTGGCACATATGAATTTATTATGAAGTGTTAATGTGATACATTAATAACTTATTTCATGTGGCATAGATTTGATATGGAAAATGGAGACTATTTTTAGTTTCTTCTGTTAACGTTTGACAAATTTGGGAATTTGAAGTTATAGAGATAACTGTTTCACACATAGACAACCCAAAACAACCAGCAACCACACCAGGCTGCTGGAGACACACTTGCTTTTTTTTTTTTTTTTTTTAAACACCTAATTGTAGTATTCCATTTGGAAAATCTCCTGGCTACTGCCATGTACAGCCTTGTTCAGAATATTCAGAATCCTCTGAGAATCTGTGTCAGTGGCCACCTGTGAACCTGTGAGCAGTTTTCTCCCTTAGCCTAAAGGAAGCAAATCACAGAAGAAAGTTCCAGTATTTTAATGCCTGATGTTCTTGCAATTAATGAGGAGACACTGTGTTCACATCTTATCACATGCTATAACTCCAAGCAACAAGAAAAATAAAAATAATGTAGCAACCTGTTTTCCCTTGACCCATACAATGAGCCACAAAACACTTAGAAATAGACATGGCCTACAAAATAATGATGAATCAAGTATCTTACATACTTTGTTTTATGTAAGCATGGGAACTCAAATAAAAATATAGCACTGTGGGAACTTATACTCTCACACACAAATGCACACTGCACAATTTCTCCACCACTGAGTCTATTTCCCAGTCCCAGCACACTCTGTTCTTCTGCTCTGTGTGTGTGTGTGTGTGTGTGTGTGTGTGTGTGTGTGTGTGTGGTGTATGGTCACATGTTCTGATTGTAGGACACTCACTTGGGGTCCTGTGGGATGCACATATGTGTATAAGGATGTATAGACCTGATTGCTCTCCACTTATTTATTGAGGTGTAATTTTGTGCAAAACCAGAGGTTAAGAGTTCAACTTGCAAATCCCATCCAGTCTCCAAAGCCAACTTACCCAGAAATCTCTGTCTCCCAAGTACCGGGTTTATAGGCAACCACCTTTCTTACTCAGCTGTTACTCAGGTTATGGAGATATGAACATACATTTTCAGTCTTTACCCACTGAGCCTTTTCCCCAAACCCTGGCTTCCTTTTGAAGTTTTATTTTGAGAAAGGATTTATTAAGTTTCCCACAGTAGCCTAGCACTCTCTGTAGCTAGGTGGTTTAGGGCTCTCAGCTGTCCTGGCTCAACCTCCTGAGGAGGTAAGATGACACACATGTGAAGTCATGCCCAATGCCAACCCTCTAGTTGTATTTAGATTCTCACTCACGGTATGCCTTCAAATCTTTATGAGACAGCAATGGCTATATTTCAACACATCTGAATATTTGCAACCTTTGGGGTAAGATACATGTTTCCCTTAGGTTTTTTTATTGCTGTGAAGAGGCGCCATGATAATGTGAACTCTTATATGGAAAATACTTCATTGGGGTGGCTGCCTTACAGTTTCAGAGGTTCAGTCCATTATCAACACGACAGGGAGCATGGCAGCATGCAGGCGGGTATGGAGCTGGAGCTGAGAGGGCTGCATCTTTCAGGTAGCAGGAAGTGAACTGTCTGTCACATTGAGGGAAGCTTGAGCAGGAGACCTCAAAGCCCATTCCACAGTGGCAAACTTCCTCCAACAGGGCCACACCTCCTAATAGTACCACTCTCTTTGGGGGTCGTTTTCTTCCAAACCATCACATTCCAATATTTAGGCTCTCGCTCAGTGTGTGCCTTCCAATCTTTATGAGACAGTAATGGCTACACTTCGAGGCATCTGAATATCTGCAACACTTGGTTAAGATCCACAAAGCAATAATGCATTGTATTTTACTTAGTAGAACTTATTCCACAACACAAGGCAATGTTAGCAAGAAGTCCATTTCCCCCTAGTGTGTTTTGAAACCTTCATTCTCTAGCAAAGCAATCTTATTCCAAATCAAAACGGCCAATATGTGATTTTTCTCTGAAGTTGATAAACTGGGGCAAGATCATGAAGCCTGGCTTTCTGAGTTAATGTAATTTTGTTTCCAATATCAATGCAGTTTATTTCTCTTGGAAGAGCAAAGTTTCCATGCTAGAAGTGGTGATGTGGAGATTAAGGTGATATTACACATGTCACAACACAACCCAGCAAGCATTACATTCTGGGAGAGAAAAAGAAGTAAAGGTGACAGTCAGGCTGGGTATCCCAAATTGCCAGGGGCTCTAAGACCATGGGGAAAAATCTCTAGCATTTCCCTGTCCTGATTTTCTTTTGAGACACAGAGTAAACTCTGAACATTGACAACAGTCAATGAATTATTTCAATACTGATTTTTATGGCACCTTGTCATAGAGAGTGGGTATCCACACTGCAGTTCTCCCTGGGGGATATGCAGAAAATTTGCTCTCGTATCAAAACAGGTAAAAATGGGGTTTAAAACAAAAAAAAAAATGTAATTTGTATAACACATTGTATTGATTTGGCTACTGTGTTTTTCTTTTAAATTTCATGATTTTCTATTTTCTTGTCTTTTTAGTTGAAAATGGATTCTTCTCTCATACAATACATCTGACATAGTTTTCTCTCCTTCCACTCCTCCCAGATCTGTCCCCTACCTCCTGTCTCCATCCCCTGTTCCTCTTCAGAAAAGTGCAGGCCTCGGAGAGAACAGCAAAACAAGACAAAACAGGATACACTAAGATGAGGCAAAAGCCCCCTATCAAGGCTGTACAAGGCAACCCCATTGGAGGAAAGGGGTTGCAAAAGCAGGCAAAGGAGTGAGAGATTCACCCCTTTCTGCTGTTAGAAGTCCCACAAAAACAACAAGCTAACAGCCACACATATCCACATAACCACAGGGGACCTGGGGCAGACTATCCATGCAGGCCTGTGCCTGCTGCTTCAGCCTCCATGAGCCCTTGTGAACCTTGCTTAATTGATTCAGTTTTAAAAAGCATCAAGAGACCTTCTGTTTTGTTTTGTTTTGTTTTGTTTTTTTGGTGCTTGTCTCACAACACAATCCCCCCCCCAACCAGGTGATATTTTTATGCATAGTACTGGAGTTACTTTATTTAATATTTCTCACAGTTTAAGAGCCCAGAAAAGTTGGTGGAACACACAGCTGCCTGCATATGTTGCACTTGAGAAGTGGCTTCAAAGTAGACGTAATGGAAATGGAACAGCCAGCCAAGCTCCTTCCCACCACCAGCTAGTGCTCCTTTCTCTTTATTGTCCTTCACTGCGATGGCCCCTTCACCAGCAGAAGCCACACTCTCTCCACATACTCAAATGGCAAAGATGGACAACAGCAGTGTGTGTGCGGGGTGGGGGGGATAAAGAGAGAGAGGGAGGGAGGGGGAGAGAGAAGTGGGTGCATGCATGCACATGTGAGCCTTTCCAGAGTTCTAAAGCTTCAGGTTAAGAGAAGCATGGCGTCTGAGAGCCATGGAAAGAAGCCCCACCTTAAAGTCCTAACAGTGATGTGTAGATGGTACAGAGAAGACGTGGAAATCCTTTGTATTCACCTCAGATGTCTTAGGAAAGAACAGGAGCAGCTGCCAGCTACACTTTTGCTACAGTCATCCATGGCCCAGAAATGTTTCAGTCATCAACCATGCAAACCGAGTCAAGGTACAGATTTTCTAGTTTTCTAAAAGGACCAGACCCTGAACTGGCAGGAGGGGAGTCTTCTAGGGTAATCCAAACATAGACACCGATTATACACATGGCCAATGCAACCTGGGGAAGAAAGGATTTGTTAGGCTTATACTCTCACATCACTGTTCATCATTGAAGGAAGTCAGGGCAGGAACTCAAATGAGGCAGGAACCTGGAGGCAGGAGATGATGCATAGACCATGCAGGGGTGCTGTTTACTGGCTTGCTCTTCCTGGCCTGATCAGCCTGCATTTTGATGGAACCCTGAACCACCAGGCCAGGTATGGCACTAGCCACAGTGAGCCAAGATTTCCCTTATTGATCACTAATAAAAAAAAATCTCTATAGGTGTATCTACAGCCCCATTTTATGGAAGTATTTTCTCAATTGAGGGTCCCCCCTCTCTGATGACTTAGCTTGTGTCAAGTGATAAAAAAGCAAAACAAAATAACAACAAAAGACTAGCCAGAACACTAATCAAGTATACGGTAAAATGAACACAGGTATTCTACTAATTGTTTAAACTTCTTTCCAACATTAGTGTGTTCCTCCGTATAGCTATATTTATTCCTTTAACATCTTTCATGGGTATATTGAGGACATATATATATATATATATATATATATATATATATATATATATAATTCATATATGGTTCCATATAGTTTTGTATTCATTGCAAACTTTTAGGCACTCTAGCTGATCCTTCTAACTGTATAAACCCATCAATGCAAGTGCTATTCTACCATGGGATTTGTTTTACCTATTTTATGCAGCTTCTGTCTTATGTTTTTCTTTTCCAATTTGTTTCCAGAGTTATAACACTTAGATTCTGTCTGAACCTAACTACCCATAATGGATTTACTTTACCACTAATGAGTCACATGGGTCAAATTCCATATGTTTAGATTCCTGCTTTATCTGTGAATCTACGGTAAGAGAATCTTGCCAACTGTTCATACCATTAATTAAGCAGCCAAAAGCAAGCCTTCTCCTTTCATATGGGACCATGCTCAAAACAACCTTTTGGGTTCTTACTACTAAATTTTATGCAGTATACATTTTGAGTGCACATTATGTTAGGTATATTAAGATAGCTCCATAGACTAGAAATAGCAAGGAGAATCAGCTTTTCTTTTCAGTGCTACTGTAAGTGGGAGAGAAAACTCAGTGGAAAAACAGATTGCTGCTGTAATACCTGCACACAGGGTTGTGGAGGCGAGTCAGGAGGTGAGGAGCACAGAGAAGGGCAGAGACAGGAGGATCTATATGGGCAGCCAGTCTAGAAAAGAAATAGTTACAGAAGGAATTGAGAAAAACACTTATAGTCCTCTGATCTACATATACTCCTAAATAGAGGAAACACACACACACACACACACACACACCACACACTGAAACAAGCCCACAGTGAAACTTTGGTAGTGGGTAGAGAAACAGTCTTCCATCAGAATATCTATTTCTCAAACACCAACTTGTTATAACTCACATGTGTCCCTCTGAGCATTCCAAAAGCATCATTTCCTTACTATTCAAAATGCCATCATCCTTTCACCCAAGTAGGAGGACAGAAATCATTACCATCTTCAGTTTCTAATTCACCAGTACTGATATATGGTCTTAAGATTCCAAATACATGCTGCTGGCTACCTTCTTCTTACAGAAGCATTTGCCTTGCCATTCAAATTCTTATAGCACAATTCAATACAATCGTGGGGAGTTGATAAATGCCACTTTATTCCATTACACATTTTAAGATGAGAAAGACAATGATAGTTCTCCATCTCACAGCATCTTCAGGCCTTTTTCATAGCCGTCACCCCTCACGCTTTCTGTGAACTTTGCATGCTGTGAGAGTGACAAGAAGATTACATTTAAAAGTCTTTGAACTTTAGACAATAAGAAGTTGCAGTATTTGTTGCCAGTTGTTTTTTTCAGTTTCTTTCAATGTAAAAAAAAAAAAAAAAAAAAAAAAAAGAATTTCAATCACTTCAGTCTTATATCTTATAGAAAGGTGTTTGCCACATATGTTTGTTTGATAGATAAATAGCAATCTGGCAAACTTTAGAATATGGAGCTGTTTGCAAAGACTAAACTTGAAAAGCAATAATTCCCTGTGAATAATTTTAAAGGTATTAATGAAAAAATGGTAGCTTTGACCAATAAATACTAAGAGTTTTTGGATTATATTGTAGGCATGATTTTCACATTTTGTTTACCTGTCAATCTTGCCAGTCTTCCTTGTGAAATCTTCTAAGCAAACAGTAAGGATGTAGCACAGATACACTAAACCAAAGACTTTGATATTAAGTCCAAAGGAAAAAAAATTAATTATTAAAAACTCCTTTAAAAAATATTAATCTTTATTTCAAAATCTTAATGATGCTTTTAATTTTTAAAAATAATAGATGGAGAAAATGTGGTACATTAACACAATGGAGTATTATTCAGCAGAAAATAATCAATGGAATCTTGAAATTCACAGGCAAGTGGAGGGAACTAGAAGAAAACATCCTGAGTGAGGTAAGCCAGTCACAAAAAGACAAATTCCCATTCTACCCTTCATTTAACTTTGAATATTTGACCAAGGTTGCTTAGCTCACATGATGATTTCCTATCATCTGTAAAATTGGAATGAGAAAGGCCCTGGTGCTATAGAAATTCTATGACGGTTATACAGGTCAAGCCCAAGGTCAATACTTGTCAAGTAGTAAGTATTCATATATTATCCAGCAAGCAGTAGTTACTGCTCCATTTCCATGATGTGGAGTCTTAGTATTTTCACAATCTACTTGAGGACCAAATTTGATACCAGAAGTAGAGCCAGCCATGGTTTCAATACTGCGCTTTTGTTGTTATGTCAATTTGCCCTCCCAAATGTCCCATACCTAATGGTTTCTGATCATTCGTTCGTGTCTGCCTATTGTACTGCATCAGTCTCAGCAAAGTTATTTACAGTTGCTTAGATTAATATTTTATCTCTTGGTCAAAATGTCACAGATCAGCTTTGCATATGTGAAACTACAAGTAATTGAAATTAAAGTTGGGGAGCCTAGAATATATTAAAAGTGCTTAGGAATATTAAGAAATCTATGGCTGGTCCATATAAAGTTTGCAGTTAAAAATAAGCCAAGATACACTAGGCAACCAAAAGCAAAACCATATCAAAGAGAAAGTTGAGATGAGGAACCCAGAAGACAATATAGAAGTGGTTTGTTGTTGGTTTTTACCAGATAAGTTACACACTTACAAAAAAAACCTATGTAGAATAAATAATTACTTTACAGTGCACTTTTCAAGTAACAAGTTTCCACAAATGGTAACAATTTGAATTAGCAGGATGAATTGTTAAAACCCAGGAAGGAATATCTTGAATGTTGTTACCTTGAGTGTACAGTTTGCACTATGCTTTATTTTTTTAATATGAATATTATAATCCCACAGACAGATATTAGGATTCAAGTGTTAGATTAGAAAAAGCACCAAAGAACTCTTACCTCTGCTAGAGGTGGGGGCAATACTGTCCTCAAAATGACTAGAGACTAATAGTCAAAGACTGAATTCCACGTCTGAGCCCCGGCTCCTGTCTTATATACTTCTCTAGTGCTGGGATTAAAGGTGTGATCTCCATTTCTCTTTTAGACCGATTCACTCCAATGTAGCCCTGGATGGTCCGTCTGGCTCTGTCTCCTGAGTCCTGGGATTAAAGGTTTGTGCCACCACTGCCTAGTATCTATGGCTATGATTAGCTTTGCATTTGATTTCCAGGCAAGCTTTTTTAGATTATGAGTAATATATCACCACAGTTTATTCAGTTTGTGGATTTTAACAACTAGATAATGCCCTGTAAAAAAAAAAAGTATTGCAGATTAGATTAAACCAACTTAATAGGTCTAGCACATGTTCTGCGTACTATCTATTCTTTCTTGACTTCCCTCAAACTTCAGGTAAGTACTAATACTTTTACTGTCCATATAGTTTGTCTTTTCTTTGGCATTTTGTTTCAATCATGTGGCACACAAAGTCTTTTCATACTTGCTTCTTTCACTTAATAATGTATATTTAAACTTCATTTCTTTTTGTGGTTTGATAAATTATTTCTTTTTAACATAGAATAATATCCTTTTTTTAAATGTACCAGTTTATCTGATCATGAATTGAAGGACATCTTGATTGCTTCCTCATTCTGGCAACTATGAATGAAGCTCCTATAAATATTCTTGTGTAGGTTTTTGTGTAGACAGATATTTTCAACACATTTGGATAAATACCTAGGAATGCAATTGCTGACTCTTATGCTAGATTATGTTTAGCTTCAATACAGCCTGCCAAACTGCCTTCCAGAGTGGCCTGGTAATTTGCATCCCCACCAGCAATGAATGAGAGCTCCTGGAGCCACACAACAATGCAGGAAGTTGCTGATGTTTTGAAATTTGCCACCCTTATAGGTGTGCAATGCTTCCTCGCTGTCTTAATATGTGGTTCCTTAATGAACCTGATGTTTGGCATATTTTCATTTTTTTGCTGCGCTTGTACCTTTTTTATTTATTTATTTATTTATTTTTTGGTGAGGTGTCTATTCAGCACTGATTCTTTTTTTTTTTTAAGATGTTTTGCTCTGCTTTGTTATTGCTGATTTTAAGAGTACTTCAAATATTTTGCATTTACAAGTCTATCAGATATCTGTTATGTAAACATTTCCTCCTTATCTGTGACTTGTTATCCTTTTAACAAGCATAAGTTTTAAATTTTAATTATATAGAATAGTTGAGAACTAATAATAGCATCAAGAAAATTAGGTATTGATTACATTTAATAAAAAATGAACACAAAATCATATTTTAGTTTTGTTTAGATGACAGCCTAATGACAAATTTGTCATAGATAATAGTTCAGAAAATGTATTACAAACACAAAGCTCAATTATACAAGTATTTCAGAATAAGAAGTGCAACCAGTTGAACAACAAAAAGATAAATGTTCTTTATGAAGTAATTGTTGACTGCAATAAAAATTGCAAGTAGCATATACAATATATATCCCAATACATCACATACACCATATATCATTAGATCATATGCACACAGAGAGCTGACGTAGTGATGTGTATACATACAAAGCCACTTATCAATTAACAATGGGGAAATAATCTAAAAAATGCTTAGTTGATTTCTTCCTCCAAACTTTAGATTGTAGGATCAGAAACCCAAAGAGATGCCCACTGGGGTGAGATCTTGTAGGATCTTCCTTGCATTAATGCTGCTAACAAAAGTGTTGTATGTTACATGATTATATCAATACTAACTCACAGTTTTACAAGGAATTAAAGGTTACTCTGCCTTGGGAATGCTTTCAATGCTCTAACAAAGATGCCACATCAAAGCCATCTTACATTACTCAATGTAAGAGCATGCGGAGATAAATGGTGGGGAAGGAAATGTGGAGAGGCCTCTATTATGTAATGCATCTTGGGAAATTCTCACAGCATTTGAACTCAGCACCTTCTGTATCCCAGAAGGGAACAAGTCTGAATAAGTGAAATGTAGAATTACCCCTGAGAATGCTGTAGATTTGAGGAGGCAAGGAAGGCAAGGCACCATGAGCAGAATAGAAAATAGTCATTCATGTCTTCTTGCTTCTGTTGATTGTATGGCTGGCATGAAATGTTGGGTGACATTGTCCATTTGCTCTGGCTAGAATGAGAGGAGGTCATGACAAGATCAAGACTCCTGGGCTATAGAACATTTCCTGTCCAGCGATAGAGAAGCAAAATGAGGATGAATTTTAAAACCAGATAGAGTCTTCCAGACACAAAAGATGAAATAAAAGGGAAAAATACATGCTGGGTGGTTGAATTTGTTATAACCCAATATTGTTCTGAGCAAGGAATATTAGTATGGAATTGAATATGATAAAAGCAGAGACTTCTGTGGAAAATGCTCAGACTGAGAAGAGAAAAAGTAACTTTCTTACATGAAGCTCCTGGTACAGAACCAGAGTTTCAATTGGGTAGCTATGGGAAGGCTGGCTAGGTTGTTCAAGAGTAAGATTCTGTGTTCCAAGAATAACAATGACCATCTCTCAATGATTAAATGGATGAGACAGTTGTCAACACTGGTTTTAGCATCATGTGAATACTGGTCTAAAACCAAAGTAGCCACCCTCAAGTTTAGGTAATGACAATAGCTATCCTGTACATCAACAACAGGGTATAGACCTGCTTAATCATATTGCTCTCTTCATTTCATCATGAAAACATACCTAAATTTAGTAAATAAGCCAAAGACTGGGACTTTCAACATTGTCAAATTGTGATGGCAATTAAAGTGGCAAGTCATCTTTGAAGGAATGTATTTTTCAAGTCCTTGACAGTCAAAAACTATTTATATTATTTATGACATTTCCAATGAGTTAGTAACATTTTTATTGCATTACATTTTGCATAATATAATTTGTCACTATTTCTTTATTAAGCTTGTTTTATATTCATAGTGGTCCCACAACACTATGTTTTCCTCTTTGTCAGCCCAGAACTTCATTATGAAGGATGAGGTTTTATCGTTTCCCAGCAATGCAAATGTCTACAGTGAATAAGTATCATTATGCAGGAACAGGAATTTAGTTTTCCTCCATTAACCAGGCAGGCTAATGACTCAACAACTTTATAGCTTGCCACAAAATTTGATGGCTCAATGTGAGTTAGAACAAATGAGGATGTAGTGGATGTAAAGATTAGAAAGATGTAATTTTTTCTTTTGGTGAATTGTCTAACTTTCCTAATTTGAAGTCCATTTTATTTATTTATTTATTTATTTATTTAATGTTATTTCAACCAGTAGGGAGTTCTCTCTCTCTCATCTTTCCCAGAGAGAAATACAACTTTAGTTCTCTGCTTCAAGGGGCTCAACACACATCATTATCTCCTTAGATCCAATTCAGCAGTTGGGAAGAGTTGCATAGTAAGCAATGATACCTTTAAATCATAATGTCTTCCACAATGTGACTGCTAGGAAAAAGACTAATGTATTCAATGTGTGGGAGTTTAAAAAAAATGTACCTATGCTAGACTATGTTATACTTCTAAATCCAGGAAACCTAAAAAAAAGATAGATAAGGAAAGTGATTCGCCTATTCTCTCTATTCCTGAATGCATAGGGCAAGGCAACATTTCATGGTTGACTGGGACCTACAGCTCTTCAGGCTTTTCCCAAATCAAAACAGGTCCATGGCCTGAGAGCATTGAGGACCACCTACTCTACTCCCTGCTTGTGTCTGTACAAAAGAATGGATTTTTGTTCTAGAATCTTATTGATAGGTATCAAAGGATTTAGAAAAAAAAATCATTTTTTTTAAAGAACATATCCTCACAGGATACTCATCTTAATGGGCTACTCAAAAGGAGCATTAGAAGAGATCTGACCTGGCAACAAAACACTATCCTGAAATTCCAAGACCAGGAAGATAACACTTGAGAGTTTACTACATATATGGATGAACAAACCCATTCACTTTGAGTTGTGTCTTGTCAGGCAATTGTCACAGATGTGAAAAAGGCATCCATTAGAGGCACATATCCTATTCATTTACATTGCCTTTAATAAGTCTACAGCATTTTGTAGTCTTCAGTTCACCTCCATCTCCTCTGTAAATAGCTCATACTTTTGATGCTATTGTGAACAGTAGCTTTATTTAAAATTCCAAAATGTGTATTATTGGTATATAAGACTAGAACTTATAAAAAATACATTACTCTTGCATCTTAATTTTTCATCATAAATATTAATTTATTAATATTTATTAACTTTTTTCTGAAAGAGAACTGGAAAATATTTATAAATGTTGTTGTTCCCAAATAAAATAAATTTTAACTTATTCTTTGAAATATTCGTGCCCTTCATCTTCTAGAATTGTTATATGTGCCAAGAGAGCCACTAAAATGCTATATTTAGAGAGGGCATTCTTATTTGATTCCTGAAGTTGGTGTAAAGCTTTGGTTATCAGCTTTAAAAATTACCTTTCTCTTATTAGATTAATAAGAACTTTTATTGTAACTTCATATTGAATTTGGAAAGTTACATTTTTCTGTGTGGAGTGTGTTGGTCATGTGTCTTTACAATTGTGCATATTGACCCCAATACAGTCTTTGGTTGAACTCCATTTTTGCCATGGAATACTGCTTGCAGATCTCTCTAGGTTTGATATACACAGATCATTAAATATTGTATGTGTCAGTGCGAAGCACTATGATATATGTTTTTGTTTATATGCTTTCCTATTAGAAGTTCTACAATTGTAAGTAATTGAATGTGTAGTGCAGCGATTTTGTAGAGCCCTTCCTACCACTCAACCTGTTTCCCAGTCACAAATATTTAACACTTGTATTCCATGCTTCTTACCATTAATAAATTAATATTTCACGTTATTCTTAAGTTCATAATTTATTAAGATATTCTTATTTTTTCTGCAATTACTTCCTGACTCCATTCAGGATACTGTCTTATATTTAGTTATTATGTTTACGTATGCTCCTCTTGACTCTGACAGTTTCAGACTCTCATTTTTTTTTATGATCTGAACATTTGGAAGACCACTAGTCAAGTATATCATAGGGCCCCTCTCTTGGAATTTGGTTTACTTTGTCGTGATTATCTTAGGATTAAGAGTTGGAGTAGAAAGCCCGTTTTCAACATATTATATCCCCATCAGGTTTTATAACTGGAGGATGAACAAAGCATTGCAGGTCTTTGATGAGGATTGCCTTGAATATAAAGATGAATTGGGAATATATTGCATCTTTATTTGTCCCCATATTTTCCTACTTCATTCCATGTCTTTGGATGAAAGCCAGACTCAGGTGGGTCTGGGTTTTTAGACCAGGGAGATTTGAACTCATAGGAATCTTCCTGTCTCAGCCCTCTCTATGCTGGAGTTATGGACCTGCAACCCCAAACTTGGTTTCATTGCTGACTTGTTGATGGTGACCATACCACTGTTATAGGATTCTATGTGTCTCATCTTGCACTTTTGTTATCTCATTAATCAGTAAGAAATCTCTGGTGCTGCTGTCAGAACTACTTTATCACAGTCACAGACTCCAATGGAAGAGTCTCAACTAAACAGTTGCCTCAGCCTTGTACTCATCCCCAGTCTTCCTTCTATGTGACAGTCACCTCCACCTTAAGGCATTCCATTACATTCTATATTAGGTAGTTTTGAAAGACACAAGTCTCATAAAAGTATTCTCTATTGAAAATGCCAATAATTTGCACAATTATAGGACCTCATGTGATACATGTCAGCACTTAATGCCTGAGGACACTGGTACCTAGTCCTCCCACCCTTCTCCAGGGGCTCCATCTGGCTTTGTTCCCATCACTAAAATGTGACACATTTCTAGGAACCAGGCATCACACATAACAATAATCCTATCCAAGTTCTCTTCTTGGAAAATTCCCCTGCAACTCTAAGACTTGGCTTAGATGTATCGTCTCTGCTTGAGAAGTATTTTATGATTTTTTTTTCAGGAATTACCTCTTATTGCGTGTGTTAATAGTCATCTTAAGGGTAGACAAGTACATTTGTTACCTCGGATTTTAAAAGTTTATTTTTTCCTTTTTTCCCCTTGTAATCAAGCCTCATGCTTTAAATTCTCAAGTCTGTCAATAAAATGAGTTTGCAAGCAGCAAATATAATATTTTTCTTATTAATCATTGAATTCCAAGAAATTGTATAGAATAGATATTTTCTTTGAAAGTGGACAAATCAACAAATGAATTTAAAAGTAATTGTGACAAATGCCTTTGCCCCAGTGTTGTCCTGCAGGTGGCGTGCAAAGGATACCAGCACTTTCTGAACTGCATTGTGTCTTCCTATATATTCATCAAAATGCCTGCTGAATTCTATTATTTTATCTCTACATCCCATCTGTTATAATTTCCACTTTACCTAAGCTTCCAGGGTCTCATTCTTCAACCTGAAATCAAGTGACATTTTTACAAGAGCAGCACACATGTATAAGGCTGTGAGTTCATTCTTAGCACTCCCAATGGAAAGAAGGAAGAATGTGGGAAGGGACAGCATGGGGAGAGCAGAGGAAGAAGTTCTCATTTTCTACAATCCTATGTAACCATTTTCTAATTGGGCTCCGTTAATAGACTCGGTGTTGAATAAGATTGACTGTGCATGCTATTTGTAACAAAAGAAATGGAGTTCTCAACAGGAACACACAATGCAGAATTTCACAGAACCAATGGAAAAAAGCATAGACTAACCATGGATTGCAGTGCAGAAAGTTCTACATATTAACATAAGAGAAATGAGGTTTCTGGCCTTAGGCATCAAATTCAATCATTTCATCTCTCCAAGTAGCTCTTTCTCTATTTTAATATCCCCACAGGCACACACTCACAAGGATAGAAATGATGGGAGTGATTTTGAATTTTAAAACCAAATCAAAGTCTAAGTGGAGTACAGAATACAATATTTAGCACACCAGGCCTGGCCTCCTAGCTGTTAAGACACAGAGAATGAAAAGATCTGTTTAAAAATCATGAGAGAATCATGTTTGGCTATTGAGGTTCCTGAGGTAATTTGGCCTTTATATTTTAGACTCCAAACTCAAATGTGGAAATTAACTACTATACATTGAAACATCATCATGATACCAAATTGTACATTTTTCAATGCTGGTGGATAGGCATTCTACACAAAGCAACTGAATAAATATTACATTTATGTAGTAAGTTTAGTTTCATCTTAGAAATTAAAATGTGAGCACAATATGTGAATTAGGACAAAATACAAATCATGGAGAAATGCAAACAAAGTGAGGTATTTACCTTAATGTTTATTGAATGCTAAAATTGGATAATGATATTAGTCTTCACACTCTGTGCAATCACATGGTAAAATGAAACCAAGAATAAGAAGCACAATTTAAGATCAGGTGCAATCTGGGTGAGATACTATGAAAAAGCCAGCTTCATTGTTACCAGAAGATTATTTCAATTAAAGGTGTCATTAATAAATATCTCCTAAAAGATACTTGGAAGCTGTACATTATTTATGCATTAATTTGAAAATTATTATTCTGGCATTTAAATGCTCAGTTATTCTTGTGTCTAAACTCTCATACTTCACTACCTTTCATGACATTATCTTCCTGACATAGTGTTAGACTAAAAATCTAGATAAGTAAAAGGGGAATGTTAAAGATGAATGGATGAAGAAAAAGTATGCACAATAATATTTTAGTGATCCCTTAAGAAAACTGAATTACACAAGTGATTGGCAGAAAATGGAGGGAGACAGAGAAGAGAGAGAGAGAGAGCAGTCAATATCCATTCCTTTTCCCTTATCTCAACACGGTACTTTGTTGTCGGTATCATTAACAACCTCTTTCATATATGTAATTTGTGTGAGGCATCCAGTAAGGTACGGACAAAGGGAAAAGAAATCAAAGGATGCTCATTCTGTTGGTCATCACTGCAACCTGGCCAAAGTATCTTCTCAAAGCCTAAAGCTGAAAGCACTTATCTATCTCAGTAGTGAAGGAACAGATTCCCGAGTTGCCCAACCTTAAGTGTCCAGATAGATAAGAAACATATGCATCATATGCATCGTTGTCAAGAGGAGAATAAAGTGGATGACAATGATGTAATGTGGAAAGTCAGACAATAGCTCTGTAGAAATTGTCTGCTGATTCACCAGTAAACAAAAGTAGATGTTTTAGTTATCCACCACCTGGTGTTAGGTTTTGAAATGTGTGAGTGGGATATGCGAAATGTCAACAGCACCAATCTATAGTTAGGTATATAGACTCGTTGATAGGTTATAAGACAATCCCAACATCTAATACCACTCTCTCCATCAAGAGAGCTGATAGTTAATTACAAACATTAAGAACGTATGATATATGAGTAAAAATGTACCTTTTCATTCATGGTTAAGCCTATCCTAGTCTGTGATAGAATCCAAATTACAAGTAAAGCAGAAATCCCAGGAACAGATGGCAAGGAGATATCATGCAATCAGAGCGCAAATCCAGAGCATCACATCTCCATTGTTTACAGGCTGAGGAAAGGTTACCTTATCTATAAAACTGAACATACCACCAGCTAAGGATTGTGTGAGATGCTGTGTTAGTGAGCAACAAAATAGTACAGGAATTGGTTCCACTGCTCTGAAACATCTTTTCCTGCTAGTGCTGTAATATATAGTGATAAAGGCAAAAACGAAATATATTACCAGTCTTTTCAAGACATTTCTGATGGAGAAGACAAAAAAGCACTTGAAGCTGGTTAGATGCAAATACCTGACCTGTGGACATGTGCCTGCCAGTGTTGACTGACTCAATAACCTGTGCTCACACTTGCTTTATGCCAGGCGCTGTGTTTGGTACAAGTCATGGGAAGCAAAGTAGATATTTTGATCACCTGGATTAATAAAGAAGCAGTTGATACATAAACAATTGCATGAAAAGCTACATTGATTATGACAAATAATACAACATGGAAGGAGAATATGCTCTTGTGTATAGTACACAGAAGGCCTTCTAAGAAAATGACATTCAGCCAGACTGAGGACTAGAATACACACTTCCTTTATGGAAATGACTTCCCTTTGACATTGTTTTCTAAAAAAAAATTAATAACATTATTTTATTGCATTGCTTTTTCATTAATAGCATAAGGAGTAATGCCCGTACACTGTCTGGAAACTTCTTCTTTTCTTACTAGATTATTTCTTCTTTATTGGTTAAATTGTCCTATTTTGCCCATTTTCTCTTATTAATATATATATAGATATCTTTGTTCTGTGTATATTTTAAATATATAGAAAATATTTCTTCTTAATGTTTTCTCACATCTTGTTTTCAAGGATTTTATGCTAGATATTTATCAACAGAAAATTTGCACTCATCCAGGTCAAAACCAGGTTGATCATATCAGCATTGTATTTGAAATGTTGCTTTTGTGTTTTACACTCAAAATATCTTAATTTTACCTGTGTTCTTAAAATTATTCTCACAGGTATTTCTAATGTGCTCAGTCTGAGCATTTATGTTTATTTTCTCTTATTTCAAATTGAATTTATTACTATTGCATGTGTACACACATGATAGGACATACCTATGATGCATGTATAGAGGACAACTTTTGGAGTCCAATGTATCTTCCCACCTTTATGGACTCCAGTGATTGAAGTCACTAGGCTTGTGAGGCACAAACTGTTGCCTATTCAAAGATCTCTCATCAACTTTCTTATTCTGTTTGTGTGTGTGTGTGTAAGATTAAAACTTTTAGATAACAGAAGGCAATAAGGTTCATGTCATTCTTTCTGTACAGATAATTAATTTCTCCATCCATATTTATGAAATCATTGATTATTCCTCCAGAAAATGAGGTGTCAGTCCATTGTCAATTTTCAAATGCACTACCCTAGATAGTTATTCTTCTCCTAATTTGTATCTTAATTCTACAGCTCTCCAGTGTCTATATTCATATAGGACAATTATTCCTATTAGCTTTCCACCCCCATAGTCTTGGTTCTTTGCTTTGTTATTTTCATGACAAATATTAGAACTTCTTATGAAGACCTATGAGTTCATTAGTTTGATAATGCTTCAAGTTCCAATTTTGGAAATTTGCTGCATTATAAGAATTTCAGCTTACTCAGACATCTGACATTTATATACCATGAGAGTCTCATGTGCCTCCTCTGTCTGCTCAAGAAAGGTGAGATGTACAGCCCAAACCACAAACTGTAAGCTTAACTGTGGTTAGTGAACGTCCCTGCTACAGAAGAATGGAGTTTCTAAAGCAGACACAGCTCTAGCAGACACAGACACTCATCCAATGCAGGGATAGCTATGGGAATGACAAGCAGTTAAAACTCAACTCCTGCTTTTCCTCCTCACATACCCAGCCCATGTCTATTACTGTAGGCTCCAAATTCTGAGATCAGAAAGTGCTTTAAATGAAATCCTCCCTCTTTTCTTTCACTTTTTGTTTTTGCTTCTTGTGCTTCACTTTTAAAAACTACATTCAACAGTACTTTTTTTTCTTGTTACATCTGAAAACACTAATTTATATTGTATCACCGGTATGTATTGATCTGTATGCGTTGATATAATTTTATTAGTGTTTCCATTGTTGAATAATCTGTTTTCTTTTCCATTTTTTTTAACAAAGGGTTTTTCTGTATTGCTTTGGAGCCTGTCCTGGAAATAGCTCTTGTAGACCAGGCTGGTCTCGAACTCACAGAGATCCTCCTGCCTCTGCCTCCTGAGTGCTGGGATTAAAGATGTGTGCTACCAACACATGACTTCCATTATTATTATTTTTAAAGTTTTCTGTTTTCTTTTCCTATATTTAGTAGTGTAATGCTTTGTGCTTTGCTATATTTAAAGAAAACGTTTTTAAATTTTCTACCTTCAATGAAGGAGACCTAGAAAAAAAAAAGGAAGGTGTTCTATCCTACCTAATGCAATCTACATATTTTATGTAACCCCCAGCAGAGCATTACCCCAAGATATTTTATGTTATTTGTGGTTATTGAAAAGTGTGTTGTTTCTCTAATTTCTTTTTCAGAATAGACCTTTGAAGATGATGTACCCCAGTCTTCTCATCTTCACAGTACAGGGCTTGGTATACCTGAACACAAATGTGGCTCGTGCCTGCACTTTGAATATTTGCGAGACGTCAGAAGAATAGAGTTCTGGAAGCTATCAGAAATGGGCTGAATCTAGGAGCAGTTTCTTGAAATCTGCCTAAGTTAAATTGCTTCTCAAGAAGTCACTGTATGGACCTATGTTTTGCAAAAACTAAGTCCCATCAAGCTTAAGGTTGCTTTACAAAGAACTGGAGCTCCAGTAAAAGTTGAAAGTGGTAAAAAAAATGATTATATATATATATATATATATATATATATATATATATATATAATCTTTTCTGCTGACAGTTCTGTACTGTGTGCTGTATGCTAGGAATTATGCTGTGGTCTTCCAGAAATGCAAAGTTCAGAGCAGTCACAAGACCTAGAAAGCAGATGGAATCTTTTGACTACAAATCGCTTTAAGGGCTATGTAGCCTGAATTGGATCTGCACCCCAGAGTCACACTGTTAAGTGCCTCTACTGCTTGGCCAGCTGGTGATTCTGTCCATTGAGAGTCTATTTCAGCTAGCTCAAGACCTCCCCTTACTGGGCTTCCACAGGAATGCCAGAAAGAGGAAACAGGATTGATGCCACTCAGTATTCATCCAAGCCACACTACTGGATGTGAATGGCCTGCCCTTGAATTGAGCACACACAGCCAGCAATAAATTGTATTTGTGTCAATGGTAGCCTTGTGCTGGTCATTGACTAGGGACTGTGAGCTGGGTGGGGTTTTCTGGGAAATCCCTCTTCTGTGTGGTTAATAATCCACACACATATTTGATAGGTTATTATCATGAACATACACTTACGTCTTCACTGTTATTTGTAGTATTGATTGGTGAATCAATTTGTTCCACAGTCGTCCACGTGTTTAAGGCTTGGTCCCACCACGGAGAGGAGCATGACTATTGGCACTTTGGGACACTTATATTATTGGGAATGTGTTCTCAAAAAAATGTTTGATTCCCCCTGCCCCCCCTTCTTCCTGGCATTTAAATAACAGTTTGTTCTGACATGTGCTTTCTACTGTTGCTATCCTGTAGCTTCAACAGGAGCCCAATGCAATGGGGATCAGCAGTCATAGACTGGGCCCTCCAAATTATTAACTAAATAAACATGTTATCTGTAAGTCAATGGCTTCTGCTCTTTCTTTATGATAATGTGATGATGAATGATTTACCAATATCTTATAGTATGGAAAAATCTGTATAATGTCTAGCCTTTATAGGGAACTCAGTAGATAAATATTAACTTCTGCTTCCCTGGGTCCAAATTAAATTTTATGATTCTTTGTATAATGTAGCTGTGGACTGCTATGAAACTGAGATAAACTGCCATTAAGGGGGTGTGGTTTCATCTTCAAATAGAAGGAGGTATAAGTTACTTCCCTTTGCTCAATACAACTAAGGAAAAGGGATGCATTTGTATTTACATCAAGGTATCTGGTAAAGGCTAGCATATCTCACTCACATCTACCAGCTGCTTGCCATTCAATCAGAATAGCCTGTTTGTGTTTCCAGGTTCAGCACATTACAAGATCACCAATACCACCCTTTCTCTCACCTTGAAAGACTTCTCAACACCATTCCATTCTTCAATCTAGAATTAAACTGAAATGGAATATTTTATTTCTTCCTGTGCTAACACATCCCTGGGTGTTGCATGCAATGAAGGCATTGCATAAGCCATTTCAAATTTAATGACTATTTATATCAGATCATAAAATTCAAGTTCAGTTTAAAGTCATTCAACAGTGTGTGAGAAAGTGTGGCATCTGAGTGAACATGCTGAGCAGTTTTCTGTAGGCGATATTCCACGTTGTTTTTACTAGGATCATTGTGATAGATAACCATCAATGACACAATTTTACAAAGATTATCTGATTATTGTGAGTCTTTCTCTGTCCTACCAGCCAGCTCCCAAATAGTGGCATGGAGACATTATTAACTATGAAATCTAAGCCTTTAGTTTAGGCTTGTTTTCAACTAGGTCTTATAACTTAAATTAACCCATATTTTTATTCATCTATGGTGTACCATGTGGATTTTACCTCTGTCTTATTCTATGTGTCTGACTCATTCTGCATTTGGCAGGTGTCTCACTGAAGTAATTTTTGCACTTAGATTTCTCTTCATTTTTCTCTCTTCCTGGAAATTTCACCTATCCTCCCAGCATAGCTATTGGCCATTCAGCTTTTGTTACACCAATCATTGGAAATACATTTTCACACCATGTAAAGATATCCCACAATTTGTACTTGATTCCTAATTGTTCCTTTAATTTAGGTAGGTATCATATTAACTCAAATGGGAGCTATTTCCAATTTTCAGAAAAAAAATCTATCACCTGAAATGCACCAGTACCTAATTGGTGCATTAAGAGCCTCACTTTGGCTGTATCTACTCATGTAAAACAACTGATACTTGGTACTATACTGTGATTATCATGGCCATCTTTAAGATCAATACAGTTTAATGTGTGATCAATTTCGTTGTAAGATCAATATCAACTCTAAGGCACACTAACTTACAAAATTTAGTTACTAATCACACACATATTCAACCTTCACTAACCACATCCTCAAGCACAGATATACTGGATACATGAGTTTCAGCCCAGTGGATTATCATTTGGCTAGATGAGATGTCTGGGTGAGTTTATTTGGCTAGATGAGATATCTGGGTGAGTTTCTAAAAGAGACCATATCCTGAGATTGTCTGACTGCAACACTGCACTGAGATCAAGGTCAAAAAATCCATTATGTGCTGGGTGGATACATACTAAGGATAATGAAACTAAAGATGGTATTTCAAATAAAATATCAAGATCATCGGGTTAGTAATTAAAATATCCAGTGACTTGGACAAGTCAGAATTTTAAAGTTAGTTTAAACTGGTCTACATACGTGTGCATCTACATTGGTGCATGAATGTATATATACACGTGTATGTTTGTGCATTTATACATACACATATCTTACACACACACACACACACACACACACACAAATGCAGTTACACATATCTCATGCACATGCACATGTACATATATACACTGGTATGTGCACATATGTACACACAGACAGCTTCACATGATGCATACACATGCACACAATGGTGTGTGGACATGTATTCACATACTTCACACATTCACACATACATATACATATTGGTTCATGCACATGTGTGCACACATATAAACTTTTTCATACCTCTGAGTTTGGGATTCTGCTGATGAGGCCAATACTAGCCATCAGTCCTTTCTCCTTTCTGCAGGTCTGGTAAATATGGTTTTCATGTAGGGAAAAAGACCAAGCAAAATCTCAGGTAAGTACTGTAGTAAAGGCTGCAAGTCTGCCATTGTCCGCTGGACTCATAGCCATTCACTGCATTCTTTGCTATCTTCCTGGAACATGGACTTGACATTCTACAAATGGACATTACTTATCTTCCTTAGCCCATTCCAATTCCTCAGTCCTGAATTCCACATTTTTCTTAATATACCATTGATTTGTAAACTGATGCCTATTCTCCCTCACAGCAATCTGTTTACCCATAGGAAGGAGACACTTTGTCCCCAGCAAACTCTAAGAATTCAGACTGCCCAGTGTGATTGTAATCCTAGGTCTGTCCTAAGAGCCTTTCCAGGCAAAATCTTAGGACTTATGCCATGCTTAAACTAATAAAAAGGCCAATTATTTGATTATATATATATATATATATGATAGAGAGATGTAGATGATAGATAGTGTATATGTATATACATATATATACATACATACATATGGAGACATATATTCTGAAATATAGTATCAATCTTTAATACCTATATATATGTTACATTGTGACAATAGATGCATACTATTATAATATATTTATTTAAATTTGAGATAAGCTTGTTTTACTATAAATGAAATGTATTTTATTTCTATTGTCTTCTTTCTCACCTCAGAGTACCACAGCAACTACTATGTCTCCAACATTACATTGTTCAATAAATTAAATGTCACTTAGCCAGCTGAGAATAAATGTGAATAGACTCCAACTAAAAGGCAGCCTCTAGGAGGACACGAAAGATATATGTGTTGCCTAGGAGAAATGAATATTCCCTGGAACTTGGGCAGAGGAAAAGTCTAGGATATTGTCTTAGTTACTATTTCATTGCTATAACAGGACACTATGACCAAAGAGATTTATGAAAGAAAAAGTTCATTGGGGGCTTATTGTTTCTTACAGTGAGTGCATGACTAGCATGGGGAGCATACCAATGGGCAGGAAGGCATGGCATTGGAGCAGTAGCTGAGAGCTTACATCTTGAGACACAATCATGACGAAGGCAGAGCTAACTGGGAATGGTCTGGGCTTTTGAAGGCTCAAAGCCCACTCCTAGTGACAGATCTCCTCCAACAAGGCCATAACTCATGATCCATACTAAAAAGTTTTATGTACTGGGAACAAATTTCATATAAAAGAAACCATGGGGACATTTTTATTCATATAACCACAGATACCTACATATTCTCTAGTGACAGTGGCTTGCAGGCTCAATCCTTACCCAGAGATGTTGGATATTGTGTGCAAGAAGGGTGTCATTACCTCTTATACTTGCAACTTATTGTTTTATTCTAAGTTATCTCACAGTACAACATCTTCTACATATGTCTCCAGGGTACAAACATTTTGTGAAATATTGTTTTGTTTTATTTTCAGAAAGATGTGACAAAACTAATTATACTTGTACTTACCTTAAATTACAAATACACATTTAAATATGGTATTTTAGACTTTATGATATTTTGAATGTCTACATGAAACATTTGAGCATATATGTTAACTAGTTTTATTAACTACTTTTCAAATCCTTTTCAACATGACTCGTGTGTGTTCAAGTAACTTATTCTCTGATGATTTCATATGTGTCTATAATGCATGCTGAACATTCATCCCTCTTGTATGTCTGTCATTTCCACTTACCCCTCACTCCCCGCCACCTTTCTGACACCTTGCCCCACTTTCTTCCGTGAGTTACTCATGTGGGCTTGTGTGTGAACCTGTATCACTATATCATGGGTAGCTGAACAGTGGGTAGATGACTGAACACAATGGCATTATTACTTTTGAAAATATATTTAAAACCCATATTTAACTAATCACATATGTCTAAATTATCAATTAGGATCCATACATTTTTACTTTTGCAGGTTTGGGGATATCAGAGTTTTTGGGACTCTCTCTGTTTCTCTGTCGCTCTGTGTCTCTCTTTGTCTCCACCCCATATCATGTGTGTGTATGTGTGTATGTGTTAGAGAGAGAGAGAGAGAGAGAGAGAGAGAAGTTGTTCTTTGTCAGTAGATTTCTGGAAAGAGTTTGACAACTTTGCCTGCCAAGTTTTTCTTTGCAGAAGTATAATCCCAGCAATTGCTGTGAATGAGACTGTTAGTATTGGCCAGTGTTGCCATATTTTCCACATAATGTTGTTAAAATTCTACTACTTGCTATTTTACTTGTTAGTTTATACCAGGAAAGGCAGATTTTATTTCTATTTAGTTTAAAAAATATCTTCACAACTTTTTGAAGAACTTCAAAGTGTTGTGGTGTATATTTTTGGTTATGTTGTAAATCAAAAGTCTCACGTTTGGATTTAATTTTAAGAATATATGACACTTATACTGTAAACACAGTGATTTATTTTTGCTTCAGAGTTTTTAGTTCAGCAGCTCCTAAATAGGAACACGCATTCTAATTAGTTTTCAAATTTCAATTAGAATGCTCTAATAACTCTTAGCTTCCTGACATTTCACTTGGCAAGAGGAGTGATTGTAGTAAAATTTCTATGTATTATAGGAAGCTGGTAAGAGGGAAGTGTAAAAAGATGGACTTAACTATACAACTAAATGGAAAGTGATACTCTTGGAGGCTTTAATTCTTTGTTAATTGGGTGCCAATAGAGTGCTAAAGTGTAGTCACTGGGATGAGATAGAAAAGATGTGAATCTGTTCCCGTATGTGTTTGCTTTTCTGGGGCTGTGTTCTCTACTATTAAGTGCCATTGATTAGACATGAATAATCTTTTCCCAGAAATAAGGATTCTCTATGCATTCTATATGTCTCCAATCTAAGTGATAGTACGAGTATTTTCTCTTTAGTGTCCAGATTCCTTGTGGTCATGAGAGTGATGATAACTTCAAGATGTTGGAGAGAGAAATATGAAAGAATATCACCCAGGTTCTCATTGCTTCTACATCTGCAAGGTGGAGACTGGCAGTGATTTATGTTTCTTTCATATTCTGTATAGAATTTTTTAAAGCAATCCTTTTTGGAAAAAGGAATATACTGTACTATGTGTGATGTTGGAATTTATACACTAAAATCTCCTTTTCTTTTAATTATTGGACTGTATACACTTTTTAAAATATTTGAATTATATCAGACATATAAAATTTTTTAAAAATTCAAAACCAGAAAATTTCTTTTAAAAATCTTTGAGATTTCAATGTGAGAGAAGAAACATGACTCATCTAGTAAGCACACATTCTCCATACTTATTAGATACCACCATACCTGTGCAATGAAGGCTATGTTCACAATCCTGACCAGTCAAAAGGTATCTGCTAGGGGAGTGTAACATTTATGGTATAGAACATTATCTAAGGAGCTGAAAGAAATGTCATCACTATAGTCTGCAAGGATGAGTCTGGGTAGGGTTACTGATGCCACAGATAGTTTTATGTAACAGGAAGGAATCACAGAGACACACATGGCCCCAGTCATACGCTATAGAATAGATGTTTTCTATGTGGTGTGAAAAAAATTTATATGTACTCAGAATGCAAAAGACAGTATCCAAATAAATCCTGATTTTCTAGTATCTTTTTCCTTTGGAAAATGAAATTTAGTATATTTGATTCCAGCCCCAGTATAAGGATGAAGATTTCCTTCCATAACCTCAACCTTTCATTTCTAGCCTTCGGGGATAGTTATATAATAGAGCAAAAGTCGATCAAAGAAACAATAAATGAAACAAACACAAACACACACACACACACACACACACACACACACACCAGATTTGCTTTTTAGATACCTATTCAAATAATGTTGTTGTGGTGTCTAAAGCATAGTTTTTATTCCACTTGATACCCATACCCACACTTTAAATTATATTAAAATATCCAGTCCTTTTCTTTTCAGGGAAAAATATTTTAGAACATACCAACTTAGAATTATTTAGTGAATTTGAAAAGTAAAATCTGAAAAATATTTTGGCAAGCATCTACCTAACAAAGGGAAAGATAAAAGGCTTGAACAGGATGGGCTGAGATAGTCTGGAAGAATCAGAAAAAAGATATTAAAAGGATTCATTTCTAAAGATGATAAAACTTATGAGCTTATAATATATTTGAAATTACTGCAAAATGGCTAATCCTTGAAATTTCAGGATATGAATTGACCTAAACTAACAAGTTACAACATATGTCATTATGACCCTGTTTTTGAGGGTAAGGATTTCAGTATATATGGGACTTTCTCTCAGCATCTGTCACAATGCACTCTTGATGTTAAGTGTCAACAATTCTCATCTGAATGATCAAAAGAGAGATCCTCTTCCCAAATAAGTGTGTGGGCCTTAGCAGACTTGTTCCTTGGGGACTGTCGACATGAACCATGAACTGTCTCCACTATCCTATGACTGTAATCCATGGATAACCCCCAAACCCTTAACACACAGGGTTGCTTGTTTTTTTTTTTTTTTTTTTTTTTTTTAAGAATTCACCTAAGAAAGAACTAGAAAGAGGCCAAGAAAAACGCCAAAGGCTTTTGTAATATAGTTATGGAAGAAATTTTCTTCACTTTTTCCATATTCTCTTTGTGTGGAACAAGTCACTGGTTCCAGACCACACAAGTAAAAATATTTGAAGACAAAAAATATTGAGTAATATCCTTGGACCCTTAGTACCATATAGATTTTGTGAAAATGAATGCTTATCTCATGATTTGAATAAAATTTCTCCTTATGATAAGGTAAATATAGATACCCTCTTTTTTTCTCATATGGAAAATTGCTCACCTTAGTTCCATACCTGTAATGTACTCAACAGACCAAAACATGTGTACTGAGTTACCTAACCGTCTCTGGGCTTGGATCAAGAAAGGCAATGCTGAGAGGAGAAGAAAGCCAATTTCCACTAGTCTTAAAAGCTAACTGATGATCCCAAACTGATTTTAAAATCTCTTTCCTCTTTATCTATACAGCTTTCCATCCTCTGACTTTTTTCCTTACTAGGTACAAAATTTACAGCAACAAAATTATTTCATTCATTAAGGGTATTTCATACCTCCAAATAAAAGAACGAGTATGTCTTCACATTCCAAGTTATATATTACTTGTACCTTGTAAAACCTGTATATTGTCTATAAAATATTCTTATCTCAGAAAAAGTGGTTGGTTTTCAGTAAGTGTATAGGGATGGTATAGTATCATCAACCTTCTTTGTGGAAATATATGCTCTAGAAATACAGTTTCAGTAATTCTGAAAGTAGTTTGATTCTGTGCAACAATGAAGAGCTTACAAAGTTAAAATCTGAGTCATTTTGAAGCTGTTGTATACAGCAGCAATTATCAATGAGAACTCATCTTGAGAAGCCCATGGAATAAGTCAGTAGAGCCCCTGGCTGAGAGAATCCTTCCCACAACATGGGTATGAAGAAAAAATTTTTATGGAAAGTACTTGTAATTGTACTTGGTATGGAAAGGTGAGAGGCTTCCCAAACTGAATCCATTAGTTTTAGATGCTTTACCAATCCAGTTCTTACAATATTGTTAGCATGTCACTTCAGTATTTGCCATTCTGGTGAAGTGATTACTTTGAGTTGAAATTCTTGAAATCAGAAGATACAAAGACATTATGACCTTCTTTTACCCTCCAAAAAACATGAAGTAACGTCTCCGCCAGACAGGGGTCCAGCTGTATCAAGAGGAAAAGAGACATTACTCTCATCAGAGAGGAAGTCTAAGTCAAGATAAATCTACAAAGACAAGTCTACTAACCTAACTTTTCCTATACCAAACACTTTCCTTCAACTAAACACTCTAGTTCAAACACTTCTCTATTATTGTATTTTCGTAATTTATTATTCTGTGTATTCTAGTACAAGGGCTTTGGCCAAATCTGATTCTTTGGGTATTCATTTTCCATGTGAAAAGTCTCAATGACATAGAAAATACATGTAATAGAATGTGTGTGTAACATTCAATGCTTAGACAAAACTGGAGACCCTAATGTGCAGAGGAGACACTTGGCTTCCTCTATAATTGTATCATGGTGATTGCAAACAAGAGAACCTCTAATTAATTATATATGTGTGCAGCTTCATTTACCACACTCTTATTAAGAATAAGTCAACCCAGCCATAGTGTATTGTAGCTCAAAGTGAACTAGGGTTTTTGTAGGGGATTACATACTCAAGAGTTAACCCCATCACTCAAATGCTGTGCTGGCCTGTTTTCCACACAATGGTAGAATGTGGAGCAAGGCATTCACCTTCCCTTACATGAAACATCAAACTTTTTAAATATGCAAATGTCTATTTTACTAGATTGGTATAGGTATATGGTAAAAGTCTTTATTATTATTCTTTAGTAAAATATACTAGGCATACAGTGCTATTTGACAACAATAAGAAACAGTACTTTTTGAATCAGTCCAATCATAATTTCAATATTTTTTCATAATCATTTTACATATCATTCACAATCACTGTTGCTTTCCCCCAAAAGGTCACCATCTTAAAAGATGAACTGGTATAAAATCAATATGGCATACTGCTTTGGTTTTTCATTTTATACTTACTAAATCAAACATCTCAAATCTTTCCTATGCTATTGAACTCAAGTCTGTTCTCCACTTTCTCTTCTATCAGGTTTAGTATAGCTAGACTGAAGTGGTCTTCAGGTTCCTGGGGAGGGCCTGCTGGGGTTGGCAGCTTGGGTAAAGTAAAGATTGAGGGGAGGAAATTTTGAAGAGGAAGCTCTCTGTTGTGAACCAGAGATAGGGCAAGAGAAGAAGAATTCATAGCAAGCTGTCTACTACAAAGCAAAGACTGGGGACTGGTTTTCAAGGAGCTGAGGGAGAGGTGAAGATATGTAGTTAGACTTTCTGTCTTGCTGTCATGGGTGACCTACAGATTCCCAGGAAATGCCTGATAAATTTTGCTGGAATTTCAATATATCTTCTGTTACAAAAGAAAGCCTCAATGAGCACACTGTGTCATTCTTACATGCAGCTAATTAACAGCCTCCACCTGTAACCTGAAGAGCAATATGAGGATTCTGGGTTGCAGTTCTATCTCCTGTAATAGTAAGCTGTAAAAAATATGATGGTAATTACTTACCTGCATGAGAATATAATCTAAGTCATATAGATTATTTTGTGAAAATGAGAAATGATAAAAATAATAATAACCAGGATATCATTGGTACCCAAGCCAGTATGTTGAATTTAAATAAATGCAGGTCCCATTTTCCCATTGATTAAAAATTTTCACACCTTTGTCTTCAGGCAGGAATGAGAATACGCAATCCATTTCAGTTGATTTTTTTCCTCTCAACATCTTAGAGAGCTTATTTCTATATAAATAAGCTTATACTCAGATTAATATATATATATATATATATATATATATATATATATATATATATATAGTTGAGCATGTCTGCTCAAACAAGGAATTCTGTAGCCCAGTTAGAGGTCTCTTGTGTGCTTTTCTCCCTGAATACCATCAGTGGGATCCTCTTCTCTGTTATATGCAGTGGGAATCTTTGGGCAGTGGCATCCTCTTCATGATTATATGCAACAGGGAGTCTTCAGACCAACTCCACCATCCAAATCCATAAATCAGTCAAATATACTCTGGATTCCCCTCACCTAGGTTTTGTAAATGAACTGTGTAAACAAATAAGATGAGTTTTCATTATTCTATGAGCATATGATATGCTCTCTCATATACATTTTTATTTCTAACTGGTAAGTACAATTTCCTATCCTACCTTTCAGTATTATATTGGCCTTTAAAACTCAACTTGTAACAAAATCTGCACAACATTCAAAATCCTTCAAAACAGACATATTCTCAATCCATAGGCACATCATAGTGTTTTTAATTGAAACTCTGTAAATGCAGAGAAATAATAAACGCTATCATCCTAAAAATATATCTGTACATGGTCTGCTGTTCATATTTCAAAGCCATGGTCCATTCTTTCCATATTTTCCCACTGTATTCATCTTATATTTAGTAGGAAGCAGTTTTTCTTTGTTGAAATATGAAAAAAATTGAACATACAGGTTACTGTTTCATAGATGTTTTTGTGCTTTTTTTCCTTCCATTTCTTTAAGGGATTTTCTCATTTCCTCTTTGAGGATCTCTATCATCTTTATGAAGTTGTTTTGCAAGGTTATTCTTTTATGCTTCATCTGTGTTGGGATGCTCAGGTCTTGCTGGTGTAGAGTTCCTAGACTCTGGTGGCAACTTATTGGTCTTTCTGTTGTTGAATGTGTTCTTATACTGTCATTTTTCCATCCCTTCTTCCAGTGAGTACAGGTGGGGTCTCTCCCTCTCCTAGTAGGTGTGGGTCCAAGGTTCTCTCCTGTGGATGCAAGCAGGTCCAATAATCTGATGGCTCTTCTGGTGGGTCAAGTTGGTCTAAGACACTCCCTCTCCCCATGGGTGCAGATAGGACTAAGACTGCAATGTCAGCAGATTCTGGATGGCTTGGCCTGCCAGGGCTGGTCCACCTATGTGCAGTCTCCATGCCAGGAGACTCCAAGGAGAGCAGGCGGGCAGGAGAAGGGCCCACACTCACCTCTCCCTCTCCAGGTGGCTGGAGGTGGGACTACTACCATGATGTCCCCAGGCCAGGAGACTCCCTCCATAGATGTCTTAATGACTTGTTTTTACATATAGTTAAAGTTACTACTTTAAATAAATCTCTACATGCATTGTTTGGGGAAGAAAAATAATGTCTATTTGGTGTTTAATGTATGCCAATATGTAAGGAACTACTAAAGCATACAATATCCTCTGGGATAACATTATAAATTATGATGTGATTATTATTCAGGCTAGTATAGATATATTTGTGGAAGATACACTTTGGTTATGAACTTGATCATACTTTAGATGTAGAAGAAAAATTGAAATTCAGATCATTCTAAGTCAAAAATTTGCATTTTTTCCCTACACTGTCTTTGTGCATTCGAGGCATACTCCCATCTTCCAAGATTGCTGAGTTTGAGGACAAAGTTTGTGCAATTTGTCATCCATTGGTTCTACTATCCGATTTGCATATAAATGCTCAGAAAATATTTATAGATGACTGAATAACATGAACCAACCAAAAATTTACAATTTTGTACAGTTTGATAAAAAATAAAATATAGAAATTTTAAACCAAAGTATTCCTTTTAGCATATGAGATTCATACATTTAGTCAGCAAATATATTTTGAGTTAATATGGTTTACACACAAGAATGATGGATTGTCCTAGCATCCCTAGACCAGGGATTGTCAACCTTCCTAATGATGCGGTCCTTTAATATAGTTCCTCATGTTATTGTGACCTCAACCATAAAATTATTTTGTGGCTACTTCATAATTGTATATTTGCTACTGTTATTTATTGTAATGTAAATATCTGGTATTCAGGGTATCCAATATGCTACCCTGTGGAGGTTGTGACCCATACATTAAGAAACCACTGCTCTAAAATTTCAGCAGTAGACAAAAGAGAAATATTATATATATATCCATGGCCTATGAAAAATATCACTCTTTCCCATTGTAGCAATTAATATTATTCACAAGAAGCAGGAAACTGAGTTTCAAAGTATTTTTTAAATTTTCCCAAACTCATTCTAGTCTTATCTGCCAAGGTCTGCATTTGACTCCAGGCTACATAACTTGAATTAATTCTCTATAGATAAATGCTTCAAAAATGTATAATAATTCAGGTAATATTCACAATTATTACAAATCTAGAGAGAAAGATGTTGGTTTCTACAATTTGAGAGGTACAGATGCTGCCATTGATATGCAGAGGGAAACGTCATGGTTTCTGGCTGAGAGATCAGAAAAGCTTCATGAGAAAATTAGCATCCAATGTGAAACTGATCTCACTTGAACCAAGTGAGATCTCCAAATCAGGCCAGAAGGTTACATTGAAAAAGTGAGAAATAGAAAAGTATTTTGTTAGTTTTTGCTGAGAAAACAAAATCTGGCCAGAGTAGCATTTTAAAATAGAAAACAGTAAGTTGAGGAAATGGAACATATTTAGAGGATATAGTTTTCTGCATTCATACACCTAATGATGCAAAAGACACCAGAGTTGTCCAGTTTTTTCCAGCAGAAAGACTCATTAGAAACATGTTAATTAAAATATGCTAATATAAGGAATAAGAGGATGGTGACATAGGGCAAGCCCAGACACAACTTTAGAGAAATAGTCAATTTTTTTCTTTATTTTCCAAAGATTAATTTAAAAAGTTCCATTCTTTGTATTCTTGAGACAAATAGACAGGCTAATGTACAGAGACAGGCACAGAAAGGCACTTCACAAATAATGGCAAAGGATGCCCTGCTTAGACTTCTAAGTGTATTAAGAATGGGCGGGATCCTTGTACCCTTCTCAATTCAGCCCCACTGAGAAGACCTCACAAGGCGGCTGAACCTTCTGAAATGCATAGCACTTATAATATTCCTTATTCAATGACTGAGCCTTCTACCCAGGGTCTACCTCCGCTTTGTAAAAGCTGTATATGTATCAAATAAGAGTTTACTTTATAGTTGCAACAAGTGGGATACTTTTTCAAATAAGCCAATGTCAAAGAGGTAAAGCATCACCTATATAGTCCTACAGATTTTTTTTTTTAATAACAGTGGTCATGAAATTAGAACAACTATGTCCACTGAATTAGTTCAGTCCCTAGAGATGATGCTTTGCTGTTAACCTAATCTTTTTGAAATTATGTTGAAGTGCAACAATAAAGCACATTTTTAGTTTACTTTTGAGATGAGTATTGTGGCTCATCAAATTTGGTGAAAGGGCAATATTTTTAAGTTCATAGCAGAGACACATGTTTCAATGACACTGGGACACTTACAAATGTCTCTGCATTTTCCATTTCCATTGTTGGCATACTGTTCAGTTTAGTTAATGTACAAGATGGGTTTCGTTCTCGCATATAGTCAATATAATTTAACAATAATCAAGAAAATGTTTATTCCACTCCAAGAAATGTTCATCTCTCTACTATTTTCTCACCTTTATCTCTCTGCATCTTCCTTTTCTCTTCTCGGACTCTAGAGTAACTCCAAAGGAAATTTATAAAAAAAGTTCTATTATGGGGGGAAAAAAAAGGTCTTCTGAAAATTGCTGAAAAAGAAACTGACTGTATTATTCTCTTTCTTCTTGACACTTCATTAACATGAGTATTAAATCAGTCTCCGATTGGAGACCAGTATTGTGTATGAATTTTTCTGCATGAGTGGTCTATTGTAATTCAAAATTATTTTTTCAATTTCATTAAAGCTATATAGCTATATTGACATATAGTAAGGCAGTTTTGAATTCATTTCCAAGTATGGATATAACATTTAAAGCCATTTCAAATATGCCCTCAATGATTAGACTTAAGATATTAATTTTATGGCACAATTCTTTCAAATGTCCTACTGCAAAGGTATTTTTTTCATGACTAATTATTAAATACATTGAGAAATGCAAAGTGAATTGAATAAAACATTTTATTAGATGCATCCAAGTACATTAGAGATTATATATTGACTTAATTCAGATTTATTAATTACTGTGTATGCCTCTTAATGAAAACAAAGTATGTTCCTCTGATAATGTGAATTTTATGACTTCAGGTAGGTCTGGGTAAGCTGAAACCTGTCTTATATTTGACTATCTGTCTAAGTGTCTTGAAATTAGTCAGGTAATTTTCAGTTACCTGTACTATTTCCTCTGTTTCACTTTCTGTAGGTTGTGTAAGCCTATTGCATCAGTCTAGAGTAGGTAAGCAGTGATTTGGAGCATTTTCTGGAACACTGGACTCTCCATGTAATAGTCACAGCAATGAATGCCATTAATTCATAACCTGGCTGAACAGAATGATACCTGAAGTAATATCATAGCAAGATGTATGAGAAACAAATAAAGCCTCCTGGAAACACTTACAAGGTAAATGATGTAATCTAAGTCAACTTCATGAAAAACCAAGATTAACTAGATGGCTCTACATTTATAACCAGAAGCTTCATCTACTTTGGTGAAACAATTGCTGGAGTAGACAGAAAGGGAGATATCTAAATTCATTTTCGACTAGTAAGTTGCAGGCCGATATTATTCTAATATTTCTTTACTTGTTGTCATATTACTGTGAAGAGACACCATGATCATTGCAACTCTTACAAATTAAAACATTTAATTGATGGGGCTCAATAAAAACTTGAGAGTTTCAGTCCATTATCATCATGAAGGGGAGCATGGCAGTGTGCAGGCAGATGTGGTGCTGAAGCTGAGAATTCTACATCTTGACTAATAATGCTACTCCCTTTGTGGGTCATTTACTTTCAAACCACAACACCTATCATCCCAAATATTCTGATCTTTCTTTGTACTGTGTTTTGCTGAATTTATTTTTCATAATTGTTCTTTCTTCAGACCAATTACTGTACATGTCAAACAGCAAATCATTTTAGGTGGTTTAGTTTATCATCTATAAAAGTCACAAAGAGCTGCCATCTAGGACAACATATTTGAATTCTACCCCTCTTCAGGAAATCCTGAATTCTATCATCTATGAAAATTTGATAAACAGGGGAAATATATTATGCTTCATTGTAATTAGATTACATTGGAGCAAACAGGGCATGTTTGCAGATTCCATAGAATAGAAATAGTAGTGCTCACAAAGTCAGTGAAATAAGGCTGTTGTTAGGTGAATATATCTAAGAAAGAAAAAACAAGAATGGTTTAGAAAGGTAAAGTGAGGAGAACTAAAAGAGACACTGATGTAATGGATCTGACCAAGTTTTCTTAAGGAAGCCACATTTTCACCTCTCCCAGGCAATTCGGGAATTCCAAACACAAAATAAATAAATCTTAGGGAAACTGAAAAAAGAAGGGTAGAGGGAACATTGCCTTGATTTTGATGAACTATTAATCACACCAAGACTCCACCCACTGTGTTTTATATGGTGGACAGCATTATGAGAGCAACTACATCACTACATTCCTTCTCAGACTTAAGCAAATGACTATGTGTTGGATATTGTAGACTTTCTTTTGAAATAAGTAGTTATTTTAAGTCCATTGGTACAGTTTCTATGGACTTGATGTCAACTGGATCATACCCTTAATTTTCAGGATTCTAAGAAGACTACCATGAGAAATTTATTACACTCTTCAATATTAAGAAAAGCTATATGGCCGGACATTGGCGGCACATGCCTTTAATACCAGCGCTAGGGAGGCAGAGGCAGGCGGATCTCTGAGTTCAAGGCCAGTCTGGTCTACAGAGCTAGTTCTAGGACAACATCCAATGCAATACAGAGAAACCCTGTCTCAAAAATAAAAAAAAAAAAAACCAAAGACCAAAAAGAAGGAAGGAAGGAAGAAAGAAAGAAAGAAAGAAAGAAAGAAAGAAAGAAAGAAAGAAAGAAAGAGAAGCTAGGTGTCACTTAAATATCAGAATTTTTTCTACAGTGTGGTAGTGAACACCTTACAAGTTAATTGTGGCACACTCTTGTCCCTTAAATATTGTCACCTGTTTTTCTTAAGAGTAAAATTTTAAATTCAATACAACAGCTAAAGCTGGAATTTTGAATGGGAGGAATGAACTGAAATTTCCCACTGTATAATACCAGGTTACTTAGTTTCTCACAAAGTTTCTACATTCTTATTTATAAAATGGAAATAATAACAGCTATAATCTACTGATCCTTGAAAGGTATAACTAGAGAATGTATTTGTAGTAGTCTAGAAACATTTGATGAATAATCACTGTGTGGGAGTTTCTGTGCTAAGCTGTTCATTTGGTATTAGGGTGCCACTCTGAGAAGTGAACTGTTGCTATACCTACCTGGCATCTGAGCTTGCTAAGAGGTCAAAACCAGCCAAAGATAAAGAGTTAAAACTAATGCATTTGCTTTGGGTTGATTTCAGTACCCTCAGCATTGATGACTTACTGAAATAACTTTCCTCTGTTCTCTAAAGAATGAGACAATGAGGAAGATACCTGAAACATAAATTACAAGATAAGCAACTGACTGGGGATGAGTGACAAAAATTACTTCCCATCTTCTAACTGGGGGATTCTACATCAAAAATCACTGCATGAAGAATATGACAGGAATGCTTCTTTAGAAGAAAACAAAATTATGTATAATTAAGAAGAGTCTAACACATAAGACAAAAATCAGTATGAAAGAAAGGTGAAAGAGACAGACTCTCAGCTACAGTTGGGGGGGGGGTTGTACCCCTTCTCAGAAAATAATGCAAGAATTATAAACTAAAGAGTCAAAACCTAAATTTTTGACCAGTATAATCTCATTAACATATATAGGCTAATTTAACCTAGTAACAATATGAGTCCTTTCAATTTTATATTAAAACATTCACTCAGAAACTCTGTCTTGTGGACTATGAAATAATAATGAATTAATGACTAAAAACCATGAAATATATACTTTAAATTCAATTGTAATTATAATACAATTTTTATATCCCCAAATTTCCCAAACTATATAAATAAATCACCAAAATAGGAAACTATAGAACAATGTCAATGACGAGCATAGATTAAAAAAATTATGAACATAAGTTTTATAAAACTGGTCTAGTATTACATATAAAATACAAAATATGCCAAGAGCAGGCAAATTCCAGAAGTGACAATTGACTCATTTATTGAAAAAAAAATTTAATTCCTATATAAATAACATGAAAGAAAAGATTCATTTGGCTATCTCAAGAGTTCAAAATACTTTTAAATTAGTCAAATTAAAAATAATTCACTGGTGTATAATGAGTAAAAAATCTTAGCCCAATGAGAAAGAACTATTCATGAGTACCAATTGATATCAGTTGACTTCACTTGCAAAAAAAAAAAAAAAAAAATGATGATGTGCTGAATATCTTCCTCCTAGGACTCAGGAAATCTGTTACTGCTGTTCTCACTCAACACTGAAATGAAGGCATCAGAGCAGTAAGATAAAGGGCGTGGTCAAGTGGGAAATAAGGAGGAAGAGATTTAAGACTGGAACAGAAGAAATTTTCCTTACTTTGTCTTTACTTGACAAATTACATAACAATTACATCAAATAAAAATAAGTTAATTTAGTAATGCTTTAAAATTTTAGACTAATACATACAGGGCAATTATATTACTAAATCTACAATCATGCTTTTATTTATTTATTTTCATATGTGTGTGTGTGTATTTATTATTTTTTCTTATTTTACATAAAGATCCCAGTTCACTCTCCCTCACTCCCTCACTCCTTCCCACACTCCTGACCCCTCTCCTATCACACTCCCCCCGACTCCACAGGGAGGTTGATGCCTTCCAGGAAGAATCATTAAAATCTGTCAAGTCATTTGGAGTGGGGTCTAGGCCCTCTCTCCTGCCTCTAGGCTAATGGAGTATCCCTCCATGGGGAATGTACACCCAAAGTCCATTCATGCATCAGGGATGCATCCTGGTTCCTGTGTCAGAGGTCTCTTAGACTGCCCAGGTCTTCAAACTGGGACCCATGTCCAGGAGGTCTGAGTCAGTCCAATGCTGGTTTCCCAGCTAGCAGTCTGGGGGGTCCATCAGCTTCACCTTGTTCAGAGCACCTGTCTCTGTGGGTTTCTGTAGTCTGGTCTTGACTGCTTTTGTTATCACTCCTCCCTCTCTACCACAGGATTCCAGGAGATTGGCTCAGTGTTTATCTGTGGGTATCTGCTTCTATTTCCATCAACTCCCAGCTGAGGGCTTTCTGACTGCATATAAGTTAGTTATCAATCTCAATATCAGGAAAGGGCATTTAAGGTAGCCTTTTCACTGTTGCTCTGATTGTTAGTTGGGGTCATCCTTGTAGGTCTGTGGACATTTCTCTAGAGTCAGGAGTCAAGTTTTTCTTCAAACCTACAATGGCTCCCTCTATTATGGTATCCTTTTTATTTATTTATTTATTTATTTATTTATTTATTTATTTATTTATTTATTTATTTATTGCTCTTATCTATTTGTTCCCTGAATCAATCTCCCATCCCATATGTTTTCCTCTCCTCCCTTTCTTTCTCCTAACTCCCTCCCCACTCACTGCCCCCATACTGCCAATATGATCAGGAGCATTTGTTTCTTTTCCCTTCTGTGAGGGACCTTGTATAAATCTGTTAGATTCCTCCTTGTATCCTAGTTCTCTGGTGGTGTGAATTATAGGCTGGAGATCCTTTGCTCTATGTCTAAAATCCATATATGAGTGAGTACATAACATATCCCTCTGTTTGTGACTGGGTTATCTCACTCAGGATGCTTTCTTCTTGTGAACTTCAAGAATCAATTGTTTTTTTTTTTTTTGTTTTGTTTTGTTTTGTTTTTCCATTGAGTAGTACACCATTGTGTAAATGTGCCACATCTTCTTTATCCATTCTTCAGATGAGGGGCATTTATGTTGCTTCCAGTTTCTTGCTATTATAAATAATGCTGCTATGAACATAGTTGAACAGATGTCTTTGTTGCATGGATGTTGATCATTTGGGTATATGCCTAAGAGAGGGATTGCTGGGTCCTGTGGTAGACTGATTCCCATTTTCCTGAGGAACCGCCATATTGATCTCCAAAATGGTTGTACAAGTTTGCATTCCCACAAGCAGTGGAGAAGTGTTCCCCTTTCTCCATATCCTCTCCAGCATAAGTTGTTATTGGTGTTTCTAATTTTAGCCATTCTAGTAGGAGTAAGATGGTATCTCAGAGTTGTTTTGATTTGCATTTCCCAGATGGCTAAGGATGTTGAGCACTTTCTAAGGTGTCTTTCAGCCATTTTGGATTCCTATGTTGAGAATTCTCTATTCAGTTCTGTACCCCACTTTTTAATAGGGCTCTTTGGTGTTTTGTTAACTAGTTTCTTAAGTTCTTTGTATATTTTGGAGATCAGCCCTCTGTCAGATGTGGGGTTGATGAAGATCTTTTCCTAGTTTGGGTCTTGTCCATTGCCTTACAGAAGCTTCTCAGTTTCAGGAGGTCCCATTTAGTAACTGTTGATCTCAGTGTCTGTGCTACTGGTGTTATGTTCAGGAAATGGTCTCCTGTACCAATTTGTTCAAGGGTACCTTCCACTTTCTCTTTCAAGAGGTTCAGTATGGCTGGATTTATGTTGAGGTCTTTGATCCATTTGGACTTAAATTTTGTGCATGGTGATAGACATGGGTCTATATGAAGTCTTCTACACACCATCATCCAGTTGTGCAAGCACCATTTATTGAAGATGCTTTCCTCCTACCATTTAATACTTTTAGCTGTTTTGTTAAAAATCAGGTGTTCATAGGTGTATGGGTTAATATCAGGATTTTTTATTTGATTCCATTGGTTTACCTGTCTATTTTTGTGCCAAGGTGTGTTCAGGACTATAGCTCTATAATAGAGCTTGAAGTCAGTGATGGTGATGTCTCCTGAAGTTCCTTTATTGTACAGCGTTGTTTTGGTTATCCTGGGTCTTTTGTTTTTCCATATAAAGTTGAGTATTATGTTTTCAAGGTCAGTGAAGGATTGTGCTGGGATTTTGATGGGGATTGCCTTGAATCTGTAGATTGCTTTTGACAAGATTGCCATTTTTACTATGTTTATCCTACCTATCCAAGAGTATGGGAGATCTTTCTGTTTTCTAGTATCTTCTTTAATCTCTTTGCTTAAAAACAGAAAGTTCTTGCTATGTGGGTCTTTCACTTGTTTGGTTAGCATTACCTTGAGATATTTTATGTTGTTTGTGGCTATTGTAAAGGGTGATGTTTCTCTGATATTTTTTTCAGCCTCTTTATCATCTGTATATAGTAGGGCTACTGATTTTTTTTTTAGTTAATCTTGTATCCTGTCAATTTGCTGAAGGTGTTTATCAGCTGTAAGAGTTCCCTAGTAGAGATTTTTAGGTCACATATGGAAACTATTATATCATCTGCAAATAGTGACAGTTTGACATTTTCCTTTCCAATTTGTATCCCCTCCATCTCCCTTTGTTGTCTTATTGCTCTGCTAGAATTCAAGTAAAATATTGAGGAGATATGGAGAGAGTGGGCACCCTTGCTGTGTTCCTGAATTTAGAGAAATTGCCTTAAGCGCTTCTCCATTCCGTTTGATGTTGGCTGTTGGTTTACCGTATATTGCTTTTATGTTTATGTATGTTCTGTTCCAGGTATCCCTGATCTCTCTAAGACCTTTATTATGAAAGGATGTTGAATTTTGTCAAAGGCTTTTACAGCATCTAGTGAGATGATCATATGATTTTTCTTTTTCATTTTATTTATATGGTGGATCACAATGACCCATCCCTGCATCCCTGGGATGAAGCCTACTTGGTCATAGTTGGTGATTTTATCATGTGTTCTTAGATTTGATTTGCCAGAATTTTATTGAATATTTCTGCATCAATGTTCATGAGTGATAGTGGTCTGTCGTTCCCTTTCTTAGTTGTGACTTTGTGTGGCATGGGTACCAAAATAATTGTTGCCTGATAAAAAAGAGTTTGGTAATGTACCTTCTGCTTCTATTGTGTGGAACAATTTGACAGGTATTGGTATTAGCTCCTTGGATTTCTGGTAGAACTTTGCTATAATCATCTGGTCCTGGGCTTTCTTTGTTGGGAGGCTTTTGATGACTGCTTATATTTCATTAGTGGTTACAGGCTGTTTAAAATGCTTATCTGTTCTTGATTTAATTTTGGTAAGTGATAACTGTCCAGAAATTTGTCCATTTCCTTTGAATTTTCAAATTTTGTGGAGTACAGGTTTTCAAAGAAATGACCTGAAAATTATCTGGATTTCTTCAGTGTCCATTGTTATGTCTCCCATTTCATATCTGATTTTGTTGATTTGCTTATTCTCTCTCTGCTTTTTGGTCAGTTTGGATAATGGGTTGTCTAACTTGTTGGTTTTCTCGAAAAAACCAACTCTTTGTTACATTGATTCTTGTATTATTTTCTTAGTTTCTACTTTATTGATTTCAGCCCTCAAGTTGATTATTTCCTGGCATCTACTCCTCTAGGGTGAGTTTTCTTCTCTTTGTTCTAGGGCTTTCAGTTTTGCTGTTCATTCTCTAATGTGGCTATCCTCTGTTTTCTTCATACGAGCACTTAGTGCAACTTTTCTTGTAGTGCTGCTTTCAAAGTGTCCCCTGAGTTCAGTTATGTTGTGTCTTCCTTCTTGTTGAATTTTAGGAAATTTAAATTTCTTTTTTTATATCTTCCTTGATCCAGGAATGGTGCAATTGTGCATTTAGTTTCCATGAGTTTATAGGGTTTCTGCATTTTGTGTTGTTGAATTCCAACTTTAAAGCATGGTTATCTGGAAAGATACAGGGAGCTATTCCAATTTTTTTGTTTCTGTTGAGGTTTGTTTCATTACCTAGTATGTGGCCAATTTTAGAAAAGGTTCCATGTGTAGCTAAGAAGATGGTATATTCTTTTGTGTTTGGATGGAATATTCTACAGATATCTGTTAAAGCCAATTGTGGCATAACTTCTGTTACTTCTTTTGTTTCCTTGTTAAATTTCTGCCTTGTGGTCCTGTCTAGTGGTGAGAGTGGGGTGTTGAGGTCTCCCACTATGAGTGTGTGAAGTTTTATATGAGCTTTGAGTTTTAGTAGTGTTTCTTTTATGAATTTTGGTGGTGCATAGATGTTCAGAACTGAAACTTCATCTTGATGGATTTCTCCTGTGATGAATAAGAAATTACCTTCTTCATATTTTGATCAATTTTAGTTTGAAGTCTAACATGTTAGATATTAGGATAGCCACACCTGCTTGCTTCTTGGGTCCATTTGATTGGGTGATCTTTTCCTAATCCTTTACCCTGAGGTAATGTCTATCTTTGAAGCTTAGATATGTTTCTTGTATGCAGCAGAAGAGTGGATTCTGCCTTGGTATCCATTCTGCTATCATATTTCTTTTTAGGCAAGTTAAGACCACTAATATTGAGGGAAAGGACCATTGATTGTTAATTCTTGTTTGTTTTAGATTTGTTGTTGTTGGTGGTATTGTTAGTATATTTGCCCTGCTTTGTCTTTTGTTTCCTGGTAAAGTGGGATTATCTATTGCCTATGTCTAGAAATAAAATTCCATTGAAATGTACACTTAAAATGAAAATTTAAATGCTGGTTTATTCATAAAATCATCTAATCTGAACCACTTTGAGATTAATGTAACAAAATACACGAAGGGTCCAATATAAAATTTACATGTGTATATAAAGAACTGAACCTATAAAGTCAACATAGAATTACAGATATGACAACTAATACAGTAGATAAGCAGCAGACAGATACACAAGCAACTATTTCCTCAAAACATGCGATCAGAGGAAACCAGAAGGGGAAAAAGCAGTTGTAGAAGACAGAGGAATCTGAGGAAGTACAAATAGACAAAGGCAAGGATAAGAGAAGGCCTCAGTTTATCCGTGGAAGGGAAGAAGAAGAGAAAGGAGACAGGAAAAGGTTTTTTTTAAAATGACAGAAGGACTGAAGGAGGTAGAGAGAAAAAGAGATAGGGAAGAGAAAGGGGAGAGAGAAGAAGGAAGGTAGAGAGAGGGGATGGGATGGAGAAACAGGAAAAGACAAAGGGATAGAAGAATTTGAGTAAAGATCTCAAACTCCCTGAGTCCATTACAAAAATTCACTTGAAGTTGACCATACACCATTTGTAAAACCTTAAGAAGCCCATGGGAAGACATTTTATTACCTTGAATTAGTCAATGTTCTTAATAGATAACAATATATAGAAATCATAAAAATTGATAAAAAAAAAAGATCCAGAAATACCACTCGGGCATATACCCAAAGAATACTCAATAATATCCCAGGACACTTGCCCAACATTATTCATATAAGCATTATTAATAATACCAAGAACCTAACAGCAACTTAGATACTCCTCAAGTGAAAAATGGATAAAGAAAATGTGGTACATTAACTCTATAGAGTACTACTCAGCTGTTAAAAAAAACAAAAACAAACAAACAAAACAAAACAATGATAACATGAAATATTCAGGCCAATGGATGGAGTGAGGAAACCCAGACTCAGAAAAACAAACATGATATGCACTCACTCATAAGTTGATATTAGGAGTAGTCTGCAATCTACATCTACAGCCCCGGAGATACTAGGTAGCCTGTGTCCCTAAGAGGGACACATGGGTTCCCCTGGGAAGAGAAATTAGATGAGATCTTCTGGGTAAACTGGGAGCAAGGGGTCAGCAGAGGAGATGAGGGATAAGAGCATGAGGGAACATGATTTTGGGGTGCAGATAGAACAAGGAAAGAGATACCTTGATAGAGAGAGTCACTAAGGGGACAGGGAGAAACCTGGTGCTAGGGAAATTACCAAGAATGCACAAGGATAACCCCTGCCAAGGCTCATACCAATAACAGAGAAAGGGCCTGAAGTGGCCTTCTCCTGTAATCAGAATAGTGAATGCTCCAACTGTCATCATGTCACCTTTATCTAGTAATTGATGGAACCAGAAGCAGAGATCGACAACCAAGCGCCACAGAGCTCCAGGAATACAGTTGAAGAGATGAGTGAATACATGAGGAAGGGAGGTCAAAACATGATGGAGAAATCTAGAGATAACTGAACCAAGCTCTTGGGTATTCATGAACTCTGGACCAACAGCTGTGAAGCCTCCATGGGGTCGAGCTAGGACCTCAAAATGTGGGAGACAGTTTGAAGCTTTGATACCTCGGAGCCCCTGGCAGTAGAACCAGAACCTATCGCTGGTTGGTGCTTGAGCTAGCTTGTTGGAGCCCATTCCCTATTGTGGGATGTCATCCTTAGCCTTAAAGTAGGGAGCAGAGGCTTGGTCCTACCCCAACTTAATGTTAGAGACTTTATCAACTCCCCATGGGAGACCTTACCTGTTGGTAGGAGTGGATACAGGGTAGGCTGGGGGTGTAAGGGTTTGATACCTGTCCCAGTCACTGGAAAATGAGGAGGATTAAGAAAAAGAAAAAAGGGGAGTAGGTGGAGGGGGAGGAGGAAGAGAAAATGAAGAAGAATAAGAATATGAAGTGGGTGGGGGTAAGGAAGAGAAAGAGGAGGAGCCAGCTGTGGACAGAAGGAAAAGCATCAAAGTGTGGTATGCAGAAAGTAATGCCCAGAGAGTATCTCTGAGTCGTCTGCTGATAGAGTCTGGGATGAAAAAGTGGCCCAGACACTGTCATCAGGAAGGGTGCCCTAAGTAGGAGCAGTCTGATCAGGAGAGTACAGATAGATACAGGGTCAGGGGACTGGAGCAGACTAAGAAAACAGTATGAACTGAAAGCTTTCCCACATGTATAAAGACAAAACCCTCATTACAGGAAACGATGAGCTGATGAAATGAAAGCTTTGATTGCGTGTGAGCATACGAGTTGGAACCTCTCAAGAGGATGCTGATGCAAACTTTCCTTAGAGGGAAAGAAAGCTAGATTATGTCAAAGACCAGGAGATATTAACCAACAAGCCTCAAGGAATTCTCGATGTTCCATCTCTTCTCACACAAAGGGATGGGCTTCTAGGTATACCCCACTGAGGCAAAGAGGACTCACACTTGAACTTGACTATACATAAGTACCTAAATATCCCCTGCTAATGAACATCTATTTCAGGATACACCAGAATGGGTATCATTTGAAGGCATGGGTGCTATTCAGACACTGACTTGAGCAAACGGGGTGCTTGCGTGAGGAATTTGGTGCTTTGAGTTTTGTCATGAGAAATAAGGAGTGAACCATACCAGGTTACACGTCACTTCCCACAGTAGGGAGAAGGCAAGTTTTCTTCATATCAAACTCTTGTGGGAACTTCTCATGCAAGCCTACAACTACAGACTTTTCAAAGAAATGTGGTCCATAAGGTAGCACCATCTAGGAAGGCAGACACAGGGTAGAACTTTGGAGCAAAGGAACTGTTGTGAGGAACAAAGAGAAGACTCACAAATAGACCTCCAGACTCAGGGTAAAAAGGCATTGTAGGCAGAGGGTGCAAACAGATTCAAGCACTCCTGGAATGTGGAAGCCAAACACACACTTCTGCCAGAAAGAAAACAGCCACAGATATAGCACTTCCATTATCCACATCCTTCATCCTCCTAGAAGACTGGCAACAGTTTACACAAATATCAATATTGATTAACTTTTAAGCATCTACAGAAAATTTATCTCAAGCCTCACTCAGAGAAGGAAAGGTAAAAATGTGTTATCTGTATTAAGCTCAGCTTATTTAGTATTATGGCTATAGAATGACTTCACAGAACACAGGAATAATTCAACAATTAACAAGGATTGATTGAGCCCAGAGATGAGAGAAAGGAGACCGTGCTGCATAATTTCTGCAGAGGGAAGCCAGATGTGACAGCCAGAATAAAGAGGTAACAATAATGCTTTTTCTTTCATCACTTTTCAACAAAATTTCTTACAAATTTTTCTACCTGATTGTTCATTCAACTGCAAAACTATGTATTTTCTAAGTTAAATAATGGTTTCTTTCATAACAGTATGTACAATTATTCAGACAATATTCAGTGGCATAAATTCACTTCCTTTACATTTCTCTGATCCCCTGGCTTGCAGTGCTCCATACTCAAAAGTATAAGGGTTCTCCAAGAGCTGATTGTTAGCAATTCTGAGATTTAGGGTTCCGCAGTTCCTACCCTCAGGTACACACAATTACATTCACCTTCTCTTATCACTGTAGTTCACTTTTTTTTGCCTCCACTGTGACCTTATATCCTTCTTCAATGCGCTGTCTTTTGTGCCTTTTTCCTCCTAGCATTTTTTTATGATTCAACACAATACTGGTTTATTCTGTCCTGTCTTTTTGCTCTGAGCTCTGTGTGCCTGTATTTTTTTGTAATAGATGGCAAATGTAGAGTTCTTTTCATTAAAAGTAATCTTTCTTTTTTCCAAAGCATGGCTTTTCAAAGTGGCTGACTTGTTATGCATGTTCAAGAGAAGCAAACTTCTAAAAGTCTCTGCGTGCTGCCCTGGCTGTGGCCAGATATACAAAACTGAAGGGCAAATTTCTTAGCTGTTGGAGAAGAAATAAAATGGTGGCAAGTGTGACAAGTGACATACATTGAAAGGGTAGAGTGTCTCACATGCCTATAAATAGCAAAGCCAGTCTGCAATGATCCAGTATTGCACAATTCAGCATTGTTCTACCCCCTTTTCACAAGTGCCCTCTGAGAAACAGACTCAGAGAAGCAAAGAAAACAACAAAAGTCATTCTATGTCTAATCACACTCCTGCAACAAGAACCACTGTGGAGGGATGTGCCTGTCAAGTAGGATCATGGCACCATAGAGGCTACATTGGATTCAACCCGGGATCAAGAGATACAGTCTTCAATGAGTTGCCTTTTGAGAAATATAGATGTTTCCACTGAAGTTGTTCTTTGTAACAATTCTTCCTTTACCCCTTGGCTATAAATCCATCATAACTGAAAGTTGAAAACACTTTCCTACTGATGACAGAATAATCTTGCTAACCTCTACCTTGACTACTTAGAATTTTCACTTATGTCCTCAATTCGTTAGTTTCATCATTTTCACCCCTTCTGCTCCCATCAACATCAGGCACATTCAATTGCCATTGAAAGCCAACTAAACCTCTGGTTTCACCACTTGCAAAAATATGGACAGTCTCTTCTTTGAGCCTAGTACAGCATTTCACTTATGAAAGTGCATGTTGCAGCCTGAGCATTCTTGTTGATTTTAATGCCACCTTACCCTGCCTCGTTATGACCAGTGTACACCATTTCCTATGAACAGCCTGTGAGGATGGGCAAGTCTCTTCAAAGGAATCTTGTCTAGGCTTGCTGTCACAGTGTTGGAGAGTAGTTCTGATGTGACAACTTATAGGACTACTTTTGGGCATATCGCTCAGTCCTTCTGGGTCTAATCCCCCCTGAAAGTTAAATTGAAGGGAGGTGCTAAGTTATTTCTAAGTTCCCTTCCAACTCCAGCATTTAATTATTACATTCAGATGGTGTTGAATGTTCCCTAGACTTTTCCATTCATTGGAATTTTCAGAATGAATGGCTTGTTGATGAAATTTTGTTTGGAATTTTGGCTTTCTGTGTCTTCAGCATAACATTAGTCTACTTTTCTCCAAAGTCTTGTAAAGCCTTCAAAAACAGTTCATTCTTATACAGGCCCTGAACAGTTGGTTAGCAAGAGAAGCAAATGCTCTGGGTGAAGGTGCTCACACTGCCGGCAAAGACCTGGCAACACTCTGACATCTCACTCCAGCATGTCAAGAGCCTTTGACATACTGAAGACCTGAGCCCAGAGCCCCACCAAGGACACATGCATTCTGTGGAAAGAGTCATCAAACTCAAATGGTTGTATGATCCAAGAATTGATTAACCACAAGCCCGAGCTTTAACACTTGGGGAAATGTCATCAGCACCATGAGAAAGTGAATCATCTATGTGCCTAGGCAAAGGTTCAAGACAGAAACTGTAGTGAGAAGCAGATGGTAGGATGGCAAGCCAAAGATATCTGACATTCCCCCAGCATCCTCAAGGCAGTGGCTTTGTGATGTTGTTGAGTGACAAGAGAAACTATTAAGTATTTATTGAAATGCTTTTTACATCTTAGCATATGACACTGAGAGAGAAAGAGAGAGGGAGAGGAAGACAGAGGTAGAGCAATAGTGAAGCCTTGTCAAAGGAAAAAGGGGTGGAACAGATAGACAAAATTATATAAGGAATGTTTAGAAATAAAATATAATTGATTTGGTAAAAGCTATAAAAAATTAACTATTTGGTTTAAGTAATGGTAGTTTACAAGGAATCATACCCCCAATGACCTGCAGAAATTCCCCTGAGATTATTAAAGTCATAAATTTTAAAGAATGATCAAGGAGTAGGGTACTAACAATAAAACAGTTCTGGGAGGTAAGGAGATGTAAAAGATGAACGATGTTATCCATCAGCAAAATTTAAAATACCTCAACTATTAGAACACATTGTTAATCATTTGGTTTGTGACCACATAGATCAAAGAGTTACTGATAGAAGGCAGGCCTGGGACTACTCATTTGAGAGATATTATGACATCGGCAAGAATGAAACCAAAAACCTATCCCAGAAGTGCACCATTGGAGAGACTGAAGGCCTGCCTTTTGCTTTTCCAATCAGAGTTTCAAAATGTAAGTTGCAAATACTGGCTTTTCTAATAAGCAAACTAATAAATTCCATGATTTTAATAAGTCACTGTATTTATTTTGCCACATTCATAAACTAGAATAAATCAACTGTGAAGCTGACTCCGGTCTGACTTGCAGTCCACATTCCTCCTGACTTTGCTGAGCATGTGGTGGATCAAGCATCCCTGTACTCTGCAAGACATTTGCAGGCTGAACTCAATACGATGCTAATGCTTAGTCTAAGGTCCACAACTACTTGGTTTCAAGACTTCACACAAGGTCTGCTCCCTTAGAATCGCATCTTTCTCAGGGTGATGCCTGCTACAGGCCTTCTTACCTATGGGGTACTCATCTCACTGGAGTGGAATGCCCACCAGGGTAAGGTGCTTTGTCTCCCTATCTAATCTGCAGAATCTGAGTCCTGGCTGTCCTCTGTATTATTTGTGTTATTTTAGCCAATATCTCCAGTCTGGTTGCTGTGGTGATAGGTGATTGAGGAGATTCTTCGAAAATCTATTTTGGCAGAATATGTCATGTCACATTTACAGTTGGGGCTAAAGAATGTGTGTTTTCTTGTTGAGTAATTAATGTTCCTCGTGTCACTCTGCTAGAAGCTATCCAGAGGATGTGACATCTCAGGTTTCCAAAACATGCAATGTGAGAAGGAGTAAACCACCACGTGAGAGGATGGACACAAGGTCCAGAATTAGCTCTGTTGGAAATACAAGTTACATGGAAAGACTGATTTTTTTTTCTAAATGAATGGAAGCATTTTACATTCAAGTTAAGATGATTCTATGAGTAGTATTTGGATTACCTAGTGTGATAAAAGTCAAAATAATAAAGATATAGGGACTTTTAAAAACTGTTTGCAAGCAGGTCTTGAGAGAAGAAATGACCAGAACAAATATTAGATGGAGACTTGGGTCCCATTAAAGTCATTATTCCTCTGAGGGACAACAGTGCCCACATCACTCTGCACTATTGAGGCCTTATTTTGTGCATTATATTTCCAGTGAAATACACTGTCTAGATCTAAATTATGACATTACTTATTCATGAACACAATTGAAACTTTGTGAATCTAGGAGGTAACATGTACCTATTATCCACTTGCCCATCTTTTCATCTCTGGTGGATCCTGCAAAGTTCAGTGTCTTTTACACCAACTTGTGCATTTCTGGGTGTGAGGAAACATTTTCACTGAAATTCTCTTTGATGGAACTCTCTATCTGGTATTTCTCTCTTTCCAGTGTTATCAGAAGAAATTATGCTTATACCTTACTTACTGATTGCAGAAGGAGCATGTGGATGTGTTATTCCATGCACTGAGAAGTCAACTCCTGAATAAGAAACCCACAGAGCTTTGTCATTCACAAATATGCTGGCCTAGTGCCAATAGCCAGAGTTTGTAAATTAAAGTTCAGATGGACCCTTTGGGAATTAATTTATTTTCAAAGTACAAGTGGATAAAAGTTGCCAATTAAGCCCTGGGAAGAGCTACTGTGCCATCAAATAGGAATTGATCACCTGTGTACTTACAGAAAGAGAGATTATGAAGGCAAGCAATCACATTTAGGGACTGTAGAAAGAACTGTTGTTGTGTGATCCAAGTAATAGCAAAGGAGTTTAAAGCTATATTCATGGTCATAGGGTGTTATCAGGAATGAGGAAAGTAGCCCAAGATCCCCTACTTTGCCCCCCCCCATGATCAATGAAGATAGATCTTACATGAGGAATTTAAATGGAAAATTTGAGTTTTGCCCAAATATGGACAGTGTGACTAAGGCCAGAATTGCCCACCATTGGCTCTATCCTTCTGTGTGTTCCCTTAAACTTCACTGAGATTCACTTTTCTGTTCTCCTATCATCTTTAAATAGCTAATAGAGAAAGTAAGTTTTCAACCCATCATCCATTTTAAGTGGCGTTACTACTATATATTTTCCTGTAAAAGCCATTTCATCCATAGACGATATTGTGACAGGCCATAACATCCATAATCAAAGCCTTTCAATTTTTACTGAAAAACGTTTTTTTTGTCTAGAATGTGGTCATTTTATGAATACTACATTGCACATGAAAATACATATTCTGTATTACTGTGTGCAAATTTTTAAATGTTGTTTGACTAAATGTTAATCATAAGGTTCACATCTTTTGTATTCTTACCATTGATTTTTCATCCTGCTATCCCAGTTACTGAAAGAATTGCTACAGCCAACTTTTATTATTTTAGCTTTATTAATGCTTTGCTAGTTAAGCAAAGTGTGGAGGGCGGGAGAGGGGGGTAGGGAGAGTGAAAGAGAGAGAGAGAAGTTAATGTTCTAAAGAGTTAAGGCTATGGTGAATTTATGAGCTTAATATGAATTGCAAGGGCTTGGCCCACAGCAAATAAATTTCAACAGATTAGTGTCAGAGAAATGGAATACAAGTTGATAGACACAATCTAGATTTTTCATTTTGGCTATATTGTCTCCCTGTGTTTTCCAGGCTGATCTCAAGCTCCTAGGTTAAAGTGGTCATCTTCTTTGAATCCCAGGTTGTTGGTACCACCACAGACAAATATTTAGTACCCTACTGATGATCCAGACTTCCAAATAGATTTTTCTGTATTCGCCTACATAACAAGCAATGAATCTTGTTAAATGATGCCAGTGATTTCTTTCCTTCAGTGCTCAAGTTGACAGGTTGCCATGTAGAGTCGCTTTCTAATGGCAGAATAACGTCTTTGTACATTTAGGGACAAAATCATCTATCACTTGAACCACACAGGGTGTGAGGAAGAGGCCTGCTGGTCCCAAGCTCTCTCTGTGGAAAGTCTGCCTTGAGACTCCCTGGATGGGGCAATTCTTTAAAACTCTTTTTATTGAATATTGTTGCTTAGAATAGTTTTTCTCTTATAACTTCACTTTTTCCAATCATGACCTTCAAATTACACTGAAAATGTAAAAGAATTAGGAATGCATTCACTTAAAAAAAAAAAAAAGTAGATCTCTAATGTTTGAAAAAACTATCACTTCATTTACTCAAATTGAGTGCATTTACTCAAATTAATTATATATAATTCATGATTATTCCCCCAGAGTGCATTTTAACCCTTCATTTCAGTAACCTCTCTCAAGCAATCACATTGTTTGTTCTTTACTGGGGGGTGGGGGCATCTTTTCTCACCAAACCAATTTCCTGAGGAATAATTTAGCAAGAAAAATATCTCATGGCTATATTGAAGAATAATTCTTATTAAATGCTTTACTTTTATTTCAATAACTACCAAGAAGCAGTTTATCTAATGTTCAAACAACTTTTTTATTTTTTTTGCATTCCCAGGCAAGGTTAAGACCAGTTCAAATCCAAAGTGATGTAGTGGATGTTGAGCATCGTGTTCAGGTCTCTCTGGTTTCCCTGGTCCTACTGCTCCAATCGCCTTCCAATCATCTTCTGGAAGAGTACATTCTACACCCTACCAGACACCAGCTTGTCACAGGAGTCCCAATCCCTGATGGTAGCTGATGGGAGCAGGAGTGTCCCCCCACCAGCCCATGGGAGTAAGTGGGAGGGGGGAGGTGGGTGTTAGGGATCTCCAGTGTGAGAACAGCCCTTATTAGGTTGCATACTAACTGAAATTGGCAAGAACCAGGCTTGAAGCAAATGTGTAGAAAATGACTCAAAACAACAAGAAAACCCAGCAATGTGTATCCTCACCCCATTTCCTGTAACGCCCACACTCATGAGCTTTTTAAACTTAATTTTAATTTACTGAAACAGACCCAGTTAATGTCAGTCTATTATGGACCACACACGTCTTACATTGATTGTCATGGGCATCAGGGCATGGGATCTTTGTGAAAGTGATTTAATATATTAAAACACATTTGGAGCTTATTGTAATAATAACTTCATCATTATCATAATTCAGAAGAAGAAACTATAAGGGGGGGGGGCATCAAGCTTAGACATCACTGTAGCACAGGTTCCCGGTGGCACTGCTCAGAGATACTCGGTCAACTTCACGGAATTAGGTTCTGTTAATGTCTCCCATTTATTGTCTCTTCTAACTGCAAAGATCTGAGAGTAGCTAGAGACTGGTATCCACGTTGCTTGACGTTCTACTGATATGCAGTTTAATTAAGTCCTTGTAAGAAATGGCAAGGCTGTACAGAGCACTGATGCAGAATGTGCGAGCATTAAGGGCACTAAGTATGCTCAGCCCATGGTGCAGGACAGTCATGGGCACCAGGAAGGCAGAGGAAACATGGGTAGAAAGAAGACACACGAGATGTCTCTACCAGCAGCCACTACCAGCAGCCGTATGGGGCAGGTGACACTACAAGGAACATGTATGTGATGGCAAGATGGTAGAGAGAGAAGCACTATGAAGAAAGTTAGATGAAAGGATGGGAATGAAGAGCCTCTCATGAGTAGCCTGAGCTGCCACCTGAGGCCAAGGAGCTTCTCTGGCACTCACTGCTTCTAAAGGACATGTCTGAGTCTGTGGCCCTGCAGCAATAGCTGTCTGGTTTGATGTCTGTGGCCCATATTATCACCAAAGACCATGGGGATGTCCCTAGTCTGGGCTACCACCCAGGGCCATGCCTGAGGGCTGTGCAGAGCTAGCCTTGTCCCTCACCTGCTGAGGCACTGAGGGTTGGGAGAGAGCTGGGCCCGTCCCTAACCTGGTCAGTGTAGGAGAGCTGGCTCTGCACTCTTGCCAGCTGCAGCACTTAGGAGAGTGAGCCCTGCATCTCTCCTGGGCATGGGCAGTAGAGTATTCGTAGCTAGCCCTCTAGGCAGGAGTACAGGTGAGCCTCCTCCAGGGAGTGGGCGGGGCGGGGGGGGCTGACCCCACCCTTTGTGGGCTGTGTAGAGGCATGGATGAGGGAAATATGACCCCCTGCCTCTAGCCACCTAAGGCAGGTAGGAGAGCTGGTTGTAAGAACAGGAGAGATGCCCCTGCCCCTCGCTGGCTGCAGCTCTCGGAAGAGTGGACTCATACCTAGGAAGCAGAGTACAGCTGGCCCTGAATGAGTGGGTGCAGGAGAGCCATCCCTGAGGATACAACCCTGAGAGAGATGGCCCCACTCCTCATTTCCTATGGTAGAGTGGAGAGCTGGCCCTGCCTGGGTAGCATGAGGGTATGGATGCAGGAGAGATGGGTGGTCCCACCTCTTGATGGTTGCCTGGGCAATGCTGTGGAGCTGACCCTGGTGGTGTGTGTGCCAGAAAGCTGACCGGATGGCACGAGGGTGGAAGAGCTGGTCCTGCCCCTAACCAACCACAGGCAGGAAAGATGGGTGGCCCTTCCCCTCACCTGGGCAAAGCAGGAGAGCTGGGCCAGGAGTGCAAGGAGGGTGACCAACTGCGGTACCACCCAGGCACAGGCCTGGGGATTTGAGTTGCCCACCCCAATATTAGCCCTATGTATGAACTGCTGGAGCATGCGAAGTGATGGGTCCTGCAGAAACAAAGCTTCAGAATCTCCATGACACAGGATAACAGGATATGTAGTAGGGGTCCTGGTGTAGATCCAGCATTGCTAGTGTAGTAGAAGCCAGAGGCCTGCAGCCAGACCAGTGAGCACTGCAATTAACATTTGCAAGTAAAGCCGTTCCAGCAAAAGGATGGACTGGGCAACACGACCTGACAAACCTCAGCTTCCATGGCTGAGATTCTTATTTTTGTCTTGTTACCACTTTTACATTTTGTGTTCTTTTGAGGGGGAGGTTGCAAAGGCAAAGCGTAGATATGGAGGAACTAGAAGATGAGTGGGCTGGGTGCATGATATGAAATTCACAAAGAATCAATAAAAAGTTTAAAAGATATTAAAAAGCTGTATGCAATAAATGAGAGTTAGCAAAAGGCTTAGGGTGAGGAGGCCGCTTAACTTTCTCCCAGGCTACCTGTAATTTAAGCAATGAAGAACTCTGCCAAGTCATTTATCAAAGCCTGGTAGCTAAGCAGAAGTACAGAATAAAACAAGGAAATAATGTAAGGTTTGTACCTTGATAGTGAGTACTACGATGGTGACATAAACTATCATGAATAGCAAAGATCATTTTTTCTGAATGATGTCTGTCAGTTTTTAAATAGGATGAGGTTAAATGTCAAATCATATGCCTGTTTTATTTTTGTTCAATTTATATAGTATGAAACACTAATTGAAAGTAATATAATAATAAAGGGAACTGTTGAAAACTTTCCATGCTGAAGCGAAGTATACCCCTCTTCAGTGAGTCTCAGAGCAGTGCTGATGATTGTCTCACACAAACACAGAACTCCTTGTCCATTATCAGTGGAGTGGTAATGAAAAATATAAGCAGCTAGGAGACACAGTTGCTTGTTATCTCCATTTCCTGTTGCATTTAATCATTTACATTATCTAATATGGACTAGTGGGAAAGGAAAGTTCAGTTGTATGAAGCAAAAATGTCTTTTTTCAGCTGACTTCCTACTAGTAAATTGAAAATCAAAATGTGCTAATGTGATAATAATACTGTTTCCTGTAGCTCCTCCCAGGTGAGCATTCACTGAGTTTTCTTTTTGATAACAAATAGTGAAAACATTGCTCAACAAAAGGTTGATTGAAAATGGTCATCACTTCATGAATACAGAAATCTCCCACATGTGAATATGGATTTGCACATGTATTATGTGACATGATACTGCATGTTTATGCTAAATGCATTTTAATGAAATATTAAAGAAGCTTACTTTGAGTTCATAATATAAATGGCAATAGAGGTCTCGGCAGTAAGATGAATTCAACTCTTTCCCTCGACCAATTGTTTTCAGAGTCCTTTGCTCCTTCTGCAATTGACCAACTGCTCAAAACAGTAAAACTACAAAGCTTCCTACCAGCACGCCTTTTTTTCCCCAATTTCCCTTTCCCTATTTAAGTATGAGGAAGTGCCAGTCTCTAAATATTTGTGTGTTCCCTAGCCTGCTTCTTCACTCATAAGGTCAGAGGTAAATTGTCTGCAAAATATTTTGCTAAAGTGAGAAGATATCTTACGAAAAGAAATAATCTTCATTTTTGTGTCTCCTCATTTTTTCATATTAAACAATCCCACTGCACAGTAGGCATAAAATTAATAGGCAGTTTATACAACATTTGCAATAAATTGCCATATCTAAAAGCTTTCTCAATTGTATAAGTCTGAGATTGAAGAAACAAAACTATAAAGTTTATTCTTGGCTTGCCTTGCTGCCAGCATGTTGTCTAAAACATCTGCTCTAGTAATATGTCATATGCAATAGCCTGTGCAGGTTAGGGCAGTCCATAATGGAAGTAAATGTATTTTTAAATGCCAGGTTTTAAGAGAAGACAGGTCCACTTGGTATCTCATTATAAGCGAAATGACTTTTCATGTCTTCCCGTCAGCAGGCACGCAGCTTTGGGGAGAGTTTCAAAGGTCAGCATCCCAAATTCCTCATGCTTTACTCATCCACTATTTTCTCTGGAGAACAATTCAGGAAGACTATTTTCTATATGGACTTGTGTTTTCATCTACCAAAGCTCTCTGCCTGCGTTGATGCCAAAAGTCCCTTTGACGTGGTGTGTCCTAATACCAGAAGAGCAAAAGATCTCATTGAAGAGTCATCGTGTTCTTTCCTCATCTTTCAAATGTGTGACTAAAGGAAATACACCTCAAAATGCATGAGACAGCTATAGACAACCCGTCGGGTATATCAGAATTGTCTATGAGGTATGTGCATCTGGAGTGTGTTGGTTTAGGGAGTATGTTTCTTATTCATTCAGTCAGTACATCCTCTTCCAGTGAACCCTATGAAAGACAGGTAAGAGGATGGAAAGTGCAACGAGAGCAATGGAACACAACATTTCCAGCCTGTGTATTGGTGACTCACGCATTTGTTTATTCAACAGCACTATTGCTTCCTTGCCTCTGTTATTAGATGGCAGACTCAACAGGAGCTAAGACTGCAGGGGTCCTGTGCCAAAGCAAGAGGCGGTGACATGATAATGGTTAAAAGAAGCCTAGAAGTGTAAAGGCAGCAACTCTGAACCACACAAAGTTTAAAAGCCCGAATAGGGCTGCCAGGTCCTGGTCTTAACTATTCCGAAGTCATTTTTTCCTTTATGGACAGAGGAGGAAGAGGTTACAAGGGTGAATGAAGATGTAGGTCAGTGAACCACTTCCTAACTCTCTCATCAGTGTCACAGGGCAACAGGTTAGTCCTCCACAGTGCATTTTGGTTGCTCTGTTAATCACATTCATAGGGTTTTTCCTTATGTGTTTTAGAACTGGCTATGATAGTTCGAGTATGCTGAGCTAGACCCTAGATCCCAGACCATCTTAAAATCTATTCTTTTCACCCACTTTCATTCCACCCCAATGTCAACTCCCTAACCTACACTACCAGACTGCCCACTACAAAATATTTGAGAAATTACAGTATTATCTGCCAAGTTGACTCCCTGATCTTTCCTCCAAGACTATTATTTTTCTTTCTATCACCTTGATGGATCAAACCCCATATAACCTAATAATATAGCTCAAGATAAAGTATAAATGGAAGAGGGTAGCTTCTAGGGGGTCAGCTCTACCAGAGGATATCCACAACTCATTTAAACAGGGGTTAACAATGTTAACAGTCCAGAAATCATGAAGACAATGGGAGAGTTATCTTGGTCAAGTAGCACTGCCAACATCTTCTCAGACTAAAGCTAGAGGGCTATTATTTTTGTGAACATCACTGACTGTCTCATTGTCATCTAAATACAACCAAGCATGCTGAATGGTTTATATGATGCAACATGAATCTTATAGCTTCACCTGTGAGCATTGCTGCTAAAAAATATTCCGACTGAATTTAGCCTCCAGATCTTTAGATGTTTAGCCTTTAGATCTAATTTCCAGTGTATGGGAACTGCAGAAGAAAGAGGAACAAAACCAGAAGGAAACGTTCAGATAGGTCAAAGGTGAAATCTTCTAAAGACATTGGATCCATCCCTTCAAAGAGTCAATGGAATAATTATGCATGCAAGAAATCTAAGAGGATGCAAAATGATAGGAACACATTATCTTTGGACTGTACTGGTTTTAATTTCTTTAAGGAAATAATTATGAAAAATGCTTTGACAGCAATTGCTAAAATTTGAATAGACTCAATAATTCATGTTTGAGTCAGTATTATGTCAAGGATGACAATGGAATTGTGTCTCTGTAGGGAAATGTAAATGTAGTTTATTGAAGTGCATGCTCAAGTATAAAATGAAGAAACGCTGAAAAATTGTGGACTATGCGAGAAAAAGGCATATAGTTATGTAAGTACACATAAATATAAGTTACTTTTAATATGCTGAAAATTTTGATAACTTTGAGGTATCAAACCTCATTAATTTTCATAAATAATATTTTTATTATCCCTATAGTCCTACATACATGTGTAATTTTGTTCAATGAGCTTCAGTTTATCTAGAACCCCACAGAGAATCATTTTAGACATCTGTATCTCCCTGATAACCAAGTTAACCTCTTATTTACCACAATAACAAAATGTTGGTCACTTGAAATTATGATGGAATTATCTGGCAAATAGAATTTACAGGCTATGATGGAAATGTTTGTGATTTAATTTGAGTCACTCATAAAAAATGATAATGTGATATTAATGATAGAGCAGTTAGACTGACTTGGCCTGATATAGAAATATACTCCAGGATTAATTTTTCAGATATCTAAAAAAGCTATTTTTTCCATTCCCTCCTTTCCATGGTGAGTTTTTTTCTTGAATTTTGTTCAAGGTAGACCAAGGCTTCAGAAATGAGGTTGCAGATACAATGGTAAAGAAGTAGGAAGATACTGTTCAAACTTGCTATAAATTATAATAATATCCTGAGGCAAGCACAATTCTTAATCTCCAAGGGTTAGTTCAAGTCCCAGTTCTTTGTAGTTGTTTATAGGGATAACACCATTTGGGAAATGAAAAAAAAAAAAAAAAAAAAAAAAGGAAGGAAGGAAGGAAGAAAACACAAAAAGTTTGAAAAGCAAACATTCAGGATGATGAGGGAAGCCTAGCTCCTTGGGGAGGTGAAAACATAGACATATGGGCTCTCACGTGTTTAAAATATATGTTGAAAAGAAATTGGTATATCCAAAAGAATGAGGAGAGAAAACTTAGGTTTTGAAAATACTCTGAATTTTTAACTAAAATATAGTTACATCATTTCTCTTTCCCTTTAACTCTAACACTTCACATTTACTTTCCCTTGATCTGTCTCTTAAAACCATGACCTCTGTGTGCGTGTGTGTGTGTGTGTGTGTGTGTGTGTGTGTGTGTGTGTGTCCCTAATATAAATACAACCTACTAAGTTCTTATAAGTTACTTGTATGTATATGATTTCAGAGTTGACCACTTGGTATTAGTTAGCCAATTAGGGAAGTCACTCCTTGGGAGAAATTTATTCCACTCTCAGCAATCCTTAATTGCCTGTGGTTCTTTGAATAGTGACCATGTCACTGCTGATACTTTTACAACACAACTACTAAACACAAGGCTCAAAGATCACACCAGATGAGGGAATGTAAAGATTGGAAGAGTCAAAGGAAATTTCCAATGAGATTTCATTCCTAAAGTTGTCAGAGAAGATACACTATCAACATGGCTGCCTAAGCATGACCTAATCATAGTTGACACAAATAGACACAATAACATGGAAAGAGGGACATCCCATGAAACTTCAACTAATTTTAGCAAAAAGATGGATCAGCCTTGGATATTGATGTGTTCTGCTCATGAGATTATAATTAGAATATAAGGGCACGTGTCACTTCCTTCTTTTAGTAAACTTCTGATAAATTAAATTTAAAAATGAGGAACAGCCTAAAACAGTATGACTTCACATTTCTGTTGAACCACTCACTAGCTGAGTAGCTTTGCCCAAATTAAGCATTTGGGTTTTGTTTCTTCCTTTGGTGTTTTGGGTTTGGTTTGTTTTGTTTGCTTTGGTTTTCTGAGACAGGGTAGGCCAGGTTATCCTGAAACTCATCACGTAATGCAGAATACCCTTTTAGCTACAGCAATCCTTTTACCTCAGCCTTCCATGTACTGAGGCTATCCACAGGAGCCAGCACACACAACAAGCAAAGCATGTTTTAAGCACTGGTGCTTCCTAAAAATGATCTCATTATATTGTTATGACCTTAAAATGACCTAACATCAATAGCTTAGAGTTAAGCCCCATGATCTAAGTACATAACAAATAGAATTAATTGTAAAATTGTTACATTGTAAATATGTATCTTCAGTGGTCAACAAATGTACCATTTATATCTAAATATTTAATCAGTGAAATTAAAAAATAAAAATGGCAAAAACAAGATATTTAAATAATATACATTCCATTGTGTAGTTTGTTAATTAAAATTATTTGAATATTTGAAAAAAATTGATGGGGGATGTCATTCTGTAAATATGTTTCTCTTATTGGTTAATGAATAAAGCAATGTTGGCCAATAGGAAAGCAAGATAGGCAGGACTAGGAAACTAGGAGGAGAGAGGAAGTTTTAGGGAGGAGATTCACGATGGTGGACTGACAGAGAGAATGCCAGCCCCTCTCTTCAGTAAGATGAAATCACGTGGAAGTACTTAGATTAATAGAAATGGGTTAATATTTAAGACAGAGCTAGCTGATAAGAAACTAGTAACAGGCCAACAGAATTATATCTAATACAGAGTCTCTATGTGTTATTTGGGGCTGGCACGTAGTGGGACCAGACTGGAGGGGGAAAACCTACTCATAAGAAAATGTTGCCCACGTGCCTAATAAGAACTTCCACTTAAAACATAACAAAAGCTTTAAAAAAGCGTTTTAGAAACAAAAGAACAGAGACAAGCAAGGCTTTTTGGTAACAGCATTTTTCTCATTTGGACTCCATTTTGCTAGAAATAAACAGAGATTTGCATGGCTCCCTTAAGGGAGATTTCTTGACTTGGCTTAAGCGGCAAAAACCTCAAGGCGTTTAAAGAACTCTGCTAACAACTGAATGGTGTGTATGAGAACGAGAACTAGCAATGGCAGTGAACATATCTCTAAGCCAGCAGCATGTGGCTGGATGGCAGCGTAGACCAAGGTAGTGAGCACACCTCTGAGTTCTGGCGGTAAAAGTACCTACCCCCATCTCGGATAGACCACAGCTAATACAGCTATGGCTTTCATTTTAGCAATGTCGTTAATTAACAGATAAAAGACTTGTGGCCAGAAAAAGATAAAGATTTGTAGTAAAGACAGATTCACATTAAGAAAATCCACTAAAGGTTTACAGTGTGTTTTAAAATATATGTAGGCTTGGGAGAGGAAAAGAATGGTTTTAAAAAGACAGAGAGTAGCTGAGTGTGTTGGCACATGCCTTTAATTCCAGCACTCAGGAAAGACAGAGGCAAGCAGATCTCTGTGATTTCAAAGTAAAGCTGGTATACAGAGTTGATTCCAAGACAGAAAAAAGTTACACAGAGAAACCCTGTCTCAAAAAATGAAAAAATAGAAGTATAAAAAATAGAGTAATAAAAAACACTACATAAAGATGGGAAGCACAAAAAGAGTGTGGATACTATATGCTGTTCTGTTGTCTTTGTATCATTTGACTGCTGAGGATATAACAACTGTTAAAAGAAATCCTCCTGGATCAATCCAATTTATATATTTTAAAAATGCTTTGACTTCAAAATTTAAGTCTAAGGACAGGTTACAGGGGAAAAGGATTTCTAATTTTTTTCTACAGAAAATGAAAAGCTGTGGATTCCTTCTAGACTAATGTGGTTTAATCAAGCCAGACCCCGTGAAACAGAGTCCCAGGTGATCAAACATTGAAAACAGTTGGGACAAGGAAGCCTTACAGACTACAACCAGGATTTCTGCATCTCCTTCTGCCCCTTATGACAGCGCCCCCTACCAGCAGGAAGCACTTTGGAAAGAATGACTCCCAAATTGCCAAATATTGTTTATAAATGTTTGTTTTTATTTAAATAGGATGGTTATAAATGGTCAGGGACCACAACCAATCTTTTTAAAGGTAAAAATGGAATTGTGGTATAGATATGAATACTTTGTTTTCGAATGGATATTCATTTATTAATAAAAATTTAAGGTCAATTTTGTGATATGTATATTTCTCTTGTTTAGGTATTGTGTTTATATAGCTGATTTAGAAATGTAATGTATAAATTAGTACAGATTATAGATATTTGCCTATGATAGTCAAAACTTAAGAGTTAAGTTACTTAGATTTTTAAGATGTATTTGAGATGGATAGGCATTCTTCAAACCTTTCAAAGATATACTGAATATGACATTTAAAATGATTTAGGGCTTTTCTTGACAGTGAGGCACAACTGCTCCTGGCAATACCACCTGCATCAGAAAGGAAGATGGACATCGAAGAAACTTGTTATGCAGTTTGTTCCCAATATGGCAAGACTTGCTATATGGGCAGGAAACTACTCTTGCCTGGACTGTTCGACTTTATGCTATATAAACTGGACATGCAGGACCCACAGGAAAATGACTGCTGATACAAGATGGACATATGCTACAGGGTTCTTGCTTCATGGAAGGGTCTGCTAGACAGTCTGCAGGACACAGAGAAAAGTGATTGACAAACTGCCAATACAGGTGGACAGTTTAAAGTTTCCTGCTTTGCTGAGGAGTCTGCCACTATGGCCTATGTGCTGAAGATAGAACATTACAGAAGAACTTTGGGTGACTGACCAGGCGAGTTGTCTCTGTCATTTCTAGAGTTTATGTACTATCCTTCTGTGGTCTTTGAGGGAGTTGAAGACAGATAGTTATGGTTATCATTTTCCTTAGTTAGGATTAAAGATAAGTTACATATAGGACATTAGACTCACAAAGATAGGATAGATGATGAAATATTTTCTTTAAATCTTGCTAAATGTTAATGGACTAAATATTGTTAACTATAGTTCTTATTTGATAACTGTTTTGTTATATATTTTGCTATGTTAAAAACCCTTCTTTTTATTTTAGACAGAAAAGAGGTGATGATGAGAGATGTTATTCAATAAATATGTTTCTCTTATTGGTTAATGAATAAAGCATTGTTGGCCAATAGCAAAGCAAAACAGGCAGGACTAGGAGACAAGGAGGAGAGAGGGAGTAGTAGGGAGGAGATCCAAGATGGAGGACGGAGAGAGAAGAACGCCGGCCCCTCTCTCCGGTAAGATAAAACCACGTGGAAGTACTTAGATTAATAGAAATGGGTTAATATTTAAGACAGAGGTAGCCCATAAGAAATTAGTAACTGGCCAACAAAATTATATCTAGTACATTGTCTCTGTGTGTTATTTGTGGCTGACACATTAGTGGGCCCAGGCCGGCAGGGGAAAACCTTACTCATAACAAAAAAGTAACTGTGAATAGTCATAGAATAATATCATAAAATACCATTTCTTTAACAAAGGATGTTTAAACAGGCTAAGCAGTCAATTAAATAATGACTAAAGAGCAGCCAAGTGCAAGTCATTCTCAGCATGCCATTGTTGCTACCTCTGTCACTGCTCTGAGTGGGTCTCTCAGGTTCCAGGAGTTATATGAAGAAGAGAATGAATGGCTGCATTTGCAGACACAAGTTGGCTGAAGGATGCTGTAAACATTTAGGAACCCTTCCAAGACACAAACCCTTCACCAGTGTGACCCCTTACTAGAATACTTAAGGACAGCAATTGCTCCTTAGACTAGATTCCCCTGACATTCCATTGTTTTAATGGAATACCCTCTAAAGTATAAAGATAGAGAGAAATTATAGGCAGGAATAAGATAGATGGGCCAGCACTGGCTACTGTTCATAGCAGAGTCACCTCTGTAGAGCTCCAAAGAGAGCACTTGAGCAGAGCATTGGGGAGACAATAGCAAATTCCTTTCTTTTCTTGAGGGCTAATTGGTTATTACTCCAATTCTCCATCTTAAGTTTTACTGAGGCTCTTTACTTAAGCATTTGATTTTTCATGCTTAAGATTTCTATAAGGTTTCTGAACCACAGAGAGTTGGGGTGATAGAGCAAAGAATAGCCTACTTACCAAGGACCTGAAGGGTAGGATAAAAAGAGAAAGGGGAGCGTGAGAGGGGTATTGATAAATAGGAGCAAGGTCACAGCCAGACAGAAGAATAAGTTGTCTTACACAGGCTAGTGATTATAGTTAGCAATTTTGTACCATTTAATTCAAAATGCCTAGGGAAAAAAAAGGATTTGATATGTCACAAAAAACAAGCAAAAATACAAAACAAAACAAACAAAACAAAAAAATAAAAAACCACATTTGAGCTGAATTTTTACATACTTTGAGATGTTTCCATTTGAAATGTTTGGAAGGCTGTGGAGCCTAGGACATGAGACATGAAACATAAGACATGGCTGGAAGATGGCAGTCACTACAGGGGAACCTTAAGAGTTGCATGCAAGCCCTCCTTCTGGTTCCAGCCTTCTCTTCTGTTCTGCTGAGATGTGAGGGGCTGTCACTTCCTGACCCCTCGCTATCTGCTACCAATAGAGCTGCCCAACCACCATGTTGTCCCTGTTTCTCACTGTAGCCCTTGACCCATGCATTAAAATTAACCTCTTCTCTTTTAGTCACTTCTGTACAGTAATCTAAATGTCTTGAAATGATCACCACACATAAATGCCTTGTGTCACTAACGTACAAAATTTGCTTTGGTAGCACACACTTGTAATACTAGCCTCTTGGATGTGGGAACAGGGAAATTGCAAGTCAGTTTTAAGGTACAAAAGGAGACCCTGTCTCAAGGGAAACAAAACAATACATAGACATACACATACATGCATATCTACACTAAAATATTTTTGTGCAGTATTTCATAAAGATATGTAATTATTATCACTTAAAATATGTTATATTTTTGAAAATTATAAGACTGCATAGAAAATTTGAGGGATCACCGTATCTCTAGCTTATTTTTCCCATCTGTCATTTTAGTTTTCATCTGTTCTTGATTGTTTGGCATTGTATTTGAAATCTCTCTGGGAAGGAAGAGTAAATATTTTCTTCTAAAAGGAATCTTAACCAAAAGATGAGATATAACTGGTTGTATGTTAATCAACTAGAAGAAATAATGCAATATAAATGTTGTAGTGCTCATCAGAACATTAATACAAGTGGCAAGAAATAATGACAGTATTATGGAGCACTTCATTCCATCAACAAAAGGGCTCACACAGTCAGCAATGCTAACAAATGTGCACACTCAATTCAAATCTCACTAACCTGCCATGTTTTTCATTATTATAATGTCAACCTCTCAGGAACAGAATGGATGAAATGAAAGTTACCTCCAATTCATGAGTGTCTGAGGGTGGCCATCTCTCTTTCCGCTCTGCCTGTGTGAAAGGCATTAATAACCTGAGCAGTATCAACTGCTTTGCCTTTGTTCTGACATGTGTTCCCAACAGATGCAAAGAACAGCTGGGGCTCTTCCTCACATTGTCTGTTCACCTTGGAAATTGTTTCCATTAGCTTTCTGATCCAAAGCCTGGGAATACATATACCCACTTCCAAAACACACTAAAAAGCCTCCAACGCCTATTCCAGCCTAATTCTTTTCATGATTTTTCTTTTTAATGTTCCAAGGATCTCATCAAACACCATCAGTGTACCCAGAATTGTACTTTATATTAATAATCTTGTCCACATTCATAATACAGACCCTTAATCCTAAAAACATGGAGGCAGACAATTTTTTATAAGTTGTGCTTGTGCACTGCAGTGATGAGAAAGAGAACTTTGCTACCCACTTCAGAGGGCTGCTGCAACTTTCTGTTAGATCCAGGACCTTGCTGCTGTAAAACACCCTGTATTGCAATCAGAATGCTTGTCCATTTTGTGTCCTGGATGGGATTACGTATATGGTCATCACATTGACATATGGCTTGTGCCATCTTCCATATTCTTATGTCCTGACAGGATCTTTTGTCTCTATCTCTCCATACTTCATGTCCATTGCTCCTGGGAGGAAATAATGAAAACTACTGATTGATTCTCTGTTCTTCCAACAGCAGGTGAAGGAGTGGAGTTTATAGGAAAATACATGTACAAAGTCATGAATGACATATATGGGTGATGGGAATGGTTTGTTTTTATTATATCAATAAATATGTGATATATAATATTACATAAAGAGTATAAATATCAGCTATAATACAGATAAATATTTTGCATACTTAATATGTATTCTGCTCTCAAAGCTGTTATAATTTGGTCCATAACTTGATTCCTATTATCTGGAATTTTAATTGTGTTATTCAATGTTGTGTATTGAATACAAAATGCCTGATATAGACTTGAATATTTGCAAACTAAGTTCCCAACTAGGGATGCTGTTTGGGAGGCTATAGATTCTTTAGGAGAAGGAGCCTAGTTAGAGTAAACACTGGACACTTTCTTCCTGTTCTCTTCTTCCTGGTTGTGGAGGCCAAGGGACCAGTCGCTTTGCAGTCCTATCACCACCACCTTCTCTGACATGGTAGATTGCATCTCTCAGTATATATTTTTAAATGAACCCTTCCTCCATTTAGTTTTGAATTCTTAGATATTTGGTCACATCTATAAAAATGTAAACAATACACTTGATGCATTTGAATATCTATTTATTTACTATATAGGAACATGTACATCTAAATACATAAAATCTCATGGTTCAAGTTGGCAAAACTTTGGAAATAAAGCAAATTGGGTGACAATCCAAAACTGAACTTAAAACTACTAAATAGTTGGCTAGGACAGTAGGCACAGCTCCAGCTCAACTAGCTTGAAGCCAGTTCACCAGTGAATGGAATAATTGTCTAAATAGGAAGTGTGGGGGGTAAGTCTTCAGACTTAGCAGGGTGCACAGCTATAAGTAAAATACATTTAAGAATATATTTTAGTTGGGTGGTGATGGTGGACACCTTTAATCCCAGCACTCAGGAAACAGAAGCAGGCGAATCTTTTTGAGTTTGAGGCCAGCCTGGTCTACAGATTGACTTCCAGGACAGCCGGCTGTTGCACAAAGAATCCCTGTCTTGAAAAACCAAATGAAAAACAAAAACAAAAACAAAACAAAACAAAAAAAACAGAACATATTTTAAATCCATGAGGAGGAGTTAGGCAAGAGGACTTGAATTCAGTGGTATTCAATATTCAGGCACTACACAAGGCACAGAACATACTGTCAGAGTTTGATAGACTAGTTACAAGTAAGATTTCCATCCTCATTGACACTGGGCAGGAAGAGAAAGCATGCTGGTGACTTCTAGTAACAATTCTGGCCTAGGAATTGGACCTTAATCTATAACTAAGAAGCTAGTCAGTCAACTCTACACCAGGAGTGCCTGAAGAAATCAAAGAAATGGTCATAATGTCATGAAGAACCAGATTGTGCTAAAGGTTAAAAAACAGTATACCCCAAAGAAATCAGTCATACTCACTCTGTTTTCTAGACCCCCTTCCTTTCTTTCCTTCATTTTCATTGGCGCTGCAATTATAGGTGTGTGCCATCTTCCCTGACTATTTAGATATTTTGTTTTTTGTCTGTGATGGCACACTTTGTGGTCAACTTGACAAAATCTGTAATTACTAAAACTGCAGTGGCCAGGTACACCTGTGAGAGATTATTTTTCTTAATTAAATCGTTTCATGCGAAAAGATCCACTTTTGTCCAGATCTTCTGAGGTGGGAAGATACATTGTTAATCTGGGCCACACCTTCTGCTGGCAGCCTATATATAATACTGTGTAATCCTCCCACCACAGCCTATAAAAGAAGGAAAAACTCTTGGCCTGCTTGCTTTCATCTCACTGGAAAAACCATTCCTCCATGGCATTAGAGCAATTTATTCAGGATTCTGGTATATATTGAAGACCAGCAGAGACATCCAGCCTTGGGAACTGATCGACTACTGTATTTTTGGACCTTCCATTTGTAGACAAATCATTGTTGGATTAGTTAGATCACAGCCTGTAAACTATTCTAATAAATCCTATATACGTATCTGTATGCATATATATGTGTGTTTGTGTATATATACATGCATATACATATGAGATGTATATGTGTATATGGTGAATTTTTAAGTATCTGAAATAGGCTTTCTAATTTGCCAACACCTACAGTAACTGAAGGCCTTCCCATCACTGAAACACCTCCTAGAACCTCAGAGAGTATGCAAAATCTATGATGAGAACTTTACAAACTTAAGGAGTCAAATACATTTAATTATCTCTGACTCACAAATTGTGAAAGGCAACAAATTTGGTGACTCTGTATATAAAACTTTTGACAATATATGGAAAAGTAAGGAAACAGGTGATGCTGGTTGCTTGCTCCTAGCAGCTCTTTTTAAATTGATAAAGAATGAGCTCTTTGATAAAATAAACCAACATATAGCATCTCAGAATATGGTTAAGAACAACAATGAACTCAATAGTAAGACTGACTGACTCCAGATGTGCACAGACAGTTTAAAGTTTTCTAAGTGTGCCCTGGAAGAAATTCTCTCTGACAGCTTCCGAGCTCAAGTTGTAGTTGTACAAAGGCTAGCTATATCATGTTAGGTGTACTTATGACCTGGTTATGGTTTTCAATTTGAAATTAAGAATGGCAGAATGAGATATGATTTGTGTCAAGTAGACAAGGGATAGCCTTGTGATGGCTATTCTTGTTTGTCAACTTGACTACAGCTGGGTACACCTGTGAGGGATTTATTTTTCTTAATTAAATCATTTGGAGTAAAAAGCCCTACTTTGAAGCCCAATCTTCTGAAGTGGGAAGATTCATATCTAGTCTGGGCCACACTTTCTTCCAGCAGCCTATATATAATCCTAATAATGCTCCCACCCCAGCCAATAGAAGTAAGAAGGTCTCTTTGTCTGTTAGACTTCATAGTCACTGGCAAGCCCATTCCTTCACTGGCATTAGAACCTACTTCTTTGGGATTTCAGCTTATACTGATGACTAGCTGAGATGTCATCAGTATACTACTTCTACTTATACACAGCCCTTATTGGACTAGCTGAACCACACTCTAAAAGTCATTCTAATATATTACCTTGTACAGATCGGGATGGTACACTCAGATACTGCTGCAACACATGTCTACAAAACTGCCAATCTCCTTAGCACAATGACAATGGATTAAGCCTCTAAAACAATAAGCAAGCCTCCAATTAAATACTTCCTTTTGTAAGAGTTGCCTTGGTGATGGTATTGCTTCATAGCACTAGAATGATGATTAAGATAGTTCTGCCATGGAAGGCCTCACCCTTCCTAGGATGATGGGGAGTGGGATGGGGCTGTTGGTGGGGGGCATGGCAGGATGGAAGGGGGAGGGAATTGGGCTTGATATATAAAATGAAATTGTTTCTAATTGAAATTAAAAACTATTTTTTAAAAGACAGTGTTGGAAAAACTCTGGAAATCTCTAAGAATTTATTTTAGCTATGTATGACTGCATGTTTGAAAGTTGAAGTCATCAAAATTTGTTTTGACTGATATAAGTAAATATCAAGATAAACCAAAGGTTCTGTACTGAGGCAAATTTGGGGACAGTATTGCTGAACTTAACTCTCCCTCATTACTGCAGGGATTGGGATCTCTGTAGAAGACACTGACATAAGTCTGTGACCGCTAAGCAGAATAAGGACATAGACATTGCTCAAACTGAGCACCAATTAACTGGCTGGATGAACGTTCTCCATCACAGTTTCTAGTAGCTATTATCATTCTACGTGTTCCAGGAACATAGTAAAAATGATTATAGCTAAATGAAATTTTCATCAAAACAAATAGAGCCTTGAAAACATGATGTGCTCTTTTAAATGGCACCATTTTGACTGAGTTTTTTTTTTTTTTTTTATCATTCTGTTATCATTTTAAAATACCACACTTTTTTTTTATAGTTTTTGTCTTGATATTTGTCTGAGTTTCCAAAAGACTATATCACCAAGTTTTGTATAAAAAAAAATGTGTTTACAGAGTCATGCCTATCTGGCTATTAAATAGTTGCTCACCCTGAAGAAATCAAAGTCCCTGGTAACATTTATCCAATAAGCACGAGCTTCACCTACCACGGATAATAAGCCAAGGGAGTAGATTTGGAGTTTGGTGGTGAGAACAAGAGATGTGTGCTTGTCAGGGAATTTCGGGGCACTCTGTTCCCTGTGATGGCTCTGAAGACGATGGCCACACAAAATCCATTACTGACCACCTGCAGCTACAGTCCTTATGCTTGACTGAGTTCAGGGTCAGCAAACTGGATTCATTATGTTCAATCCAACCCCAAGCCATTGTTAAAAGGCACTGCATTGTTAAGAAACAGGAGGACAATTGTCTGGGGGCCTTTGGGACTGCGTTTTCAGGCTTTTGGTCTACCCTAAACAAAAGTTTGGAAATCGAGCTTCAGAAAAGTAATTGGAAGCCACTCTTTTTCCAATATGACATTCAATCTTGGATTTGAAAGTTACTAAGCAAAAGATATTCCACAAGAGCTCCAAATAGGCTACTTTTCATTAATTTACTTCATCTTTATCATATTTCTGTAAATTGCTAACTCAGTCCTTTATTTATTAGTGTACATCCCTATATAATTCTCTGTTTAGAGAACTGCACCTAACATTTTCACCCCAACTTTATAAATTGCATTGATTTATTTCTGTCTCTTAAGTCTAAAACCATTTGTTACAACAACAAAACATCCTCCTCTTCCAAGAACAAAGTCTAACCCTCTTAGTGTGTCGGGAGCATTGACAGATGGCCAAATGGGGTGATAGCTTTGATTTTAATTTGTCTTAAGAGAGTAAATGAAGCAAAGGCGATCTTCATCTCATGTGAAAAGTTGGGTTTTTGTGTGGCTTGTCAGCAGCGCTGAGGTGTGGCTCTCACGGCGGCTCGCTGCATTTCCACTCAACCGTGATGCTGGCATGGTGGAAAGCCGCCTCAAAGACGGCTTTAAGGGTTTTTAAAACTTTTCCTTGCTTTTGTTTTCCTTGTTTTTCTGTAAAAAAAATAGGACCAAAATTGACGATGCCATTTAGTGATTGCAACTACAGTCTATATGGGATTTACAGGACATGAATTTTCAATTTTATATTAAAGGAAGTGGTTTCGGCCAGAGGAATGCTAACATCATAAAGACACTGAGAAGAAAATTTCCAACTACCTCCTTGCCTGCAACTTTAAAGTCTACTGTGGAAGACAAGGGGAGGTCACTTGCACTGAGCTGTGGCAGGGAGAGAAATCAACATTGGGGCTTGAAAACATACTGCAATAGAGCAAGAAAATCTCATTGCTGCCTGGGAGCATAGTATGGCAGACCATCTCAAACTTCAGCTTACCGTTAAATACAACACACCAAAAGTAGAAAAACACTAGCGGCCACATGTAAGCATGGAATTCTGTCATGACTGAGCCACCATGCAGCATGTAAACAGTAGAAGCTTGCATGACCAAGTCTGAATATTACAAATTTGAGTAGAACTGTGCTTCCATAATAGTACAAATGTTACAGAAAAAAAGCAATATAAACCATGAGAGCACAAGGCTGTTCTCTTACAGGGTAGTCTTTAAATATGTGTGCACGTAATTTTCTCAGGCCTACCCATTCAGTTGGTGTGTTGGAGCATATAGGAGTCACTAATAGTGTCAAAAACAGCAGCAGCAACAACAACAACGAAGAAACAAACACGTTCTGTAAGAACTGATCAGTAGTCTCCCTTCTGCACTGTGACATTGGAATGCTAACTGATCTTTCAGCCTATTTTTGCTTCTATGTAATGGAAATAATTGCAGTTTACGAACTACAATGGGTTCCCTTTGCAAAGTCAGAGACTGCACTTGTCATTCTGTACACTAACTTCATACAACACTTGTAGCACTGACTCAAGCATTCCATTCAGAATCCATGTGTTAGGAAGATGGGATGTGTCCTAGGAGTATTCAGAGAACAACCACCCCACGCAGCACAGTCCTCCAATACAATATTATACCAGTCCTTTCTAGTGACCAAATCACCATCAAGTTCTATAACCAGGACATACTGTTCAGGAATAAAAATGACTTCTGAGAGACACAATATTGTACAGTATGTCATCTCTCTGACAGCATAATGACATGAAGGCACCCTCCAAGTGAGCATTTTGTCTGAAGACATCAGTGTTTCTGAGCATTTCTGTGTTCACTCAGGTGTGCTGCCTCATGGCAGGGAGCAGAAAATGGAAACCCCAGCACACCATACATTCAGGTGCAGGCAGATCTCATCCACAATGAACACTGAGTGCTCATGAATGAGGATGCGAACATTGACAAGATGATTGCAAATATTTAGAAACCGGGAAAGGCAGTCAGTGTAAGAGATAGAAAGCCTAGTCTTCCATCCAGATTGGTTGTTTCCAGCTTCTGTAAACAACTCCTTCTCTCCCTTCCTCCCTTCCTTCTTCCCTCCCTCCCTTCCTCCCTCCCTTTCTTCTCCCCTCCCTCCCTCTTTTCTTCTCTCCCTCCCTCCCATCTCCTCTCTCCTCTTCTATAGACTCATTAATCCCCACTTTGCCCTATTCCATCCATGAAGCAAACATTCTATACTCCTTCAGATGTGAGCGCAAGGATGCTAACACTAAACAGCCACGCAAAGACATGTTGCTCTGTCTCTAGTGCAAATGCTAGGGAAAATTAAGTTAATGAATAAGCACCATCGGGAACACCCTTGATTCTACCCCACTTTGTTTCTTAGATTGAGAAGGGACCCCATCTAAAGTGGTGACACTATTCATTTACCTGTTTCACTCCGTTATTAAGGGTGTGGTTATATGAGAATAAGATGAGTTAGGTGGGGGCAACATTCTTCCAGAACTGGAGAGGCTGAAAAATTGATAACGTAATACCTGAGCTCTAGCCCCAGGCTACCCCCACCCATAAGAAACCATCAAGCAGAGTGGCACACTCCTAGGCCAGCCAATGTAACCTACTTGAATAGTTCCAGGCCAGTAAGCGATCCTGTCTCAAACGAACAAACAAATAAACAAACAAAAAGAAAGAAAGAAAGACGGACAAAAGACAAAATAGATGGATGGCTCCAGAGGAAACGCACCTCTACCCTTTATGTACACATGTGACAGGTGCGAGCACACATACTCCTGTGCACAAAGGAATAGGCATACACATATACACATACACACATGCAAAAGGAATGTTTTTTTAAAAAAAAAAAAAAACCATACTTCAAATTTTGCATTTGTATACTTTCCCTGCTGAGGACAGATAGTCCAATCCCCTCTCCTGATGCTGGACAACGGCACTGGGCCTTAGCTCCCATCAGCCACAGGGTCGGGAGGGGAAGGAATTTGAGGAAGAGAAAGGACCTACTCACTTGCATCTCAGTTGCTACTAGGAGTCCCATGAAGAATGGATTGAAAGAGGTGAGCCTGCTGACAAGAACATGTCTGCCACGGTAGGTCCAATCTGTTGCCTCTGGCTCCATGGGGTTAAGGGCAGTGACCAGGTTAGCTTTTTTGTGTTGTGACAAACCTCACAGCCAAGTGTACCTTAGGGGAGAAAGGAGCTTATTTATCACTGAGGGAAATGAGTGCAGGAATTCAAGCAGGAACTATGGAGGAATACTGCTTACTGGCTGGCCCACTAACATGTTTTCTGCTAGCTCTATTATGTAGCTCATCTAGGGATGGCGATGCTCACAATGGGCTGGATCCTCTCACATCAATTGTCAATCATAACAATTACTCGCAGAGATGGCCACAGGCCAATCTAATTGAAGCAATTCTTCAGTTGAGGTTCTCTCTTCCCAGATGGGCTCCAGACTGTGCTAAATAAGCAATCAAAGCTAACCAGGACATATGGCTATGGACGTGGCCCAACACAAAAGGATAAACTTACATAAATATTTTGTCCTCTAGATATAGACTCTACCTGAACTGTATCTCATTCCACCAATGGGACTTCTTAACACTTGTTTGTCATGTCTTTCATCTTGGTTACTTCTCATCTAGCTGGGAAAATTTAGTTCAGGGTAAATTTATTGAAAGAAATGAAGAGAGAGGAGAAAGAGAGATGGAGGGAGAGAGAAGGAAGGAGGGATGGAAGCAAGGAAGGAAGAGGGAAAACGTTTGTTCCCTTGGGGCACTCTGTTGTTATAAATGTATGTCTTCTGGGAATTTTAGGCTCAGGGTAGATGGTTTTGCAATTGTCATGTTGAAACTCTCCACTTAGAACAGATCTTGAATTCATACTTTCCACTGGGCCCTGCAGTCCCCACTGGTCCCAATACTTTCCTGTCACCTCTCCTGGTTAATTTCTTGTTCAGAGAGTCAGAAAAATATCTTTCTCTGGAAGTTTCTTCAGAAATCTTCTTCCATGAACACTAGCAAAAATAATACTATTTCAACGTGAGATGGGATGTTCTGATTAGAGAAACTGTACTTCAATGCAGTGCATACCTCAACACCATTAAATATCTCACAGTGACCTATGAGTTATAATGCTGGCACCTGAGAGGCGGGCAGTGGTCAACCAACTCTTGGTCCTAGAGCAGTCATAATGAAATGAGCACATAAAAGTCAACTTATAGATTTAAGGTGTTAACCACGTAGTACAGAAGAGCTTTGTACACTTTAAAAATTACAAATCTAAGTATTGAGATCAATATTGTATATGAGATCCAAGGAGGCCTTTTTACACATGATTGTTCCTCTACTGATTACAATCATACTCTTGATCAATTTCTCTAGAAATGAGTTAAGAAGAATATAACATGATTTGCAGCATAAATTGGTCATTGCTTGCACTTTAAACCTGAAGAAAGGAAACAAATCAATGAGCTTAAAGAATGGCTTGAGAGGTAGTCACCATCCCCACCCACACTTGCCCTGCCAACACTGTGTCTACCTAGCCATCTCTCCAGCCCAGCCTATTGTATTACTTTCTTTTTAATTAGCACCTAGGCTAATGTTTATTGTTATATTTTTCATACTTTGTGTTTGATTGATTCTCCTCCATCACTCCTATCCCCATATCACGTACCCCTTAATTATCTTCTGCTCTTCAGTTGGCTCAATGCATTTAATGCAGGGCTAGGCCAATTACAGTGAGTGTCAAATATGGTTTTCTAGTATAAGGACCTGGTCTCTTTGGGTTCTCCTAGTGTTTTAAGGTATGCAGATAATGACCAAACTATAGACAGAGAGAGTTCCAGGACATCTACACTTTTGGAAAGTCTTAAAGAGTTTACTATTTGATGTTATCACTGTGACCCCAATGATGAGGGGTTGGCTCTTGTCCATTCTTAAAATACATTGATTCATAGAGTTTCAATCCAACAATGATTCTTTGCCTATAGCATAGTCAGTTCTAACTTAGATTGATAAACCACTGGTTATACAGGTTATAAATAAGCTTTTCCATTTCAAAAACAGTTTCATTCTTATAAACAAAAATTGACCCTGAAAGGCAACAGATAAATAGGTACAATTAAAATATATATATATATATATATATATATATATATATATATATATATATGGGAAATGGTAGCACAAGCCTTTAATCCTAGCACTTGGGAGAGTTTGGAGGTCAGTCTAGTATACAGAGTGAGTTCCAAGACAGGCTCCAAAGCTACAGAATCCCTGTCTGGAAAACACACACACACACACACACACACACACACACACACAGTCCTGATATTTATTTCTTATTTATTAATTTAACTGAAATTTGCTGATTAGATTGACAACTTAATGAAATAGGTCAGCAAATGTCTCATTGATTCTACTGAAAAAATCATACAGGAAGTGGCTAGAAATGCTTCACACGTTTTCTAATTGTTCTATGTCCTGGACGTTAAAGTTTTATCAAGATACCAAGATATTCAAAGTCTGCATTAGTGTTTCTCACCTGGTGGAATGGGGCTTAGAAACTCAAACATGAGGATTTTGACACTGAACACAGATTCTGATTGTGATTAGAACAATGACCTGTTTCTGTGTATAAAGGCACATTGACAGCCTCTGTTTTAACAGAGGGTGGGTCTTCTGCTCACATTAGAGGTTTGATGGGCAATGTCATGCTATGAGCATGCCAATTCCACACTTGTTTTAGTGCTCTCAGATATGAGTTCCCTCTTTGTTAAAAGCCTCGGAGTAGCTGAATTCAGGGTTAGGGTCTCTATCAGAGAAGACTTCCTTCTTCTGAGTCCCAACTTTCTATAAAAATCCAAGCTCTGAGATTTTCCATAGAATTTCACAAAGCCCATGAGCCTCCATCTGTCTACATGTTCCAAATTTCACTTTTCTATTTTAAGAGAGTTAAAATTCATATACTATGATATAACCATTTTAAAGTAGATAACACAATGATGTATCATCATTACCTCCACCCACTTCTTAGATATTTTCCTCATCCCACAAAGAAACCCATTCCCTCCTGCTCTCCAGCGCCTCCTAAGAGCAAACCATAACCTACTCTGGGCTTCGGATTTTTTCTGATGGTTTGTATTTCATACAAATAGAGAGGCACATGTGGACTTGTGTCCTGGCTGATTTACTTGGTATGTTTCTTGTAAGCTTTTTCCACATAGTAGCATGTGTCAGACTCTCATTCTTTTTATGTCTAAACAATATTTTTTACATGGACATTCTGCATCTTAATAATGCCTTCATCTATGTATGAAGTTTGCCTTGCCCATATCATTTGGCTCTTGTGAATAGAAGGCCTAAGAAGTTTTGTCCTCTTTTTTTGTTTACTTATCAAATTTTAGTTATTTGAATTGCTGTGTCGTAGAGTGGAGAAACCACCAAACCATTCACAACAACTATTCAGCTGGACATTCATATAATCAGTGTTTCAGTGTTCCAATCTCTCAACTTCCTTGCCAGTTAACAATATTTACCCACTTGGAGCTCTAGGGAACCTACCACATAGTAGGCAGCATTTAACTGTAGTCCGATTAGCATAATCCTAATGCCTAATGCTGGTGATCTTCTTGAATACGTGGTAGCCATGTATATGTTTACTTTGAAGAACTGTCAACTCAAGTCCTTTGTTTATTTTAAATTAGGCTACTTGACTTTGTGCTATTATATTTTCTGAATATTATCTTTTGTTACATTTTACTATTACCTTTATTCATCATTCACCTTATGAGCCTTCATAGAAAAAAAAACTTAAGTGTCCTTGTGAAAGCTGGTTTCTTCTTTCATTGTAAATGAAAGAATCCCATCAATCTCCGGTGTGCATCATAACAGGAACTGACTTAGTAACCATGTAGCCATTCTGAGTTTCCCATCCTGTGTTCCCTACCATTCTCCTTTTTCATATTATTCTTCCTTCATTTTTATCTCATCATCCTTGTTTTAAAATTTATATTTTGTTTTCACCAATTTTAGAAAACAGTGACTAATTAAGCCCTGAGACTCTTTCTCTGGTCTGCTGTTAAGAAGACACACAGGGCAGGGGCTGAGTAGAACTATGCCCTAACAACACTTGGCTTTCTGTCACTCTGACTCCTTTGCTGTGATTTTCTTCCTCTCAGAAGTAACGACTCTCCTGCAATCCCTGCCTTATGCCCAGACCTTCAAACACCCACATCCATGCAGTATTCCCAGTTCCAACAACCAAGCAGCCTGCTCTTTGATTCCTATTGAGAACTTCGCTCCCTGAATAATGAATCCTTCTTTCCTAAATCCTATGCTTCCCCTATCTTACACAATTTATGTAAGGATAGGCAGCTAGGAATGATAGTGGCTATCCACTATCATTCCACATTGAAATAGTCACATTAAACAGTGTGGGGGTTTGAATAAGGTTGCCTCTCAGAGGCTTGTGGATTTGAATACTTGGTCACCAGGGGGTCTATTTGAAAGTAATAGGCTTTGTTGGAAGAAGTATATCCTTAGGGATGGGCTTTGAGGTTTTCAAAAGGCCAAACTAGATCCAGTGAAGCTCTCTCTTCCTGCTAACTGTAAACCTAGATGCAGAACTCCCAGCTCCTTCTCCAGCGCCATGTCTGCCTACATGCTGTCATGCTTCCTACCACAGGGCTAAAGGACTAAACCTCTGAAATTGCAGCAAGCAACAGTTAAACGTTTTTCTTTATAAGAGTTGCTGTGGTCATGATGTCTCTTCACAGCAATATAAAACTGACTAAGACGAACTTGCATTTTCAAAGTTTTGTTAAGAAGCGATGTTGGAGAAAGGGGAGATGAGTGACAAAGAGAGGGGCAGAAGATAGGAACTAGAGAAAGAACCAGGAAACATCAGACATTATAGTAAAGATCTTGAGAAAGGGAGGTGTGTCTACCACATCACAAAGAACAAAACACACCACTCTGCAGCCTTTCATTCTTTATTTAAGAAAACTCAAAACTAATGAGTTATTTGTATGCAGTAAAGAACAGACATCATCAAACGTCTTGAATATATCTGTGGGGTGTGAAAGGGTTCTGGCAATCCATTTGAGAGCCACACATTTTAGAATTCATGCTTGGTATAGTAAATAATAATTGTTCTGAGAATCACTGCTTATGTAAATCTCTAATATGAAGGGATTTAGAACTACAAGGCATTTTAATTAGCCAGTTTATTGCTTAAAAATTAGTAAAAATTGTGTTTTTATTGACCTCAGAAACAAATCAACTCATAAAAGTCCTTCTAACTACTCACATCACTCAATTATTCATAAGACCTAGTATTACCATAAACAAATTTCAGTTGCATCAAAAAGTGGACCTTGAGTCTCTGATCTATATTTTCTCCCTCTTCTTCCTCTCCTATCTCTATCAGTGTGGAACATGTGAGCCCACATCCTTCCTTTTTGAACATGAGGATGCCCACTTCTGGGGTGAAGAAATCTCTAGCTATTCTGAGCCTGGAGCCTAGAATCCAGGCTCCTTAGAGACAAAGAGAAAAGTTCTACCTGCTTGCGACATTTACCACTACAAAAGTTGAACCATCCTGGTAATAAGCAGCAGACACAGCTGCAGGACACAATAGCTTTCCCAAGTGAATGTCACTGGGCCAGTTAGTGGACCTATTGTATAAAACAAGAAGCCTTAAACTTGGCAGCAACAACTACATTCCATCAGCTGTACGTTTTTTGTTATTGCTACCTGGAATAACTTCTTTTCCAAACTACATCCTGCATGTAACCTGGGCATTCATTGTGATTTTCCCCCAATCATTCCTAGCTGTGATTCACTTTATCTCCTAGCTGTAATCCACTTTACATTGGCCACAGTACTTTGTGTAATCTTATCAAATACACAGTCAGTAAGGATGGGTAGGTTGTGCAACTGTGTTACCAGAACTGCAAATATCTGTGACACAGTAGATGCTATAGCCATTAAGAGGTATTGGAACATGATAATAACATGTCAGCCGCTTAAAGCCACCTGATCTATAATATAATTGGGAATTCAAATTTTGATTAATCATAATTTCCCAAAGCCTCTGTCATGGTTTACTATGATAATTTTCAATGCCTCATACACCAAATATAAAACATAGAAGTGCTATTTTCATGCAACTAGAAAGCCTTGCCTGTGTAGAACTTGTGAAAAAACCAACTGGGCATTTCATTATAGAAGCTGTGGTACCTTCTGTTTCAGCAGCATTTAAAATTGTCACACCAGGATGGAAATCTGGCCTTTTAGGAATTAGAATCAGGTATAGCTACAACAAAAAACTCTGTCCAGCTTAGTTGCAGAGACTCATATTGTTAACATTCGATTTTTAAAAAAGTGACCACACTAGCATAAGTCATATGACAAAACATTGTCCAGTTAGAGATAAAAAACACCATTCTCCACATATGCACCCATGCTGTGTTCTCCACAGTCTCCAGATCACCTCATCTTAGTAATAAGAATTCTGACTAGACCTTTCCAAACACCTCAAGAACAAATAAATAAGCCCTCAGCATATGCCTACCTCCACCACAGCCCGACCCCACAGCCTAGACCTTGAGTCATAGCTTCAAGAATAGGGCAAAGGCCCCAAACTCCCCCCCCCCCGCAAAAAAAAACCCTGTTGCTTTGTGCTGTCAAATGCTTTCTCCAATTTCATCCCTACCAGGAGTCATCTCTAAATTCCATTTGGCTTGCTCTCATCCTGAGACACATCCACAGTGGGTGTGACATGTTTGAAAAGAGAAGTTGATTTAAAACCATGTGTGGACACTTAGCTGGCCCTCAGCTCTGATGTGATCATCTACATGCTTTCCCCAGTTCCAGACATACACTGTCCTTCATAGCTGCCACTGACTACATGTGGCTAGTGAGCTCTAGAAAGATGTCTGGGATAAATGGAGGCATACATGCCCTAAATACACATTAGCATAACATTCACCATGAAAAAACAAAACAAAAAAGTGGAACTCAATAATCTGTACACCGAGACCAACTTTAAATAAAATGTGTATATATATATGTATGTATGTATGTATATATATATATATATATATATATATATATATAGTGATATATGATACAAAAAATATCCGCACCTTTCTTATATTTGACACATGGCATTTCTTTAAAACCGCACTGTTTCAGATGCAAAGCAGTGTGTTTCATAGTCTGCCCCTGTTCCACCAGTGTTAGGGGCAGAGGAGTGATTACTATAGCAAATGAAGGTCACCCACTCCAACCCAACCCTTCGGAAACACACCCAAGGGGATGACACCTCAGATTAAGTATTTTTTTTTCTTTTTGTATTAATATTTTTTACTTAAATTTGAAACAAGCTTGTTTTACATATCAAACCCAGTTCCCTCTCCCTCTATTGCTCCCCTGTTCCCTCCACCAACCCCCACCCCATCCCTTTCCTGCTCAGGGAGCAGACTTCCATGGTGAATCTTCAAAATCTGTCATATCATTTGGAGCAGGACTTAGGCCCTCCCCCGTGTGTCTAGGCTGAGAGAGTATCTATCCCTCTATGTGGAATGGGCTCCCAAAGTCCATTCGTATTCTAGAGATAAGTACTGATCCATTACCTGAGGCCCCATAAATTACATAGACCTCCTAATCTACATCCACATTCAGGGAATCTGGGTCAGTCCTATGCTGGTTTCCCAGCTGTCAGACTAGAGTCCATGAGCTCCTGCTTGCTCTGGTCAGCAGTTTCTGTGGGTTTCTCCAGCCTGGTCTTGACCCCTTTGCTCATCACTCCTTCCTCTCTGCAAGTAGATTCCAAGTAGATTCTGTGTTCATCTGTGGGTGTCTGCTTCTGCTTCTGTCAGATACTAAATGAAGGCTCTAGGATGGCATATAAGGAAGTCATCAATCTTGGTATCCAGGGAAGGCATTTAAGGTAGCATTTCCATTATTACTTAGATTGTTAGCTGGGGTCATCCTTGTAGATCTCTGGACATTTCCCTAGTGCCAGATTTCTCTTTAAAACAGTAATGGCTCCCTCTATTATGGTATCTCTCTTTTTTTTTTTCTTCTGTCCTCTATTCTTTCCATGACTCATCTTCTCACTCCCACATGCCTACCTCACCTCTTTCTCCTAACTCCCTCTCCCCTCCCAGCATGCCCTCAATTAGCTTGGGAGATCTTGTACTATCACGGTAAATAAGGAGCAGGATAAACAAATAGGCCAAATTGATGTTTATTCAGGGAGAAATAACTTACAACCTAGACAGATGAACACCAGGAAATTCAACCCGATCCTCTCCTGTCCGAGTCATGCCAGAAAGAGAGCGCCTTACTTGGCCCCCTAAGTTTCCTAAGAAACTGCCATATTGATTTTCAAAGTGGCTGTATGAGTTTGCACTCCCATCAGCAGTGAAGGAGTGTACCCCTTTCTCCACATCCTCTACAGCATAAACTGTCTTCAATGTTTTTGATTTTAGCCTTTCTGATAGGAGTAAGATGGTATCTTAGAGTTGTTTTGATTTGCATTTCCATCATTGCTATGGATGTTGAGCACATTCTTAAGTGTCTTTCATCAATTTTAGATTCCTCTATTGAGAATTCTCTATTTAGTTCTGTACCCTACTTTCTAATTGAATTACTTGGTGTTTTGGTAACTAGCTTCTTGAGTACTTTGTATATTTTAGAAATCAGCCCTCTGTCAGATGTGGGGGTGGGGAGGATCTTTCCCAATCTGTGGGCTGCCATTATGTTTTGTTGACTGTGTCCTTTGCCTTACAGAAGCTTCTCAGTTTCAGGAGGTCCATTTATTAATTGTTGATCTCAATGTCTGTGCTAATGGAGTTATGTTCAGTAAGTGATTTCCTGTACCAATTTGTTCAAGGGTCCCTCCCACTTTCTCTTCTAAGATGTTCTAGCCATGTTTTTTTGTTGTTGTTGGGAGACATTTAATGATTCCATTTAACTAGGGGATATATGACTATTTAAGTTATTTATCTGTCCTTGATTTAATTTTAGTAGGTGATATCGATCCAAAAAATGTCAATTTCCATTAAATTTTCAAATTTGGGGGTACAGGCTTTTAAAGTATTACCTGAAGATTCTCTGGATTTCCTCAATGTCTGTTTTTATGTCCCCCTTTTCATTTTTGATTTTGTTAATTTGCATATTCTATCTCTGCCTTTGGGTTAGTTTGGATAAAGGTTGATCTATCTTGTTTATTTTCTCGAAGAACTAACTCTTTGTTAAATTGATTTTTGTATTGTTTTCCTAGTTTCTACTTTATTGATTTCAGCACTCAATTTGATTATTTCCTGATGCCTACTCCTCCAGCCTGAGTTTGCTTGGTTTTGTTCTAGAGCTTTCAGATGTGCTGTGAATTCTCTAATGTAAATATTGTCATGTTTCTTCATGTGGGCACTTAGTGCTATGTACTTTCCTCTTACTACTGTTTTCAAGCGTCCCATAAGTTTGGGTATGTTGTATCTTCATTAAAATTGAATTCTAGGAAGTCCTTTCTTCCTTGACCCAGAGATGCTACAATAGTGCATTTTTCAATTTCCATGAGTTTATAAGGTTTCTGCAATTTGTGTCGTTATTGAATTCTAACTTTAAAGCATGGTAATCTGATAAGATACAGGGAGTTATTCCATTTTTTTCTTTTTTGTACCTATTGATGTTTGCTACATTGCTGAGTATGTGATAAATTTTAGAGAAAGTTCCATGTGGCACAAAGAAAAAGGTTTATACTTTTGTGTTTGGATGGAATGTTCTATAAATGCCTGTTAAACACAATTGGGTCAAAGATTCTGTTAGTTCCTTTGTTTCTTTGTTAAGTTTCTATCTGGTAGACCTGTCTAGTGTTGAGAGTGTGGTGTTGAAACCTCCCACTATAAGTGTGTGAGATTTTATGTGAGATTTCAGTAATGTTTCTTTTAAGAATGTGGGCACCTTTGTATTTGAGGTAGAGATATTCAGAACTGAGACTTCATCTTGATGGATTTCTCCTGTGATGAATAAGAAAATACCTTCATCATTTCTTTTGATTGATTTTAGTTTAAAGTACAATTCGTTAGATATTAGGATTGCTATACCTGCTTGTTTCTTGGATCCATTTGATTGGAAAATCTTTTCCCAGCCCTTAACTCTGAGGTACATCTGTCTTTGAAATTGAGGTGTGTTTCTTGTATACAGCAGAAGGATGGATTCTGTCCTCATATCCATTATCTTAGCCTGTGTTTTCTTATAGGCAAGTTAAGACCATTAATTTTGAGGGATATTAATGACCACTGATTGTTAACTCTTGTTTGTTTTGGATTTGTTGTTATTGGTGGTATTATGTGTGGATTTTCCTTCATTTTTCTTTTGGCTGTTGATAAAGTGGGATTATCTATTGCCTATGTTTTCTGAGTGTATGGGTTGGAGTTTTACTTCCAGAACTTTCTGTAAGGCTTGTTTAAATTCTGTAAGTATTGTTTAAATCTGATTTTGTCAGGGAATATCTTGGTTTCTCCATTTATAGTGATTGAAAGCTTTGTTGGATATAGTAGTCTGGGCTGGCATCTGTGGTCTCTTACTGTTGGTAGTATATCTACCTAGGACCTTCTGGCCTTCAGAGTTTTCATGTAGAAGTCAGGTAATTCTGATATGTTTTCCTTTATATATTACTGGGCCCTTTTACGTTGCTGCTCTTAATATTCTTTCTTAATTCTGTATGTTAGGTGTTTTGATTATTATGTGGTGAGGAGACTTTTTGTGGTCCACTCTATTTGGTGTTCTGTATGTTTCTTGTACTTTCATTTGCATGTCTTTCTTTAAGCTAGGAAAGTTTTCTTCTAAGATTTTGTTGAATATATTTTCTGCTACTCTGAGTTGGGTTTCTTCACTTTCTTCTATACCTATTATTCTTAGGTTTGGCTTTTTTCACTGTGTCCCATATTTCCTGGATATTTTATGGTAGGGATTTGTTGGACTTAAGATATTCTTTGGTCAATGAATCTATTTCTCCTAGTGTATCTTCAATGCCTAAGATTCTCTCTCCCATCCCTTGTATTCTGTTTGTTATACTTGAATCTGTAGTTCCTGATTATTTACACAGCTTTTCTATTTCCAGCATTTCCTCAGACTGTTTTTTTTTCTTTTTGTCTCTATTTCAGCTTTCAAACCTTACACTGTTCAAATTGTTTCTGGCAATGCTTGGTTTGTCTTCCCTTACATTTCTTTAAAGGATTTTCTCATTTTGGGTCTCTATCATCTTCATGAAGTTGTTTTTAGGATCCTTCTCTTCTTCTTCATCTGTGTTGGAATGTTCAGGACTTACTGGTGTGGAGTCCCTAGACTCTGGGGGCCTCATATTGACTTTTCTGTTATTGACTGTGTTTGTATACTGTTGTCTAGCCGTCCCTTCTTCCAGTGGGTACAGGTGGGGTCTCTCCCTCTCCTGGTGGGTACTAGTCTTAGGTTCTCTCTGGCAGGTACAAGTAGGTCCAAGACTCTGATGGCTCTCCTCTTCCAGTAGGTGGAGTTGGGAGTAGGGCACTGGCAGACTCTGGATGGGCTGGTCTGCTGGGGTGGTTTACTCCTGCATAGTCCCTAGTCTTCAGGAGGCTCTGAACAGGGCACCGGAATGCAGGCCTGAAATAGGCCCATGCTTGCCCCCTCCTGTTAGTGGAGGTGGGACTAGGACAGATGCTGCCAGATTCTGGATAGGTCAGTACATGGTGATGGGCTCCCCTGCATGCAGTCCCCAGTCCTCAGGATGCTCTGAGCAGGGCACTGGAATGCAGCTCGGATTAAGTATTTTAAGGTGGTCCTGTAAAATTGTTCTACCAACCTGTCTCTATAAACTGTCTGTGTTCTCCTTGGAAAGGCAAATAATAATAATAATAATAATAATAATAATAATAATAATAATATGTACTTCCACATTTACTGTGAGATTTATATTAAGCCATGTAGACCAAATTGCACCCCTTTTATACCAAGAGTCAATAAGGCCAATAAGGGCTCAGTGATAAAGTTATGGGCAGCCAAGCCTAAAGGCCTGAGTTCAATCAATAGAACCTTCACTGGAGAAGGAAAAATATACATCCTGCAAGTTATCCTCTGACCTTCACATGTCCCTCTGGAACATTTATGCATAGCTCCTGGCCCCCCATAGACATAGATAGATAGATGGATGGATGGATGGGTGGATGGATAGATAGATGATAGATAGGTAATACATAGGTAGAGATAGATAACACATATACAGAATAGAGATAGATGATAGATGAGAAAGTATTTAAAAATTTAAAAAAAAAAAAAGCCAAGTTCTATCACTTTATCAATTTTCCCTCAAAGCTAAAACCATGCTTTAAGTCTCATAACATTGCTCTAAACTGGGTTTCATTTGTTTAAAGTCATTGCTGGGTTAGCAGCAATGTGTTCCATGCCTTACTGCTTGAATGGAACATTGTAGTTAAAAGCATCACTGAATGGTTCTGCACTGCATTTCACTCAGTCACATTGATGTGAGTCTCACAGTTCAACTCACTCTTCATCTGAAATCAATTACCAGAATTTTAGGCAAGTCCCTGGATAAAACCGCCTCTGAAAAATGTAACCTTGCAAATTAAAAACAGCAACAAACATAATAGGACATTTGAAGGAACACAAATCTGCTTGTACATTTCAAAAAATGCAATAGCATCCAAAATCTAAATTAAGTCTCATTTCCCTGAATCTCAATGGAAATATAACGCCCATATGTCACACATCTTTCCTCTGCAATCCAGATCTGGGGCAGAATGGTGGTATTGCATTGAGCAAAATGGCACGACTCGGGACAATATGAAACATAGACACAAGGCCAAGAGGAAAATAGGATTTTACTGAGGGAAAATATGCAGTGTGGGCCAGAAACACAGAGGGTTTGGTATAGGGTCACAAGGCAATGGGAAGGTGGAGAAAGGTGGGCCGATTCCTGTTTGTCTTTCACAGATACTGTGAATGTTTGATCAGTATTTCAAAAGTTGATTAATTGCATGTGCCTACCAGATTTCAGATTTCTTCTACCTCCAGGTACTCAGAGATTTCCCAGAACCTTGCTGCTAAAGCAATCCTGTCTGATTAGATTCCATTATACACACTCTGATTATACGCTTTCAGAAGTGTGAACTAACTCTGTCTGCCAAGTTGGCTATATATGGCCCTTATTGTTTCTTGTGGCATCCATTATAATCACCGCAGTTCATTTCACTGTGTATACCCTGGATGTCATATGCACCCACTGTCTCCCCTGGAATCTGAGTGTGGTCCAGTGCCACTGTCCTCACCACACCATTTCTTCATGGACCACTGTCACTTCTTTCCTATAGTATGATACCCTCAAGACTGCAAATGCCACCATCATGTGTCTGCCTTTTATTCACAATCAGAACCTGTTCTGTAAACCCTTGAACATATAGTTAAGTATCCAGAAATGTATACACAAACATCATTTCACCGTTGTTATCCCAGGCAGCTATTACAATGATTGGAAAACAGAAATAGACAAAAATAAATTCATCCAATGAAAGAATGAAGGGTAAAGGGGAGAATTGTCTGGGTAATTTGAGTACTAGAAAATGTACCTAAAAAAAGTAAAAGAAAGGGGCCCAAGTTACAATAGATTGGTTAAAGATCATCAAATAACTAACAAATGGGTAAAAAGCCCCCTTGAATTACATTGACATAAGACAAGGAAAGTAAAAAACTAGAGAGCTAGATAGGCGATGGTTTTGAGATGAAGCAGGTCACCACTATCACTTCTTTCCAAAAAGACGAGCTGGAAGGCTCGTCAAATGAATTGATCTTTGTGGTGGTATATTGTTTATGATCTAATAAAGCTGGCCTGCAGATCAGAATGCAAAGCAGCCACAGCCATAGAGTCTGGACAGAGGTGGCACATACCTTTAATCCCAGGACTCAGGAATACAGGCAAATGGATCTCTGTGAGTGCAAGGCCACACAGGACTACATGAGAGTGAATCAGTTTAAAAGAGAAACAAAGTTAATACCTCTAATCCCAGCACAAGAGAATACAAGGAGCTCGATATGGTCTGAGATTTGGTGGGGAGCAATATAGTCTTGGGATGCAATCTATCTGAGCATGGATAGGGGTAAGAGCTCTCTGGTGGCTTAGCTGCTTTGCTTCTCTGATCTTCAGCTGCCTCTGGGTTTGTATTATTTGTACTACAGATCTTCTTATATGTATATACATTATAAACATTGAGGTAAAGGCACAAGTCTGGTGACTAAGTGAATCCCCATATTTATTGCAAAATTACTCACAAAAGCCAAATGATGGAAACAACCCAAGTGTTCGATCAGCGGTTGCTTAAGAGGGATTTGCTTAAAAACACAAATGTGCAGAGAAAGAAGAGACAGTGGTTATTCGGGCAGAGGATGGACTTTGATGGAAAGACATAGTTCAAAAGATGTAAAGTTGCAGACACGTGACACAAGCAAACCTAGGATGCTAACATGCTAACAAGAGGGTGATAGTTACCGCTATCATGTTATATGCAATACTTTCTCTAAATAGACATAGCTTCTCTGGCATCAAGAAATAAAAGACTATAACTGTAAAATGGACACAGCAATTGGTTTCCATATGCTTACATTTCTACTATCTTATTAGATCCCAATGTATGGTGCACATGTTAGGCATACACAATAAAATTTATTTAATTTTAATTGTCTAATCAGTAGACAAATGTCATGACACTTAGGAGCCTTGGAGGTGCTCACCCTGCTGGCCACAGGATTGAAGGTGGAGAACAAGGGTGATTCTTTTCAGCTGACATGTGGATAATGTGTTTAAAATCTGCATATTGTGAAAGGCAACATAAAACGATACATCATAAACCCAAACTGTTCCTGAGGATAGCTACGATTGACTGAATGTCAAAGAACACCAACTAATTTATTAAATAAATGATACATAAGTTTATTAGATATTTGGGAGTATTTAACAATTTCTTGAAGTCAGAAGAATAGATAAAATCTTAGTGTATTAGCTTGAAATCTATAAATTCCAGGAATTACATTCTGCAGGATTTAAAAATATTGATTCTTCATAAGGCACATTTTCAGCTTTGAGGTTGGTTTGCTTGCGTGCTTGCTGCAAGGTCTCACTGTGTAGTCTACTTTGGCCTAACACTCACAATCTACCTACCTTAACTTACAGGGTGCTATTCCAACTATATTAGCTTCTGCCACCATACCATGCCTGACTTATAAGTCACACTTTAATCATACCTTTATTTTTATATTATTGTTATTATTATTATTATTATTATTATTATTATTTATTGCCTCTTTGATTGCACTGGGATGTGGACCATTTTGCTTTCACAATCAGTTTGTCCTGCACTATGTCCAATAATCTAACATGAGGTGAATGAAAGCCAATGGGCACTCACATCTACAGGTTAAAATGTGGCAAAGAGGAGGCAGGAAGGTGCAGGACTTAGTGGGGGCAGGAGGATGAAGGATGTAGGAGAATGCAGAGGTTTGGGGGAGTTTACAGGTCTGTGTCTCCTCACAGCAGCCTGACTCTGGTGTAGTACCTCACATCCTGGGTGAGTTCCCCATGGGCTTCTGAGATTCATGTGGTGGCACGCTATGGAGAAAAGGCTACTTCTGTGCTTGTCCTGGCACCTTGCACGGCAGGGCATAGGTAAGAGGCAGACAGACATATGGAAATGTTCAGAAGTCATTATAATTGGGTCCTCAAATAGATGGAAAGTGTTACTAACAAGAATGCAGTACAGCCCGAAGCCACGAGTTCCAAAAGGAGAGCAGTTGGGGCTTCCAAAAGGCCCGGGAAAAGTAGCGAAACTGATTATTGAGAGCAGCTGGTTCTACAAAGTAGCTTCAGTGGAACAACTGCCCGTCCCTGAGGGCCAGCTGCCACATGGGGGGGGGGTCTCTGGGGATAAGACAAGTCTGGGGGGCAGGAAAGCACAATGGGAGATGTCAAGTAGTACTCAAGAGTGTGGCTTGAGGACACACTAGTTAATAAGAGCAGGGGTCTGTGGAGATGGCACAGAGGTTAAGCGCATTGGGTGTTCTTCCAGAGGTCCTGAGTTAATTCTCAGCACCCACATGGTGACTCACAACCATCTGTAGTGAGATCTGGTGCCCTCTTCTGGCGTGAAGTTGTACATGCAGACAGAACACTATACATAATAAATTTAAAAAAAAAAAATCTTAAAAAAAAAAAAAAAAAAAAAAAGAGTGTGGCTTGAGAAGAACCTGGAAGAACCAATAAACTGCTGTCTCATTAGAGACAGAAGCAAATCACGGCCATTGTGTTTTCATTCCAAAATGTGGGAGAATAAGAGGATTCATTCATTCCTTCGTTTGTTTGTTTCCTTCCCTTAGTCCTCTAGAGCAGCCCATGCATTTCAGCTTGATGTTGTTCAGTGACAAAATAAAGCAAGACTGAAATAAAATTAATGAGTTTTTCTTTTCTAACTTTAGCCAGGGAGGTTTTGAAAGAATTCATGAAATTCAATCCAGTGTGTGTTTGTTACAGCTCTTGGGTGATACATTCTAGAAGAGTAAATATTTTCTCAAAATCACAGATGACAAGGCAGATTTAACACAGAAAAATATTTACGAGTCACTAACAAACAGCCTTTAAAGTCGTTTTAGAGTCTGCCTCTGCCGGAATATACAGTAATTATGTACTCTCAAGCACATACAGATATTTATATTTCTACATACATGTTCCTTCTCACTAAATTGTTTCCTTTTAGTACTGTTGTAGTATACTCACTCAAAGAGAGGGAAATAAAGGAAGAAACAGAAAGACAAATCATAGTCTAGGATACAAAAAGAAGCCTACAAGCTCCTCTGACCTGCTTTAAACACATCCAAGCATCTTATGAAACTATGCATGGCAAGCAGTATTTCCCCTGATAGTCACAGTTTTGAACAGCATGTGTTTGCTCATAAATATTTAAAATAAGCCAGAAATGATGGATTAAACCTTTAATCCCGGAACGGGGGAGGCAGAGGCAGACAGATCTCTGTGAGGAGGCCAATCTGGTCTATATGGGGAGTTCCAGACCAGCCAGGTCTGCATAATGAAACCCTTTCTCAAAAATATATTTTAGTAGATAAAAAATTAAAAAATTGTATGATTCCCCTTAATGAGCTGTGGGCTAATCAAATTGTAAGGGAGAGTGTTTCCAGATGTTTCTCTGTGCAGGGTGGCTTAACCCTTTTCCTGAAGGATACTCTCATGGCTGAGAGGTCTGAAAACTACAAACAGAAAGAAAACCTTTTTGCACAGCAAGGTCGAAGTTTATTTTCTGTGCAGTCCTCACACTGGGGAATATGCGTGTGTACAAGTATCTGTAGCTTCACTTAACCATGGGGGTCACAATTGTCATAACTGGTCTCTCATATGCTCCTGAAGCTCAATAGGTATTTTAGAATATTTGCTTTTAATAAAGATCTAGTGCTGTATGGGTTCTAATTAGCATCTGAAAAGTAACCAATTTCACAGAGCCTAAAATCACACTAAAAATACTTTTTGGGTCTTCCTTTTCTTGGCAGCCTAGAATGACTACAAAATATTTGGTATGACACAACATATTGTCCCAAATAACAGTAAACATGGACATATTTCATTAACTAATAACAGACTCTAATGCATGTTATCAGCCAACTGTGGTCTTCTATTTTCTTCACATCCAATGGAAGAAATGGGATCTGGGCTTTCTCATGGCCAGCTACCAGTGCTGGTAGAAAGTTCTGGACAGTTGCAAGTAGAAAGATCATATGCAGCGGCTATTTCAAAAACAACAATGGAAAGAGGTGCTGTGTGCACCATGCACTTGTGTATGTCCACATGTGTGTGAGAGCTCATTTCTTAAGCATGCCCTGTTGAAGATTCCTGTTCTCAGGATGAAGTAAGATGAACAGAGAAGAAGAAAAGGAAGAGGTTTGTGACACATGGGCATGGCTGTCAGGTGTGACCTTTTCCTGCCACTCCCGTTTGGGGAAGGCAGGCCACCCTCTGGCCGTCTGGGTCCAGAAGAAGGCCACACTTGTACATACTTGGTGCTTCAGTTCCTGTAGTCTTATTAGTAAATTATGCAGAACCCTGGACTTAGTGTTCAAAGACCTGTCTTCCTGTCTCTCATTTGGGCACAAATAGCTACTTTCTATGGCTGGCTTTGGGGGGGGGAGGATTTGTAAAATGCAGTTCCACAATAAAGAAAGATTATCATCATCTGTTTGGTCACAAACACAAATGTTAGGGTGGCATGTTCTAAAAGGACTTGTACAATACTGAGGGACACAGAAGTGTAGCTGCATGGTCTTGAAAACACGTTGAAGAATATAGGGTTTTGAACAAAATTGACACCTAGCTCTTCACCTTGAAAGAAAGGGGAAAAAAACAGAGAGATGGGGAATCAGAAGTTGTATCATTTATGATAAGTTACAATAGGTCAAATCTTGTGGTTGACAGACATTCCCATATAAGTTACAAATATTGTCAGGCACTGGTCCATGCTATTTCATATATAACATGGTATGGCTTCTGCTGAGGAGGCCCAAATTTCAGTCATTACCATATGTGGTACCTTAATAGCTCACAGAATCATCCAGCTTTAGGTTGGAGTGTGACAGCTCTCATATAACTTGAAGCTGTGAACTTGGCAGAATTGGAAATGTGGTCACTCCTTGGAACAGGTTGTAAATGTTAATGAGTGATTTTTTTTTCTACTGGGTTTTATGTTTCAGAGTTTTTTAGACAATAACATGCTCAATATGAAATCATTTTGTCATTAAGAACACTTCAAATGACCAAAACCAAAACCAAAACCAAACCTCCCCAAATTGACTTTAGGATACAAAACATAAGGCACCATCACTGAAGAAAGAAAACTCAAAGGCCAAATTGGCTTCAGGGAAATGTGAGTTCAGCTCAGATATTGTGACCAGGTCCCAGTCCTCTTAATATCGCCAATGCATAATGAGTTCATTATCAATAAGGGTTTCTGTCAAGGGCACACTTTTCTATTTTATCATTGCTGTGTGCATTTCCATACCCATTTTCAATGGAAATAAACAAAAGTATCTTCTACACAAGGCAGAGCCAAAATTTCCAGTTTTCACCAACAAATCACCTATCACACACAGGTGGACAACTGGCAGGCAAGATCCTTGAATCCATAGTCTTTGAAAAAAGCTAAAGGAAAATGCTAATACATTCAGTCACACACACACACACACACAGAGAGAGAGAGAGAGTGAGAGAGAGTGAGAGAGAGAGAGAGAGAGAGAGAGAGAGAACAGACAGATGGGATCATGCTGTATAATTCAAGCTGTCCTGGAACTCACACTATATGATGTAGTCCATATCAGCCTCATATACTTCATCTTCCTGCCTTTGCTTCCTGGATTTCAAGCCCTCTTTGTAGTAGCTTGAATAATAATGGCCCCCATATTCTCAAATTTGAAAAATTAGTCACCAGGTATTGGCATTCTTTAAGTAGGTGTGGCCTTTTTAGAGGAAGTACCCCAATTGGGATGGGTTTTGAGGTTTCAAAAGCCCAAGTCTCCTTCTCTGTCTATAGATAAGGATGCCGTTCTCATCTACTGCTCCACCATCTACCTTCTTGACACCATGCTCCCCACCATGATGATAATGGATTAACCTCTGAAATTGCAAGCAAACTCCCAATTAAATACTTCCTTTTATAAGAATTGCTTTGGCCATGATGTCTACAGAAAATAGAACAGTGACTAAGACAGTCTCCAACAGTAAGTCTTTCACTTTCCTCCTGAAATTTAGAGATCACTATCACTGAGATACCATCGTCAGCAAGTAGGACTGCGTGTTATCAGAATTACGGAGACGAGGTGCAGGAGATGGCTTGGTAAATAAGATCAGCTACTGCGCCAGCATGAGGATCTGAGTTCAAGTTCACATAATGTGCATAAAGGAAGACACTGGCCACCCCAGTACTAGGTTTGAGGGTCAAGGGAAGAAGGTTCCTGAGGCTTGCAGACTAATAGTCTAACTCCAGGTTCAGTGAGAGGCAAGGGAATCACACAGAAAATTACAGGACATCCCAAGTCTTCCTCTGACCACATCATGACACACACATGAAAAAGATTAAAAAAAAATGAATGTATTGTCTTGAAGAAGTATGATTCAGAACCAGAAAAGAAGTCATTATGAAGTGTTTTCTAGGGAAGATGTAAATATTCCAATGATTTGTTCCCAGAAAAGGTGTTTCAGACTCATTTTTATATTTGCCATAACATCTGATCCCCAAATGTCTTCCAATTAAATCAACACTAGAAGTCAACACAATGATCAAGGCTTCATTTCTTTATTGAAACAAATTTCAGGATTTTAATCTCCCATTCCATACTATGTCTCAAGTGGTCCACATTTTGCAAACACTGGTTGGATGCATTCACTAGAAGGGAAAAAATAATTGGCTTGTGTAAACACAGTTGAGAGTTAAAATGTAAGAAATCTTCCCAAAGCATGTCATGCCAACCTCCCTGTTTGGTGAGGCAATTGCTAATTGATGGAATTTTTTCAGGTGTTATTGTAAACAATTCAATGTCTGTGAGGTGGGAAACAGTCATTAGATGTATACCTGACTTTTGTAACTGGATTATATAACACAGCCCAATTTAAATTAGAAAACACTGATGGGAGGGACATTTTGGAGATTATACACTTCTGTCTGTACATCTTGCAACCCAAACACTGCTTCAAAACAAACAGCATCACAGATCTCTACCTCATGTCAGCTCTGTTCCAGCTCTGGATTCTGTGTATCTTATTGGAACCTTCTCTTCAAAGTAGCCTCACAGCTTAGCCCATCTGCAAGGGTGGAGACTATTCCTTGGTTATTTCATCCTCCATTCTTCTTCTAGAAAGTAAGAGCCACCTCTCATGACTCTGCTTAGGTGGCCAAGTCCATGGAAAATAGTTCTTTCCTTATTACCTCAGCAATTCTTAAAAACCTTAAATGTGTACTGTAGTATGCTAATTTTGTTATGTGAGACAAAAATCCTGAAAAGGTACATGATAAACAGTATGTACTTATATTTCACTATATAGAGTTTATCTATATCTTCGTAGAAATATAAGCCTCAGTATAATTGATACATTTGACTATCAGAATCCATTAAGTCAAGGAGAACATAATAGAGAATCCCAAGTTGGCTATGTCCTCATTAGAGTATAGTAGGTCTTCATTTAAAAGTCATGCTCAGCAGGGCATGGTAGCCCTTGCGTTTAATACCAACACTGGAGAGGCAGAGGCAAGCAGTTATCCTGAGTTTGAGGCCACCCTGGTCTATAGAGTGAATTCCAGGACAGCCAGGGTCACATAAAGAATCCCTGTATCGAATCAAAAAACTTAAAAACAAAAATCATGCTCATTATTTTGAACACAGTATACAACAGTAATATTTGATAGCCACATAATTCTATACAGATCCAGCTTACAAGTTCACTATATATATATATATATATTTAATATTATATATATATTTAATATTATGCTATACACATAAAATCTCTTTTCAAATCTTTCTATGTTTGAAGAAGGTTTTCAAGAATCAAGTTATAATGTCATGTGGCACAGTTATAATTCTGTGTAATTTACCTGATTAGATTCTAAAGTAAAATTTATGAGAGAAAAATTAGTATGTTTTTGTTTCACCTAAAAATACTATTTCCCCAAGATGTAAGAAATAGGTTGGAAATAAAGAATAGCCGTTGGCTGAGTTGGGTTGGGCTTGGCATGCCTTCTATTTCATTTTCTCTCACAGTAGACCTGACTCAGCACTTTACACCTACAGGGCCAGGGATCAACTGAGTGACAATCAAGTGAGGTGTGGGAGACAGCCTCCAAGTAATGCAGATATGTACTGTCATTTCTCCATGACTCCAGCAAATAGCAATTGGAGGAGTGTCATCATCTCCTGCTACCAGATGAGTTGTCACTTCACAGTGTACAAAGCAAGAGAGGAGACCAGACCAAGGGGAGGGAACAGAGTGCTGAAGGATGTTCAGAAGACCTTGGAGCTCCTGTGAGGAATGTGATGCTTCATTGTCAAATGAAATTACACAGAGATCCTTGGTTTTGAGCTCTACTTCTCCAGAAATTATCAACAAAGTACTAAAATTCATCCACACAAGGAATGTTGATGAGCACTTGTGATGCTATTTAATCTCTGAGGGTAGAGCAGGGAAACAACAGAAAGAAAGTCTTTACATTCACATGGCTCTTGTTCTGGTGAAGATTCTAGGAAACAAAATATACAACAGGCAATGAACACAAGGGGTAAGAAGGGCCTAGGCAGAAGACTCAGTGTGACTGAGTGACAGAGGAGCATCGCGTGCCTTTAGGGGGGAAAATGAGTGTAAGGAGATGGGTTACAAAGGAATCGGGAATATTTCTGAGTGATTCCCCATCCTTCTGATGGTGCTTCTGCTCCTGCAGAGATGTCTCTGTCCATATGGAAATACACACATTTGAGTAGTTTGAAGTCCTCTAATTCTATTTTTAGTTATCCCTGAGTCAACCATAGAAATATGGTTTTATGCTCTATGCTCGATGTAATATTAATTCTGTCTAGTACTTATTTAAGTGATTAATATATAAGATATACTTTAAACTTTTGATTCTTAAACTTTATATCATTATACTAGTTTTTTTCCAAACATATTACAATCTCTAAATTAAAATTTATGCATTTAAATTTTAAGTATATATTACATTATTATGTGATCTATATAGTATATTATTTATAAGACATTGAATTTTCACACAGTATATTAATATATAATACATTACAGAATTAAGACTTAAAATATATACTTCTAATATAGATATCTTAATAGTGAATGTGAAATATTGATAATAAATATTAATTTTAATTAATATAAATTATTTTAAACAATATAGTGTATAAAGCTATCTAAAAGGCAGAAATTCAAAAGAGTGAAGTTAATAGCACTAAGTAACAGGTACTAAGAATTTGGACTTTGACTGCACTATATAACTCTTCTCTGTGGTCTGCAAGGAAGGCAGCCTGACATTTGTGACTTACCCTGAAGTCTTGAGATTGAAAACTCATAGGAAAGGTTCTCCACCTTTGGCCATGGTGGTTTTGACCCAGCAGACCCTGAAGCTTCCCACCAGGAAATTACCTGGGTCTCTGTTCCTGAACTTTCCATCATACCATGAGAGTGGGTAATCACAATCTTCATCCTCTCCAAACCCAGTGGGCACATTTGTTTCTTGCCAGACAACTGTGTACACAGATCAATTTGAAAGGTGCATGGGATGAAAGAATGATCTCATTTGTGTTAATGCAAATGACATTTTTAGTTTTTGTCATGAAATAATATCTAATTCCGCCAATATATCCACCAATATATACATGTATCACTGAAGGTACATTTTTAAAGATTTTATATATATAAGGTTAATTCATCATGTCCTAAAAATTTAAGTCACTAAAAATAATTTAATTGTGGCCTTTTTTTATTTCAGTATTTGTGGATTTCTAATGAACATTTTGAGTTTTATTTTTTTGTTTAGATTCAAATTTCTGGTGATTTTATTTATTTATTTATTTACTTATTTTAATTTTTAAAGCCATACTCTGTCTTTTGTATAACAATAAATATTGCATATTAACAACAAATTAATAGAATGACTTAATATAGTTCTATCTGGAATTAAATGGGGTAAATATTTCAGGATCCAGAATTCCTTTACTCAGGACATTTTAAAACAATCACTTTTCTTAGTGGGTCAGTACAACAAATGGATTTAGTGACTATGTCCAGTCATGTCTAATACATATTGTGGAATTTACAATAGAAAAAGGAGAGAGGAAAAAGAAAAACTTCACAACCACTGCTTTCAAGGAATAACACATGCCAAACTAGCTCTGGTCACAAGAAATATTCTTCATTGTTTATCTGTCTGTTTCTGAGATGCAATGGAGCTTTTTCATTTTTGAGTCTTAGTGTTTTAATTCTCACATTTTGACAAGTGAGTGAGAAGTAAAGAAAATAGATGGGATCCAGAAATTCCATTCATTTGTATAGAACATTAATCCTCAGCACACCTACAGGGAAGAGAATAAGAGGCCAAGGCAGAAGGATTGCTTGTATCTTCAAGGCCGGCCAGGGAAGCCTACACTAGAGTGAGTCCATGTCTCAGAAAGAGAAAAGATAAAAGAAATAAGGAAATAAAATGGAGGTGGGAATAACAAAGTAAGAATGTCAACCTGCAGTGTCTCTACAAACCCAAAATCAGCCAAACTAATGAAGTCTAACAAAATGGTCAACAGTGAGTATAAAACACATGTTTGTTGTTTGCGTTCCTTGCATGTTCCTTAGAGAAGGGATTCACCAAGCAAAGCTTCATTCTTCTTAACAATAGACTAGATTAGGAAATCATTGGTTGTTTGATTTTCTGTGGGAATTTTACCTAAAACACCATATAGCCTGTTTACATGCACTTTATAAAGTGGTTGAGAAAGTCAATTAAATATTAAATAGGTTTCTAAAAATATGTCCCACAGCCGCAAAAAGATGGTAAAAGTATTTGTTTATAAACATGTTCTAAGTGCCATCTCTAAAGTATGATTGACAGCTTCTCTGGAGATAGAGGACCCCAGGCTTGCTCATGAGTTAGCAAAGTGTTTGGAATCATGTGCAATAAATACAAATATAGTTAACTAGCTACTAGATAGGTCAGAATGCAAAAATCCAATTAGTGAATTAATATAGTATAAATTAATACTACATGATATCAAATCATACACTTGCCTGAACCATTATCAATCCCATCCATTTAGAGGCACTTGGGAACATTACCAGTATCTACACACTGTTTTCCACTTTAAGTGGTGGTGGGGCTTGCAAGGGTGGAGCCTATAAAGGAAGTAAAATGAAGTCTCATGCAATAGCATCTTAATTCAGAGCCTAAGAATTTATACTCTTGAGTTTTAAAAAGAGTCACGTGGGTAAAATGTATAATCACAAGGACAAGCCACAGTTTGTGGGCAAGCCACAGTTTGTGGGCAAGCCACACATGGTAAAAACATGTTTTCCCATAGATGCATATAAACAATTGGCAATAACAAGTTGTAATGAATAATCTAGAGTAAACACTCTCCTATCCACTACACCTAGGAAGAACAGGAAAGCATATCCCAAGAACAATTCTGTTTTTGAAGACACTTGTCTTTTTTTTTTTTTTTTCTTGGAAGTTTCCTCACAAGCACTCAGAAGTCCCCCACCCCACTCCATTCTTGGACTATGCTCTGACATGTGTTGAGAACATTTGTGTGCTAGAGCTGAAGTTAAGTAGTAGAGCTTTTACCGCTCATGAATGATACCCTAGGTTTAATACCCAGTTGAGGGTTTATAACCCATTGTGTCACAGTTGAAACAACCTAAACATATTGGTGTACACGTTCATGCTCTTTCTGATAGTGCCATGAGTTTCTCAGCACCCCTAGAAAGTAAACACATGACCACTAAGTCACAGACGCCTATGGAAGTGTAATGCCCACAGCAGAGACAGGGGAAAGAGTCACAGAGAAACTGAAATCCAAAAGCAGTGAGGGAAGTTTGGACCCACAAAACAACAGCAAGAGCATGCCCAAAGGTAGACATGAAATACTTCATAGCCAAAGGGTTACTGTCGGCACCTATCTTGTGGATAAAGAGCTAGGGATGATGGGAAGAGTGTAATTTGCAGAGTTTAGAAGCACGTGTATAGGAGTGAAAACTATACTAAAAACAGCAGGGTGAGAGTTACTGAGTTATTGAGTAAGGAATTCCTATTTTTACTGTGGCTTATTACTTGGGCAGCAATCTGACTAACACAATGTGTATGGAAGGAAAATCCTTCACTGGTACTAGGGAAAAGGCAAAAGAAACAAAACATTAATTCCTAAAAGCACGTGAAAGATAAATGATAGACAGACCAAATGATAGACTGATAGAGAGATTATAAATAGATAGAAAAATCTGTCTGCTTGTAGCCATCTATAATGCACCGGCAGCCAGATGTCAAGCATGGTTATGAACAATAGTGAAACAAAGCCTCAGGCCAAGGACATAGTAACAAAAGTGTCTAACTAGAAGGAAGTCCTGCCCTGAGAGTCTAGTGTGGGATTTTCCGACCAAGCTGGGGAAGACCTCATCACACTCACAGAGGGAAAGGGAAAACCAACAGCAATTTAGGTCTCAGAGTAGAGAGTGAAGAGAGAGGCCAACCAAAAGTGGAAATGTTACAGATTGGCGTGCATATGACTGTAAAATTAGACTTTGAGACCTGATTAGACTGTCAAATGTTTACAGTTGAAAATAGACAGCAAACTGATAACTCTTTCAAAAACTATGTATATTTATTTTCAACCATGCTTTCTTGTCCTTTGCTTGAAACCACGCCCACCCCATGTTCTCATAGCCTGCTGGAATATTCCATGTTTTGACGTCCCCACAAGTAGCTACAGGTGCATTGTTGAGACACATACAGAGCTGTACTGAGAAGCATGACACCTGCAGGACTTGGGGCACATCTGGGAGAAAAGAGGCATCGAGTACGTTATCTGGATCCTGCGAGTATCCTGCCAGTACAAAAGCAATGTAGCTATGGACAAAGAATGTCTCAACAGTTTCTCAAATGTATGCCCCTCCTTGCTGAAGAGGCTCACCATCCAGCCTACAAGAACACATGCACTAAATCCTGTCACCGAGAAGATATTGACATGGTGAGTATGCTTTGTGTTTTGCTACAGCTAGATGGGGACACTTACTCTAGAATAGACCATTATAGGGACATATTTCATATTGGACTTGCTCCATAAATTGTCACTATGCACATGTATGTGTTGAAATGAGAAGTCTTACTTAGTCTTACTTGACTCTTAAGTCTTACCTAGCACCTTCTTAATACCTATCATGTGAAAATAAAATTTAACAGAAACATTTAGAATACAAGGGTTTAAGAAATGCTTCCAAAAGTACAGTGTGTGTGTTTGTGATGGTATCCAGCAGTTTCCAAGGTAGCCAGGAAGAGAACACAGGGGAGAAAAGTTTCTCTTTTACACCATGTTTTCTCTCCATGGCTCCCAAAGCATGCTGTCAGAAGAGAAGGGAAGAGAGTAAATTCACTGCCTGGTGATATACTGCTCCTCCTCTTGCTCTCTGCTGGACCAGACTCATAATCATTGTATTCCCGGTCACTGATAGTAACTACTGTTCTGTGCTGCTCTCCAAAAAGAGCCTAGATAAGTGTCTATACCACCCCCCAAAAAAACCATAGTCAGTAGAAGATATCTGTTATGATGCTAGAGGGCCTGTTCCTGTATACCTCAGAAGAATTTTTCATATGCAAGCAGTCTATTTCCAAGGAAGCTTCTCCATCGAGAGAGAGAGTTTCTCTCTCAGTCTGTAGCCTAGTATAATACAGACTGCCTTCTGAGCAACTGGGGTGGTTAGTAGTGAGTTTTTAAGGGAGACTAAGTCATGTTTGCTACAGCTGTGAACCTATGTTACATCACACCTGCTATCATACTTAACCGGGCACTTCCTTGTCCCTTCAATTAATCTGTAAGTGCAATATGGTAGAATAGGAGATGGAGGCGTTAAACAAACGGCAAAGCAGATGACTGGAGCCATGGCAGATCAAGTGCTCAACAATAATGCATATTTCATATGAGATTTCACAAAGGGAAAATTAATTTGCATGCTTCCAATATTCCATTTTGCAATGAGACACTAATTTTTGACCCTAGAAGAAGGGGTTTCCAGAAAATGAAATTAAAACAAGACTCACTATGCCTCCTTTTTCTCCCTGTCTGATATTTTCCTCTTCTTTTCACTTTCCACTCTTCAACAAAACAAGAAAAACAATCAGTATCTGGCTTCTGGCAGCACAGCCAGAGAAATGTGAGATTGGCCCTTAGGGGAATTTTCATTCTCAAGTGGATGTAAATGTATTCATCAATTCAAAGAAATGCATAGTGTGTTATATACACAATACATTAATAAATAGCCAGGCATTAAAAAATAATGAGGTTCTCTACCAAACAACATCCTGTGGTGTGTAGGGTCATAAAAAAGATACTAAAAGAGGGAGAAAAGATTATGTGTAAAATCTGATTAAAATACAGAAACGCCATCATATATGTAAGATGTAATAAATATTTTATTAGTTAACTATAAACAAAAGAACAAATGCAGTAAAATGTAATTAAAAATGTAAAAGTGAAGGATGTGATTTATTTCATGCCGATAATATTAATATTACAAATGGTATGTAAATGGTATTGAGACTGTATTGTAGAGAGTGGAAAGCAGCCATTCATTTCTTATAATGAGATTTCATCTCTCTTTTTTTTTATTTCCATTTGTTTAAATATTTCAAATAGTGAATGAATAATGTTTCTCTTAAGCCTTCCACAGCTTAGCAAGCTCTCAGATTTCCATCAGCACCAGGAGGAGATTTGCATGCTGGCAGGCCGTTTCCAGGCAGAGCTACTAATTGTGAAAATAGAAGAAAAGTGACTGGCTGAAACCAAGGGTATTTTTAGTGATGTTGGCTGAATGACTTTGGCTTTGAGTAGTCACCACTACTGGTGAATGTGCTGGAACCCAAAATAGCCCCAAATAGTTCCCCAATTAGCAGAGGTAAAAAGAGAGACATGGGACATTAACCAACTATCATTGGCTTGTAGACTTAGAGTCTGAAAGTGCGAAGATTATGTGAGCTGACTTTTCAGCCACAGGCTTCATGAAATAAAAAAAACCAGGGAAACAATGTTCATGACCCAAGCACACAGGAGGCCTTCAATTAGATGCCTTGTCCTACAGTAGAAGTTGCCCATCCCATCTACCTGAAATCAGGGCAGGGCCTGGTGGCCAGAGCCACAGTCCCAGCCACTTCAGAGGCCAAGGCAAGAGGATCTGCAGCTCTGCTTAGCCTTCACCATGGAGAGAACAAGGCTAGCCCAGGAAACTTAGGATGACACTGTGTCACGGTAAAAGAAAAGGGGACTGGCTTTCAGCATTAGCAGAGCACTTGTAGCATCTCCCAGGACTGTCAGCAAGTCAGTAAGGAAGGAGAATTCTCTTCCACATTTTTGTAGAGTAGGTAGTATGACAAGTATCCCCAGGTCAAATTATAATTTCATATCAATAAATGCTGTTCACTTCTCACTATTTTCCACTTGAATATTAATTCCTGTTTCTCTTGAGGTATATGCCATACAAAAGGCAATAGTCATGCATTACAAAACATGGGGAAAGCTAAACTTTGGAATGAACATGAACTGGGCAGGCTATTCAACTAGGAGCCTGCAGAGAGTTCTGAGGCCAACCTCAGCCTTCCATTTTTCTGTTCTGCCTTGGGTTCCATGAAATTCCTTGTCCTCTAGAGCTTCCCTTTTACCCTACTACATCGCTGTGCAGCAGCCTGCTGCATTTTGTCAACTAAACCCATAATTCTCTGACCTGAAATGAACTGGGTTTCCTGTTTCCATCTCTCAGAAGTCACTTGTGGATGTGTCTGTCTGTCCCCTGTACTAGCTGTCTGCCACCTTCTCTATCATCACAGCCTATAAGGAACCACAGAACACAGCCAGAGCAACACCACACCAGGGAAATCTGAGAATTTCTTCTCTTGAGCAACCCAGATCATTTCTCCTGTTCTGAAGATGACCATGCCTCCTTACAACTGAAGCTCTTCAGAAACAACCAAAGAGCAAGTTCTGTTTCTCTGGTCTTTTGAGACATAAACTAGGAATATTCTTATTAATGAAGTAGAAGGACATCTATTCACATGGTTTATACCAGTGTGAGGTTACTAAAAGGCAACATGTACCAAAGCAGATGGTTCCTTTTTTTTCCTTCAAAAGAAGACTTCTACAACCCATCCACCATCTAGCCATTCTTTACAAGGAAAATAAAATAACAAAATATTTTCCAGAAACACATGTATGATTCCTGCCTCCTACATCATAAGCCCAACACTAACTAGGCGCTGGCTACAAAAAAGCTGCAAATAGCAGTTGGGTTAACAACCAATGAGTGCCTGCCATAGTCACTGGAACAGAGTGACTGTCTGTCTCACCATGCAAATATCGTCCAAATGCTCATCCTCTCAGCCAATAAACAGGCTAATGTGAGAGGCCTTCATGTGCAAGTCACCATATAGAAATAAACCAAGAACAAGCATTTCTTGAACAATTACAAGGTATAAGGTTCCTCTCCTTGACTAACTTCAAATATAAGCAGAAATATATGGCATCGAGCTTAGGAAAAGCCAGAGCTTGAGAACCTAGCAAGCAGAAGAACAGACTGTATAGTTAGGTACAGCCCTGATGCAGTATGAGATGAACATAAAATGTAATAGGAGAGTCAGAATCCAAAATGTTTATGTAAGAAGTAATGGGGAGATCATGCCTAAAGGAAAAATGATCTGGTCTAAACAGTTTTTCCAAAGTGACTATGGCCAGGTGAACATGTCAATAAAAAGTATTTGACATGTATATCAGTCAATTATTTAGAGTATATATGTATCATGATGCGTGAGATTTTTTATACATATGAACACAGCACACACAGAGTTGAAAGAGATGTATCAGCAAGTACAAACAAGGTTTCCAATGGAAAGACTGGCAGCCTCCACCTTACACAAATAATCCAAGTTAACATTAGCATTAGTGAGATTATCAGTGCCATGTGACTTCTGATAAGATGCTCAAAGAAGAGGCCAATGTCCCTTATACTCTATTCCTGCTTAAACTAGAAGCCCTGCCAGAATCAGATGGAATGATGCAGAAACAGTTCTTAATGGTCCTGTAGACCATTCTTCCTTTTTTTTCTTGGATGTTCAAGACTGTGTAACAGTCCTGGCTGTCCTGAAACCCACTCTGTAGACCAGACTGGCCTTGAACTCATAGAGATCCTTCTTCTGCCTATCCAGTGCTGGGATTAAATGTGTGCACACCCACCCCCAGCTAGAGATCATTCTGAAAAATACCAGGGCTAATATTATTGATAGTCATTGAGAGGAACTGGTGCGTATACCAATGGTAGAGTGTGTGTTTAACACACTCTGTGCACCAGGTTCAACTCAGTACAGTAAGTAAATAAACAAATAAGCATACACAGTAGCTTAGTGAAAGGTATAGATCTAGCATCAACTCCTTTCCAGATTAGACACAAAAAAGTTTCTAAATGCAATGCAGGGCTTCTGGAGTGGATTCTTGGCCAGGAAGAGGAAGCCAGTGGGAAATTTGAAACACTTGTGCACAATCTTAAACTGAGTTCCAAGTACTGTGTTCTCTCTGTCTTGGCCTGTATAAATAGCATTTAAGCATTACCCTGCCTGGTAAACAGCATTTAAGACACTGGGTATTTGTAATTATTTTTCAAATGGAGTGAATAAACACCCAAAAGTATAAAATGCTCAAGATGTGAAAACAATACCTCATGCCCTCCGGGTCTTGTCTGTTGCCTGGATCCATACTCAGAAACCTGTGACAGGCACAGAAGCAGCTAGGCAGAGATATGTCAGCCACTTTTAGGTGATAAAGATATTAGGGACACTGACTGGGTACCAGGTTGTAAAGAAATGTGTTATTTAACAGAGAAATTCCACTCCTAGAAACTTACCTATAACTCAGTATTAGATGAGTCTGAAGGTCAATAAAGCTTTCCTTGAATTAGTCTCATAAGACTGAGGAACTGAAATAAATTTTAAGATCATATAGTAACAAGGGTAGTTAATCTTATAGTAAATCCTTATACCTGAACACTTTGTAACCTCTCCAATTATGTCCCAAGCTGCTTAATAATATAGAAGAGTGCTTTAATCAGGCATTGGATCATAGTAATTGGAAATGTAACTAATAGTACATTTTATTTTATTATTTATTATTTTATTAGTAGTCCTTGCACTTACAACACAAAAATACAAGCAAACAAACAAAAACTGTGTAGCCCATTTAGAAAAGAAGAAACTGTATATCTATTTGTACTTGCAGACTATTTGAGACTGGGTGCATCCAGTTGAAATGTGCCCAATGGTTGGGTCAATCAACTCAGGACAAGTATAGGAATATACTAGCTAAATCTCTTTGAGCCTTCTGTAAAATGTTAGGAACAAACACTCTAAAAGAGGACATCAGGTGTGCCTCCATAGAAATGAAGTGAGGCGAGGGATGATGAGCACTGGGATGCCGGGCAGCATGAAGTTCATCCATCACTGAAGGGCTTGGTAAGCTTGTGTTTTCCTCCTTACTTTGTCATCCTTCCTAACCTCCCCACAGTGGTCCACAATCCAAACCTACATGCACAAATGGCATGTGCTATTCTTTGTCGTCAGAAAAGGAATTGTAAGTTGGATAGAGTTGGGTTGGAGATGGAGGTCACTTCCAGTTTGGGGGGGTCTAAAACAAAGTTACTCTGAATTTTCACTTTCAAGCATCTGCACAGACATGCTTTTTATTTCTCCAGCAAAACATCAGAGCCTAGAATAGCTAAAATGCTTGCAAATGTATTTTCTGTTTAGCCTTTTAAGAAGTACCAAACATATTAATCACTTTCTCGTTGCCATGACAAAATACTCCAACAAAACTAACTTAAGCAAAGATGGGTTTACTGTGGCTCACAGTTTGAGGATGTCCATCACGGAGGGGAGGTGTAGTGGCAGGAAAAAGAGGCAAAAGGCCAAATTGCACAGTTTGGAAGCAGCATATTCATACTCAACTCCCATTCTCCTTTTAATTTCTAAGATTATTTTGATTTAATTAAAATTATTTTAATTATTTCATTAATTATCCTTTTAACTTAAGCCCCAGACTCTAGCCCATGAAATACAGCTACTTATATTTATAATGGTTCTTCCTACATCAATTAGACAATCTAGAAACTCTCTCATAGACAAATAAAAGGAAAGAAAAAGAAGTCAAGCTGGATAGGGACTGTTAAGTAGGTAACAAGATTGCAAGAAATTAGAGGCCTGGCTTTGAGTTCTGTACCTACCCTCCCTTCCTCTGCAGAGCATTCTGGTGTTATTACATCAACAGTCAGTGTCAATGATCTGCATAGAACCCTTACAACCAAGGTGTTTGCTTTAGAAGCCTGGGAAGAAAAAAAATGAAAGCTTTGTATTGCATGATAAATAAGAATCTGGGAAATGATAGGCTGAAGGTGTTTATTCAGGGAGAAATCACTTACACCAGAAACTGATGACCACCATAGGGTCCCTTCCCAAGGATGCTTCCGGATGCTCTCTGTCTCCAACCAGGAAGCAAGAGAGTGAGTTAGGGCCCTGGACCCCAGTCCTAGTCCCCCCCAGGTCAGGCCCTCACCTGTTCCCACACCCCAATGGGCGTGGTCAGTGCAACAGGTACAGGCAGGGTGGATATCTCACTACAGCTTTGGGTCCTTTCTCAGGTAGTGTAACTCAGCAGGTGCTTCATACAACCGTGGAGAGAAGCCCTGGGCACCTAAGGAGAAAAGAATGGTATGTAGTTGACCTCCAATTTCCCACAGCTACTCAGACACACTTGTTACTGCAAAGGATCAGTCAGACATCGCATTAAGGTCTACCATAAGATAGACTCTGCTGCTGTTGAGTGGCAGTTACCTCTGAGATCAAAACTTCCATCTTGAAGGGAAGCTTCCTATGACCAAGAATAGGAAGGAGGTGAGAAAACAGGATGTTCTAAACAGAGAGGACACATTCCATACTGCAGACAAGCACTTTAAACTCGGGAAATAAACAACTCAACAGCTTCAGGAAGTCATTGAAACTAACTAACCAGATTCACTAGACCCCCCCCCCCCACTGAACATATAAAAACAGGAAGGACTCACACAGAAAGAAGCTGAGCTGCCTAGAAAAGCTTCATACAAACTGAGCTATCTGGAAATGGTACTCTCCAACCTGGGAGCTACCAGTAGGGCTCAGCAGTACAATCCACATCTCCACCCTTATGAATCACCCATGTTGGGGTGGCTTTGGTGAGTAATTTCTGCTCCTCTGTCCACACTCCTGTAAGTAATCCCAATAAAACCCACTGGTTCACCAAGTTGTGTTTGGTGGATACTTCCTCTGTTCTGTCATCAGTTTCCTATCTGGGGTGAGTAGACATTGTTTTCATGTCTCTCTAGGCATAGTGTGACGTGACAGGTGCTTATTGAAGACCATTGAGCAGGGAGTAATTTTGGGCAGAAAGAGCTCGTCGCCTTCTGAGAAGAGGGGTCTCTGACCTGGAGACTAAGCAAAAGAGGAATGTGTGCAACAGCCTTCAGAGCAAGGCCTTTTCCATGCTCAGCAGGTGAATCATACCACTGCATCACAGTGCCAACAATGCACATTTCCACTATGTGCACACCTGCCACTTTACTCTGGAACCTTGGGAAATGAATTCGGTGGGGGCACCATCTGAGTTTGCGCAGATAGGACTGTGTAGCAATGCAACACATGTAAGAGTTTCTGTTCATTAGGTTCAGTGGCAAAAGCAACAGAAAGATGAGTTTAGTGACATTTAACCTGAAGAGGGAATGTCTACTACATACAAGAAAGAGATAAAAGACAAAGATGAAATGATTAGGAATAATAGGTAAATTTGGAGTTTACAAGGAAAATGAGCTGTGTCTTTACTAATGTCAGTACATCATAGAAAGTGGCTAATAAGAAAAGAAAACCAATCACACTATGACCCACTGGAGACCAATTGCTACCTTACATATCACGTTACATGCTGTCACCAGGAACATTCTCTAGAGCAAGTAAGTGTGGTCAACACGCAGTTGACTTCAGGCATCCTGTGTATTCAGCATGCAAGGATGTGGTAGGAAAATGAGAGGGAAGTAAAAGCTGAATTACCAGCTCGTCTCCTTCCTTCTCTTTTACTATTAGTAGTAGTAGTATGCATGAAGAAAATTTGGGGAACTCACTTAACACTATTTAACTTTATGTGGGCTCCAGGAATTGAACTCACAGGGCAAGCAAATATTTTTTGCTTGATACTCAAGATCCTCTTGTCTTTGCCTCCTAAGAGCACTATGAATATACCACCATTTCTAACCTTCATTTTATCATTGAATTGGAGTTTTACATGTATGTAACATACATGCAAAATTTCAAATGAATCAAAACATTAATAGATTTAGTTGACAAAGACTTGGGAAGTGGAAGTCAGGGCTAGGTAGGAAAGACAGACTGGACCTCCCTGGCTAGTTTCCACTTCAAAAGTAATAATAAATGTGGCCAAAATTTCTGTTTTCCTGAACAAATTACAAGATGAGTATAATCTTACTTAAATAAGAATCACTGTAGTCTACTATGGAAGCAAATAATAATCTTATTTCACACAAAATTTTCACTCTTCCATAGGGAAGAACCCCTGATTCTCCTAAATTAGAATTCAAGAGCTCATATGAAGATTCTGACAGGAGTCAGCTCATTGGAAGTTTTAGGAAACAGAACTGCCTATGGCAAGAAACACAGTACTTACAAGTCAGAGCACCCATGAGGGGTTAGGACATCATACTACTCAATGTCAACTTGATATACCTTCACCATTACCTCTCAGGCAATTCCTACACTGCACACCTACCCCACTGTTCCCAATCATGTAGTACAGAGCATGGTCTGTATTTTAATCTAAGAAAAGATAAGCTTACTCAAATGCTTAGGGAAAAAAAAAACTGTTCCAAATCTCAAACCCAACCCAGTGAGGGGCCCTGGATCTGATCCACAGTGTCAAAAATAGTAATAATTGTAATTATCCCAACACTTTTATGATTCTATATGAGGACACATACACACATAAATGTACATAGGCCAACCCCACAAGCATCATGTGGTAGCTATTAGCCTTAATTGAGTACCATGGTACCTTAGGACGATTTACACAAGAAGCAATGGGACTTTCCTGACTGGCAGACCAGCATCCCAGCATCCCAGCATCATCAGCTCTTCAGATTTGTCCAGATATGCATGCAAGTGTGCTGCTTTTATCTGCCTTCCACTGATAACAGTACCCTAGAGGCCATGCCTCCTCAGGTCTTCTTCCCTTCAAGATGGATGCCAAATGCATAGGGCATTGTGGCAACCTTCACCCTCCATCATCTTAGCATCTCTCTCCCTTATCTGACAGGAAGCCCCCCTACCCCTCACTCATTGTTAAAAGAGGAAAGACTTACCAGGGAACAAGATAAAGAAACAGTTCCCTCCGTGGTTTCCTGTATTCCGAGGTTGACCACATCTTTTTCTGGTACTCAGTCCTTCTGCCTCTAGAAGACAGCAGAACAATTTTACACTTTTACCTTAAAGAGATATCACAACACCTTTCAAATCTGCAGCTATATAGAGTTTACTCCCCACCCCAGAACTGAAAGTAACAGTTATTAAAAGCAGCCTGGTTGGTTCACTCAGTTTGCTTTAGCAGCCTTGGCTCTACCCTTGTGTCCTCTTAGGGAGCTTCTAGACTTTTCTGTTCTCAGTTGGCTACAGGCTGAGATCATATGCCTGCCTCAGCACATGCCACATGTCAGAGGATATGTATCTTCTGGACTTTCAAACTTCTCTTTTGTCCAACCAGAAAGCATGCTAGGTGACATCCATAATCAGGGCCGGCCTCCAAATTGTCATGTTAAAATATTGGCAGTTGTCAATCTAGTCAATTTCTCTTCTTTGTTTGTGACAACAGAAATGGGAGCAGTGTGGCTCATAAGGAACTGTGAATACAAAACCCCTGGGGCTTTAAATTATCAGGGGCTCGTGAGCAGACAGTGAGTAATCTACTGCAGACCCTCTGAGAAGTATTGCTGCAGATTTAAGATATGCACTATATGCCCTTTGCCATATAGGTGACATTTACATATATATCTCCTAGATATATATGTGGCCCAAGTGGCTATCCAAAGGGAGATGAAAATATCTGTGCACCTTCACAAAAACAAAAGGAACATGCAATGCGAGTTATGTACAGCTATCACCCACAATTATGATGTCAGTGTGAAATTCAGTTTATTTGAGGGTTTTCAGAAAACAGAAATCCATGAAATAATTGCGCATGACAGAGGAAGTTTTGAGTGTGATGAAAATAAATTTCTAACAGTAAGAACTAACAAAGGTTAAGATGAATTTCCTAGAAGCATATATCATTCACCATTATCCACCATGTATACAAAAGCAGTCTACAGCCAGTGACCACAAGTCATGTCACACAAGTTTGATTATTGTGTATCCCATTTCCCAGACACATCAAGAATTATATTTGGAGAGGGTCACTCTCCACTACCTTGTTCAGAAAACGAATCATTTCTTTAAATTGAAAAAGGTAGGCAGGGGTTGAAAATATATCTGTTTTCTTTGCTATGAAGGACTGATAACTAATATTTCTGTCTGAAGAGAAATAGCAGGCCACTTATTTTATAGGCCATTCCAAATTCGGTAAGTTCCCAGCCGCATGTGAAAAACGCCCTGCCTTTCTCTCCTGAAGCATCTTGACTGTGGTCTTTATTACTAAGCCTTTTCTTTTGTCTTTGCTGTTTTGTTTTTCCATCATTGTTCCCTGAAATGGCATTATCAGTATAAGAAAATAATGATCCTCCAAACACAAAAACTGACCAGGCATGGTGATAAATGACAGTAGTTCTGGAACTTGGGAAGCTGCAGCCTGAAGATCATCAGTTTGAGGCCAACCTGAGCTAAGTAGGGAGACCCTGCATCTATAACAAATTAACTTATGCTACGAAACTACCCTGTGGACCACAGTCTTTGACACTGCGTTTTGAAAGTAATCTGTGAGATTGTGGAAAAACAAAGGTCAACTTGAACATTTACATCCTTAGCCAAAAAAATTAATCAACTTGTAGCAACAACAACAACAAAAAAAGATATTCTCCACCCATTCACACCAAAGGCGGGGGAGTTGGCTCAGTTAGAAAGTGCTTGCCATACAAGCATCCAGATCCCTGGAACTCATGTACAAAGTCTGGTGTGTTGTTTGTTGTTTATCTTTACTCCTTTTTACTCCTTTGCTCTTTTGGCTATTTTTACTGGGGGGGGGGGGTGCCACCCAGCTCACAAACAAATCATACATGGAGGCTTATTCTTACTTATAAATGCCTGGCCTTAGACTGTCTGGTTTCTTGATAGCTTTTCTTATCTTAGATTGTCCATACTCCCTTTTCCCACTTCTGTCTATCTGCTTTCATTCCTACCCTGTGGCTAGCTGGTGGCTTCCCCCTGGGTGGCTGCCTCCTTCCCCTGTTCTATCTTGCTCCTTCCTCTCAGGTTTTCCTCCTGTTTATTTTCTCTGCCTGCCAGCTCTGCACATTCTTTCTCCTACCTAGCTATTAGCCACTTACCTCTTTATTAAACCATCAGGGGCTTTAGGCAGGCAAAATAGCACAGCTTCACAGAGTTAAACAGATGCAGCATAGACAAAAGCAACACATCTTTCCATTGTTAAGCAAATGTTCCAGAGAATAAACAAGTGTAACACACCTTAAAATCATATTCTAAACACTTCAACACTAGACTGGAAAGACTTCAGCTGATGACTGAAGAAGGCACTTTTCATTTCCCTGTTACTGAGCAGCCCCTATCTGAGCTTAGTTGGGGAGCATGCCTGCTGGAGAAGATACAATCCCTAACCAAATCTTACATCAGGCTTCAGGGAGGTATTAACTCTGGGGATTGTTTCCCACACCTCCAGTTCAAAGAGACTTTAAACAAGAGAAAACATTCTTTAAAAGTTGTATTAGCACAGCATCCCAACTTAAGGTTCCTCAAGGAAAGCTATCTGAATGAACTAGAACAGTCCTCTTAGGATACTTTGTGTCAGTTGCTCTATGTGGCAAATATGGCATTTTGGCTTCCTTGGCTTCTCTAGCCACAGTCCCTCAAACCAAGGTATCTCAATTAGGGTGGCTTTGGTCTCCTTTGAAGCTACTTTGCAGCTCATACCCTAGCACATGAATGACAGCCAGGACACACGATTCCAAACAAGAACAGACTTACCTTCTTGTAGCTGAAGAGCCTTGTCAGTTCTTTGAAGATGTTCCAGGTGGCTGGGGCTTGGGTGCTATGTGGTGTGCTTGCATTTTTAATAATCTGGCCATTGGAGTTCTCAAGCTCTTTTGTAGAGTCCTGGGTTATCCTAATGGGAACAGAAAGCTATTGGTGAGAAAAGCCCTTCCAAAAGTCCAAAATCCCAACGGAATGCCAAAATTAGCCATGAATGTTTCCTCTCAGAGTAGTAGCCACTGCCTACCAGCATTTCCCAGTGGAGTTTCCCTGTGCCCACTCTGAAATGACTGACTAAAAGCACTGTGTGGGCTTCTAGCTTGCTGGCAGTTCTCCCTGGAAAGGTCCTCATTTGGATTGGTGCTTTCTGTGAGCCTTTGGAGACTGATAACATAGATGTAACACATCAGTTACAAATAAGTCCAGTGAGCTACACTTCCATTCAGTGCTGGGAAAGAATAACATGCCGTCCTTTCTCTAGAGGAGCCAAGATCCTAGCCAAAGTCCTAGCCAGAGAACTTTCTTCTCAGCCCGGCTTGGTGATGAAGTGCTGTAAACCCAACATCTGGGAGCTGGATCAAGACATTCAAAAGCCAGTCACAGAAGAGCAAGTTCTAGGCTATTAGGATAGGCTACAGGAGACTGGGGGGGGGGGGAGGGAAACATGAAAAGAAACACAAATTCTTCTCTTCCTGCAGCCTGAGAATTTTTATCTAAATGAGGCAGGAACCCTCTGGAGAGAACTTCTGTCTATCTGCTTTCATTCTTACTCTGTGGCTAGCTGGGTGGCTTCCCCCTGGTTGGCTGCCTCCTTCCTCTGTCCTGTCTTGCTCCTTCCTCCCTGTTTATTTTCTCTGCCTGGAATGATCGAAAGTTCAGTATGAAAAATGTGCTGTTCTCTAGTAGACCTGCACCCTTAGAATTATTTATCTTTAATCTTAAATCTTTGTCTACAGAAGTTTAGAGGTCACAGACACCCTTGATTATTCTCTAGAGCAGGAACATACAATTGTGACAAAGTTACAATAAGAGTATAAAATGTCAGACCAAGAAGTCATTATATATATTATATATATATATATATATATATATATATACACACACACACATATATATATATGATTTGAAAATCCATAAATACAAGTATTTATATATGACAATACAAAAGTATAAATATACTATATAGCATTCATTTTTTTCCTTCTCTTTTTGCAAACTTTATAGTTCTATGTCAAAGAATCCCCAAGCACGGCTAGTATCACAGAACCCTAGGGTCTCCCCTGTAGTTGGAAATATGAAATATACATGAAATATTTAGGTATACAAATTATCAACTTAGAGTACTTGGGGGAAAGATTTTTTTCTTTTATTGTTTGGCTACTTTTATTCCAGCAGATGCAGAGCAATCTTGAAATATTACTTAATTTTCTAATTACATCATTATTTTAGTAATGACATTTAAGTGTCCTGTATTGAATTCTTTTAAATTCACTTTAAAGTTGAGAGGCTTAATTTAACTCCTTGCAACTCATTTTTAAATAAAATACCCAAATAAGCTTCATTTGACAATATTTAAGCATATTAAGTTTAAGATTTTACTCTAGGCAGAATCTAAGAAAATTTTAGATCATTTTTTCATTTGTGGTCACAGGAGAAAACAATTAAATCTCTGCATGTTGTAGTTTTTAATGACCTACTTCCTACTTAACAGGTATTCAGAAGCACATCCTGTGATCTACATAATAAAGAGAGGTTCACAGTTTGATATTCTGAGGCAATGTAGGTACAAAAAAAAGTCCTGTTTAACTCCATGTGGTAGTTAATCTGCAGATCGATTTCACCAGACCTTTAGGAAAAGCCACCCACCTTTCTGTAATTGAGACAAGCGGATACCTTGGGTGGTCACTTAAATGTTGATTCTTTGCACATATTTCTCACCGTTCCTTTTGATTTTTTTTCCCCTGGTCTCAGTTCTGCTCCCCAGCAGCACCCCATGAGGTGACTTCAGCATGATTATGAAAAGAAAGGCTAAAGTGGGCATTATTTTCATTCCCATTGCAATCATCGGCCCATGAATAGATTCTTGATCTGACACTTTCTATTCTTATTGCAATCTTTGTCACAAGAATAAGTTTTTTTTTTCTTTAAAAAAAAAAAAAATGTTTCATCCATGCTGTGAATTCTGGCAGCAAGGGCTATGCCTTTGACCTTTCTAATGTCCCTCCACCTGATTGGGCAGTCATTTCTCTCTCTTCTTTTAACTGCATGGGGAACTTAGGAGAAAACTAGAATAGCCAGTCAATCAAAATGAGTCTATAAAAGGTTAAAGCAGAATAGTTTACTGTCTTTCATAGATAACACTAGCCATTGAGTTTCCCATATCCTGTTCTTGGAACAAAAAAAAAAAAAAAAAAAAAAAATAAAGTGGCAAAGAGACAGAAAAAGGCACAACATGAATCCATTCTCTTGACAACAATTGAGCAAGAATGGACACTAGTACAAATAGCCAATTTCTCTTCTAATCTGAAACATGGAACCTTGCAATGCCACGGCTATAGCTCCAGCTGCTTTCAGGGCACTGCAGCAATTCCTTTTCAATTAATAAATTAACTCAAATGCATCCCATCATGGGAAAGCACCAGCCACAGGTGAACCACAATCCACAATGAATTCATTGCCACTCATTACTACACAATGCCTCTGCATTCTCACAACAGGAAATACTCCCAGTGTACTAAATCTGCCAGTAATAAACCACTTCGGATTGTTGAATAGCTCATTTTTATAATCTCAAAAAACAAATGAGAATAAAACCTTTAACAGAATATCACTGAGGTTGAATCAGTTATTTATTTATTTTATTTTATTTTTACTAATTGGCCTAAATTGTTGGTGTCCATGTAATAAGGTAGAATGTAGCATTTTGTTGACTGGTTTCGGTGCCATGCTACTCAGCAGTGCTGATGCTGATTCTGAGAGACCATGAAGCCTGGATGGTCCACACTGACATTCTAAGATACCAAAAGGATCATCGATGCTAAATTGAATATAATAGAGTAAGCCTGTAATCCCAGCACTCAGAACAGGAGAGGAAGAGGCCATCCTGAGCTATAGAACAAGACCACGTTTTTTTTTTTTTTTTCATAAATAAATAATAAATATAGCAACTCAGCTTGATTTTAAAAAAAATATGCTTCTATTTCAAAAGTAATGCAAAGCTATACTTTTAAAAATCAAACTAAACCAAGATTTTAACCAAACGTATGTTATGAGTAAGATTTTTTTTCCACCTGCCTGGACCCACAACTGCGCCATCCACAAATAACATGCAGAGGCGCTGTATTTGAATAAAGCTGTAGGCCAGTTACTAGCTTCTTATTGACTAGCTCTGTCTTAAATATTAACCCATTCTATTAATCTAAGTATTTTCACGTCTTACCAGAGAGAGAGCCCGGCATACTGCCTTGTAGGTCCTCAGTCTTGAATCTCCTCGGTACTACTTCCTCTTTCCTCCTTGTTTCCTAGTCCCACCTATCCTGCTTTCCTATTGGCCAACCGTGCTTTATTCATTAACCAATACCAGAAACATATTTACAGAATGCAGTTTTTCTTATCTGAATCTGTCTTTACTGTAAATCTTTATCTTTTTCTGGCCACCGACTCTTTATCTGGTAAACAACAACATTGCTAAAATGAAAGCCACAGTTGTTTCAGCTGTGGTCTATCAAAGATGGCGGAGGGTAATTTTACCACCAGAACTGAAAGCTGTGCTCACTGCCTTGGTCTACGCTGCCATCCAGCAGCATGTTGCCAGCTTGGAGATGTGGTCACTGCCAATGCCAGCTCTGGTACACACCATTCAGTTGTTAGCAGAGCTCTTTAAAAGCCATGCTATTTTTTGCTGTTTATTTTTTGCTGAGTCAGGAAACCTCCCTTAAAGGAGCCGCGCAAATCTCCGCTTATCTCTTGCAAAACAGATTCCAACCGAAAAAAAAAAAAAAAAAAAAAAAAAAAATGCTGTTACCAAGAAGTCTTGCTTGTCTTTATTCTTTTGTTTCTAAAATCCTTTCTTAAGCTTTTGTTAAGTTTTAAGTGAAAGTTCTCAGCCCCTCATTTGGCGCCATTTCGTTAACTATGTTTTTCCTGCAGGTCTGGTCCCAGAGCTGCGCCACCCCCAAATAACACACAGAGATGCTGTGTTACATATAATGCTGTTGGCCAGTTACTAGTGTTTCTTATTGGCTAGCTCTGTCTTAAATATTAACCCATTTCTATTAATCTAAGTATTTCCACGTGGTCTCATCTTACCAGAGAGAGGGCCCAGACCTCTGTTTTCTCCAGTCTCTACATCTTCACTCTTCCCTACTTCTTCCTCTCTCCTCCTAGTCTCCTAGTCCCGCCTATCTTGCTTTCCTATTGGCCATGCTCTATTCATTAACCAATAAGAGAAATGTATTTACAGAATGACATCTCCCATTAAAGTTGTGTGTTTGTTTTCTCAATGAAACTCATAGAAGTTCATAGGGAGATGATTTATAATGAACATTTTTTCCCAGTCCTCTGGGATGGACTTATTAGGAGGAGATTAGGATGATTAACTACCCTAGCATTTAGTTAAAGCAAGTGATGACTGGATCTAGCCTGCAAAACTCTCTTAAACACATTAACAATATTTTGGCTAAGTATATTTATAGCAGAGCCAATACTTGGCCCCTGGTGGTCTTTTAAATAAACCACCAAACTTTCTTTTCCCTCATGGTAGAAACTCTTAACTAGGAAAAATGTGAGCCAGTGAGAAGGACATAAATATGTCATTCTGTGGTCCTTGTTTTAGGGGCCATGTAGGACTTGATTTCTATTAGGAATATAAATTTTGTTCAAGAATTTGCCTCAAATATACTATGCCATAGGCACTTCAGGGCAGAGTTAAGAATACCTTATGGAGATCATCAGTAGTAAGGTCAAAGCTCTAGGTATCACTGGACACACCAGAAACAGGAGATCTCCTCTGAAATTGACAGAGGTCAGGTCAAAGCTCAACAAATATTGTGTAATCACTGGAGGAGAGCGGTTATTTTCAAAGGCCACAATAAAATTAGTCATTTATTGTAGTTGACTGGTGTCACAGTTAATATCCTTTAGAAATTATAAGATCTATGTCCCGGGTTGTTTCAGACTATTATTTTCTTGTTCCTTTGAAGTACTCTTTCCTGTTATAGTTTGAATATTCCATGTTGACTATTTTAGTATTCTTAATATAAAGAGATTCATTACTTATAGCTTTTCTTCATTAAATTTAATAATGGACCGGCACAGAGAATTTTGCTTTTTTATTTGAAATTGTATTTTTAAAAGTAATAACAAAAATATAAAACTTCACTTTAATAAAACAAGTATGTATGGTTCATAGAAACACAAATTGAGGTTTGGTGGTTTCCTTTAAATTAAAAGGAGCAAACCCAGGCAAATAGTCACATTACTGTGACAAGAGCAGTAGGATTCTAGAAACAGAAGCCCTACTGTGTGCTGAATGAACCTCCTTAGGTATAAGATTAAGAGGTAGGTCTGCTCTTTTGATACAGCTTGATACAGAGGTGTTCATTTTGCAGGTGAAGCCTATATGTCATTTCAGGTGAAGCTACTATCAGTAGAGATTGGGTCTCCCAAAGCCAAAGTCACATTAGTGACCTGTCCCCCAACTAATAGCAGAGTGTGTGTATGCATGAGCATATGTAGACGTGCACACACACGCCAACTTCCACTTGTACTTGTTGTCGCGTCAGCTATGACTGGCTTCACAGAAAGAGCTACATCTTGGTTGGCCAGCGTCAGATATTCCTGGTGTGATATTTGGGTTGAACAATCTCATCTCAGACACCTTTGTGGTGAGACTTACATATTTGGGAATATAATCAGCTTCATGGTGGTGGGAAAATACAGAGACTGGAGAGAGATTTGAAGATTTTTTTTTTTTTTTTTTTTTTTTGCAGCATAGTTCCCAATGTGGTCTTCCATATGTTCTTTAGGTTAGGCCAATTTTTTTTCCACTTTTAAGTTAAAAAATAACCATGTTTTTGTCTCTACCTCAAATCTTAAGTAATTATCCTTTATAAAATTATATAACTTTCAAATTTTCCATGACACTGTCAGAGATCAAGTCTGCCTTTTACATGGGATACACCCTTTTAGACAAAGTACACAGAGATCTAAGCAGTCCCAGGAGGACAACAATGAGTGTATTCAGTGGTGATCATTAAAGGCTTCAGACTGATTACCTATCAACTGAGGCCCTAAGAGACAGATTCCTTGGTGACACCTACATCTGTAAGCTGTTTGCTTCCTGTTATCCCTGTATCCAATTCCTACATTACACTAAAAAGTGTTTAATGCACCGAAATGCTTGCAAAGCACTAAGAGTTTAAAATCTTCTTTTCTTTCTAAAGGTGTTCAGGGTGGCCTTTGCTACTTTACATAATTCAGTGTCTTCACAGTCTAAAGATGTGGAATGAGAAATGTTTATGTTATCAGTTTCCTAGGTCACTTCACTCAGCATGAGAAATAGTGAGTCTGGCATTTAATGAGAATATGATTGTTAAGTCTGACAGGAAGACTTCATATATACATACATACATATATATATATATATATATATATATATATCTGCATTTCTATACCAGCATAACATTATGCAACTAAGAAGCATTCTAAAGAATTATCTTCTGACATTTGTGGTAACTGAATTATGTTCACCCCATATTGGGTCTTTGGAGCCCTCGTCCCACTGACTACATTTAGAAATAGAACTCTTACAGAGTTAATTAAGATCAGATGATATTTACATGGGTCCTCCTGAATTTTTGGTGTATTGATAAAGAGTATTATGACATTGGGGGTAGGCTTGCATAGGAAGATGGCTTTTTACAAGCCATACAGAGGCCTTGGTGGAAACCAAACCCATCACCACTTTTGACTCTGAGATCTGTGAGCAAATTTGTTTTTATTAAGATACCTAGTCTTTGACCTGTCACTGGCAGTGCATGCATTTAATCCCAGAACCTAGGAAGCAGAGACAGGCAGATCTCTGTGAGTTTGAGGTCAGCCTGGTGTACAAAGTGAGTTCCAGGACAGCCAGAGCTGTATACACAGAGAAACCCTGTCTTGAAAAACAAAACAGAACAAACAAACAAAAAAAGATATCTAGTCTTAGTGCTTCCCTATAGCCATTCCCTCAAGCCAATATAGAATTCATAGTACAGAAAGAAACCAACAAAACACATCTTACTTGAGCATTGGGGATCTATTCCAAGTATACGTGTCTCTTCAATCAACACATATTAAGAACTATGTACAGTAGGAAGAGAGGAAAAATAAATGTTGCATGGGGTCTCCTCCCAACCACTGGAAACTTTGAAGGCTATGCAAAGTCAATATATATATATATATACATATATATATGTATATATATATATATATGCACACACACATATGTATGGATATATATATAATCCTTACAATAAAAATTTAAAATGTTCAGAGAAAGATGAACCCAGAAAGACAAGCTTATGTCACACAGAAAAGAACAATGTTCCCTGTACAGAGCCATTGTAAATTCTTTAGAATCTTCAGGAGTCTTATTTAACTCTATGATCAAAATCAACTACAGCCTGTTAAACAATTAGTATTTTGTTTATTCTGAGAAAAACCAACACAGTCTGTTTATTCTGATGATGTTTTCTTTATAGAATCTCAAATTCAAATTCCATATAATATTTATTTTATAAAATAGTTACTTCTTTTTTTGTTTGTTTGTTATTTTCAAGACAGGGCTTGCTCTGTAGGTTTTGGAGACTCTCCTGGATCTCTCTTTGAAGACCAGGCTGGCCTGGAACTCACTGAGATCTGCCTGCCTCTGCCTCCCAAATGCTGGGATTAAAGGCATGCACTACCACCACCCAACTAAATAGCTACTTATTTAGATAGACTTTTAATTGTTTTTATATGCTAACGCCAGTCTTATTGTCCAGGTAATACACAAACAGATAGCATGTCCCCCTTAGTTTCTCATTTCCTGGTATCTCATATACTGGGTTTGTATACTGTGTCAATGACCAGCGTTTTCTTCAGAATAATCTTGAAAAGCAAAGTGGAAACAATGAATAAAGTGATGCCAAGAGGAGCCAGGGCTGGTTATGCAGTGCCAGCAACTTGGGAGACTGAGGCAGGAAGCTAAGTTCAGTGCTTTCCCGGGCTGTCCAGTGAACTAGTTTCAGACTATTCTGAGCAATTTTCTGGGACTACCTAAATAAATAAAAGTTTAAAAAAGACAAGTGACCAGTGATCAGCTGTAGACTGAGTGCCTAGCACGCATGAGACACCCTGGGGTTGATCTACAGCACTACATACCAAGAGGAAGGATGAAGGGCTGAGATTGTCCTAGACCAACATGGACAGAGTGGCACAGGGCTGAGGAAAGCAGGCTTCTGATCTTAATCTCTTACACTCCGGGAAGACATTATCAGCACACCATCCCACCATCTCCTCTGCTTGACCAACTTTGCTCCAAAGTTCTACATTTTAGTATTTGGTTTGGCTGGTTGCTTGCTTGGCAGATTATAGTGGAGTATTGACCCACAGATGCTAACCGGAAGCACAGAATGCACTCCATGTCTTTTTCATGTTATCTGTCTGGCTTTGAATGACTTCCACTCTAAAGATGGGTTCCACCTAAGCTCCTCCAAGCCTCCTCGAACATGTGATTGCTCACTCACATCAAAGTGGAGGTTGTGCATGAGACACCAGAATAAGAAAGCTTCATTCTTGGAGAAATAAGTTTGTTGTAACTTCGGAAAGTAGTGTTGAAATGGAAAAAGGAAATAAACAGAGTACCACATTTGGTACCTAAGACTCCAGTGACCCACAGCATTGGGTACCAGGCTTACCCCATAGGACTGGATCATCCAGGCTAAAAAGGGGAAAGGCTGCTGTTATCATAAGCAGACTGAGCACTGTGGGTGGCAGCATAGCCCTTCACCAGGCAGCTACAAAAGGGCTAATGAAGCCACAGTTTGATTCCAAGTCTGCCATTGTACTTCCTTATTTGAGGTCCAGCCTTTTGGGTGGCTTTATATTCAGAACTTTCTTCTTGTTTCAGTGACTACCTCTAGCGATACTAAAATAATGATATGCTTTGAACATGCCTGAACAGAGGTACCTAAACAACACAGTTTATGAAGGGAAGAAAGGAAAAGTGTCCAAGTGTAAGAACCTATGTGTTAGGAGCCCTTGAAACCCCAGAGCCCAGAGCTGGCATTTTAAATGAAATTCCTTATGTTCAACCTTTAGTAAGCCAACAAATGAAAAGAAGAGAGATTGAAACACCAGAAAAAGATCTCATATACAAAGCATAATAGTTGATAGTATACAACAAAAGTAACAAACAAACAAACAAAAAAAACATGTAGACTGAGATAATTATGTGTATGAACAGAAGGGGGAAAAGTAACCCCAGGGGAGCAAAAGGCTAAGAATTCAAACAACTCAGCTTCTTGGGGTGATGCCTTCAATATGTTGTAAAAATGAGGTCTTTGATAACTTATGGACCGAACCAGCCTCTGCAGAAATCCTACTAGGCAAACATGTTAAAATTGTCAATATTTGGGACAGGCTTGTAACATGGGGTAGGGACTGTTAGCCAAGAAGTGAGTAGAGAGCACTCTTGTTTCTGTTAGAGCTAAGCCGTCATGATGGAGCAGAAAGACCACTCACTGGTGACTCTAAATGGAGTCTACATGCCATGGACTGCATACATTCTTGTACTTTAATCAAGATCTCTTTGCATTCTCTGCCTCTCATAGAAGGTCTTATGGGAAAATAGCAGAATGCAAGCCCAGAATATCTCATCAGCTGCTTTGTGCCAGACTGAATTTCTTCAGTTTATATTTAGAATACTTTGGTTGGCAAGAAGAACCAAGGGGGGGGGGAACAGATCCTTAAGTAGCTCTTGTATAAATTACAGTCCATCAGTGTCACGCAAATCACCAAAACTTAGAAATCCTAAGAATTTTATTTTATAAGCTATGTTTTTTTTTTTTTCAAATACAAAGTGAAAACACTGAGGAACACAGAAGAATTTTCATGGTTGTCATCTCCCTTCTCCGTATTGACAGGCTCGATTTTAGAGAGGCTCATTCCCTTCATCTTCACTAATTAAAAAACTAAAATGTGTTCATCTGTTTTCGCTGGATGGGCTTGATGACATCTCTTTTCAAAATTACTTTTCTAGACATAAAAATAAAAAGTACCTTTGTTTTCTAACTAGATGTATCACTCTCTACGACATTATTTTTCATCACGCTCTGTGAAAGGGGGATATCATAGTCGCCCTTATTTATTGGCAAATAGTCTTATATTTCATTTATGCTTTCAAGTGTTTCATTGGCAATCTGTGTCAAACTGTAAAATTTGCTGCCTCTCCCCAGAACAGCTTATGAAATCTGTCAGCTCGCTATGTAATTTACATGAACCTTAATTATGAATCGGTGTTACGTTATGAATAGAGGTGTTCAGCGCTAATGCCTTCAATACTCAGTAAACAATATAGCTCTCACAGAAAAATAAAAAACGTTATTTCTCCCCAGCTCTTACTTCTGGGTGACTACTCCTGTGGATAGACACACACAGACATTTCCCCTGATCTGATGGTCAAATTCTAAGGAAATGATGCATGAGCTATGGATGTTTTACATTGCAAATCGGCAAGGACATTTCCTACTGGAAAAATGAAAGCCTCCTGAGACCATTGCTGACTGACACTATATTTTATCTGCACCCTGAAACAACACACTTATCAAATGAAAGAGAAGAAGAAAAATTACAAGAGATTTGATCTCCTTTATGGCTTCTAATAGCAAAATACACTGTATGATTAATGAACCTGTCAGTTGTAATGGGAAGAATATGTAACAAGTAACTGTGTATTACTCGTTTGTGATTTTATCTTTTATAAATTCAACCATGTGTAGTGTGATAAGATAAACTCTAAGGTAATGTTATAAAGTAAGCTGAAAACCCAGTCTGTTCTGTTTTTGCCTCTGTGTCCATTGATAATGTGACTTTTAAGAACACATTTCCTTCAATCGATAATTACTCAATTAGCACTTATTAAGTTTAAATGTCAATAAATTTCATTACCAGGTGTTTGCAGGAGGGAAAAAAAATACCCTGGCACTCCTGGTGCATGTGATATGTCTATAAAGAAATTTATTTTTTAAATGTGTTCTTTACTGGATTTATTATCCCATATAATATTCATAGAATTCAAGCCTAGACATGCAGCCACCATTACTCAGAAATGTATGCAAGGCTTAAGTTGGGGAGCACAGGATACTGAAAACATCATTTTAATGTTAGATATATTATATGGACAGAAAAGGGAATGGACAGGGAAGGAACGGAAGGGTGCCAAGCAGGCAGAAAGCAAGCAGCAAAAGAGGGCAGAAGCAGAAAGGAAGGACAGAAGGCAGTAGCTGTGACAAGGACGATAAGCAGCAGAGCCTGTAGGGAGAGCTTGGAGAGAAGAGTCAGTGGTCGCCAAGCTGAGGTTCGGAGCAGGCAGAAAACTTACTCATGATTTGAGAGCCAGCATTTTATACTGATACAGTCTAGATTTGAGCAGACTATGCTAGCTTTCAGCCATAATTTGCAAAATGAGATCCCAAAGAAGTGTGGTTTTCACAAAGAGAGATCACCTGCCTGCAGGACTGGGGTATGGGGTAGTGGGGAGGAAGAATGGATATTCCACTTGCCAAACAACAGGACACAGAAGGGCGGGTGGGAAGGTGAATGTAGACAGGAAGGGCACTGAGCTGTTTTAGAAAGACCTCACTTACTTTCCATTGGACACATTGGCCTTCTACACAAAATTGCAGTTCATGATCTGCCCCATCCATCATGGAAAATCTATTCTGTAATTTTTCAAGAGGGTAACAACATATTGGAAAGGCATGTGGGCATACGGAAAATATCTGAGTTATGTCCTGGAGGGGCTTGTATGGTTGATGTTTTAGGCTAGGCCCTTGACCATTGCCAGATCTATGCATAGCTGGGGCTCTGTCTCTTACAGAATGTGACTCCTCTGACCTTCACTTTCATAGATGCAGGAAAGGGAATGAAATGTCTCTCTCAAGGGATCTGTAAGAAAGGAAACTATTACATCTGGCAGAGAATTTCCAGTGCCTCCATTCTGAGTGTTGAAATAAGCATGTTTAAGTTCAGCTCAACTTTTAATTTAACCACCTATGAAATGGAGAGATATAGATGTATATCTATGTTAAAATGTATGATTTATTCCTATATGGTTTGATACATCCCAACCTATAATTTGATATGTATAAATTATACACTATTAAATAGATTGTCCCACAATCATGAGGGGAAAATAGATTGTTGTTTTTGTTGGCTAGTTGGTTGGTTGGTTTTTGTCAAGTACTTTTGGAAAGAGTCACTCAGTGGTAGAACAAGGGAAAACTGCTAGGTATGAGATACAAGTGTTTGAGTGTGGGCAGGCTTGCATGGGGTAAGAGCTACAAGGTTGAAAGAGGTATATTTGTTTGTTTTGAGGTTTTATTGTTATTTTGGTTTGTTTGTGACAGCGTCTACTGTCATCCATATTGCAATCTTTATCCTCCTACCTCCTGCTCTGAGAGCAGGGATTACAGGAATACACAGTCATTCCTTCTTGGTTCATTTGGTGATGGAAATCAACCCCAGGGCTCTATGCATGCCACCTGAGGACACTGACAAATAACCTGACTCTTAGGACTAGAAATATTTTAAAGGCCATGATCAGTTTGAATAGCAATGATTTCAATAGTGAAAACCTATAGGAAATGAAGAGTACCTAACTGGAAAGACATAAAACCCAGACTTCATGAAAGAACCTTCTAGCCCAGAATGTGAAAGTTCTTGTCAGTCTTAGCACTGCAGATCATTATCTTCACTGTGGTCATAATTTCAAGAAGTTGCTCAAAACACACTATACCATTTAGAAAACAAAGAAAGAAAGAAAAAAAAAAAAAACATGATCCATTGAATTCTCTATATTTTTAGGTATGAGTGCCTATATCTACCATTGATCTTATACATCAACTCACTATGATATCCAAAAAGTAAAAATTTTTCTCTACTAAAATAAAGTGATATGCACAAACAATGATAACAAAACTGTAATTTAACATAGAGATTACAAGGAACAGACGACCAGCAAGCCAAAGAATACACATGGCAAATATTTATGTATTTGTGTATAGAGATAATTGTTCTGTACTGAGATTCATTATTTCTTCCTGTATGGCACCCCCTGATCCTTGGGAGTTTGTACTTAGACATGCTGAGAGCCTAACTTGCGCTAGCCTAAAATCTTCCCCCACAAAGTAACTGTGCTTGGAGTTTTAGTTGCTGCCTAATGAGTAACACATGGGATGCATATGGTGTCTTCTTACCATCTACTACCAAAGCAAAAATCAATCCACAGTTAGACACAGACTCCCCTTCTATTAAACCCCAAGTGTTTTCAATTTGAGGTTGAACTTCCCTTTAGGACAATGATAGAGTCAAGTTTCTTTGGGTATATTTCCTACACCAACCCCATCCCCATTTTCATACCCCATGGCCAAAGAGCCCATTTTATGGTTTCATTTACCCTCATTCATTTTGGATATAAATGAAGGAAATGAGTGTCTTAAATATCCATTAGTGGAAAATAGTTTTCCCTTAGTTATAAAAATATATAACTTGACTAAAACAGTTACATTCAATAAAACTAACAGTAAAATTTACTCTCCCATGATTTCTAAGCACTATAGTTTTTGTTTTTTAGCAATTAGCCATCTTTTAAGAATTTTTTAACCCCTGGATTTTCTTCAGTTTTAAGATTAAAGATAGTAATAGTAGATTTGCAATTAGGTAAGTCAATTTCTCAGTCACTCAAGAAATTGTGTGTGTGTGTGTGTGTGTGTGTGTGTGTGTATGTACTTGTGTGTGTATGTCTATTTATTAAAACTTTCTTCTCAATAATGTTGATTAACTATTGTATATCAACTATAAACTTGATTTTTTTTGTCTGTTTATAATTAGAATCTTTGGATGCTATTCAAATTTGGTTCAAAAATGAATCACAGGAAATCAGAATTCTAATATTAGTCACTAGGAAGTTCTTTTTGCATCTGAGAAAAGTATACCCCATGGTATAAACCACTCAAACAATTGACTCTATGTTTCTCTAAATTGACTGAATTGTCAAAATAAAATAACACAAATAAGTAGGAGTTTTTTCTCACCCACTTCCAAGATCTTCACAGAATACAATGGCAATGACTCATTCATTTACTGCTTGGAGTGGCACACTCAGACAATGGAATAGCACATTATTTAAGTTTTTTTTTTTTTTTAAGCAATACAGACAATCTCTTGTTTTCTACCAAAATCCTAGAGACAGACATGCCCACATGACGGCTTGTGATTTCGTACCCTTTCAGCTTAGTGCATATAGTCCTCATTGAAGAAAAATCATAATTTGGGGGCTCATATCTGTCTGTTTTATGCTACTATGATAAAGAATCAAAGACTTGCTAGGTAATTTTAATAAACTGGCATATATATGGTGATATCCTGTTTATGATTTATTAAAGCTACTGGAAAGCAAAATAACAAAACAGCCATCAAGCCAGGTATACACCTTTAATCTCAGGACTCAGGATTTAAGAGGTAGACAGATCTCTGAGTCCAAGACCACCCCGGGAGTGCATCAAAGCTCATGCCTTGCATCCAGGATTTGAGAAGTATAAAAGATAGAGGAATCCAGTCTGAAAATTAGTTGTCTCTAGTCACAATGAGTAGAGCATAGCAGTCTGGGATTGCAATCTGTGATTTGGTGGAGTCAAGATCACCATTTCAGCTGGGTAGAAGTAAGAGCTTGTGGCTTGGATGCTTTGCTTCTCTGATCTTCAGCTTGAAGCTTGAACACAACTATCTGTCTCTGAGTATTTTATTTATTGTGCTACATAGGAGGCTATAATGTACAAGAAAGAGCATGGCATGGTGTGTGTGAGGGCCTTTCCATTGTAGTAACCCATGGTGGACAGCAGCGACTGCTAGAGGGGGCATGTGAAGAAGAGATTGAACTTGTCTATGCGATAAACTTTCAATAACCTATAGGGCTACAATGATGACACTAATCCATCCATGAGGGCAAAGGAATCATCACAGAATTGCCTTTCTTGGAGCCTACCTTCCAGTGTAGGCATTCATTTTCATTTGAGGAAAACATTCAAACCAGAGTAAAACTAAGTCTCCTCTTACACTGTTAATGCTACCAACTGTCGCTAGACTTTTCCAATATTAACTCGCTTTTGAACTGCACCAGAGAATCTAAGAATTATCCGAGACTTTTTTTTCTCTTTGAATTTCCTCCTCTTCTGAAGTATGAGTTACAAGTTTCATTTTATATTTTAAAGAAGACATCAAGAATTCTATAATTGCTTACAGGTATATACAGAACTATTCTTGCCTTAACATCTTCTATCATGTGTATTCTACAAAGCCATTTCCTTCATGGACCTCTCACATGCAAGCACTGTACCACTGAGCTGCTTCTCCAGCCCTCTTTTAATTGATTAATTTTCAGATGTTACCTGGTTGTAGGCATTTAATGAGTATTAAATAAATGAGTGTGAGTAGATGAATTAGGAAGCCACACCAAATCCCACAGAAGATCAGCTGTGATGATGTTTTAAGCTCTATAGCAGAAGACCTAGAGTACCATAAATGCCTACCATTTAATCAATACCTCTGTCACCTTAGACAGGAGCTGCTGTCTGTTCTGTTTGTCATGGGGGACTTGGCATGCATCACTTCATTCAAGGAAAACGTATCATTAAGTTCCCTCACATCCGGAGTTCTGCTACAAACCCTGTATATAGCTTCTTCTATAGGAACAGCATAATCAAAACAAGGCATCAGGAAAACAGTAGATCTCAACAAATGCTGCTGACTAAGAAACCACACTGGATAAATGTCCAGAATATGTGGGTTTAATTCCCAGCACCTATATATTGTCTCAAAACTATCTATAATTATACTTTCAGGGATTCAAATTCCTCTTCCAGCCTCTGAGATAAGGACATGTATACAGACAAAATGTGAAGGCAAAATACCAATACATACCAATACATAAAAGTAAAGAAATGAGAAGGGTAGATCTAAGACTTTCATAGCTGGAAATTAGGTCATAAAAAAGTAAAAAAAGAAACAATTGCCCAAACAAAGCTACTATCATCCACTTTCAGAACCTTCTTGCAAGAGTCATATTGCTTTATTTTTCTCTAGTAATGTTTCTCATTTTTCCCTTATACTTTTGAGACTGCAGTTGATGGTATGTGTGCATGCATGTGTGCGTGTGTGTGTGTGTGTGTGTGTGTGTGTGAGTGAGTGTGTGTGTGTGTAAGAAGGCAGGAAGAATATGATCTACCCTAGTATGCAATCCAACTTCCCCATCTTTATCTAAGGTTAAGACTATATAGAGTACTTCAAAATGCCTATTAAGTACCAGAGCCAGTCATCCATCCACAAAAAAAGGAGGCAGGGAGAAAACTGGTAAGGAAAAGGAAACATGCTAGAACTAACTTGAGCATAGAATTCTCAGCTGCAAGGGTAGAAACTGGGCAAAATTTCAAAGCATCTCTATTTGATTAAGAAAGCACTGGATGTCCTTCCCAAGAAAATCTAGACATGAGGTTAGTGAGCATCATTTGGAAACAACAATATTTTTACCACTTTCCTAAGATTATTTTTGTGTTTTTCAAGTAGATACTTCCAACTTTAATCTTAAATTTGGTCATCTTATTTGTGTTATTTAGTGATTATTTGCTCAGGCTTGGGGGTCTCTAAAATGTATTTCCAAAGGACACTTTAATGTTTTCAGGTCCAGGATTATGTTCCACTTGTAAAACATAGCTTTTATGCAATTGTTTTCTTCTATATTTCACCTATGATTTCTCCTTTTTCTATTAACTAAATTTTCCCACTTTTTTTCTGAAGTGAGAAGTACGCATAAGAGGAATTCTTTATTTGGTGTGTTACTTCACAATATAGGATTTAAGAAACAAAAGTCTATATGGTGTATTTTAAATCAATTATTTTTAATAAACCAAAAAAGTGACAGATTAACCCAGAAATGCTTGCACTGTAGCCTTAGTATGCTATAATGCAGGCACAAGTAACACTTGTGTGTGTTGGCAATTGTTTTATGTAATTACTTCTGTTGTGTGAATGTGCCCCAGAACATCCATCTAATTAAGATTTTGACAACTCATTGCTTTGGTTGTTGAGATTCTATTGAACAAAGTCAAGTGGTTAATTTTTAGACTAAGTTCTAACTTGAATAAAATACCCCCCAAAAAACCACTTGCATTTAAACCAAGAGTCTAGTTTCCCAAACAACTCTAGTTTCTATTTACAAGAAAGAAAATAAGACATTTAGCAGGGAGAAAGGCATTATTACTATTTAGACTGGTACATAATTGATACATAAATGGAGTATTAAGTAAGCAAAGGCTGAGGACCACTAGACAGGTCTTTCTTTCCAAAAGATCTGTCCCTGGGACTACAATATTGGAAGTCAAATCACACCAAATCAAATATTTCTAATATTTCAGAGTGCTTTTGAGTCTTTAGCACTTATGTTAAATCTTTGCATTGTTGGAAAGGGTGGTCCCTAATGGTCTCAGCATCTGCTCCATATGGAAATCAGTAACATATAGCAAAGTGAGGTCCTTAGAAAGGGGATTCACAGAAGTATTGGGCTGGGACATCACTAGGAGGGGCAGAATCCCAAACCCAAATGTGGACACTGCCAACTACTAAACACAGCTCTTTTGGGTCAGATGACATATAAACATGCTTCTGAAAGGGATCCTATGGTACTGCAGATAGAGGAAACAGATACCAGCATCTCATCATTTAATACACACAGCACTTTGGTTTCAGAATTTTTATATGCACCAGAAGATAATAGTAATACAAATTTGTGTTCACAAAGATAATGTCAAATAAATAAATGCCAATCAACTTACTGCTCTTATTTGTTTTTTTCTCTATAGAGAATCCATATAAAAAATAAATGTGGAGAACGAATTGGAGATATGTATGCTGAATTAGAAATTGGACATGTTGAACTAAATGAGGTAAATGGATGGCAGCTGGCATCTCACTAATGGAGTGAGAATCTTTAGATAGTAGAGAAGCTAGAATTACCCATATCATGATAGATTAAAATTGAAGAAGTCAGTAAACAATTGTATTGGCCTAATATAGGTAACAAATGGTCATATATGGATATATTTACAAGTATATGTATACATACTTTCACATATTCACATGTTTATCCTTGCCTGTCAGCTGAGAACTAGGGAACAATGGTCCTCCAAAGTCAAGGAGAACACCAAGAATCAGGACCAAGAATACCATTCCTGAATAAACAAACTCCTTGGAGAAATTGCTTTTTCTAGACCTAGAACAGAAAATAGATGAAGTGAGCCTGGAGTATTTTGTAGTACCAGCAAGTGGGACAATTGAAAATAAGCAAATAAATAAACGAGATATCTTGAGATCAAGCATGACTTTTGTACCTCCACAACCTCAAAGTTTAATAAATAACCACAATAATCCTGAAGAGCATTGGAATGAATTCCAGTGCATCTGTCTGTACTATTTCCTGGAGTTCCTGTGGTATAATTCTAGAAGTACAGTATAGCTGGAAAAAACATAGGAATTTAAATAATAAAGGCAGGGAGTTGAAAGCAGCAAACATGTTAACCAATACAGCTAAAATAATCTTATTTTTCACAAATTTGTCAGAGATATTCCAAGGACCACCATTTCAAGGTGCCATTAGAAATTCACATAATGCAGTATAAAGTCTAAATGTTAGATATGTTATTCTCATATCTCAGGTTATTTACAGACACTCAAATAAGATTTTATGGATTCCTTTGTTGTTATGCTTCTTAATCCAAAATTAAATATGTGATCACATTGAAGTCACTTAATTACTTTGCTTCTACTCAACATACCTCTGGTCCCTAACCTTACAAGTGGTTTAGTAATGAACTTCCCCAAAATGGAATTCTATTGACTTTAATTAGTGTTGCATGCTTAATTTCATTGCAACTAAATACTATACAACATTAAAAGGACTACAGTATAAAAATATGCAAAGGCACTGTTTTGCTTTGCAGGCACTACCACACATGATGAGCCGCACAGAAATCCATAATATTAGTGTTACTGGCCCAATTTAACCCATAGCAGATGCATATGGTATACAGCTGGGTATTTTGGGGGCACAGTTTATTTCCCAGTAATTCCTTTTATATTTCATTTGTTTGTTCTTTTATGTGGGAGGGCAACACCTGGGTACATGTGTGAAGAGAGGACAAACTGGATGAGTCTGTTCTCCCCACCATGTAGGTTCTGATAATTGAATCCAGATTCCCCAGGATTAACAGCTAATCTGCCGAACTACCCTGCCATCCCCATGTTTCACTTTTATACTGGACAAAGCAGGGAAATACTTGTTTTCAGAGCAGATGGTATCAGCATCACATAGAGATGCTATTTGCTGTCACTAGCTTCTTTAAGAAGCTTTGTAGAACCCTAGATGTTTACATTTTGCTCTCTGCAGTGGGGATGGCGCTCAGTAGGAAAGCCGTCCTCAGCATGTTCCCAGGCATGTGTGCAATCACGATTTCTTAAGTATTTTTTTCTGAAGTCCCATTCTCCAAGAGAGGCTGTCAAAGGTCAATTTCCTAGACGTGAGACAGCAGAAGTATCTAGCTTTAATAATACCTATCTACAACAGAAGAGAAAGGTTGGCATCATGGCCTTAGCAGAGACACTAAATGCTGAAAAATAGACCTTTTCTCCTTAGAGTTGACTTCCTCAGATTGTATTTGTTCTGGTGTGTCTGGATTTAATTTAACATTATACTGCAACAGTGTATTTGGAAGAAGTCAGTAGAAAGTACCATCTTATCTTGGTATTTCTTCATTCTTTATTTGTTATGTGTCTTTTCTGCTTGGTACTCATTGAAGTCTAGGACTACATCATCATTTTTATCAGAAATTTTCTCAATACTAATGGTAAGTTCTGTACATTGATGATTTATTCTTTATTCTTTAATAGAGGTTCTTGCCATGTTGCCCAGGTTGAACTTAGATGAAACAATCCTCCTGCCTCAGAATCCCAACACTGTGCCTAGCTATTTAATTTTTATTGAATATTTCCCTCAAGTTGTCATGATGACCTAGTCTCAAACTCTAGCTACCAAACTTGTGCAGCCTGTAGGCCAGTATTGCTTCTAGAGAGCACCCGCTTGGTGCTCAGAGGGGTGTGTAAGTGCAGGGAAAATCTCTTTAATTTCCAGGCTGTCTGTGTGTGGTGTTGGAGCCCTCAACTTCACAGATACAGGGAACAGAAGCATTCTGAAGTGAAGTAGCAATAAGCACCATTAGACCTGAAAAGTGGAGAATGTAGCCTGTGATCACAGCCATTCATCTTATTTGATCAGTTTCTCACATTACTCATATACTATTTTCATAGTTCTATTATGATGTTATCGTCAAATTCTCACTTTACTATCATGATATACCATTACTGCTGTGATTTGCTATTTTCATAGTTCTATCATAGTATTATCATTAAATTCTCACTTTACTCGTGTGATATACTATTTTCATAGTTCTGTCATAGTATTATCAATGTTATAGGACACAGAGCATAGAGAGATACCAGATAATTCTGCTTGAATTGTAATCCTAGCCCTGCCAGTAGCCTCCCTCTGCCTCAGTTTGCCCACCATTCATATTAGAACAATGTATTCATAGAATTGAATAAAGATTATTCCAGGTAAAACAGTTGAACAAGAAAGAAAAACATTTTAAACTGTCCCTGACATAAAATAATAATTACACTATGTTACATAATGTCTGCATTGCAGAAAACTATTAATGAGTAGTTACAGATGTGGAAATTGCACGTCAGTAGAAGGAAGGTGAGACAGACTGGGGTATGCATATTTTTACCTGGGATTCTGGGCAAATGCTAAATACTGTTGGAAGCATGTTAAATAGTGATAAGACTATGTATGCTGATAGTATTTTCATATTAGTAATATTTCTCTTGATGTCTGATTTCCTATAAATAAGCAAAATATTGGGAGATGGAGCAATATGACTCTCTGGTCAACAGCTGCTGGAATTTTCCCTGGTGGTCTTCTCAGTCACACATTCAGCAATACCATACTGTGTCGGCACCAGATGTTGTGACCATTTCACGAATGCCTTGATGAAGCTACATGACAATTGCAGCTGCTTGCTGCAGCACTGAACCCATGTGCTTCTAATAATGTACACTGAATATTCCCTCAAACATTTTTTATTCAAGCCCTACCAATGGGGCTTTACAACCTAGGCCATGCAGTGATTGGTGTAAAAAACAGTACTTTGTAATGAGATCTGCTGTGATTGGTGCAAGTATCCCTTTGCTGGATAATCCGGTTGCTCTTTTCCTTTGTGATCCTGCTGGGAGGATTCCTTCTGTGCTGTCTCCCCAGTATGGCAATATTGGACTAAAAACAGACTTCCCTCGAGTAGCCGTATCTTCTCAGTTTTGATGTCTATTATTAGGGCTGAGCTGATATTACAAAGAAGAGGTAACGGTGGTGGCCGAGGAACAGTCACAGACACTAAAGCAACTGGCAGTTAGGCTACAGCAGAGGTGGGGCCAGATAGTGTAGAGCTTTGATCACTGCAGAAGGGCTGAGACGCAGGAGCTGAAAGCAGCTTTATCTTGCAGGAGAGTGATACCAACACAGAAGAGATCGCAGCCACAGTGGTAGGAGCCAACCACTGCAGTAGTAGAAATAGTGGCTATAACGTGGGCAAATAGACTAAGGACCTTAGATGGAGTATAATTCTAACTGTGTCAAGGGTTGGAGTCATAATTTCCCAGGCCTTGACACAAGCTGGAATAGCCATTATTGTAGTATTAAAAAATCTTTTCCACCTTCACCCGTATTCCGTACCTAGGGCATGACCTGTTACAGATGCTCCCAGCTGCCTACTGCTGCTCACTGCCACAAGGCTGGAGGGTACAAAGACTAGCAAAGACCAGCAGTCTCTACACCACCCATCTGTCCAGTAGAGCAACTGGACCTGCTGATTGCTAAAAGAGAGTTTTGGTAAAGCCCACAGTTAACACTCAAATGTTGTGCTGATAGTTCTCCATCTATTGTGACAGAAAACAAAGTCAGCAACAATAGGAATCTACACAGCTCCATTATTTTCTTCTCTTAGCGTTTTCCTATCGGCGTGTACTCTGAGTTGCCAAAACAATTTTGAGCAAAAAAGACAAAATTGAAGGCATCACATCTCCAGATATTGAAAAATATTATTTAAGATATTATAATCAAAGCAGCTGGTGTGAGCATGAAAAATGTCATGCTGCTAAATATAGCACAAAAGAAAGCCCAGAAGAAATGTAAAGCCTTTCAAAAATTGTTATAATAGAGAATCAAAGTGGTTTAAAAAGTAACTACAAAAACATGACAACAGCAATTATTCGACATGCCAAACTATTTTGTTCTTTCCCCATTCTCTTTACATGTGTTAATTTTCAGCTGTGAATAAAGGACCACATACCTCCTGATGACTTTCTTGCTGACCTCTTAAATAATTATTGCTTTCATGAAGTGTAGGTTAAAATGAGTGGGCAGAGTAAATCCGCCATGTACATGACCTGAGTGAGAAGAATCAGTATTTTCTTTAAAATTTAAATCTTCATGTTAACTTCCTCACTAATTACTCAGCACCACTTTCCTCCTGGGTAATGAAAGCTTTCCTGTTGTGGATGAGAAATAGCTGCATATGAGTTACTTATCTTCTGCTTAGTATGTAATGGAGCCTCTAATCTAGGCCACCCAATAGTAATAGAAAAGTCACTCAAGGGAAAAAGGCTTTTCAAATACTATTCAGGTATGTGTTCAGAAGCTAAGTACTAGAAAAATCAAAGTAGTTCTTTCACACAATGTAATCTAGATACTGGAAAACACACAGAAAGTTTTAATCCATTAGTAAAAATCCCAGTGGCATTTAGGTTAATCAACTTACAGGAAAAGGAAGGTCAGAAATGGAGTTGGGAAAACACAGACGCTCAGTATTAAAAAAAAAAATAAAATAAAATAAAAAAAAAACAAGAAGAAAAATTCAAATTCAAGGAGTGAGAGAAAGCAGAAAAGAAAAAAATTTCTCTTGATGCTTTTCTCTTAATACTTGACATAGAATAAAAATAAACCTAAAACTGAAAGTCTTGACCAGAAAAAAAAAAAAAGCGACAAAAAATAATATCTAAATGAATAGATCTAATGGAAAAGTTTTATCTAAATCAATGAGTTAAGCTAGGTTTATTAGTTCTTAGTTCTTGAATGAAAACAAATAAACACCATTAATTTAATTAAAAAGTTCTTATTGTAAAGAACATGAGGATTTTACTCTGCTTGGGTTCCAATTTTGGTATTTTTTTTTCAAGGCAATAAATTAGCAGTTTGAGCAAAAGTCATTTTGCTATTTGATAAAAACATTATTTTACAGATAATCCAAAACAATTAAAATGTATAGAAAGACTTCTGACTTGCCTAAGTATGCATTCCTAAATAGATCAGTTTGTTAGCACCCTGAGAACTTTACCCCACAACACCTTCCTCATTAATCAGTGTGCCACAGTGTTAGCCCAGGAAGAAATTACACACCTGATTGTTGGCCATGCAAATTTGAAACAATAAAAAAATCAAATATGAAAAAATTTGTAGTTTACTTACTTTGATGGGCCTTCTTGGTGGCCCATCTTTACAAGAAAAACGTTGTATTTGTGTACATCTTTAGAAAGAGTCATACCAGTAAATATATGGAGCATCTGGATCTCTTCTGTAAGAGAAGTGAGTGATGAAATCAAGTTTGTTTATCATACAGTAATTTTATAACCAAGGTAGTAGAATCTATGGTCCTCATGTTATCTTAAACATATGTCAAGTGATACCAGGTTGTCAATCCTGGTACCATTAATGTTTATTTATTTGCTATGAAATGGGATGGTTTATACTGGAGAATGTCTCTTCATGCACACAGAATTCCCATTGAAGTGAAGAGCCCTTCTGTTTACCATGGAAGGTTATCACCATTCTGCTTATCATAATGGAGTCAATGGGAGCTCTGTGCATTCAGAAGAAGGCAGCCAGAAAAATCAAGCCCTAAATATTAGAAACCTGGAGAAAAGCCAAAGAAGAAATGCATGAAAATGGAATTACTGTCTTTCCTTTACAGCTGGTCTCTTCAAATAGAATGGGAGACTTCCAGAAGATGCATTGAAAAAAAAAAAAATGATACCACTGGGTAAGAGGAGGATGGGAGGTGCACAGCTGTCAGTCTGCTTCTAGAGCCAGGGTCCAATTTTATCAACCTTTTATGAAATTAGTTAATGTATGGAAAAATAAAGTGAGCTAAAGTTATCATGGAACTATAGACATGCATCTTGTGAAGAAAAGGGTAAGTTCAGTAATTCAAAAGGAAATGGGCTAGAGAGATGATCGTAGCCACATTGCATCACGAGGTTCCTCCAACCCACCCACACCCACCACAAACACTCGTTTTGTGAAGGGCAAGATTGTCTCAAGGTCTTATCTGAACTAACTGCATTATCAAGGCATAGAGAATACAATCAGATCTCTCCCCTTCGTAATGTAGATGTTGTCTTTTTAAAGCAAGCTTGATTATATTCTGAATAGGTCAGTCTGTGTGCCTGACATTTCTCCTCAGTTTCCTGTGACCTTTTAATAAGAATGACTTGGTCTTGCACTGCAGAAAATGGAACTGTCCCTTTTCAGTCAGTGACTATGAAGAGCACATTTTGAACATATCTCATTTTCTGTAGCAATTTATTACACACGCAAAAACAAAGTCAATGGAATTCTTCTTTGAAAAAACATGGGTCTTATTTGGCTTTAATTTTATCTTATTCTTCTTCTCACACACCTACATTTTGTAAATATTTAACTGAATGTGCAGTCACATTTGCTCAGGAAAAGTAACAAATTAATATAGTATCTGAAAGCAAATCTGACTTTTATAATGTATGCTTAAACAGATGTCATCATTGAATAGGATTGTAGAGAATTATTAACATGGACCTCCTGTGGTTAAAGGAGTACAATTATCAACAGCAATCCAGTTTCTGAAATGCAGAAATATGCCTCTCTATTAGGTTTCAGTGACAGAGCATTCAACTATGCAGATCACTAGTGCTCAGATAAACATGCTAGCCTCAGGCCTCTGTGAATGGTTTAAAGGCTAGCCTACAGATCTGGAATACTTAACAATAGGTGCCCATCAAAGCCACTCTAGAGAAATACTTCCTTGGGTGAATCCACTTGTACTAGAAGAGTATGATACAGATGTTATGCCAATAATAAACCTTGGTTCCTAATGTACAAAGCACCCATGACTAATTAAACATAGGAATGCCACTCACCTAGAGTGTCCTTAGCAGAGAATAGTTGGCTTAAAGTCATCTCTGAGACACTGAAACATAGAGTTAACTGTGGATATATATGGAAAACTTAGGTTAGTAAGACTATGTGTCAGGCTCTTAATTGACGAAGCACCCTTCATGAATGTCCCTGTTCCTGTGGATATGAGAGGAGAGGTTAGCCAGCAAGGAGAAGAGACTACTGAGAATATGATGGGTGTAAGGAGTATGTTTTTTTCCACCCGCTGCTGGTCTTGTCCGACCGCCGCCAGCCCCCAATAATGCACAGAGACTCTGTATTTGATATAACGCTGTTGGCCAGGTACTAGTTTCTTATCAGCTAGCTCTGTCTTAAGTATTAACCCATTTCTGCTGATCTATGTATTTTCACATGGTCTTCTCTTACCGGGGAGCCAGCAGGCATTCTGCTTTCTCCAGACACTCCATGCTGACTCCCCTTACTACTTCCTCTTTTCTTCTTCTCTCCTAGCCCCTCCTATCTTCCTTTCCTGGCCAACAGTATTTTATTCATTAACCAGTATGAGAAACATATTTACAGAATGACATCTCCCATCAGGTGTGTGTGTGTGTGTGTGTGTGTGTGTGTGTGTGTGTGTGTGTGTGTGTGTACACAAGTGACTGCATGTGATTTCAGCCAAACATGCTATTTGTGCACCTGTATATGCCAAAGGACAACCTTGGGTATTGGTCTTGCTATTCATCCTGTTTGAATCTCTGCTGATTTTGTGCTGTGTATGCCATGCTAACTGGCCCCAAGCATCTCTACATAGTCCTGTCTGCCCTTCCCCTCTCCAATATGAGTCCTAGGATAATATACTCATGCTGGATAGCAAGCCTTTACATGGGTACTGAACATTCAAACTCAAGTCCACATGTTTGCACAGCAAGTATCTTTAACCAGGACACCATCTCTTCAACCCTGCATTTTTAAAATTCCTTTAAAAAAAACTCTCAAGAAAATAAGACAAAAGTCCAAACCAGTTTTGTAGGTCATAGATTTGCATGACTTTAATTACCAAGGAGACAGTAGAAGCAGAAAACAGTTCCTCTCCAAGACTCAACTTGGAAAGTTGAGGGCAGAGAAGATGGAGGTGTCCTATGGGGAGGGGGGGCAACTATTTTGAAAACAGAAAAAATAACCCACTACCAGAGAGCTTTGAACACATGAGAAAAAAAATCATCCAGTTTTTACTTAAAAGGCCATTTCCCCCTGCCCCATGAAGAAAAATTGTCAGGAATTGTGCCCAGAGCCTGCTGAGAAGGAATCAAGAGACCAAAACAGGCAAGACAGCATCAGGGTTGTGAGATGAAAGACAGGAGAGAGCTATCTGTTGCCAGGTTCTGTCAACTCTGTCAGTGTACTGAGCTAAACCACATAATCTATCTGGTGGCTCTACTGCTCTTCTGTTGGCTAAATACTGCTAAGAACTCAGTTGGGGATTCATGATTCACCTTTTCTAATACCTCTGCTCAAGTCTCCATTATTTGTACAGGTACAAATGTCTACATAGATATACTTACTGGATATTCATGTCAAACAGTTTAGGGCAGGTTGATGCCCTCCAGTCCCTCGTGCCTGCCCCCTTTCTTCTGGAAAGGGGAATCAACTTGATTAGACAGGCCTGGACAGAGGGCAAGCAGAAATCAAAGTTCCACTGACTGTAGGATGTGACTCCTACATTTTGTGCCATGCCTAGAGGACTCTGTGAGCTCTGCCAAGGTTGCCCCTCCTACAAAAGTGAACTCAAACCTCAACTTCTCCATGAAGCCTTTCCAGGAGGAACAGAGCCCTAACCTGTACTGATGGAACAACTGACAATAGATATACACCTGGCTTTTGGAATCCAATGAGCTCCGTTGCCATTCTCCATCCCAGTTCTCAGCCACATACATTCACTTATCCCAGGATGACACTGGTGCTCAGGTGCTGCTTACAAATGGCCTGTCCAGTGTGATACTCAGCAGTCATCCTTATGAACACACACTCTCCAAGTACGATCCGTTGCAATAAATTCAAATAGAGAGCCACTGCAGAGTATTTCCCCTGCTTGCCCCTTAAAGGCTTAGGAAATCCCCGCTGCTTCTTTAGGTTAAGCTGGCAAGATTCGTAGTTTCTTGTACAGAACACCATTCCCCTTAAAGGCTTTTACTAAGTGAACAAAAGCAGTTAGGTGTGGCCAGCTGTCTCCATGGGCATCTTGAGCTCTAACTTTCTCCTCTGGAAAAGAAGAGAGCAGATTAACACATTAAAGAACACAACCTTGTTAGAGGGCATTTGGCTGCTTCCACAGTTCCTTGATGACAAGGTTTGTGTTTCTAACAGGAACTAGCTCCCGAGAGCACTGGGAGAATGGCAGTAAGAGAACCAAATATTGCCAGCAGTGGGCTGATGTACCTCGGGCTGCTTATGGGAGAAAACATCCATTATTAGATGTGGCATATCTGTGGCAACTCCAAGACAGATTAGTCCCTCATGAAAAAAAATAATAATAAAATAACATAAAAGAATAAAAGAGCAACTTGAGATTGGGAATGGAGGAAGAAAAGCAAGGAGGCCTTCCTTAGGAAGAACCAAAAGGCAGGGATGAGTTGAAGAAGCCTCGTGCTCTGCACTCAACAGAGTCTAAAGGAGGACAATGGATCACTAACCAGAAGAAACCAAGAAGAGAGATCACACACCCACATGAGGATGTCTCTGGTGCCTGGGCATTGTTAGACTGTTAGTGGGCTGCACATCACAATGGCAAGATGTGCTCATGCCAGATTCTGTGTCTTGGAGTGGGAATCTGCTGAACCCTTATCTCATGCATGTTGGCTCAACTTCCTGGCCTCTTTACTAGATGTAATTTTCTTGTATGCTATTTTCTTCAGCTATGAAATAGGACCAATGTGTAGGTGTTAAAGGTATAAAGGAAAGGCTGCCGACAGGGCTTGGTGGATAAGAGTGTGTGCTGCTCTTCCAGGAGGCTTTAATTTAGTTCCTACTGCCCTACTTTCTTTCCTCCATCCCCAACTCCAAGTTACCTTTTTGTGCAAGGAATTAATTGGATGTGGAATGGAATGCCCATAGGTCACATATTAGACAGTTTACAGCTGCCTGTAACTCCATCTCTGAGGTATCTGATGTCAGTTCTGGCCTCTACATGTACCTGCATGCACACATGACCACACACACACACACACACACACACACACACACGAAAATAAAAGTGTAAAAAATCTGATTTTCTTAAATAATTACTAACTTATGCAAATGCATCATGAAAAAAAAACTTAGATAATAGTTTCCAAGTTGATCCTCAAATTTATGCTTAATCATCCTTTTCCATCTCAGAGTCACTTCTCTCATTCATGCCTGATATTATTATTACTGTTGTTGTTTTTATCATTTGTAGTGCTGGAGAACAGAATCCAGTGTCTTGTGGGTACTACATAAGCAGTTTGCAACAGAGGTACACCCCAGCCTCATGCAAATTTAAATCAAATATCAGCCTCCTTCAATTATATCTTGATCAAGACATACATTTTTCTGCTGTAACTTATTTTCCTAAAAACAGAACAATATCTGTCACATAATTCTTCAGAGTTAATGATACTTTCTGATGCAATTAAAGAAGATAAAGTCTGACTAAACAGCATGTGGATGAGTATTGACTTAATTACAAAATGTTTTATACATTTTGTCTACACAAAGTGTGTGGTTTCAACAAGAAATCTCCCCCACAGAATGCTTAGTGCCAAGCTTGCTACCTTGAGATGTTCTGAAAGTCTTGCTGCAGGATGAAGGTCAGTACAGGAAAGTGTCTGAAGTTACATAGAGTAGCTGGACCTCTCCTAGCTCTGTCTACTACATTATCCTGCCTCCATGATGCTGTGCTCAAGTACAAGGAGCCGGGTATCCATGACCCATCCCTCTGGAATGGTCAGCCAAGAGAAATCCTTTCTTCCCTTATGGAGTTAATGCCAAGCACTTGGTCACAACATTGCAAAAGTAATGGGCATAAGAATCTTTTCCCTACAGATCCCTCCAGTTCACTTTTGGTATTCCCTTGTATACTTATTGCATCAGGAAGAAAAGGAATTTTAGGTTGAGGATATGTTTTTTTTTGTTTGTTTGTTTTGTTTTTTGATTTCATCAAGTTAGATGTGAGGGAAATTCAGCCAATTTGTGCAATGAAGGGATGCAGAGCCTGATGGGCAGTCATCAGAATTGTACCGTTTCCCAAAACACTCGAAAGAATCAGCTGTGCTTACAGTCTGTAATTCTCACGGTGAAATGTTTTTGGCCCAGATAACACAGAATTTGCTACACAAAGGCAAATCAAAACACATCTACTCATGTGAAAGCCACTAAGAGAAGCAAATTGTGTGGAGGTGTTTTGTTCGTATATCTAACTCTAGGCAGCCTAAACTGAAAAGAATCTCATTATCTCAGACTACCATATGTGTATGCACATATAAGTAGAAAGAGAAGGAAAACAAACTCAAAATATGGCCTCAGCTAGAAGGACTGTTAGAGTGAGTCTCTGGTCTATAATTGGAATATTACATACCTACTATAATGCTTATGGCATGCCTATGTAAGACTTGCACGTCACTAGAAGAGCACGCAACTCATGTTTTATGCTCATAGTTTATATTTAATAAAATATAAACAAAGAATACTGTAATATGCCTGAACTCCCTGCACTGGCTGGGGTAGTGTGAACCTGTCTTAGAAAGATTTTCAAAGTGCAGTTGCCAAAGTTCTTGTACAGATTAAATACTTCTTGTTATTCTATTGGGTAACTATAGACACACGAGGTAACAATGAATAACAGTAATATAGAATGTAGGTTTTAAAGTTTGTAAGTATTTTGTATGTTTTGTCAAAAAGAAATATAGAGGCAAGTGGTTAAAAGGATAGCTGGTTTCCCTTTGCCTGATATTTACAGACATGTAAACATTATTGCATGGTATTAAAAAATTACACTTTATATTTATCAATCTTAAAAATGGAAAAGAAGCTAGAAATCAGTGTTGCTACTGTGTTAACAAGTTAACATTTGAACATAAAACCTTGCAATGTGATGGGCTTCCCATAGAATAGCTGCAAATAGATTTACTTACTACAAAGAGTGGCCTAGGAATGGAACAGAGCATACAATTATATGATTCAGAGTTTATTTCACTTGAGGCAGAATTCCTGTTCCATCATACTACAGCACCACTCAAAGACAACCCAAAACAGGCAAATATTAATGCCTGGTGCATGTGAGAGCTACGCAAATGCTCCCTTGTCATAATGTATTGGCTATGAGCCAGTCTTCCTGCTGAACCTTTCTGTATATTGATAAAGACAAAGACATTTAAGCACACAAAAAATTCACTTCATAACCAGAATTAATACCAGATGATATGATCTGTGCAACGTTACTTAATGACAAATAAGAAAACCAATGCTCAGAAAGACTTTACCGATTTGTACATAGATACATCAATTGTTCAGTTTAAACACAGGATTCACAATGTTTGAAATATGTTGTTGCACCTAATACATTATAACACCTGTTATTCCACCTAAATCATGTTATTCCATCTGTTAGATCTACACCCAAGATATAGAACAATTTAATATCACGAAAACTTTGAAAAAACATAATTGTGATTAACAAAAACCATACAGAATATAGTAGAATATTAATATTGAACAGGGAATATCCTATGTATAAGTCTCATATATATATATATATACATATGTATATGTATATATATGTGTGTGTATACATATACATATATATTATATACATACATATCATGTCATATATATATATATAAAACTATTAATGAGTTTTTCTAATCATAAAAACTAAATAAATTAAAGTAAAACAACTAGAAAAAGAGACATGCAATTTGTAGTAAATATCTGAGTTGTGTGTAAATAAAATAACAATATTTAACTTTGGCCAAGAATTAAAACACTGGAAAAGCACTTTTCTTCCTCATCTTATTGTTTTATGTAGCTAGACATTTTTTTCTGCATACACGGTTTTGTGGCTTTCACATCATAGAAAATGTTTCACATCATAGAAAAGGGCTCTTTGCCCTTACTAACAAACCTACTACACTGCAGATGAGTGACAGACTTTCTTGTAAATAGTTACAGACATTTTCCACAGAAATTAAGCAGAAACTTGCCATGATAAGAGGGGTGTTTCAGACATTATATAAAGCTTCATTCATTGGGATTTTCTCATGATAACAAAAATAGATAAAAATCTATTTAACATTAATGAACTTGAATTTGCCACTGTTCTCCTCTGCCTCTCTGTTACTGTGATATAACACAAATGAAAAGTAACCTGGTAAAGAAGTGTTTATTTCACCTTACAGCTTGTAGTCATCATGAAGGGAAGTCAGGGCAGGAATTCGAGACAGGAATCTGGAGATAGGAACTGAAGCAAAGACCATGTATGGGTTCAGCTTACTGGTTGCTTCCCTTGACTTGCTCAACCTTCTTTCTTGTACTACTCAGGACCACCTGCCCAGGGATAGCACAATCCGCAGAGGCCTGAGCCTTGCCACACCAATCATCAATCTATAAAATGCCCACATAGACATGCTCACAGGGCAATCTGACAGAGAGCATTCCTCAGATGAGGTCCCCTCTTCTTGAATAACTGTATTGTGGCAAATTGATAAATCTAACCAACACACCCCAAAATGGAACAACAGATAGAAGTGAATTCCTACTGGCAACAAGAAATAAAATGGAACAAATCATGTGAAGTAGTGTGTTGAAGACAGAAAACTCTGGTGGCAGATTCAGTGAGCCAGGAGGGATGGGAAAGGTGAGGAGAGCCAAATGATTACAAGCAGTACTTGTTTTCTGTCAACAGCACAGGGATAAAGGAACCAGATGACATGCAACAGCATCTACAAGTGGCAAAGACAGAGCCCATGCGGGGGAGCATATCATCATTTGAGTTTACAGCAGAAAGCTCAGGAAAGGGGAGACATCCCCAGAGAAAAGCGCAGGTCTCCTAATCTCCTGTCCAGTCATTTCCTCTTGGGTCCTGATCAGCCCATACATGTGATGACACACCTGAAACTTGGGTAACATATGCCTGGATGTAGTAGAGGGAAACATCATGCAGAAACACCAAACTAACACAGGGAATAGCACCTGTTTTTACTAACCATACCACATCATGCATAAGTCATGGACTGTGGGTAAAGTAAACAGGAAGTAATGAAAACGAATACTGTAATAGAAAATATTCTTCCTTAGTTTAAGTCCTGAACTGTACCTTCCTAGTGCTAAAGGCAAGGCCTGCAGGGTCTGCATACTTCGGTGTGCCATTCAGTGATGATTTAGTCAATGAACCAACAGGGATATAAATATTGGCCCATAAGATTGCACTGCCTGATGATGCATTACTTTTAGTTTATGCCCATAGGGCATCCACACAGTAAACATCTAATGATACACTTTAGGGAAAGGATCCCATGGTTAAGGACTAAGAAGCTATATCCAACAAGTATAACGTTGGCTGAAAACTAATCATAGAATGCTTATAAAAAGTCCAAATTTTTCAGTGCCCCAAAATGTAAAATACACAGTGTCCAATATCCCAATGAAAAATTGACACATGTGCACACAGAAAAAAAATGTAACCTGTAATAAAGAGAAAAAAATAATTGCAAACAGTCCAACATGGCATAAGTGTTAGAATTGGAAAATGAGTATACTAAATAATATAACTGAATTGTATATGGGCAGAACAACGGGCAGATATGGAAAAGAATGAATTTAAAAAATGAATTGAACAAGTATAAATTACATGAACCAAAGATTATATTTGAAAGTATTAAAGTCATACAAAGTACTTTCCTAAACCTTACCCACAAAGGAATTAAACTAAAAGAAACTGGCAGAAAAAAAAATTTCAAAAAAAAAAAAAAATCTCAAAGTTATTTGAGTTAACGTTTATAAATAGCCCATGCATCAAAGAAAAACAGACAAGCAAACAAAGGTGAAAAACAAAATATCATAAGCTGGACAAAAATGAAAGCATGCTGTCTGTAAATCTGTGAAATACTGTTACTGAAGACTTACGTTTAAATACAAAGGTAACTGAAACTGATTATTTCAATGTGCACCTTAAGAAATGAAGGGGGATGGAGAATACCAGAGCCAGCAAGAAAGGGAAAGGGGTGAAGATGAAAATAATGCAGTAAAGAGAATTTAAATTACTAAAAAGTGTCAAAAAATGCTACACCTGTGTTTGGAGAGCCCCAATCAGCAGTTTCTGTGATTGGTGTCTATAGAGAGGCATGGACACTCAGGACATCTTCTTGATGACTAGCTCACAACTTAGATGAAGTGGACCACCCTGACAGGAGTGGGTCCACACTATAATACTGGAGAAATTACCTTTCTTCTCAGAAACCAATGTACACAGAAGATGCAAATGGACTACACAGTGGATTCTACTAAAATGTTAAAGAAGAGGTAATGCCAAATTTACACAAATCATTCCATCGTCAGTCCCTGTCCCTTCGGTGAAGGTAGTTTTACAAAAAGAAATGCCTAAGCGAAGAATACAGGCCATCATCCTTCTGAAGCATTATGTAACTTTTTATAACGGTTTTTAGCACAATGACTCCAAAAGTACATAGGAAATGATATCTGATAATGAGTGTATGAGTGTGATCGAGCTCAGAAGTACAGGGCTTCCTCATGTCTTCAGTGAGATGTCTTGTGAAAGGCCATTTATTCTTATTGTCAGTAATCATCTTTAGAATTCATCACCAGTATCTGATACACTCTTTTTCAAAAACAGAAATAAAACTGCTCTTTGTACATTGTTCTTTTATCCTGAAACCTTGCTAACACCACTGGTTATTTTAGAAGTTTGGTGGTGGTGGTGGTGGTGGTGGTGGTGTGTGTGTGTGTGCGTGCGCGCACACACACACACATTCTGGTGGCAGTTGTTTGTTTTATGCAAACCTTCATGTCATCACACAGACAACAGGGCTTCTTCTTTTCCAATCTGGATGCTCCTCATCTTTCTGTCTTGCCTTGCGGTAACCTCACCCCATAATTAGTATAATATCATTTCTAATATAAGGAAAATCATTTACTCTTCAGCTGCTAAATACCCTGCTAGTTTAGTGCATTGTCAATCTTATTTATAAGGTTGAGAACTGTTTCTCTATTCCTACTGTGCCAAGAATTTTTATAAGGATGTGGGGATCTTCTCAAATGCTTTTTCTATATCAATTGTTACTACTTTCAATAGACACACAAAAAAACCCATTTACTAGCACATAAAAAAAATAAACATCAAGTCTACAAAAGATATGCAAGACCTGTATAGTCAAAGCATTACTGGTGAAATAATGGAGACAGATATAAATGGAGAACTCCCTATTTTGCTGGAATAGAATTTCTCCGAGCATTTGGGCATGGTGGTGGTTAACAGGAACAACAGAACCTGGGGGTTAAGAAGATAATCATAAATTCAAGGCTTTCTTCATCTGCATCATGAGTCCTTGTCTCAAAAACCAGAAAGCTGGGCTATATATAGCTTGGTGGTAGACCACTTACATAATAAACACAAAGCTGTGGGTTCCATTTCCAGTACCACAAAAGAAGAACATGAAACAACAACAACAACAATAACAACAAAAAAAAATCCCTGTAGCTCAATTATAAGAAAACTGAGTGGTAATAAAAAGAAGCAAACAAACAAACAAACAAACAAACTGAAAAGCTCTGGCTTCCACCCAAGAGGAACAGCTGGAAAGCAAACACCAAGAGGAAGAAATATGCTGTGTTTAAGGAAAAAGGAGATGACCATTTCAGGTGGAGTACCAAAACCAAAAGAAATAATTGGAATGAAATTAGAAATTAGTTAAGAGCGCTGGCAGAGGAGGCTGGGGAGGACAGCCTAGAGCCCATTGGAGCTAAACAAGTAAGTGTTGCAATACATTTTGTTTGGTTTCTAGATCACAGCTAAGCAGTAGAGAAACATGAGACTTTCATAACACCAATGAAATAACACAGAGAAAGGAGGCAGTGCAAACTAGACTTGTAGAAGAGGAAGTCTAGAGAAATGGCTGGATTCAGAACACACAGTAAGTAAGGCTGGTGTGATTTGCTGGAGGACTGGTTGTACTGAGAAGTGTGAGGAAAATGGGAGAGACAGGGCGGCAGTTTGCCCTCGAGGTCCCAGAGAGATGGATGGCTGTTTGCTCAAATCAGATTTGGGGAAGAGTGGAATGGAGGGGAAGCTAACCTTGGAATCGCTGAAGGTAATAATCCTAAAATAAAATCCAGCTGGAAACCAGATACTGGCATTCAGGAAGGCAGCAGACCGGTTAGAGTTAACAATTTGACGTTCGCAGCCCTGAAAAAGATGAGTTGACAAAGTAAATGAGTGAGTCCTGGACTGTCTTGGTGACCAGTTGTGGGAAAAGCAAACAAGTATTGAAAGATATGAAGGGGGCAGCCACATAGGTGGAGAAGTTGAGGGTGGCAGTGTCCGGGGAGCTAGAGAATGCAGGAAGATTTTTTAAGGGTAAGTCAATAGATTTAGAACCTGTGTGTTTACCTCTGACTCGGACCCCAACAGGCCTGATGTGGCTGGCCCAATGAGGGAACGAGACACAGGATTTTCACAGAGAAGTCCTTCTATGGGCTGTTTTGTTATTGCTGCTGTTATTGTTGTTGTTTGTTTATTTTTTTTGGCAAGGAAGAACAAAGAAATGGGTCAATAACTGAAGAGGGCTATCAGTTAAGGAAGAATTATAAATCAAAGTTTGCTTTTGGATGTTGGAATTACAAGAGAGTAGGGGCTGTCTACCAGCTTTCTTTATTTTTCCCTTGTTTGTATTTTCCAAATTCCTAAAATGATTATATTTATTTTTACTTTCAAAAACAACATAGTAGTTCAAAGTAGTTCATAGTAGTTCAAAACCAGTGTGAACAAATTCTCCCTTTTAATCATCAGTATTCCCAGTATATGTGGATAGTATCTGTTAGGGAGATGATTATACAAAAACATGAGCCATCTATTTTCATCATTAATGCTTAATTTTGCAGTGCTGGAGATTCTAAGCTACAACATCAAGAGACTAGCACTAAAGTTGCCACAGTGTGGGTGGAAATCCGGGTATCTGGCTCAGCCATCCTATGCCCCAGGCAGAGGAGGTGCGGCTGCCACCCATGAAGCAACTTCAAAATCTGGAAGCCTTTCAGTTCAGTGGCCATCTGTTGCAATGATTCAGGGCACTTACCATTATGTTTGAATGTAAAATGACTTCAATACCTAGTAATTTTAATTTTGTTCTATGTATTAGGAATCCATGGCCTTGCATTCTTTACTTTTCTGATTAATTCTGTAGTTTTTATTACCCACACTAATCCAAGGAATTAGGTCCAGGTAGGTATCAACAAACTATGAAGGGAAGGGAATCCTTCAGCAACTTGTAGCTTTCCCTGAATCTAGGCAGTTGTACACACTGTGTTGTCATATTTTGTAGAGAAACAAAGGAAAGTTTTAAAGCCATTTTAAAATTTGGTTTACTGCTCTTTAAACATATAAGATTTGGTTCTTGTGTCTTCTAAAATTGTAAAATATGTGTTTGATGTTTATCTTCTTTCCTAGAACACAAATCCTAAAACAGTGTCTTTTGTCTTTTGATACTAGAGGTCCAGAAAGTTCCAGATGTAGGCTGGAAAGTGCTATGCAGGGTTTGAGACTTGAAATTTTTAGCTCGCCTCTCAACATTTTTTTTTATTTAAAAACTTTATTTTTCATTTTACACAGCAACCCAGTTCCCTCTCCCTCTCCTTCTCTCACCACCCCCTCAGGATCCCCCTTTCCACCCTTCATCCAATCTTCAGATAGGGTAAGGCCTTCCTTGGAGAGTCAACAAATTCTGGCATACCAAGATGAGGCAGGACCAAATCTCTCCGCCTTGTATCAAGGCTAAGAAAAGTATCCCTCCATAGGGATTGACTCCAAAAAACTAGTTCATGAACCCAGGATGAGTCCTGGTCCCTTGGCCAGCCCCCCCCCCAAACCAATCAAGCCACATTATTGTCACCAAAATTCAGAGGGTCTTGTTCAGTACCATGCAGGTCCCTCAGGTGTCAGTCCAGAGTCCATGAGCTCCCTCTAGCTCAGGTCAGCAGTCTCTGTAGTTTTCCCCATCATGATCTTGACTCCCACCCCCTGTTCAAGAAACAACCTAGATGCTCCTCAATTGAAGAATAGATAAAGAAAATGTGGCACATTTATTTACATAATGGAGTACTACTCAGTTGTTAAAAAACAATGACATCTTGAAATTTGCTTCAAATGAATGGAACTAGAAAAAAAATTAAAAAAAAAACATCATGAGTGAGGTAACCCAGAGTCTGAAAGACAAACATGGTAAGTATTCACTGGTAAGTGGATATTAAACATAACGCAAAGGATAACCAGCCTACAATCCACAACTCCAGAGAAGCCACTTAAGATTTCCTGGGTAACCTGGGGCGGGGGATAGAAGGGAAGAAATGGAGGATGGGAACATGAGGAATCAAGACAACCAAGTCAGGGGAGTGACGGGACAGCAAGAATGAAAGAGAATTCTTGATAGAGGGAGCCACCATGAGGTTATGGAGAAGCCTGGTACTAGAGAAATTCTGAGAAATCCACAAGGATGACATCAGCTAAAACTCCTAGCAATAGTGGAGAGGGTATCTGAATGGACCTTCCCCTTTAATCAGATTAGAGACTACCCTAATTGTTATCATAGAACCTACATCCAGTAACTGATGGAAGCAGATGCAGTGACCCACAGCTAAGCACTAACTGAGCTCCTGGAGTTCAGTTGAAAAGAGGGGAGGACGGATACCCTCTCAAGTTCTGTACAAGATGAAGGAATGAAAGCTTAAGATTACTACCCAATGATCCATGAATTTAACCAGCATGGTTAGAATACCACCATAAAACCTTAGAGAAACAGAGTTTGAAGAGGTTTTTGGATAGACCAACAAATGGGGATTTCTAGAACATAGTGCACTCCCTCCTCCTCAAGCTCATCCTGCATGTATCTTCAATTGTGTCCCTTAATCAGTGGGTGGCAACTTCAATCACTTTTTACCGTATTCTTTGAGTTAAGGTATCTCACTAAACCTAGGGCTCATTATTTATTCAACTAGACCATATGGTCAATGCCCTACAAGGTTCTGCCTGTCTTGTTAACAATTATCCTCCAACACTTTCCACTAGTACAGGGATTATGGGTCTATGGGTGTGGGCTTTGACAAAGATACTAAGGAACCTGCCCTCAGGTCCTCATGCTTATGTAGCCAATACTCTACCATATTCTACCAACTGAGCCATCCCTTCTTCCCTAAGCATTTTATAATAATGTCAAGTCTATAAAGAAAATGCCTGTTGATAGACTTACATATGCATATACAAGTGCCTCTAAGGAATGCTGATATTAATCTAGGTATCTTGAATGAAGTCAATGTCAAAGAGGAAAAAAGTAAAAAAAAAAAAAAAAAAAAAAAAAAAAAAAAAAGGAAATGTGTTTGTTGTTGACATGACGGAGACTGCACCTGATACATGGCCAGTTTGCAAGGGCTGCAGGTCCATTCCAAGTGTAAGCCAGTTTGAGTTTCATTTTGTTGATGGAACTGAAACAATCCATGGCCAAAAACATGTCCCAGTGGCAGGTAATTCTAACAGCTGTGACCAAACATCCTGCATCTAAGTTTTAGAGGTGAGACTGAGGTGATAGTTACCTATTTGCTATTTAGACTAAATTGACAAAAAATTTCAGTTTGACCATGATCCAGAAAATTCAGAACATTTTGGAATGGGTTCCTGGGACTTCAACAGAAATACACTATTTGACCCCAAACAATTAAGTCAATAAAGGAAGTGATTTGTAAAAGCATGTCGGAAGGCTCACCTCTTCTATGAGACTTGTTTCTCTTCTCAGAAAGTAGCATCCCTTTTATATCTCCTTTCTTTGAATTCAGACTAACTGTGAACTGTTTTGACAAAGGGCATGATGGTGTGATGCTACTGCTACTCTGAGATCAGATCTTTAGACTTAATTGCCTCTTGATTATTTTCTTTGAGATAGTTAGGTAAGAAAAGTCCTTCCAACTTGGTGTGGTGCTACATATTAGGACAGTTAGGATGAGTTCCATGTCAGCCTGGGCAACAAGTGAGACCTTTATTTAAAAAAAAAAAACTGAAGAAATGGGTAGTGTATTGGGTGATTTTTGTGTGTCAACTTGACACAAGTTAGAATCATCAGAGGAAAAAGCCCCAGTTGAGGAAATATCTCCTTGAGACCCAGCTGTAAGGCATTTTTCATTTTGTGATCAGTGTGGGAGGTCCTAGCCCATGGTGGGTGGTCCTGGGTCCTATCAGAAGGTGGGCTGAGCAAGCCAGGTGAAACAAGCTGGTAAACATCTCCCCACCATGGCCTCTGCATCAGCTTCAGCCTCCAGGGTCCTGCCCTGTTTGAGTCACTGTCCTGACTTCCTTCAGTGTCGAACAAATGAAGTGTAAGCCAAATAAACCCTTTCCATCATGTTTCATTGCAGCTATTGAAACCCCAAGACAGGTAGGAACAGGGGAGGAGAAAAGAAAGAGGGGGGAAGAAGAGCAGAAGCATTCTAACCAGCTGGGGGTTGAGAGGCTTTGTGGGGGCAATCAGGAAGCCTAGCCAAGGTCAGTACCCACTGTTCAAGCTGTACATTAAGTCATTTCACCCCTTTCTGCCCATCCAGTCTTACAGCTGTATGCTGCCATACACATGGCTCAAGGGAAGCCAGTAAATGACCCATCCGAGAACCCTAGAGGCTCCTAATGATTGAGGAAGTGCTGTTGTTTCAGTCTACAGAATTCTGGTCTGACTTGATTCATAGCTAATTATGACTGTTGCAAAGAAGTCTAAAGAAAATATATTGGGGAGAACTTAAAGAATTCTGCAGGATGTCATGGAACTTGCCATAAACTGAGAAGTGCTCTGTACTTAGCAGGGAATGAAGGTTATCAGGCTCGAAGCAGGAAAGATTCCACCAGAAAGCCTCAGGAAGAGGTAGAACATGAAAACAGACAGAATCTTGTATTATCCACTCAAGGGCCACGCAACACATTTTTAAAATAGGCTAGAATATGAGAAATTATGAGTGGCATGACAGTTACATCTATTTCAGGGATTCCCTCTTCCTTTTGTCACATGTCTGAGGTGCAGAGCACAGACTCACATGTGCTTGCGTACACGTGGGGAAAGCAGGACACTAATCACAGACTCCAACTTATCTGCCACCACATGGTTACTCACTCACGCTACTTGGTAACAAGTGCACTTGCAATACACTTTCCCAGTAAAACTTCAACAAACTCCATAACACAATATTGTCAACTCTAACACTGCATTTACTCTTGGATTCAATTGTGCTCTGTATTTTCAGCTCTTCACACTTTATATGTACCGCCATTTTCACATATGCCACCTCCCCTGGTTACCATGGTTTCCTGCCCTAATTGTCTGTAGTTAACTCTCTTTTTCCCATTTCCTATGCTAATCGGATATCATTTTTATGTACTCATTTTTGTCTTTGTAGCCAAAGATTCTATAGAGGTAACTAAAAGATCCTTCCCTAAGCCAAGGTCACTGGCTTTCTTCCATTCTTGAAGAATGTCTCCATTTGAGTCTTACCAGGAAATCCTTTATGTAATGTGAGTTGATTTTTTGTGAATGACATCTGATAAAAGAGCAATATTGTTCTTTTGCATAGGGATATTGTATCCTCAGAACTATTTATTCAAAAAACGCCCTTAAGGCTCGAAAGATGACTGGGTAGTTAAGAGCACTTGCTACTCTGACAGAGGACCCAGCACTCACATAGCATTTCACAACCATCTGTAACTCTAGTTTCAGTGAATCATACTCCCTTTTCTAATCTTCATGAGTACTGGGCACATACATGGTGTACATTCATATGATGCACACATGCAGGGGAACAATCATATGCATAAAGTAAAATACATTTTAAATTAATGTAAAAAACAGGCTTTCCTTGTTATGCCTTCATAGAGTCACTTTTGAAAATAAGTGAGCCATATATGTTCAGGTTTATTGTTATGCTTTTTAATATGTTCTATTGGTCTAAACCCCTGGTTTTAGTTTCCTTTTATTGAAAATGGATTATTTGCCACATAATATACCCTGATTACAGGATAATATACCCTTCCTGCTACTCCTCTCAGTTCCTCCCCGCCTTCCCTCCCATCCTGACACACTCTCTTTTGTCTCTCATTAGAAAACAAACAGGCTTCTAAGGAAGAATGGTAACATAGAATATAATAAGATCAAGTAAAATTTAACACATTAGAATAGGACACAGCAAACAATCAGAAACAAAAGAGCCCTAAAGAAGCCACAGGAAATGGAGACTGTTCGAACACTCAAGAGTCCCATAAAAACACTAAACTGGAAGCCATACTATGAACACACAGAGGACCTGGTGCAGGCTCAAGCAGTCCCTGCACATGCTGCCTCAGTCTCCATGAGTTTATTCCAGTCCTGTTCATTTAGAGGGCTTTGCTTTCCTGGTGTCCTCCATCCCCTCTTGTTCTTTTATTTGTTTCCATTCTTTTTTAACTTCATTCTACATTGCAACCACAGTTCTCCCTCCCACCTCTCCTCCTGCCCCTTACCTCCTCCTATACCCCTTCACCTCCCTCCCAGCCCACCCCCAATTTCCTCCTTCTCAAGCTTAAGGGCGCATGGCATCCCAACATGGGGAGTGGGCTCTAACAAGCTCGCTCATGCACCTGGATTATATCACAGTCCTACTACCAGGGGCCTCCTAGCTAGTTCAAGTTTCACAACTGTCTCCCACATATGTAGGGCCTAGTTGAGTCCCATGGAGTCTCCACAGGTGTAGGTCTAGAGTTCATGAGTTTCCACAAGCTTGGTTTAGCTGTCCCTGTAGATTTCCCCATCATTATCTTGAACCCCCTTGGTTATATATTCTCTCCTCCCTCTTTTCAACCAGATTCCCAAAGCTCAGCCTAGGTCTTGGTTGTGAATCTCTGCATCTGGTTCCAATAATTACTTGATGAGGGCCCTACAATGATAGATGAATCAATCTAAATATGGGGGTAGGCCAGTTCAGGCATCCTCTTTGCTATTGCTACAAGTCTTAGCTGGGTCCTCCTTTGGATTCTTGGGAGTTCCCCTAGCATCAGTTTTCTTCCTAAGCCCATACTGGCTCTCTCTTTTAATATATCTCTTTCATGGCTCCTCCACTGCGTCCCTCTCCACATTGGCCATTTCATCCCCTCCTTTTCTTATCTTCCCTTCTCTCCTCCTTGCAAAGCACTATGTAATTCCCAAGAGCCCTGAGCATGGATTAAATAGTGTAAGTAGAAATGTAGATAAGTCAGAACATGTTTTCTGTAGCTAAATTAAATGAAGCTCTGAAGCAGAAGGGAACACCTGCGTTGGTGTTGGGGCAGACGATGAGGAGGTTTCTATTGGCTTACGGGAGCTGGACTTTCATGAGAAGAGTCATTGCAAAAGATGACCCCCATAATGAGTAAGACTTTCCGTTTTCCATCTACAACCTGTAGTCAGAATGGCCCATTTGTTAGTGTCTGTTTTTTAAACACTGTGGTGAAACATGTTATATTAATTGCTGAAGTTCAGCAGTGAGCAAGAGTGTGAGTAGTTCTCAGAGATATTTGAACCTAAAACCATAAACCCAAAGAAGGGCCAATCCTTCAAGATATTTTTTCATAGAGTCATAGCAACAAATGCATGGAATTTTATTTTCTATGAAATGAGAAGCCACCATCTAATTTTAAGCAAGGAAATGGAAGGACCTTGTTTCTATTGTTGGAGAACTCTTTTGATTTCTGGGGGTGGGGGAAGAAGGAAATGTTGGCAGTCTCAGTAGAAACAGACTAGATGGGGGAGCTGTGGAAGTCAGTTTCTTATCAGTGTGGCAAAATGCCTAAGACAATCAACTTATAAGAAGCAAAAGTTTCTTCTGGTCCAAGGCTTCAGAGTTCTCAGCAAAGGTTTGTGTGGTGTCATTGTTCTTGTACCCAGATGACCTAGTTTCCTTCCACTAAACCCCATCTCCTAAAGGTTCCATCACCTCCCAAGAGGGTACATGCCTGGTAATATGGCCTTTAGCACAAGGGACTTTGAGAAACACTACAGATATAAACCAGAACAGAGATGATTTCAGGACTCTGTAGCATGAGAAATGTAAGGAAACTCAGCAGACCTTAGGAATCAAGGACAAGGCGTGTGGCCGTCAGCCACTTGATCAACCTGTGTCTTTCTTTCCTTGTTTTTAAGGCAGCAATAATGACAGTGTTCATTTTGTAGATTGTCTGGGAGGACACTGACATGTCATAGTGCTTGAGACATGTTTAGTTTTGTAGTGTCTTGGGCCTCAGGTGGGGCTCTACCCATGAAGATAAATCTACATAGCTGCAGGGAGAGAGTCATTAGGCATTCTTGCATTCTTATTAGCCTACTGTATTTGCTTAATGACACTTTTATAGCTTGTTAAGGTTCTTTTTGGATGAGAGAGGAGTCATGGAACAGCCATATTGATAAGCCATTTGAACTGAATTTAAAACTGCATAGGTAACTCAAAAGGAACCCTGTCCAGCACTTTCTGAAAGGGTTTCACAGGCCCTTTGGTGGGGAATGTTTACAACTGGAGGAGTCATCTCATTACAAACCCATTTGACAGTGCCTTTCTTAATTAGATATTTTTGTTAAATATAGCATTCTTTTAAATATGACAGAAATATTAAAAGGAAATAAATGTCACTATGTCTGCTTGCAGATCTTCTAAGCATTTTCAATTGAATTACTCCTTTATGTCCAGTATTTTGCACATCATAGTAACCACAGTGAAGTGAGATGTTGGGCATCTCTGTTCTCCAGTCTGCTGTCCATCATGCTGCCATGGGAGTTGTTGAACTGTTTTTTGTTAAACTCCACTCTTCAGCAAGGGCTCACAGCTGTCTTCTCTTTAACTTCCTCCAATAGTCTGAAATAACCATTTCTTATGTAAATGAGTGCAGCTCTTTGTCTTCTATCACCCTTTCCTCTAGACTCCCATCTCTTTTCTGTATCTAAAATTACACATAAAAAATGTTAACATATAGATATTCATTTTTAAAGAGATAATTAAATTGCCAGTATGTAAACAGAGAGAGAGAGAGAGAGAGAGAGAGAGAGAGAGAGAGAGAGAGAGAGAGATCAATCTTTTGTATCTCTGGTCTATTGGGAGTAGATGAGAACAAATCTAACTAAAATCTAGGGTTAGCTTCCAAGGCAGAGATGACATATAATGAAACCATATCATCCATCATGTGGTGACAACCTCAGTTACTGCCTAAGTCCACATTAAATCTGACGCTCTCTGGCTGATCATGCTGACACGTGACTACCACTGTCAGCCAACAAGAGATGGTTCTTGTGTTGGGTGACAAGCAGTAAGACAGCCAGAACTGAAGTGCATCCTGCTCTTGGCTCAAGGTATTAGAGAACCAAGCAGAAGTCAGAACAGGGAACCATCTTCTGTGCTCTGAAATAGTGACAGAGGGAGGGAGACTGGACTCCAGGACAGGGGATCATCCTCTGTGCCCTGGTACAGTGATGAGGTGGAGTAGTATGGGTACTAAAAGATATTCTGAAATGGTCTTCTTTGTTGAGAATTATGTTAATTACTGAAATAGTCATCTCTGAATGTGAATTGGACCTGGATATTCATGTAGTCAGTTACTGACAGGTTTGCTGGGCACTCTGTGGAAGGTTCAATCCAAATGCTTTAAAGAGTCTATGTGTGTTCAAAAGGTGAGGGGATAGCTGCTTCACAGTAGCTTTGAGTTAACTAAAGGACTAAGCAGGCATATGGAATGCCAAGTTCTTTGTGCCCAACAAGAGATCGATTTCTTGCAATGATCTACTATTCCTTGTAGAGATCTACTACTATTCTAGTGTTTCAAGATCTAAACTCTCATGGGTAAATTGTTCATACCTGAGGAATCTAACCTGTGCCTTCCTATCTGTCACCAGTGTACAATGCTTTAAAAATAGCCTAGGATATAGGCAGTGATAACAAAGGCTGGCTCATCTTCTGTCTGCCATGCTTGTTAGGCTATTAATATCTAAGAACCTATGAGTTCATAATGTTTGGAATATTTCTGTTGATAGTATATAAATTCACAAGGGTAAGAAAACGTGTGAATTGTATATCTTTCTTCAAAATGTAGAAAGAAAGGTGGAAAAGGCAGGCGCAGTGGTGTCAAACTGCATCCCCTTTGTGTTCTGCTTCCTGAGACTAAGTCTTGCCTTAGGACCACACCAGTGGTGAACACAAAGCTGAAGGATGGCAAACGATAGTTCAGCATCATGGTGCATCATTATTATCCCAGAACTTTGGAGTTGGAGGAAAGAGGATCTCAAACAAGAAAAATAAAATAATGAAGGAAAAAAGAACAAAAGGGGAGTTAAAGAAAAGAAAGAAACAGAAAAGAAACATGACCATGGAAGAGAAGGTTTGTGTGGAGGGAGGCATAGAGAATGTGTCCATCAGGACCCACCACCACAAGATGATGCAGTTTTCATGGAGAGTTAAATCAAATAGGCAGCATTCATATGAAATATAGCCACATTTGAATGAATTAGGAAAACAGAAAAGAAACAAAAATAAGTCATAATTCTAGCCCTTACAGCAAGTAGAATAAGTAGACCATAGATGTTTCATTCTTAATAAATTATTGAAGTATTCCCACTTTTATTTGTCTGTATTTGTCATAAGTTGCTTTCATCCAATTTACTGAAAACTGTTAGCTGTCCTATCGTTTGACCAACAATGGTAAAACCACTAACATGATATTTTCTCCTTTTTCATTTATTTGGTCACAGAAATTTATGACTTGGCCTAAAAGTTGGCTCAGAGGGTAAAGACATCTGTCTCCAAACTTGATGACTTGAGATGCATGTACACATGTGTACACCCACTCACTCACAGATACACACACACATACACACACACACACACAATCAATCATCAAGCTCAAACAAATTCATTGTTACATTTATCACAGGTATGACTTTTTTAAAAATTTGTGAATTTGCATCTAGTGCATTACATAAGCAAGGTGGCCTCATTCTGTTTTTGTTGTTTCCCCTAGAATTACTCTCAGCCCGGTTTTTGTTTTCATGGAAGGAGCTATCCACACTGTGAAATGCCTAAGGAATTATTCAATCAATAAATACAAATATTCATCATTAATGAAAATGTTTTCCTCATAAGTTGCATATTGCCTGAAATACCCCTTTGATGTTATTTTATAATGGTTGTCATATGGTACATGGTGATTTTAGTCAAACATTTTCTAAGAAAGAAAATTTGTGCTAACACATCATCTCAGTCTGTCTACTCTATGGGTTACTACTTAGCATGTCTTAAGAATTCAAACCAGGCCAGGCAGTGGTGGCACACACCTTTAATCCCAGCAGGCAGAGGCACACAGATCTCTCAGTTTGAGGTGAGTCTGATCTACAGAGTGTGTTCTAGGACAGCCAGAACTACACTGAGAAACTCTGTCTTTATACACAGACAAAAACAAACAAACAAACAAACAAACAAACAAGAATTGAAACCAAGGGTAGATGAGTTTTTCTGGAAATCTAAATGGAAAGCTGGAGAAGCTCAAGATTCTCTGTGTACAGCAAGCACATAGTCAGCACACATCCTGACCTCTGTGAACCTATCATGTTTAGGTTATTGGGAGAGAGTGATGGAAACAGGGAGAATGGAAATAATTAGGATGGTGCTAATAGATGCTGTATTGAAAGAATATCAACTCTTTTATTCCTTCTAAGACATTTAATGAAAAACACCTATGAGTAACTCCAGAACCTAGGCTCCTCCTGATCTGTTAAGTGTTCAACTGAAACTTCCATCTAAATCAATTGTCTAATAATGATACTGGCTTCCTCATTGGCAGAACAAATATCCTTCCCACCAAAATCCTATATTCATTAATGTACAACTTGTATTGATACAATAATATACACTAATGTACCCTGTAGGAAGAACAAAACTCGATGCTATCTATCTCCGGGAGAAAGATGCCATTCCATTGATTGTGCCTGGAAAGAATCAAGTGCTCTATGATCTAAATGGCTTTGAGCTTATAGAGTCATTTACAGGAAGCTAATGCTGTGTACTCAGTTGGAGATGAGAGCTAATCCTGTAACACTAGAGTGTTTTTTAAGATATCAGGAGGTTGACTCATTTTAAGATAAACCACAAGTCAAAGTAGCCCATGTAGCAAATGTTTCTTAAAAGGAAAGGTATTCCCAGCATCACATTAGAGTTGCTGCTGATGAGGCCAATTTAGAAAAAAAAAAAAAAACTGAAAAGGCAGGTAGTTCTTTCCAGTTCTTCAGCTGACTTTCCCGAGTTTCAAATCCGGACCAAGTACTCAGAGAAAAGGAAGCCAGCAGCTGAAGGTCATGGAGTCAGGGGCTCGAGTGCTTCTGCCAACTGCTCTCCTCTTCTCCTCAGCCCCCTTTCATCGTCTTCTTTGTGATTGCTGATCAAAACCTGCAGCTGGCAGAGATCACAGAGGACCACCTGCCACTGTGTATGAGGAACCTGATTTCTGGTGTGTTCTCTTCTGCATCTAAAGTCATTCTGATTAGAAACAAAGAAAAGCAGGAAGCAAGAAGCAAGAGAGAAAGGATGCTTTTAGCAAATAAAGATATCAAAAACAGCCAAGCCCTGACCAAATGGGAAAAGGCAAAGGCATTTATATTTGTACTTGTATTTATATATGAATGAAGTTTCAATTTTTTCAGTCATGGAACTAAGAAAAGGGAGGAGTGATAATTAAAAAACACTGTCAAATTATGTGTCAACTCTTCAAGTCAATCGAGTTTGAAATCTGCCATTTTCTTGAGAGCCTAGCTTTATACCACAAAATATTTTGTAACTGGTTTCCTTTTAACAATTAAAAAAATTCCTTATAATGGAGACATAGTGCCAACCAGGTCCCCTGTTACTATGGGCCTCTGGATCATATTTTTAAAGACCAGTTCCTGTTACACACACTCTTGGCCAGCCCTCCATTAGATTCTGGATCTGCTACCACTATAAGTCTCCAGTTTAAGTCCTTGACCCCTAATTCTGGCATTTTCTCTCTATGCATCCACTTGTATATTCAGACACAACAATATCTCTTTAAGGACAAGTGCCTAACATTTCCAAGATCACCCATAATCCTTACCACAGATCTTGGCATGAGAATAGTTATTGTAATGAAATAAATGCCATGATTTTCATGGACAATGCTAATTCAGCTATATATACATTAAGGAAATGGATAGTGAGGTAAAGCCACTCAATTATGCTTAAGTACTGGAATATAACATTCATCCTACCCATTTATTCAACTGGAACCCAGAAAGCGGAGGTACCTAATCTTTCTCACATCACAACATAAGTAGAAACTATTTTTAGGTGGCACACTGGGAAGCATGGGCTTCTGGTGGCTGGAGAAAACTGTCTTGGCCTGATGGAAATGTATTTCTTAGCATACCTATGGCCCATTCAGGGAAAGGAAACAAATCATGTGAATTTTAAGCAAGGCACATGACTATAATCTCATCACTTAGGAGGCTAAAGTAGTAGGATTGTGAGTTTGAAGCCAGCTTGGCTATATAGGTGACCCTACCTTTCTTTAGAAAACAAAACCAATTACAAACAACAAAGCTATGGTGACTTTGGAATTATTTCTCCTGCAAGGATCTATATGCTGTTCTCCTATGACTTGCATAAAAAAGTGAGTATAAGATCAAATAGGCTTGACCTTTGTCATTGAAAAGTAGAATGTGAATGCATACATAGTTATACACTAAGGCCAGGAAGGTGCACTGGCCAGTTAAGTGAAGATGTATTGTAATCAGAGAAGGGTTACAAGCCTTATCCAGCCTTGGTATGAGGATTTATGCCTAGTCTTATTGTAATTTGTTATGCCATGTTTGGTGAATATCCCTGGGAGTCATGTTCTTTTCTTAAGAGAAACAGAAGAGGGGTGGATCTGGGGAAGAGGGGAGGAGTTCAGAGGAGAATAGGGAGGGGAAACCATGGCTGGGATGTAATATAGGAGACAAGAATAAATAAACACACACGTAAATAAATAAATAGACCTACAGACAGATAGCATACAGTCTGAGAGCTATTGAGAAAGCTCAGCAGTCTGCACTGGGTGATGCGCAAGACCATGGCAATAATGTCCTGGCTCTGGAATAACTGGCTTTTGGGGCAGAGGAATCCATTCATAAGGACACTGCAGAAGACAGAAACATGGCCATGAGGCAAGACAGAATGTGTACAAGACTGGCAGGGCATAGTTGAGCTAGGCATTAAAGGAAAAAGTTGAATTTTAACCAGCAGAAATCCAGGGTGTGAGCAAAATCTTTGATCTACAGAAAGGCAGCAATCAAGAAAAAAGATGTGTTGTCATAGTTAGATAAAGCCCAAGAGATATGGGAGAATACTGACAGCAAATAGAGAGGCAAGCCAGTCTCATCCCTAGCATGAAGAGAGTAGAGCCCAAGGCACACCTTTGGGCTGATGGGAAGGACATGTGCACAAATGCTTATCAAAGCGGTGAAGAAGAGACATAGGGGAAGTTAGAGCCAGGGTTCCAGGGTCAGCCAGCAGATCTACAGGTTGCCCACTGTGTTTGACTTTTGGGTAAATAGTAGTTGCTAGTAGGAATCTGCCTCTTAAACATTTAGGTAATTTTAATACTTAGGAAAATCACTGTTCACCTGAAATTCCAGTCTCACTGGGTACCTTGTCTGGCACCAACAACTCAGTGAAAGAAATGAGACTCAGAGGCGATGGGAAAGAAAGCCTTGGCCCTTAGGCAACTTCTCAGTGACCCTGTGGCTGCTGAATGAGTTGTACTGCTCATAGGAGTGTGGACCCCTGGTCTCAAACCTGGGTAATCATCATCCTTATGGTCAACACAAACTCCCTCTATTTGAAGGTCTTCTCTGTGGCTTACTAAGATCTTAGGATCTCTTGCACTAAGCTTTTTTTCAAATACAAGAAATAAAGAAGCAAGTGAGATCAATCATGGAGCAAAAGGACAACATGCACAGCAGATGACCCAGGAGCCCAAGAAGCATAGGGAAGCAGAGTCAAGCTAGTAACTTGAAAAGAAACAAGATAATCACAGCATTTACTATAGATATTGAGAACAGCAGTTCTCAGCAAATGAGCATGGGCTATTGAGAGCTTGGCTCATCAAAATAACCTTATCAACTCTTGAATAACAAGAGCAGCAGTGAAGATCAGAATATGGGAATTCTTTGAAAATAAATAAATTACCAGTGTGCAGAAATAACGGGTAGTCCAAGGGATAAAACTCAGTGAATCAGGACTAGAGAAGGCTATGCTGAACTTAGGACTATAATGGGATGATGCTATGGCCATTGGTGCATATGACAGGGGCTGCTCAGCTCATGGCAGAGACGAAGCAAAGTGAGAGAGGAGCAGTGAGATGCTGCAACAAGGAAAAGCCCTCCAGGATGTGCCCTCCTTTATCTGCTTCCTCTAGTGAGACTGCCTCCTCAAGTTCTCAGAACCTCCCAAAAGACCAGCATCAGCTGGATACCACAACATTAGTGTATGGGTCATTTCAGAAGAGCACCCATGGAAATGACAATGAACATGGAAATTCAGAACCAAGGTTAGACATGCAGCAGACACAAAGAATAGTTTCTTATCATTCTGTCAGGTAAGATGTGCCCACTGGTACAACAGTGACATAGTTGTGGTCATCATCCTCTTTCTGATTAGATCTGAGCCCCATTCTACAGGAGGAAATACATACCTGCTACTGTAAATTTAGCCAAGCACTTATGGCTGGACTGGTCACAGGCTCTAGGAGAGAATTTCCTCCCAGTGTTTTGCTAAATGGGCATGTAACTCAAATGCCTTCTTCCGATGTCATCTCATGTCCATAGATAGTGCTGCCTCAGTCCTGATCCGAGTAGTTTCTTTTTTTGTAGAAGGTGACAAATAATTCAGAGACTGATAACTGCAAATTTCTGAGAATAAGTGGCTAAACATGACATCTATAACAACCCCTTCCAAGGGTCAGGGAACACCGTGGAAGAGGGTAGGGGAAAACTATAAGAGACCTGAAATTAGGGTGTGTGGGATGAGAAGTACTGTATTCTGGATATGACATTACCACTGTAATCATGAACACACAGTAGCAGTAACTACTACTGAGTGACAAAAAGACATTGACATGGGGGAGAGACTGGTTAGGAAGAAAGTACTCAATTGGAGGGAAAGGAGATTAACTGGGGTAATAGGGGTTGATTATAATCAAAGTAACGTGTATGAATGTATTAAACTACCGAAATCATCTTTTTTTTAATAAGGATGATTTCTCTAGAAGTAAATAAAATATAATTGTTAGTAAAGAAATAGATTCTTATTTGTAGAGTCACATTATGTCAGAGATGAATACATCAAAGGAAAGGCTAGTACTGATTGGGCTATGTAGATAGTTCCAGAAATGCTGAGGTAGGGGCTAGATTTATGAAAGGGTCATCAGGACACATGATTAATTTGAATAGAAGACCTGAAGTCATTGAAATTTTGATATTTTTTAAAGTGGGAAGTAAATCATAGATTCTAATGAATAAATAATTAGATTCTCACCTTTTGTGTAAGAATATTCCCCAAATGTCTCTGAAGGTTATGACAGTTAGCTCAGTCTGCATAATAGAAAAACAAAGTTAACCTTCTATTTACATCTTCCTTCTTCTCTTATGATGCAAATAAGTTTGTTTCCTATTGAAGAAAAGCAGCATTTTCTTTCCAATGATAAAGAGTCCTAGGTTATGGCAATCTGTGAAATACATTAAGTGAAATGAGATTTTTTTTTTTAGTTTTTTTTTCTCGCCTTTCATGAAAAAGTCCAATAGCTTCACATTATATGTGAACATTTTCTCACAACTTTCCTATTTAGAAGCTATTATAAAATAGTCAAATGGGAAGTAAATGTTCTCTGTATTTCAAAAACCACTTACAGAACAGCCCAAATATTCAGATAACAAATTCAAGAAAGTGTAAGATGAAATTCCAGGGATGGGCAAGACCAAAGTATTACTAATGAGCAGTCTCATGGAGATTTATGCCACGGCATTTAATCCCTCTTGAAATGTGCTTTGCAAGTCCACCTGACCATGGAAGTCATTATCTAGAGAACAAGTTAGTTCTCTTATCTCTTGTCATTATGACAGTAGAGGCCTTAAGATGCCTGATAGACTAATTAAAGAATGTAAGTTCTGTGGAGTGAAAGGCTTAGAATATTTCTGAGGAAACAGTTCTGATAAAAATCCAGTCTAAGGTGGAAGGAATACAACATTCACAGAAATGTTGATGGTGATAGTGCCCAAACCTGATGCATAGTGTAGAGTTAGTTTAGTTGTTCCATGCCAAGGTCAAGTTGCATGATAGAATTTTACTAAGAAGAATTTATTGTACCATAATTGCAATTTATGTTCCAACATCTGTTATTTGACTTGTATAACCATTAGATATAATATACATATATACATATACATATATATACAATATAATACAATATGACTTATGAAAAAAACACATGCTGGAATTATATTTGATAACATGGATACACACACACACACGTATATATACATACATATATACACACATATATAAATATATTAAGTAATTTAAAGAGATTCAAAACTGAATAATAAAACTGATGAGGTATACATATAAGCATATATGATGGTAAAGAAATTGGAAGCACCAAATGTAAAAACATTATATCTTCAATTTATAGCATTAGAGATAATTTTATTACATATTTCATTGTTTTCTAAGGGCTATGTAGTTAATACCTATTAATTATCCTTAACAACCAAGGCAATGTGGGAAAAATATTACATCTGAGCTTTTAAAGCTATACTTGTGGGTCTAGAAAGAATAAGGCCAGGTCAATCCCCCAATGCCCCATAACATAAACAAGCAAAAATCCATATTTGTGAAGCCCAAGTCAGTGGCTCAAAGAAAAGGAGGAGAAAATACTGCAAGAGCTAGAGGAACAGGAAATTTGCTATGAGATTGTCTTGTAGGAATGGAAGAAGCTATGCCCATGAAATCTCACCAACATGACTGCTTAAAATAAGCTAAAAAGGACAGCAATAGACATGCTGAAGTAGACAGGAGGAGGGATCAGGAGGCCTCAGCCCTACACAATAAAATAACTATGGGGACTAAGGAATTCTCAGAGCAAGAGACAGTCTTTCCCAGGGAAAGGCACACCAGTTATTCACTACAAAATGTGCAGTTCTGGACACATACAAACAAGTGACATTAGACAGACTGAGCAAATGGTACTTTGTATTTAGGAATGTGTGTGTGTGTGTGTGTGTGTGTGTGTGTGTGTGTGTGTGTGTGTGTGTGTGTGAACAATTAATGAAAAAAGAGAGGCCACAAATTTGAAAGAGAGCAAGGAGCAGGTAGATGGGTTGATTTTAAGGGAAGAAAGGGAAAGTGATGGAATTATATTACAATCTCAAAACAAATAAAAGAAATGTATACATTTTTTAATATTCACCAGATCATAGCCAGGAGGAGTTCATAACTAAAACAACTTACTGAAAGAGCAAAGTGATTGCCCAGGGTATACACATTTCTAATACCCACTCTTCGATTACGCATCCACTCATCCTAGCAAAACCCCCATTAAAATTGAATACAAATACCCAAGGAATGAATAATACAGTAAACATAAGACAAATAGATATACATCACACCCATAATAGGAATAATGTGTCCTGGAAAGATACTATAATTTAGTCAAAGAGCAGAATGCTTTTGCATCACACACAACCAGTTTTGAGTTCCAGCACCAGCCACACTAAAGATATCTGAGATGTCATTGACTTGAAACATATTTAGGGTAGGTCGAAGATTTTGTGTTGGACTCTTAAGGCAATAGCATGAAATAAACATTGGAAACTTGTTCTACTGTAGGTGTTTAAAAATCACGTTCTCCCCCCATACCATTCCAGTTTCCAAACATTACTGAAAGTACACAGATCCTCAAGGAGGCTCAAAATGAAAAATAGAGTTGACACACACACACTTTAATGATCATTCCTCCAAAATCAAACACAATAAGGTGAAGTTCTTAGCATTTCATAAAATATAAATTCACAGGCATATTCCTCACCATAGCAATTATGTCAGATCATGTTGGGAAATATTTAGAAATCTATACAGGTGGAAAACTTCACATGGGCTCACATGAGATAAACATGGAATATGTACTTTCAAAATATATTTCCATGATTGCTTAACCACATGCTCAGACAACGAAACCATATTTAAATTCAGTGGGACCCAAAACAAACAGGACAGAGGGAGGAGAGGAAAATAAGGAGGAGAGGAAAGAGGCCAAGGGCTTCCCTTTGTTGGGGGTGAGATGACATATGACAAAAATGCATTCTTTATCATTTGATATTCACATTGTATGATAAAGTCCAATAACAAAAGTCAAATCAAAAGTAATAAAGAATTGACTTTTTATATACAACATACTAATTTTATCTTTTTTCAGGAAGATACATTTCTATAAAAATTTTAAAATTTAAAAGATTACATAAGTTTTTAAAAATCCACACAGGACAGTGTATCATTGGAGACATTTTAATATGCTTACTAAGAATCAATACCAAACAGTGAGAGGTTTACTCTTTCATTATTTTAAATATCAGAGACTCATATCATATCCATGTCATATACTTTACTTCAAACCACTGGAAAAAATTAAGAGGCTTTCTTACTTATTCAATGAACAAAATATGACATGTATCTGAAACATAAGGATGTCAGAGTGATATCTATCTATGTAACTTTTCGAATTATCAATATAACAAAAATCAAGATACAAAACATTCAGGTTTTTACATTTTTCTTATTTACTGTTCTATTTTTAAGTGGTGGGGATTAAACCCCAGGACTTTTAAGTGTGAGCACTCTACAGCTAAGTGATACTCCAGTCTGTTCCAATCTTAAACACTAAGAAGAAGCACATTAAAATCTGTTAGTTTTAATGAATAATTGTTTGAAAATAAGTATTTCTGTAAGCTGGTGTTGGCAAGTGACACATGGGGAAATTTAAAATGTATATATTTTGAATCTTTATTCTTTTCTTAATATTGAATAGTTTCATTTTAACATGTTTTATTCTTTTAACTAATTTTTAAATCATTTCTGGTTTGTAATATATAAAATAATAAAAAGTTAGAAGTCACATAATTGCCCAGTAATAGGAGACTGACTAAAAAATAGAATAGTAGAATATAATAGAACATGAGTAAATATTTATAAAATCATCACATGGTAGTGGATATCTTTAAGCCTAGCTCTTGTTAGGCAGAGATGGAATAATCTCTGATATTGAGGTCAGCATGTTAAGCAAAGTGAGTTTCAGGACACTCAGGACTCTGCAGAGAAATCATGTCTTGAAAAAACAAAACAAAGGAGCTAAACATATGTATGCATACATACATATAACTATATTTGCATATATATACATATAACTATATATGTGTATACACATATGGAACTATATATGCTCATATACATATATAACTAGTTGTGTATAAACATATATAATTACATATACAAAGATATAGACATATAATCAGTAATAATTAGCAAGGTTAAATTACCCATTGCTTAAGAAGTTATTCATATGAAACTCCATAGTATAAGCATGTTATTTACTTACGCTTTGTAAAAAATTTTGACTCTTCATGTGTGCTGACAGAAAGAAGTCTGGAAAAATGTGCAATCAGAAGACCAATGATGGCATTGTGATGGGTTATATAGCACAGTCCCAGGACAGCCAGGGCTACACAAAGCAATTCTATCTGGGGAAATAAATAAATAAATAAATAAATAAATAAATAAATAGATAGATAGATAGAAACATTGATATGAAAAATTTTAAAAATTATATTTTGCTAAACTTTAAGATTTTATTCAAATTTTAATGAATTCTGTTCAATAAATGTTTTCATTAGTTCAGCAGCACCTTCCATTTGATCTCACACTTGCTCATCACTTAATGTGAACCAGTGCCATTTAAAAATGTGTGTGTGTGTGTATATTATATGTATACATGAATATATGTATATATCTAGGTATATATGTAGATATGATATATATGTGTGTGTGTATATTAAATGGCGTTAATTGGCACTAGTGAGACATCTTGCTTAAAATAAGACTGATGGGAATATTCATTCTAAGACAAATAATAGTTATGATTGTTGATACTCCATCAATCTTTTCTGTAGATTTACATTTGACAACTAGACTTATGACCTAAAATCAATACGTGTTATAGATAAAGTCTAATGGTCATTAACACCCCCCATGTATGTGTGGTCTGCATTGTATGTTCATGGATGAGTGATGGTGAGCACATACAAGCACAATGGAAATCACAAGAAAACACCAGCTGTCCTGCCATGTCATTCTCCACCTTACTCTTTAGTTTCAGGGTCTCTCCCTGACCCTAGAGCTGAGCTGAATTCGAACGTGGGTCCACCTGTATAGACTACAAGCACTCTTACTGACTGAACGATCTCCCCAGTCTAACTTTTTCTCATGTTTGTCTACAGAGAAGCTTTTATCTTATGGTAAGAAACATCTGTTTACTGGATATCAGATTCTAAATTCTCTCTCTCTCTCTCTCTCTCTCTCTCTCTCTGTGTGTGTGTGTGTGTGTGTGTGTGTGTGTGTGTGTGTGCTGGTGGTGGTGCATGCATGTATGCTCTGTGATTTGGATGTCTTCTGGCTCTTATAATCTCTATCATGCAGTCTTTTTTTGCAATTCTTTGCCTATGTTTATTTTTCTCTGTAATCCTTAATGTTTATCATTTGTGTGCAATCCCTTGGTACAATGCCCATGGTATTAGAAACTTGGGGATGTCTTGCTCTTACTTAATTTTCTCCTTAAATTCTCATTTTTTCCTGAAATTCTAATAGCAAATAAGTTAGATCACTTATATTGTTCATAGTTGATTATCTTTAATTTTCTTGCATTTAGGTTTTTCTCTTTTGCTTTGTTTTACTTTACAGAGTTTCTACACTGATGTCTTTGTGGTCATTTGCTTTGTTTCTAGTGTCTGCTATGTTATAAATCACATGTAGAAAAGTTCCCATTTCTGGTCCTAATTTTTAATTCCTCTCTGGTGTGGTGGTAGCTGTCTATAATACCTGCACTCTGGAGGATATGGCTTGATGAGCCCAAGCTAAGAAGCAGCCTGTCCAGGCATCAGTGATCTGTTTTAAATGAGAATCTACCATCACTCATGTCTTCACATTCACTTTTTGAATTCTTTGTCAATTAGCTGGATTTCAGTACACTCTCTTTAAGACATCTGCAATCCCATCATCTCTTCCTACCCAGAGCCTGTTCTTCTAGGCTAGTCTCTTTCTCATTTGTGGATTAAGTTCCTTTTCCTCATCATGGCTAATACATTTCAAATCAGATGCTCATATAGTATTACATATTACATACTTCAGTTCTGTTTTTTTATTTGTTTGTTTGTTTTAAGAGTGAAGGTGTTCTGGTATGTATTATTACTTGCAGCAAATCTTGTTCTACATAAGGCCCCTTCATCTTTGTTAGGGTAGGTCTAGAGTAGCCTTTGCCCTGAACATTGTTCAGAAAAAAGATGCTCAATGACAGCTGATGTGGAGCCCATTTTTCTGCTTTTTTCCATTTCTGGTTTCCTGAAATGTCTTTGCATGGCTTCATGAGTGTTCAACTCGGATTTCCAGGTTTAAGAAATCCAGTAGGCTCACGAATCATTTTCCCAATTTATTTTCTATATAGCACCACTGCTTTGGTACAACCCTTACCCTTCTCAGTCTTTCCAGACTCTAATCTCTGTTCCACTTGGCATTCTGCCATTGCATCATAAATGGGGATATGCCTTTGAGAAAAGCCAGAGAAATTCTAGAGTGTTTTCTACTGATTTTCCTCTTCTCTAATATGAGAGCTCTGCCTAGCCTGTCCTTTACTACAGATGGTATTGCCTGTCTTCTCAATGGTCACTCAACTCACAGTGTCAAGGAAAGTCTGTCTCATATCACTCTACTCTTAGAATGTAGGAATCTTTTAGAAGATTCAGAGAAATGATTCATTACAACTGAAGAAAATTTAACTAATTCTAATTATTCAATCTGTCTAGTAAGTTTTAAATATAATCAATATAAAATATATTTAAAATTACTTAATACCATTATACAACAATAAATCTACACTTAAATATTATTTATGTGAAATTTATAATCCCCAAGGAAATAGAAGCAGTCATTAAAATTCAACCAAAACAAAATGCCAAGAGTTAATGCCAATACTCCTGAAATTATTCCACAAAATAATAACAGAAGGAACATTGCAAAATTCATTTTGTAGGACCAGTCACCCTGATACCCAAACTGCACAAAGATTCAACAATAATTGTCTGTCTCTAAGAGAATTCCTCAAATATTTTCCTTACATTTATTTCATGAATTTTCCTTGTCAATTCATTTACTCTAAGAAGTTAAAATAATCAATGTAACAACATCAAAGGGAAGCTACAAATAATTTTTCTAAGATTATTAAGGAAATGATGTTAAGTACCAGCATAAACATCTTATTTTCAGTGTCCCTTATTCATGTGATAGTACTAAAAGTTTATTCCTTTGTAATTCTCATAGGAATTGTCACAGATTTTGAGTATCATGGAGGAGTATGGTCTTAGTTTTTTTCCATCAGGTATAGAAGTTCTGGTTTGAGTAGTATTCTAGTAATAATATATCATTTAAATAAAAATGTAGTTCATGATGAGGCTTGACCATCTGTGATATTGAAAGTTAGGAACTGTGATTATGTTTTAATGACCTGCCTGCCTTTTTGAATCAACAGAAGGTAAAAATTCATTAAATGGTGAAAACCAATTTGATACTTTAGAAACTCTACCTAATTCATATATAACCACCCACCGTAACAATTTCAATTACAAAAATTAACTCAAACATATGGATGCTGCAGTGATGTCATCAAAAGAGAAGAGCATTTGTTTGCCTATGCTGGGTGCAGAAATTGAAGATGAAGTGTGTGTGGAAGGCTGGGAAGAGATAAACTGGCTGTTGCTCCTTCCACCAAAGGCTGAATAACAAGAAAAGAAGATCATGTATGTAGATAGCCATGACCACTGTGCAGAAATGATCACCCAAATAAAGAAACTAAATCTGAAATAGGGTATCTTTTCAGAACAGCGATGTCAGAAAACATGGAGAGACTGCAATCTCTAGAATGGGTCAACAGTGAAGGCAGACAATTATTGCTAATTATCTGAGGCATGCTCTCCATTGGGTAAGTTCCTTTTTAAAGTTTCCAAGAACAGCAGCTTGTCACTCCAGGATACAAGTGCACTCCTTGTAGGAGAGTGCCTATGCCCTTTTCTATTTTCTGCCCAGAGCTGGACATGCAGGAGAGCTTCAAACACTTGTTCAACTCATTTTCTCAGCCTGCTGTTCTTTTCATTAAAGTTATTTGCTCCTGCATTTTGATCTCCTAGAGAGCCTTGTCTTTCTCATCCTTTCCCTATGGGAGAAAATGATCAAGAGAACTTGAATAGGTTTTATGACTCACCCCTTAAGAGAAAAGCTTAGTGAAAAGTTGGGGACTTTGTGCTCTGGCAGAAATGTGTTTGTTTCTGTTCATCTTTCATCACCTGCATATGGGAGCAGTAATGGAAGTGACTTGATTGCCTGCCCTGACCACAGGGAAGCGGGACTCATTCAACTGTTGTGGTTGCTCAGAACAGAAGCCAGCCCTTTATAATCCAGCCTCTGAATGACCCTTAAGGCAAGGACAGAGCTGACTACATTTTCTGACAAGATTAAAAATGAAATCTATTATCGGTAAGAGCAGTCTATCTATACTACATAGACTTGATGTCTCATCAAATAGTTAATAGTTGGGATTTACTGCTGATAGAATTAAGACCTGTTTTTCTTCCAGTGCTATTTATTGCAATAATAATAGCAATATGGGATATGAAAGTGGGAATTATTTTAAAGTTCTCCCTTCATTTAGAATAAACAGTTTGACACCTCAAATTTAAATATCGAGTATTTTAAAAAAAAAAACACTTCATCTTAAATCCTTCATTAGATGGCTCTGGAAACATCCTTTAAATGTATGTTTCTTCTGTATTGCTGTTGCTACAATTGACAATGTAAACACAATGCTGCCAATGTATGTGTTTCATCCACCTCAGTATGGAGAGTTTCAATTCATTTATGTATCCAATAATTGTCTTCTGATCATCTATCTCTATGGGGCAACCACTCTTCAAGGTATTAGGATTAGGATTTTGAGCAATGCAGGTTAGAGTCACCTCATACCACTTGCATGAGTAAGCAAACAATAATATTGTGGATACCACATAATATTCTAAATGTTATGGAAAGGGGAATGATAATAATATTATTATTGACTATGTGACCCACTCTCAATTAGATGCCACAAAAAAAAAAAAAAAACTCATGATAATGACCTGAGTCAGGCATAGGTTAGTCACAAAGAGGTTTCATGGGAAAGTGCCTGCAAGGATGCTCTACCATGGGAGTAGACTCAGGTGAGTCCAGGAATAGAAAGAAATCTTGTTCACAAAGGATGCAAGAGAGTGTGAATCTAGATCCTAAAGACCCTGGGATCTTCAACATGCTTGCATGTTGTGTGTGCTGCTGAGTTGACCTATGCCTGTCATGCACCAGCTTGCTTTCCAGAATGAAAGATGGCCACAGGAAGGAACAGAGAGTTCTGAGATGGGTGGAACAGTCAGCCCCACCCTCACTTTTAAGCATGGAGAGAAGAATTAGAAGGTAAAATGATCACCAGTGGCCAATAAGTTGGTTAGTCATACTTATGAAATGAAGCTTCTTGTAAAGATGCAAAATGACTGCACAATAGAACAGGACCTGTTGTCTGTTGACCAAACTCTTCTCCTTTCTCCCTCTGAGGTCTCTCCAGCCTCTGCTGTGCCATATTCTACTCTCACCTTATTCTGTGACATCAGTCTGTTCACATGAGAAGGGATCTATATGCTATCTATCTCTCTATGATTTATTTCACTTGGCATAATGACCCCTAGTTTCATTTATATTGTTGCAATGAAAGAATTCCATCTGTTTTAATGGCTTAATGGTATTTTACCCATCAGTTGGTTGACATCCAAGTGTTTCTTTGTCGTGTTTTTGCTGTTGTAAGACAGGTTCTTGTTATGTAGCTCAAGATGACTCAGACTCACGTGACTCCTCTCTTCTGCTACTCTTCGCTGGATTAGAGATTTATGCCTCCCAACTCAGGCTCTATTTCTTGACTATTGTATATAATCCTGAAGTGAAAATGGGAACTGTCTTTGGCTATAGATCTATTAATAAGAATGCTAGACTCTATGAAACTCTTACTTTTGTTTGTTTAGGTGAGCTCTACTGTTGTCCATGATGGCTGTAAGAATTTACACTCCTAAACATTTGCAAAGGTAAGTTTTTTTTCTATATTCTTTATCTTTCATCTTTCTAATAACAGCCATTCAAAGAGAATAATTATATCTCATGAGGTTTTGGTTTTCACTTCCCTGATGTTCAGTGTTGGAGAGAATTTTCACGTATATCCAAGGACTACTTTTATTTCTTCTTTGTAAGATCTGTCACATTCGCTTTTCATTCTGGTTACTTGGCACTTTTTTTCCTTTGGCTGTTAAAACGTTTGAACTCTGTTGTAGACAGCAAACTAGCTTCCTTGTTAGATATATGGTATGCACATATTTTCACTGACTTTGTAATTTGTCTCTTCGTTCTGTTGATTGTTTCCTGGGCTATGCAGAAGTTTTTTAGCTTTGGCAATTGGTCTTTTTCTTCTTCTTTTCTCTTTTGTTTACTGTATTGCTAGGGTTTTATACAAAATATTGTTGCCCATTCCAATATCCTGAAGACTTTTTCATGTTTTTAGTAGTTTCATACTTTAATGTGTTATATTTAAATTTTTAACTTGATGTGTTCATGAGCGTTTATGTGTGTATAGATGTACAAGTATGTAGGAGGTTGTGCATATGTGTGCATACATGTGGAGGTCAAAGGTTGAACTCAGATCATCCTTCCTTAGGAGCAGAACCCCTCTAGAATGAGAAGAGTCTCTCTAGTACTCTATACTAGTAAATAGATAGGCCAGATAGCTGGCAAGCCCCAGAGATATTTCTGCCTCCACTTCCTCAGCATCAGGATTACAGGAGCCATCACATGCACTCTTTTACATAGAGATGGTGATCAGACTCAGATCTTTGTGTTTCTCTGTCAGCTTTGATGACTGGACTGTTTCCTCTGACCACCTAGAACTTTTATTGATTTCGTATCTGTGTGCATTGCACACATGTGAGTCCCAGAAACAGAACTTATTTAATCTAGCTTGAAGGTAAGGGCCCATACTTGGTAAGCCATCTGCCCAGCTAGTCAATACATTTTGTGGTGGGATTTTTATGTGCTGTGTGAGAGAGATCTCATGTCAGCTCCTTAATGCAGACATCTAGTTGTCCTGGCAGCATATGTTGGGGACAGTGCTCTTCTGTGTAAACCTACCATCAGTGGCTTGACTGCAGGGCAGTGATTTATAGAAGTCACTCTTTAACCTGGCATCTCCACTCTGTTACATTGGTTCATGTATGTGTTCTTACAGGAATACCATGCTTTTTTGACTACTATAGCTTTGTAGTACCATAATAAGTAGTAAAATATTTCTTATTTTGCTGTTTCTGTTAAATATTTGTTTTATTAATTATATATACTAAATGTTAATAGAAATAAATATTACATATTTATTCTATTTAAAATTTTATATGAATTTTAGGATTATTCACTAATTTAAAGTGACAAGTATCTAAACAAGTGATAGGAAGCTTCTCCTTGCCAACATTCTCTCTGTTCCTTATGCTGTGGTACAGGATGAGTGTGATAGAGTTCAGAGAACAACCATCCCTTAGGTAACTTCTATGTTATTTGGGCCTTTTTCAGGCAGATCTCTGTCATATGAGGAGAAAAGGCTGACAAGCTATTAACTGACCTAAGAAAAAATATTATAGATCATTGCCACACGGTCTTTCTAATTTTAATCTTGGCTGAAATAGTTGGTAGATATTTTGGAAGTGGTGCAAAAAATAAAGTGCTCTAGATTGGAACCCAGCATTCAAGTCCCAGCTCTAAAAGGAGATATTGTTGAAATTTTCAAACAGATGAGTACCAGACTGGTCTGGCTTTATTATTGCAATTAGAGCTATTGTTACAAGGGAAATAAGCAATTACATAAATGACTTAGCCACTTTTTCTGCATTGCTATTCAATGATTTGTTTAGAAATAGCAAAAACAATAACAACAGTGTGATTTGTACATGTGAGTGATTATTAACATCTGCTGGGTTGATAGTAGGGTCTATAAGAGCTCTTAAAAGCAGCAAACATGATGGAAGTCAAACATAGCATATATTTCACATTGTATAGGAAGAACTGAACAGTGGGAAGGGCAGGGCTTGAGTGAGAACAGGAAGCTGGTACTGTGTTACAGCTCAGAGAAAGCTAACAAGTTGTTTCCCCATGAGTTTCTGTTCCAGTTACAGGAAGGGCTGTTTGCAGAAATAAATAAGGGTTATAAAAATGTCTGAGATATTTTGTAAATAAAAGTACTTGATTATCTCTCAGACAAGCAACTAGATGAAAACAAGTATTTTTGAGATGGCTACATAGAGATATAGTGAGACCAGAGGTACTAGACAATGGTGAGCCCATTGAATGCACACCCATAAAACACCACAGTCTGTTCTGGTACATAAAAAGGCACCTGAGGTCTAGTGTGGTGGCACACACCTTTAATCACAGTATTAGAGATGCAAAGGTAGCTGGAGATGTCTGCTTAGTTTAGAAGCAGAGGTATTAGTTCTCAGGATAACCTTGTCTACAGAGTGAGTTCCAGTCCAACCAGGGCTATATAATGAGACCCTTTCAAAAGAAGAAGGCTGAAGACAAGAAGGAGGAAGAAGAAGAGTAAGAAAGGTAGAGAGGAAGGAAGAAAGGAAAGAAGGGAGGTAGATAGATGACACCTGATGACAAGATTAAGAGTTTTCAGAATATGAAGTCAGTAGAAATTCCCAACAGTTTATAGTAGGGGTGGGGGGGAATCTAAAGGCATAATGAAATTAACGAGAACAAGTCTTGGAGCCAGGGACCATACCTGTAAGTTCAAGCTACTTGAGATATCTGTAAAATAAAATATGCAATGTGAAATACATCAAAGAGGTGATGACAGAAATGTTTCTGAACTGACGAAAGGTGCCAATTCTTGTGGAGGCCTCTGGACGACTCAGGGGACCTGTGCAAAGAATACCATTTGTCTTATTATCCCGAAAGTGCCAAGAAATGAAGGTGACTGTGAGAAAAGGCAGAGATAGGCAACCTATAGAGTCGAAGGAAAACAGTTAGTACTTTAAAGAAGGATTAAGACTTGGAAATGAGTTTTCCATAGGAACACAGAAGAAGGATGCTGTAAGGCATGACTATTGGGTCTAATAAGCAAAGAACAACACAGGGTTAATAATCCATCAGGGTGGAGAGATGGGTCAGTAGTTAAGAGGACCAGGGTTCAGTTCCCGGTACCCACCTCGAGTACCTCAAAACTTCCTGTAACTCCAAATCTGCAGGATCTAATACCTTTCTCCAAGGGCATTCCCACTCATATATACATATCCTCCACAAATAAATAATTTAAAATAAAATCATTTTAAAATAACTGGTTACCTAGAATTTTATAAACAACAAAAATATTCACCATAAGTAGAGGTGAAATAACAATAGTTTTCAAAAAATAATTGAAAAAAATATTAAGGAAATTAAGAATATTAAGAAAATTAAAAAAATACATTTTATGCTAATATAAAAGCATAATTTAATGTAGAATTTCTAGCAATAAAAATGAGGACTCTATAGTGCTGTGTTAATCAATGTAAAAATTATGATACTCTAAATATGTATGTGCTCAATGAAGGATAAAAATTTGATACATGCAAAGAGAATGGATACATTCATAACCTGAATGACAGTCTTTGCCACACACTCTAAGTAGCTGACAAAGCAGGATGAAAGAATATATCAATGAGCAGAACTTAATTAGCAAATGTAAGTTAGTTGATATACAGAAAACATGTCTTTCACCACTTGTAAAATACATAGTTTTCATGTATGTGCAGAACATTTACCAAAATTAGCCATATGCTTCTTCCTGCAGAAGCTTACAATTTCCTAAGGATTGCTTTCCCTCAGATCAGGCTCTGCCAGAGTTGAGTTAAAGCAAGACATTAATGAGGGAAAATAGCTAAAATAATCACCAACTGTTCACAACTAAGCAGCTAATTCCCACACAACACACTACTCAAAAAAGTGCAAGAAAGTAATTTTAACCAAATGATAATCAAGAGATTACACATTAACTCTTGTGGTATAGGAGTTTACTTCAGCTGTTGTTATTCATATGCCTCTATGGGAGAACATGTTTTTGCCACATGTGGCTTGGCCTTGTGACTGTGCATATTACTCATGTGACTCTTCTTACCTCTCGGGGTATAAATTGTCTGGTGCTCTGAATAAAGTTGGCTACTGCATGAGACTTGAATCTGCCTCAGTTTTAGGCCCTGGCTCTCCCAGGTTCACACTGCAAACTTGAGCAGTAAACAATCAATATTCTCTTTTTCCTTTACATTTACATATTATCAAGGCCCTGAATTAAATTTTTTAATTTTTAAATTCTTGTTTATTATACAAGTTAAAGTGTATGCATTTGTAATTTCATAAATAACACATCTTTCGGGTTAGGGCATCATATGTCTCACTGCAGGAAACTTTATGAAGATTTCTCCTCTTTGCACACACAATGGGTGAGTATACAAGGAAAACTCTGCATTGTACCATTGGATTTATCTGAAGTACAGCTACTAAAACTCAGCTGCGCCATGTTTGACTTGGTAAATGTTTTTCTCATGCAGAATAATTTACATTGATGCTATCTGAATCCATCCAGGAATATATCCATATCTATCCTAAGCCCTGCATAAAACTACCTTCATCCTAAGATCACAACCACCTAACACTGATTTCTGGGATTTTGATACTTCTCTACAAATTAAGATGCAAGGAAAAACAATGATGGTGTGTTTTCAAAAACAAGAGCTGGCTAATGAAAGAAAACAGGACCAGTCCAAAGGTAGCTAAAAAGGAGTCAAGCAATCAAAACATTGGAGTCACTTCTTCTCTGAGGAATGTACCATAACTGGAAAACTTGGTCTCTGTATGGCAACCTCAATAGGAAAAACCGGGGGCAGGGGGGAAGGACCAGAGGATTTCACAGAGCACTTCACAGGAAGAAAACTTACAATGCACAAGACACTTATACTTCATGACTGACCCAAAGTAAAGGCCCACCATCACACAACCACATAAGGTGTTGGCAATGGAGAAGGGTGGAGAAGAAAGATAAAAAAATCTGAGATGGTGCTTATAGAATTATAGCCCCGTTTCCAGTACCTGGATGATCATGGCCAACTCTAATCACCAACTGCTAACTGTCCCAGTATAATCAAAGACTCAGAAATGGTCTTCTGAATGAGGACATTTCATTCTTGTCTCCGTGGAACACTTTCCTTCAAAGATGTTTCAGGGATGACAATAAACAGTAATCTGTCACCAAAAAGAAAAAAAAAAGTGCTAAGAAACAAGGCCCAGAAAACCAAGCTGGTGCCTGGGTGATGATGGATGCAATGCATATTATTTAATTATACTAGATGAAGTTGTATGAAAACAGATAAATTTAATGTCTCCCAGATCCTGAATATAGTGAAAAGTGACATGTTTAAAAAAAAAGGGAAAAGTTCTAGTAAAAAATACTACAATGAGGGTGGTTATTTTACATGAAACTGAAGAGAGAATTTAAAAATTAGAATATATTTGCTAAAAGAAAAACAAAACAAACAAACAAAAGCAAAAAACCCAGCAGCAATACAATGGGGGCATGGAAAGAAGGTAGACTAAAAGCAAGCCTTGCATTCTATTTTTTACTTATTATTGAGCTAGAGCCAGAGAGCCTCTCACATCCTACACGTGGCTCTTCCTCTTACCGCTATTTTGTATTCATATGGCATATTTCTTGTTATTAATGAGCCCAAACTGGTATATTACTAGCAATTAAAGCCAATATGTGTGGGTTTTTTATTTCACTTTCCCCCAACCTCTCCTTTTTATTTCCAGGATCTCATACACCATGCCCCATTCCATTTAGCTGTCATATCTTTAAAGGTTTCTGTTGAACATGACAATTTCTGTGGCTTTTCTTTTCTTTCTTTCTTTCTTTTTATTTTTGGAGGGTGGGACCCTGAGGATTGATGATTCAAGACAGGGTTTCGCTGTGTAGCCCTGACCATCCCGGAACTAACCCTGTAGACCAGGGTGGCCTTGAATTCGGAGATCCACCTGTTTCTGCCTCCCAAATGCTGGGAATGAAGGTATACATCATCACACCCAGCTTTTTTTATTTTTAATGAATGATCATTTTGTGGAGTTCGGGTAGTGCATTTTTGTGCATTATTTTTTGAGTGAAATTTACAGGAATATGTGAATGGATGACTACTTATCCCAGATAAGTCACTGATGACACACAAAATACAGCATTCCCCACAAATGTAGCTTAGTGGATCAGTGAGTTTATGGGGTTAATATAGAAGCATAAATCTCTCAAAGATGGCTACATCACTGAAAAGCCTATCCTAGCCAGGTAATTACCCAAGAAAGCTACATCTGTGAGTTCCCTGAATGACTCGTTGGCAAATTAGAAGATTAGATAATCTCTTCTCCACAGCAAGTGCTGTTGTTTATATGACCTCAGAGAGAGACTTGTGAATCCTGTAAGTTTTAGGAGTTCCCTCAGACTTGTAATGCCTTACTTTTGAACCCTGTAAATTTTGTTTATTTTCTGAGTCTGCCTTCAGTAAGTCCCTCCAGGATGGAATGTTTCAATTCAGAGCAATGTTATGCACAGCTTCCTGTTAAGATATCTACAATTAGCTCATGGTTTTGTATACATTATGATTTTGAAGAGGAATATCACAGAGGTGAAAGGCCAGTTATTACATGACACATGTGTCAGGTGTATCCACTAACACAAAACAACATTGGCGATCCCTTCAACCTTCAGCAAGTGCTTGTCAGGATTTTACAATATAAAACTCTTTTATTCCAGGTGCTCTGGTTTGTGAGAAATAAGTCACTGTGGAAATCCCATGTTCCCCATCCTGAGGGTGGAGATCTATAAATTTCAGGGAGTACCTCCTCCACATGGGGTAGTTAGCTCTTCTCCCTCTACTTATCTACTCTATGAATTATTCTTTTAAATAAAGTTTGATTTGTTGAGGATTTGGTATTTGTACAATACATTTTGATTGTACCCATTCAATTCTCACACTAATATATTATGCATGTTCTGAAATACATACATCCCAGGGCTACTTTACTCCTCCAATTATTTCAGGGTTAGCAGTTGAGGGTTTTCTGTTGATTAATGTTGTTGTTTTGACACTTTCCTATTAACAGACATATATATGGCTGTGTATGTTTGCCTTAATTATTTTAATTATTTCTTGCTTTCTGACACATGATACTCTGAGCTTATATTTTTCCTGTCATAGCCCTAGAATACTTTATTTTCTACAAGGATTCCTTTATTAGAAAGATATATATATAAGAATCCAAATTCTGGGCACTAGATGTTCCTGGTATTAATGTGATGTTGTTGTGTCCAAGGTCTCAAATAACAGAGTAATGGAATATATGATATGCTAACATGTGTATGGTATCCACAAACACCATCTGAACACATATTACCCTAAACATGACTTCAAATGTCTCCAACACTAATTCCCTGGCAGTTGAATATATCTTTCCCATTCCCATTCCTTATCTGTAATTTTCTCTCTAATACTGAGAAAACTTGCTTCAATCTACTCACCTAATTGTTTATGTCAAGTACATAGAAAACCTTGGCATCAAAAATCTATCATTCCTAAAGAGCAATAAAGCCAATACATGTAGTACAAGTATGTGCATTGCTTGTACTTATGAATGGATATTTATTGACTTGGCTTATACCACAGGGGCTAGGTATCTATACAGTGGAAAGAGAGAGCCCAATAAAAGTTCAGTCCAAGAAGCTGGAAACCTTGTAAGAACATTGTGGATCACAATGGTACAGAATCAGTTGAGAGCTAAAACTCAAATAATGAGTTGTTTATTTTGAAAGAATGAAGAATCCAGAGTCTGGGGTGATGAGAAGAGCAATTGACACACACACAAGCAGAGCCTGAAGCCACAGGATGGCATCCCCCTTCCCTCTTCTCTCTGAGTCTTGCAGCCCTAGCCTACCTGACAGAGGTGTCTGCATTTGGGGAGACTTACACCCTCAGTTACTCTTCTTAACCTCAGATTCCAAAGGGCAAATTGTTGAGTTTTATTTGATATACATATTGTATCAAACTGTACCTTCGATTTTTGGTGATTTATCTATAAATATTTTGTCCAATTTAATTATGTTGTTAGCATTCTTGTTGATTTTAAAAGTTCTTTTAATACACAACATGCAAGTCTTTTACCACATATTTTATAAGTGGTTTCCCCAGCTTATAGGTTATCTCTAAACCATAATAACTACATTCTCAACTGAACATTTTAATTTAATAAGAATTAGTGAGTCAATTCCACATATCTAGCTACCACTAATCCTTGATCCAGGAGTCACTTAAAGTTTTTCCTTTCCCTAGATGTATTGTAGTTTTACACTTTACATTTAGTTGGCTTTTATGACAAGGATGAGATCTGCTTGTAGATTTATTGTTTTCATAGGTTACCTTGTAATTGTTCCAGTGCCACTGGAGAAGATGTGAAACATTTAACATTGCTGATTCATTCAAAAATATAACTAAATTCCTAAAAATAGATGACAGAACAGTACAGTAGGAATGTAAGAAAACATTAAAGCAATCATTTTAGAGGTGTAGTATGAGAAGTTCAAAATATTGACAGAAAGAACTAATTCAGAAATTATTTCCATACACTAACCCTGACAGAAAGGATGACAAAACTAATGGGTATTTGTTTTGCTGCTGTTGGGGGTGGTGATAGCAGAGTGTGTGCATGCCTGTGTGGGGGGGGGGTACTGAGAATTATGTGTAGCTGTGTGTAGTGTGTGCAAACAGTTGTGTATATACATGTCTGTCCGTGTGTGTGTGTGTATGTGTGTGTGTGTGTGTGTGTGTGTGTGTGTGTGTAGGAGAGAGAGAGAGAGAGAAAGAGAGAGAGAGAGAGAGAGAATAGTCTCGGTGAATTTTGCCTAAGGTCACAAGGATTAGTAAATTTGTTCATTATATATTCAGATTATACATTCCAGCAATTTCAATTTTGGAAACACCAGACTTTTAAGACCTTAATTCATTTTTTAGGGGAGGAAGGGTTTATTTTAGCTTACCATTCCAGGTTCCAGCCCATCATGGTGGAGAAGTCACAGTGGCAGGGGTTTGAGACAGCTGTGTTGTTGGTGGTTTTTTACTCTTTCTTTTGAGGACCACCATGCAGCTCCCAGGTCAACCCCACACGGAGGCTTATTCTTAATTATAAATGCCTGGCCATAGCTTGGCTTTTTTTTTTTTTTTTTTTTTTTTTTTGCCAGCTTTTTTTTTTTTTTTTTTTTTTTTTATCTTAAATTATCCAGTCTATCCTTTGCCTCCATGCTTTTTTCCTTTTCTGACTTCTGTGTATCTTAACTTGACTTTTACTTGGTAGCTTGCTGTGTAGCATGGTGGCTGGTCCCTGGCATCTTCTTCTTCTTGTTCTCTCTTGCTCCTTGTTCTATTTCCAGGTTTCTCCTCCTATTTATTCTCTCTGCCTGACAGCCCCGCCTATCCTTTCTCCTGCCTCACTATTGGCCATTCAATTTTTTATTAGACAATAAGGTGTTTTAGACAAGCAAAGTAATAGAGCTTTATAGGGTTAAACAACTGCAAAATAAAAGAATACAACACATCTTTGTATCATTAAAACAGATGTTCCAGAGCCTAAATGTAACACACCTTAAAATATTATTTTGGTCATATCACTTCACACAAGAGCAGAGAGAAATGGGCAAGCATATGCATGCCACTACTCAACTCCATTGCTATACAGTTCAAAACCAACCCCAGGAAATGGTGCTGCCCATTTCTGGCTTCGTCTCACCCCATAAACCTTCCCACAAACAACCTGATGTAGACAATCCCTCACTGAGTCCCTACTTTCAGAAGAGTCCAGATTGTGCCAAGTTAGCAAATACAGTTAAGCATTAATATGCCACCCCTTATCAACTTGATGCACAAACAGACCACTTTAAGATAATCTTCCAGCCTTGTGTTTATTTCATAATGTAAAGTGCAATCTAACTTTAAAAGTCACGAAATATTAAATAATTCCAACACTCTAAAGTTTCAAATTTGATTAACTGTGAGTTTCTATAAAATTAAAACCAAGTTACATACTTCAAACATATAAAGACACAGAATAAACATTTATTTGAAGTAGTGATTATGAAATGCAGGGACTCATGTTCAAGTAACCCTCAGCAGTATTCCCACTTCACACCGTTAACCTCTTAGGAAATGTTGCTTCCTGGAAAAGCAGAAGATAACATTATTCAGAAAGGAACTTACTGAATATAGGGTGTGGATGTAGTTGTTACTTACTATAAGTTCTTTTAACTATGTGATGAGAAAATTTCAAATAGTGCTCATTTGGTGTTTTCTATATGCAATTTTATGGTAGGTGTGTGACATATAAATTTAAATCCCTTGTGCCCATTTTCTCGGTGTGAACACATGCAGTCTACATCCTAACCCCTCCATGGATCTTAAGCTTCCCAGAGTCTGTGACATAGAGCAATTAGGCCTATAATAAAAGCAAATGCCTGCAGTACAGATCAGACCCCAAATGTAGACAGTGTTGACTGCGCCCCACCTCTTAGAAGCTAGTTATGCCCTATGGAAACCATCCCTCTGTGCTCATGGACAAACCGGAGCAGGAATCTTGAGCAAAATAATGGTTTCCAGAATCCTAGTTAACCTCCATCCAACAGCAGTCTGAACTATTAAGTGGAATATTCCATAAATAAACAACTCAATCATTTAAAATAAATAACTTTCAGTAAAGCATATTATTGCATTGTTCTAATTTATTGTTGCTTTGTGGTTAATCTCATAGAGTGCCTAGATTTATATATTAAAGTCTGTCACAGTATGTTAATATAAGATAGCATCATATATAATTTGGTGACATCTCAGGCATCTGAAGAAAATTGTGGACTGGAAGAAAATCATCTGGGAATGGTCAGGGGTAATGAACAGCAAAAATGTGAGGAACCAGGTTTGATTTCAGGAGGTTTGTTTTGTTTTGTTTTCCTCTATTTAGGAAAATATTTGTACCACAATGCTGTTCCATGTATAGGAAAATCAGAAGTATTAAAAACAAACCTCATTTCCACCCAGGCAATTGCTTTTCTAAATTACATGAATTATTATTTAAAACGAACTTAATCTTTTATCATCCATTTGAGATATTACCATTCATTTGAGAAGGCAGGAGTTATCACATATCTAAAGTGACATTTTTATCTTCAATAAATTCTAATTCAGTTCATACATTAACTGGAGAAACACAATTTTAGAGTGGTTAATCAAAATGCTTTATGGATTCCTCATTCCATACTACTACTAGAGTGATACTGTAACAAAAATAGTAATTAAAGGATTCTAATGGCATGATGAGGCTGCTCTCTCTATTCCATTTAAAGAAAAGTCTGTGAAAAGCAACAACCTTGTTTGGTAATTCATGGTCCCCAAAGGGACCATCAATTTCAATGTTTTAATTATTGTCCTAATTTCTTCTCTATTTAAGGATTTCTCTACAGGGATTTTTGGACAGTTTGATTTCAAATAGCTCAGAAACTAATAAGTCTTATAACTCACAAGTATACTTTTATGGTCAATCCTGTGAAAATCAGTTTTTTTTTTCTAACATCCAGTCAGTTTTACAATGACTGATATTGTGTGAGTGATTCCTCCAGCCTTACAACTTCCTGCACTGGAATAAAGGAGAGAACACACATTTCAACAACCATACTACCATCCTACATGGTACTTTCTGTATGAAACAAAATCATGTTTTATATATTCATATAATTCTTTTTTTTTTTGGACTGAAAATTAAAGTCATTTATAAAGAGCAACAGGCACACCATAGAAAGAAAATGATTAGTCAGCAGAAGTGAGTTTCCTGTTCCCTATTCACAGGAGGTTTCCACAGGATGAGACTGTGTTTATGTACTTTTTTTTTTGCATTTTTTATTTAATTTATTATTTTACATGTTGATCCCAGTTCCCTCTCCTTCCCTCCCTCCCTCCCTCCCTCACTTTTACCCTCTCTGCCCTCTCACATGCACCCTGACCACCCTCCCCTCCCATCCCCCCACCCCAATTCCACATGTAGGGCAATGACATCCAGGTGGGGTCATGTAGATCTGACAGGTCATGTGAAGTAGGGACTAGGACTTCTCTCTGTAGGTTAAGGCAGTTATCCCTCCATGGGGGATGTGTTCGCAAGGTCCTTTTGTGCACCAGGATCCACTGTCTGAGGTCCCTTAGACTGCTCAGTCCTTCTGGCTGAGACCCATATTCAGGTGGGCTTGAATCAGTCCCATGCTGGATTCTCAGCCATCAGTCTGGGGGCCCGTTATCTCCTCCTTGTTCAGGTCAGCTGTCTCTATGTGTTTCTGCAACCTGGTCTTGTCCTCTCCCTCTGCATCTGGGTTCTAGTTCGACTAAGTGTTTATGTATGGGTGTTTGCTCCTGTTTCCAACAGGTATTAGATGAGGGCTCCATAGATAAGTTAGTTGTTGATCTCGCTATCCGGGAAGGGCATTTATGGTAGCCTTTCCACAGAAGCTCAAATTTTTAGTTGGCGGCAGTCTTGTAGGTCTCTAGACTTATCTTTGGGTTCAATTTTCTCTTCAAACCAATATTGGCTCCCTCTTTTATGTTCTCTCTCTCTCTCTCTCTCAATCTCTCTCTCTCTTCTGTCTTTTATTCCTACCCTGATTCAATCTTCCTAGTCGCACATGTTTTCCTCTCCTCCCCTCTCTTTCTCCTACTTCTCTCTCCATTCACTGCCCCCCCCACTTCCCCTGTGCTCTGGGGGACTTGTCCCTTCCTGCTTCTGTGAGGGACTTTATATGAATCTCTTAGAATACACCTTGTATCCTAGTTCCTCTGGTGGTGTGAATTATAATTCTTCTATGTAACATTGATGCATAAGATTTATTTCCACTAATTCTTGTTAAATTCTTTCCACTAATATTGTTAAACCAAGATTTATAAACTTCTGAAGAGCGTTGACTTTGAAGTTAATGAACTTTCATTATGGTGTATTAATATTATTTTTGTTTGGTTTTTCAAGATAGGGTTTCTCTGTATTGCTGTGGAGCCTATCCTGGAACTAGCTCAGTAGACAAGGTTGGCCTCGAACTCACAGAGATCCACCTGCCTCTGCTTCCCACCCGAGTGGTGGGATTAAAGACATGTACCACCAACGCCCAGCTTGGCACATATTTTGTAAACTAATTTTTTGCCTAAATTTTCGATATCTTTAACTCACTGATCATATGGTCATTAAGAGGGAGTTGTCTAAGGATGATGCCCCTCATATCAAATTGTAAAAATTAATTAAATAGCTTTATTTACCAATGTGTGCCTACATGACTCAGCATTCTTACAGTCTCTCTGCACTGCCTAGAAGGCTGTCTTACTATTTCTGCTTTCTTTTGGAAACATTTTACTTAGTGAGTGGGACCACTCTTTAACGTGTTCTCCTAACAAAACAAAGATGAGGACCAGTCATTCTCTTCCCTTCCACAAAACAAATTCTTTAAGTAATCATTCAACCATCTGCAGTTAATCAAAATAAATCATTGAAGGAACTTGTTAAGGAAATTCATTCTTTCAAGTTAAAATTTTGGACAAAAACAAAGTAAGGAATGTACTGACAATTTTCCAAAAACCAGGTCAATGATATACTTTCCTTTTTAACTCTGAATATCATTTCACTATTAACATCATTTATAACTACAAATTAAACTTGAAAAAGGATATGTATAGTCATACCTTAAGGCAATTTGTCCTAGCATTTTCAAAGAGGACTTCAGGTTGCAGTGATGAAATATTTGTATTTAAAACATGTTTTGAATGTCCCTATCCAGAGGCATAAGCTTGATTTTGACAAATAATAACTCTTAAGTGAAGTAATTTCAGTGTCCATGTCTAGCATTTTTCTTCAGTTTATTAATGCTATTAGGACATCTGGGCTCAGTCATCTTTTAAACTTTAAATATAGGTTTAGTTTCTCTAAACCTGTTGCTTAAATCACTCACTTGAAGTGTTTTTAACAAGGAAAAAATCAGTGTAGAGTAAGAGAAGCTAAAAATCTATACATAGGTAAGAGAAACTTGACTGCATTTTGAGTAAATCTAGAGACATCCAGATATGTTAATTATAGGAGAAAATTGCAACGTGACAGGTCAGGAATGTTGGTTAGGGAAAGGAAGGAAGAATATTGAAAGCAAAGTGGTGTTTGCATTGCTTTTCATCTTTGTTTTATAACATTTCATAAAGCTCGGTTAGACTAAAATGTGAGGTTCTCACACAAACAATGCTATGCCTCAACTGCTTCACTCAAACCATTAGTTCTAAATAGCATCTGACATTTACCAATATGGAGTTATAATGAAGCCATCTACCTATTCCTTCTGAGTTGGACCACAGTCACCATGACAACGCTCTGCCATTGATCCCTTCCATCATGCTGTGATTTTGGCAGAGACTAGAAAGAAACTCAAGTTCATTAAACCTTTTTCATGCTTAAAATAGATTTCATTTGCACTTTTTAGAATAAGCAACCTCTCCCTCAGTCCACGACAGTACAATCATAAATGTTTCTCTCGTTGTATAAATTAAGAAAGTTAAAAAAATTAAATTCACATTTTTAATATTACGAAAAATCATGGTGAAATGTTAACTTACTTAACTCTAAGTCTGCATCTGATTTTCAGTGATGGCATGCAAGCTAAACAAATTTTTAAACCTCAATTACTTCTGTGCACAGTGAAAATAGAATTCTAGCCAATGACAAAATTTGAAATTAGAGAATGATAAAAAGCAAGAAATGCTGTGTTTGATTAGTTGCCGACTTGGGCATTCCTGAGAGAACACATTTGAGGAGTTACTATAATGAGCGAGTCTGCCTACTCTTCCAAAGGCATCAGCTTGCCTAATTAGGTTTTTGGACAATTTGCCATGAATAAGTTACAGGAAAAGTTTCTCAGTTTTATGAGCAATATATTTTCCTAATCATTACATTTCACTTAATTTGGCTTTTTCTCAAATCCCTCATTTATTTTGGATCATTTATAACTCTTTTGTTGATGATAGGACCATCCTTACATCCAAATAAATTGCCCATTGACTGCCACAAACAAACTCCTTCATATGGTTCTAGCTCCACGTGGATTTTCCTTTGTGGCTTCCTAGTACCCAGTAAACTTTAATTATGTTGGTCATTTTAATGACCCAAACCCAAAGAACCTGTGTTTTCATTAATGGCTGAAAAAAATTAATCAAAACTGTAGCAGAAAATGAGTGAAAGTTGTGCAATTTAACCTTACACCTTATTTAACTCAGTTTACAACATTCTTACAGCTTAATTTTACACTCTATAGCTTCAATATGTTTCCCAAATGGCCAAGAAGTTGCAAGCATATGGTGAGCTATAAACCCAAATTTGTCACTTTATTTTGACATTAAAGGTGTAAAATGTAAGCTTTGATGGAAATGAGCACTTGTGTATTCATGCTGAGTAGCCTTGGTAGACATTTGTTTTTCAGAGCCCAAGTTCTGATACTAAAACAGTTCCTCCTGGTCTACCTGAGGAAATGTTGAGTTTTGCTTTGTGCGTAATGAAAGGCAGTCTAGGGTCTGTTTTCATAGACTATATTTTATGTTTTATATGGTGTTCTTACAGTGTCTGCTGGTCCTATTTCTAAATAATAGTTCAAGCCTTTGCCGAGTGGTTTAATTTCTCACCCCTAGATGGACAGAAATCTGTCCCTGGAGAACCTCATCAGGAGCCACAAGCCTTTCTCAGCTGTCACGGCCCACAGCACTCTGGGTGCAGGGAAGGCATGGACTGCACCTCAAGTCAGCCATGAAGAGTGCATCCCAAAGGCTCTGTGGGCCTGGCTCCCCAGCAGCTTGTGAGGAAACCAAGAAGCTGCACAGATTATAACCATTGATGAGTGCTTCCAACCTGACTGCTGGCCCTCAGCAAAGCAGAGAGGCAGCTTTCCAAGCAGAGGCCCAGTCTGTGGCCATTGTATCATGTTCCATTTTGTTCTTTTTCTGTGCTGTGCAAGATAGGGGAAACATAAGCAAATTAAATAACTCCCTCTGTTCCCCTTCCTGACCGCTTCTCTTCCGCCTCCATCTCTCATATGCTTTCACTGAGTTAGGTTTCTTACAAGAAATGTAAGTAGATAATGCAATGACTCACGGAGAAAACTGCAAAATGGGGTTGCTTATTTGAAACCTAAAACCCCGTGATCTCCAGGTCTCTCCTGAAGGCCCTTTTCATGCATGCCTTCATTGTCTTCTCCAGGTTGTTGATTGATACAAGGCAACGGTGTGCGCCAATCCCCCCCACCCCCCAAACCCCCCACCCTGTGCAGGCCTTTGCTTCACCCACTTCTTGTGCAAGCCCTTTCTTCATTCTCCTGTCACATTAATACTTGCCCTGAAATCCTATCACTTTGCTGGAGGATTGATGTAAGTCTCCAGCAATTAACATAATTACAAGCCTGATTATCTTCTAATTGCATTATGAGTATTTGGTTATTCACTACACAAATTAGAGAAAATTAAAGAGGAGCAAGATCCTGGGGTGTGGGTGTTGAGCTTTCTAACACAGTTAAGAGAATTTGAATGCAAAGTCTTAACCCAGGTGAGGACTGTTCTCAATTCTATGGGCTAACCATTGGTACATTTGGGAGAACGCTTTCCTTTTCCATGCATTATCCTTGTTAATGACACAAAGTTCCCTCTGAATTATTTATAAATTCTATGCAAAATGCCAATGAGCATAAGATAAGCTGTAGCATGTCCACACTGGTCTATGTTGGTTCTTGTACGAATTTGTGATCAGAAAACATGAATAAATAAATAAATAATGGGAAATTACTAAGCAAATAATAAGTAGAAAATACTCCAAGTCACACAGGGGACTTGTAAATGAGAACATCAATAATATATAAAAGTAATTCTAACAAGAACTCCAGGATGGAATTCACTAGTATAAAGAAAGAAACGAGATGTTTGGGTCACAAATCTTTAATCGCACAGCTGTGCTGTGATATCAGACTAGGATCAAATTTCTCTCTAAATAGAGGGCAGAGCCAGCCACACTGGACAGGTTGTGGGACAAATGACTCTGCTCTTCCTTCACTGTTCCAAGGTGCTGCACACTCTCACTTGAATCTTCTGCTGTAGCTATCAGACTCAAAACCTTCAGAAAATGGTTGCATCAGTAAGTTTGGATCACACAGAAATGTCAATTATTGATCATCCAGATTAAGACTGATAAGAGACCCTAAAGACCCTGAAGATCTGAAAACACAAACCAAATCGAAGCAAAACTCCCAATGGCATGCTAGAATACGCCAAGCAAAGCAATAGGAGATGCACACGCAAACGCAAACATTTTTCTCAGCTATTCTTTTGACATTTGAAGTCAGTTGACATATAAAAGGGAAACTTTACTAGATAATTAGCTAGAACAAAATGAAAAATTTTCATATAGAAGGAAGAACATAAAAATAGCCAAAAGATGTACTCCCAAGTTGAAGAGAACTCTCTGAGCCCTGTGGAGAGCTTGCTGAACCTTTGGCTTGCTGCCAACATGTAAAAGTGCATGGTGCCATCAGAGCTTGGTAAACGCTAGATTTTATTCATTTAATAAAAACAGTGGTTGAGTTCCAGACAACAAAAAAGTATCAGCTTTTACACAACCTAGAATCTACTGGGGGTGCAAACTTAACCTGCTGTGACATCACGAACAGGTTATCTCAGATCACAGAGAAAAGAAACTAGAGTTAGATTTCTGCATCAAGGATGCTTTTTCCTAGTCCTGAAAACACAGGGGGCCAGAACAAAAGAATTGGTTAAAGTCAGGGTTTCTGGAGCTGCCTGGGCAGCCCAGACCTCCACCAATTATGAAGCATAAATGTTTTTTCCTGGTGAAGAAACAACTGGATTGTAGGATTTTGGAAGGAGTTCATAGACAAAGGAACCGGAAGAGTTATGTGGGGGAGGATATTTAGTAAAAGATGATAGTTTAGGTTGGCTGCAGAGGAGGCAGAGAGACAGAGACATGCAAAAGCTATGGAGCAAGCGGCATCCACTGAAGAGAAGGCGAGACTCTGAGATATGAAGCAATAGAGTGTGACATGGAAAACCCTGGTCTGCTGGAGTCTAATGCAAAGAAAAAGGAAGCTGGAAACTCAGAGCTAAGCTTCTCATTCGTTTAATCTCATGAAGCCTTCAGAGAAACCCAAGCAGAAAAGGTGGGGAAGTCCTTGAAAAACAAATTGGTTTGAGTCACACCAATCTTAATTAGTGATTATTTTTAAAAAGTTATGAATGGCGGAGTTGCAGGCCCTGAAGCAAAGAGAAGCCTAAGGGGATGCAGGACCCACAGAGAGAAAAGAAAGCAGAGTTAACGAGATGCCGAATTGGACATGGGAGCATGAAAAAGAGAATGGATAGCCACAGATTAGAGTGAATGGGCTTCTAAGGGTAGATTGGGAAAGGAGGAACAGCGAGGAGCAAGTGAGGTCTCAGTTCAGCTGAGTAGGTGAGAGAGACACACGGTTTACCTGAACTCAGGTTGTCCATGGAGACAGAAACTCTGGAGAATTTCAAAGATGCTTACTACAGAGAACTGTCAAAGCACAGGGTTAACCTGAAATCTGCTGTTTGCTAAGTTCAGTAACACAAGAAGAACAAGGGAAGTGATATGAATTCCTCTTTAAATGTTAGTGAAAACAAGGCCAAGAAAATGGCCCAGGGGGTAAAGATGGTTGATGTCAACCCAGCTGACCTGAGTTTGATTCACAGGACTCAGGAGAGAGAACTATCTAATGCTAGCTGTCCTCTGGCTTCCATTCACATGCATAACATACACACACATGCACATATGTATACACACAGCACATACACACATACAAATGCTCACACATATGCACATGAATGTCCACATACAACACAAGTACACATGCACACACAAATACACATGCTCACAAACACGTGCGTGCGCACACGTGTACACATACACACACACACACACAAGCATGCTTGCACACTCACCACATCCACACATTATAAAATAGAAAAATGTGACCAAACTTAACAGAAAAAACATGCTTAAAAACCCATGAAGAGCAGCTTCGGGGAGGTGGCAGAGCGCTCTTTTGACAGGAGAGCTGACATTTTGACTTGTGTCGCAATGGCTTGACTCCATCCCCTTATTGCCTCTGTCAATAGTTTAAGTCCTACAAACAGGAAACATGTGAGGCAAGATAACAGAATAGAACAAGGACGACGTACACAAGCTAGTAATTCACACCCAAGGGGAAGTAATAATAATTAAAATGGAATCTAACAGCGAAGATATAAGTTAAACCAATAATAACTTATTCATAGCAGAAATTTTAAGAAAGCAACAATATGCTTCTGCGGTTTTGCCCACATTAAAATGCATGTTTTACATCCCATTTTAAGAAAGAATACAGATGTTCACATTGAAGAAACAAATTCTAACTATAAAATGAAAATTATAAAATATAAATTATATCTCTCCTAAATACCCAGAAATATCAGTGGGCAGCATCTTCTATAATGTGATCCACAGCTAAACACGGAGCAGAACTCCTGGAATCCAGTTGCAGAGAGGGAGGAGTAATGAGCAAAGCTGCCAAGAACGGGCTGCAGAAACCAACAGAGACAGCTGACCTGAACAAGTGGGAGCTCATGGACCCCAGTCAGACAGTGGGGAAACCAGCATAGGACCGACCCAGATCCCCTGAATGTGGGTGTCAGTTAGGAGGCCTGAACAGTCTGTGGGACCTCTGACATTGGAACCAGTATTTATCCCTAGTACATGAATGGATATTGTGCGTCCATTCCCCATGGAGGGATACTCCCTCATCCTAGATACACAGGGGAGGGCCTAGGCCCTCCTCCAAATGATATGGCAGACTTTGATGATTCCCCATGGGAGGCCTCACCCTCCCTGGGGAGTGGATGGGGGGTCAGTGTGGGGAAGAGAGGATGGGAGGGAGAGAGAACTAAGATTGATATGTAAAATAACATTGTTTCATAATTAAATAAAAATATATAATAAAATGTGATCTTGTAATTTCAATATTAATCTATAAAATCATTCATAACTTTATGTCTGAGTAACATCTGAAATAGAGTAAAGGAAAGTCAAATGAAGCCTTGGAGACTGGAGAGAAGGCCCCACACTGAGGATTGTGCTGCGCTGGGAGATGGCCTGTAACTCCAGCTCCAGGGGATCCGAAACTCTCTTCTAGACTTCATGGGTGCCCGCATTCTCATGTGCTCATACACACCCACCCCGGTCCATACACATGTACATACATAATTCTAAAAATAAACCTTCAGAGAAAGGAATACTTTTATCCAGTATTTAAGATTGTAATTCATATGGTTGACTGCATGCATTGTTGAGTTTCAGCTTCCGTCTAGTCTATCTGGGCCTAACTTTCAGAGTTGTCTTTTGAAGCAAGAAGATTCGTTCAGTAGAGGTGTTTCTACCCTACAGCTTGCCAAATTTGACCGTTCTGGGTTTTTGCCTAGACTTCCTGACTACACCCTGCAGAATTGAAAAAGAGTGTAGATGTGCTGTGAAATGAGTCAACCCAGGCCCACCCAGGCCCAAAAGAGAAACAGCAGCTCAGCCTCATGTGGGGACAAACTCCTTCAGACGTCAATACCAGCTGTAGCATGAGGCCAGCTCCCAGTCCCTCACTGACCTTTTCTGAAACATAACTGGCATGAGATGAAGTGTTTCCAGGAAGGAACAGATACCTAAGGCAGTATACTTATGAAAAGAAAAGCATTTGTTGTTTTTCTCAGTTTGGCACATTTCAATCCACGTTGTTTTGGATCCCTGACAAGGCAGCCCGAGTTGGGGACAGCATTCTGGACTCATGGCCAGAACACATGGTCCCATCGAAACACTCATCAATGTCCTTACTCAGTGCCATCTCTTAAGGATCCCTCCACCTCTCAGTTGGGCCCACCAGGGCCTGAGACTTTCACCCTAGAGCCTTTGGGGAAGATCCAGATCTACACTAAGAAGGAAGCCACACCTCCTCTTGAGGCAGAGGTTCTAAAGGATCACATTGATGAGGGCCAAGGACAGTAGAATTCAGCAGTGAACGTTTCCAAGGACTTCAACTCGATATGGTCATTTTATCAAGCATGTCCACAACATCACTTTTTCTGCTCCTAAAATAAAACAAGATACACCACCCAGGGCTTCAAGGTCCACTCACATGTTCTCATTGTTACTTGTTAAGAGCTTAATTTTCACCACTTTCTCCAAAATTAATTGATATCATCTTTTACTTTGACTACTAACTTTAGTAACCTGTTCTAAGTCTATAAATAATTTCTCTGAAAATCCCTCCTGTCCTGCTTTACTCGTTAGTTGTGAATAATCTAAATGATTCGTTTTAATCTTAGAATTCCAGGAGTGGAGAGAAAGTTCAATGGGTAGGTAACAGCACTTGCTGCACTGGGGTGAGCGAGCCTGAGTTCCTGTCAGCTGTAGTGGGTGGGCGATCTCATATTCCTGGAAGCTCAGTGCTGTGGGGAAGGGAAAGAGAAGATTCTCTAGGGCTGCCCATCAGCTTAGCTCCAGTTTCACTGAGATCCTGCCACAAAGGCATAAGGCAGATAGAGAGGGTTCGCTGATGCTCTCCTCTGCCTTCACATAAGCACACACACATGCATAGCACACACATACATGCACACTCATTCAAAACTGAATGAAGCTAACTTTAAGGAGACATTGGTTGATAGGCTTTTATATTCAATTTTGTCTTTATTGTTGTACAAAATATGAAGTTAGTTACGAAAAATGTCATGAATTTGGAGTCTTTAGTCTGTCCCTGTTCTCAGAGTTATGGGGAAGAAATTAAATGTTCGTGTGTGTGTGTGTGTGTGTGTGTGTGTGTGTGTGTGAGAGAGAGAGAGAGAGAGAGAGAGAGAGAGAGAGAGAGAGAGAGAGAAAGAGAGAGAGAGATGCACAGATAGTGTGGCAAGCTGCCTAATGGAATGAAGCAATTAACAAGTTAGAGTTTTTAAGGCTCTGCATGTGTTAGAAATCTTAGTGCGGAATTTGGAGATTCTGAACAGTAAGACATTGTTTATGAAACAGACCAACTGTGTAATTAGTACCTCAAGAAGACCCTTGCTTACCTATACCACTTATTATAAAATGAAACCTATAATTTCTGGGAAAATAAAAGTCACATATTTTTCCATTGTAAGTAAAATGAGTATGTTCCGATACTAAGGATGTCAAGCAAAAGTACTTTGCTCATTAATTTTCCAGGGGAAGTGGTTTTATTTTATAATGCTTACAGGAAGGTATATCATAAGGTTACATGTGGCCTACCTAACTTTCTGTGTGTGGTACTGGGAATTGAACCCAGATTGCTCTCTCCCAGTAAAAATCTGATGATTTTTAATATTGTCTGTTGGTCCATAGTATAAGCATTAAAGTAGAAAAGCTCTTTAACAATTAAAAATAAATAGCAGTGATCAATACTTGCCTAGAAAGCTATTAACTAGGGACCACAGGTCCCACAGTCTAGAAATGCTGTATGAACAAAACTGATCATACCCAGACTCACTTGTGTGCCCTCTGTTGGCTTGGTAATGTCTCCTGTTGCTGTGATTTAAAACAAAATCTGTGACAAAAGAAACTCAAGGGGAAAGGGCTGCTTATAGACCATAGTCATGGGGAGAGTCTACCATAGTGGGGAAGTCAATGACACAAGAACTTGAAGCACCTGGACACCTTGTATATAACTCAGGAAACAGAGTAAGAAACACATAGGAGCTCCCAGCTTGCCTTCCCATTTTAACAGTGTGAGAACCCCTGCCCAGACAGTGGTTCTGCCCACAGTTACGTGGGTCTTTCCAAATCAATTACCCTAAAATAATCCCTCACTTACCTCCTCAGAAGTGAACTTTATTCCACAAAACCAGTAACAGCTATTCCCAGGAGCTTGTCTAGATGATTCTAGATTCTGGTCACAGTAACAATCACTATCCACCATTACACCTGTGTCCCACCAACAGGACTCTGCTCATGTCTTGTTTTATTTTTTTCTTTTTCCGTTTTTTAGGTGTGTGTGTGTGTCCATCTATTAAGAACACAGCAAGATAATCAACAGAATGTGTCAAAATTTGGATTAGGGTTTTTGTGTTTCAGTCTTTCATACGTTATTTATGGATAGGTCCTAAATAGAAATATTAAAATTAGATGAGCAGAGAAGCAGAGTCAGAGATGACTTTTCCTCAGATGGTAAAAAATAAAAAATTGCATATATATATATATATAGTACTATATATATATATACTATATATATATAGTATAATCTTATAAAAACACATATTATCACACACATCTCACTCCATCCTCCTGCCATGTTGAAAAATACATCTGGGGGGGCATTATTGGTCAAAAATATGATAAAATTACTAATATTTTTAAATATAGAAATGGTGACTATAGTTGGGTGAGATGATTTAATCTCAGCCCTTGAGAGGAAGAGGCAGGTGGATCTCTGTGAGATTGAGGCCAGCCTGTTCTACACAGACATTCCAAGTTTGCCAGGGCTACACAGATCCATCCTGTGTCAACAGCAATAGAAATGGAATTGAAGCCAGCAGCAGGAAACAAACACAGGAATGTTTACTCCATTCCATTCTTCCAGCAAATATCAAATACCAACCATGTGCCAATTCCACTGCTAACTTAAAAACATCTCTTGTTTAATAATACAAAACCCTGCCTTCCAAAGGGGCACCCTAGTACTCAAAGGCAGCAATGAGGCAGGTGATGGATGTCACACTTACTAATTACTAAGCTGTTTTTAATACAGGGGACCAGGAAGAAAGTCGCATACCAAGTAGGCTTATCCTGTCCCACACAAATTCTAATTCCACCGTGTATCAATGAACCCTTCGTTAGAAGTCTTTATGATAATCCAGTAGGAGCTTTAAGTCTTCTGTCATGCTAGTGGATCTAAGTTCAGTAACTCCAAGTCGCAAAGTGGAGGATGCCTTGAAGAACATGAAATAGGCGGGTAGAAAGAAAATACATAGTAGTTCACATGTAGGCCACTCTGTGACTTCACTGTCTATTTCCGGGAAAAATCTGTACCGAATACTTATGTTAAAAAAAGTTTCCGTGACAGTTGAGCCAAGGAAACTCTGGTGTCGTGTAGAAAGCTGCAGTTCTACCTGCAGCAAAAATGACCAAGAAGTTCTCACCTCATGCTAACACACCATCACATCATGATTTTATTGAATCATAGATTCAATAAAAAAGAGTTACTTAACTGGGATTCACATGTAAAACAAGCTTGTTTCAATTTAAATAATATTTAGAGAAAAGATTTATTTGGTTTCAGTTTCACCTAGCCAAAAAAAAAAGTTACTTTTACTGCTTTCTAAAGGCATGTGTGTAGTGGCATCTCCCCTTGCCAGTGAATCTGTGGGTGTGGTTTTGGGTGGGTGTGGTACCGAAAGGTGGAGAAGTGTGAAATGGGATCTGTCTCTCTGTCTCTGTCTCTCTCTGTCTCTCTCTCTTTTGTGTCGAGGGTCCTATTGGGAGGGAGAGACTGCATCTTCTGGAGCAGGAATGTTGTGGCAGTTCTTTAGTGTTATCTATGTGAGTTGTTCCCCAATAAAACACCCATTTATCCTTTATTCAGGGTCTAGTGAACTCATTGCTACCCTGCATTCACTTGTGTAAGTGCAACTGGCTTTTTTCCCTACGAGTGTGTAAAGGACACAATGAATTCTAGATCGATTTGACTCCACTGCCTTGGTTCAAACTCCAGCAACATTCACAACTGTGCTTGACCTCAGGGTTGCAACCATCAGCAAAGCACAAAGCCAGGGGCCCCCTGAAAGACCACCAGTAGCCCCCACAGACTCCTGCATCAGTGTATCTTACCCAGCTTCCCTTTCTCCTTCTTGGCCCCTCAGACTCTCTTCCTTTTTCTACTTCCTGGCCCTCCAAAATGCAGAGTTTCCACCACATTCCGCTGCAGTGTATCATTGAAGTGAGAGAGGGATAACAAAACTTGAGACTACCATTTTCATGCCCATCGAGATTGAGAGTCCAGGAGAAGAGGTATCCCTCACAAATCATAAGTAAATCTAGGAGTTTCTCTCTCATCTCATCTCATTCCTTCAGCAAGACCGCACCAAGTGCCCAAGGTGTACACACCTACTGAAACACGTGGAGCCATGCTTCACTGGTCTCTTCCAACAGCCGCCATCTGAATTCCCTGAAGTACTTGGTAAAGAGGTGGGAAGATGAGCTGCAGACTGGGAAAACAAATTTACACACTATGTACGCATCAAAGGACTAGTATCTAGAACACACAAAGAATTGTCAAAGCTCAATGGTTACAAACAGTGAAAACACAAATCAAAATGAGTCAAAACCAAACAGAGTTATTTCTCTGAGAAGTATGGAACAGTAAATTAAGGGCACAAAAATCTGTTCAGCTTCCGTCTAGGAAGAGAACAGGCATCTGAAATAGGAGTCTTTATGGTCACAGTTTATAAATATACTTCAGACAACCAAGCTGTCCACTTACAATGTTTTATTTCAATCATCTTTTCTTTCCCTCCCACAACACCTCACACATTCTTCCTACCTCTCTCCCTACCTAAAGGTATGTTCTTTCTCTTTTTCAAAATAACAACCTACAAAATGAAAATCAAAATAAACAAAAGACTAATAAGACAAAAAGTGCCAAAAATTAAACAAAAACGTTCCCACACACACACTCAAAACAGACATGGAGTTCATTTTCTGTTAGTGTGTTGTAGACTATTATTTTAAGGTGTGTGACTTTTGTTTATGCTGCATTTATTAAACTCTGTGAAGCTGTGATTCTTTGCCTGTCTAAAACACCTGATGGTCTAACAAAGAGCTGAATGGCCAATAGTGAGGCAGGAGCAAGAATAGGCGGGGCTAGAGGCAGAGATATAAATAGGAGAATGAGGGAAAACAGCAAGAGAACAAGGGGACGAAGATGTCAGGAAGAGCCACCCGGCCACTCAGGGAGTAAGAAGGAAAGCAAGATACACAGAAGTAAGAAAGGTAGAAACCCAGAGGGAAAGTGTACAAAGGTTACTTCTAGTTAAGAAACGCTGTCTACAAACAAGCCAGGCTAAGGCTGGGCACTCATAACTAAGAAAAAGCCTCTGTGTGTGATGTATTCGGGTCCTGGGTGGTAGACCCCTCAAAAGACCTGAAAGGCCAAAGAGTAAAACAATACACAACAATATCCAACTGTTCTTGGCATGGGGCCTGTCATGAAGCTTGGTGATTGATGTACCCCAACAACACTCCATTGGGTAGCAATGATTTTTCCTTTTGCTATATTACAAATATTATCTTGCTGAAAAAAAAATTTTAATTAAAATTTTAAACTCGGTTTCAGTGGGGAGTATGATGGTGCTACTGTGCCCATATGCAGATCAAAATACAACTGACTTTTAGGACCTGGCTCTTTCCTTTACCATGTGGGCCCTGGGGGTTGAGCTCAGATGACTAGCATTAGCTCCAAGTGCCTTTACCCTCTCTGAGCCATCTTGTTTTGTAACATTAAAACATTCTTTTTAAGACCTCACAATAGGTTGTAAGATCTAGTCATTTGTTCCTAAAGCATGTTAGGATACAGAATGCATATGGAGTAACTTAAGGAAGTGTATTTCTGAGTAAAACCCTTCAAGGCTAGTGTTTCTTGTCTTAGTTGAAGCCTACTTAACCTCCCTTGAGACTTGATCCTTCTGTACTACAGGTGAAAAGCAAATGCAAAGTGTTCCTTGCTTCATTACCTTATTAGAGGTTGACTCTGTGCCTAGCTGCCAAGAAAAATAATTTATTCCTCTGTAATTTTATTTATTCACCTGAAGCAAGGTAAACATAAAGTGCTACTTGTTATTTATTTAGCTTTTATAAGACAGCACAGGACCACATGTCCTATTAGGATGACACTGCCTTTCTTTAGGTAATAGTTATATAAAAATAATTATTTTTAACAAGAATTTTGACACATAAAATTTCATATAAAATTTCTAAGAAAGCTTATTTTCAAAACTTTAAAGAAAGCCTTGAATTCACAAAGATCCACCTACCCCTGCCTCCCAAGTGCTAGAATTAAAGACATTACAAGATGATACATTTAAAAAATAGTTAAAATTCATCTAAAAACTATGTAAGACCACAGAATGTTATAGAAGAAAGAGAGTGAAGAATAAACTAAATAAAAGAGATCAAACTCTGAACTCAGAGCTCAGTGGGTTAAATAAATTAACTACCATGAAAATCTAAATGGCCAAAGGACCTTGGCTCCTTTGTAAACTCCACAGGTTATATAATCCTGGGTTCCACACACACAGATTCAAACAAATGAAGGTCAAAACAGAGCATTTGTATGGAACATGTACAAACTTCTCTTTGCATCATTCCTTAAATAATGCAGTATAACAGCTATTCAAGAAGTATTCAAAGTATGTTAATAAGTCATCGAAGTAGCTTAAGTGTGTATGATTACTTTATGTAAAATGCTTGACCATTTGTGAATTTTGGAATAGTTGTAACTAACCTCCTCTGGGGATGACTATGTCTACTTACAAATGGTCAGTTCAGAGCAATGGCTATCAGCAGTTAAGGTAATTCTACAAGTTTAAAGGATGTTGGTACAACCTGAAAGCTTAGGCTGGGTAGGACAACCATGGTGCCATATCCTAAGGACAAGTTTAAAGAACAAAAGTTTTAATGGAGCGATAGCCAAGCAGTCTGGGATACAATACCAGAGACCAGGGCAGTCAGTAATCAGCAGAAACATCTCAAGAACTGCAATGAAAGGCAAGTCGAAAAGTGTGACCACAGCACAGAAATACACAGGATTACTTTCATGGTCCCACTACTACATATAGCCTCCAAATGCCAGCACAAGACACAGATGCAATTAATTCAACTTGCTTCTTATTTTATATACCAATCCCAGTTCCTTCTCCCTCCCATCCTTGCATGGTCCCCAATCCCCCCATCCCAACCCCCATCTACTCCCCTTGGAGGGTGAGGCCTCCCGTGGGGGAATCATCAAAATCTGTCACATTATTTAGGGCAGGAATGAGGCCCTTCCCCATGTATCTAGGCTGAGAGAATATCCCTCCACAGGGAATAATTCTTAACACACTGCCCAGATACAAGCCAGAGCCAAAGGAACAGGATCAGGACTCACCCTTGAAGAAAAAAAATTACAATAGGCATCAGTTAAGAAATCAATTATCCTTTCACGGCATTGCTTATGTCTGACCTTAATTATGTTTTTTACACAAGTGGAATTAATAGTTAAATAAAACAGCTTTTTTCTCAGTTAGAGGCTATAACTGAGAAAAATCATGATTATATTGTTGTATGAAAATATGATTAAGTTTAACACATGTTCATTTAATAAAATTCTTTAGTAAACTAGAAAGAAAATGTAGTTCTAGTGTGGTGAAAGCATATTGTAAGACAAACTATAGGAAACAGTGTAGTTAGTGATGAAATGTCAAAAACTTTCCTAAGACTGGGAAATAAATACAGAGTGGCCATTTCTATTTAACAAGTGGCAAAAGACTCTATTAGTGCAACAAATTAAGAAGACTTCTTAAAAACACAGTCAAAATATCAGAAGACACAGCTGTGTATGGACAAACACCTATAGACATTATTAGAATTAGAAAGGAAATTTAACAAAATTTTCATATTTAAAGTCTATTTTAAAAAAGGACATGACTTCCAAAAACAGTATTATTTGTAAGAGTATCAATCACTTAAGGAACAAAAATAAAGATGTGTGAAGTGGCCCCACTAACATGTATAAGATATTGCTAAAGGTATTAAAAATGTTTTCAAAACCTTACATAATTTTCATAGGTTACAAATCTATATTACAAATGTGACATCTCAACCCTAAATAGTAGACATCTCATAAAAATATGCATCCTGGGGAACTGTGGCAAAATGAGTGAAATTCACATGGAAACAGAGAGAGTTAAAATATCCAAAGTAATTTTGAAGAAAATGACTAAATTTTGTAGGCTGACTTAACAACATATTGAGAAGTATTGTGAACCTGTCTGTGTTAATTTACATAGGACAACACTGGCTCAGGACTATACAACAAATTGCAGGCTACAGTGGCTTCAAAACCTGCCTGGCTCATGGCAGGGTTGTTGCAGAGTAGAGCCAAATGTTGGATGGATTAGTTTTCTATAAAGACACATAAAATATAAGTGACAGATGACAAGCAAGTAGACACATGAGTAGCCAAGTACCGTGTATAGCTCTATTGAGTTATACAAATAACGTATAGATATAGTAAAGTTATACATAGCCTGTAGCCTGAGTCACACTACAACTCAAAGTTCATTCCAAACAGATTAAGACAAATACTAAAGAAATATTACAATTAATTGAGACAAAATTAAAAATACATACAAGAGTCTGAAAAATTAAAAGTAGAGAATGACCATATGACACATCAAATCTACTTCTTGATATATATTCCAAGGAATTGAGGTAGAATCTTGAAGAGAGATTTCTGGGGCTGGTGATGTAGCTCCTTGGTTAGGCACTGTTTGTAAGGGAGAAGTAACTATATCTATTTTCATTGCAACACCACAGACAATATCCAAGAAGTAAAGGGAATTTCAATATCCATGGATGAATAGGTAAGCTAAGTATGATGTGGCCTATAATACAATGGGATATTGTCTAGCCTTTAAATTGCTACAGAATGAATAAAGATTGCAAATACTTGATTGACTGCTAAGAAGTCTCAGAGTTCAGCTGGCTCATACCAACATCTAGAATATCCCTAGTCCATCTAGCACTGTAGAATCACTTTCCCTGGTTCTCCAGTTTTGTTCTATGCTCTCTCTGTCTATCCCCAGTAAACATTAGATCAATTAAGATTGTGTTCCAAAGTACGCAGCGGTTAAGAGAGCACATGAACCTTCACTCTCATGATGAAGCAATATTCTTATTTGGTCAGACATCTTGGGAAACACATAATTCTTATCCAGAAGCATTTAAAACCTCTGTTGTTCCTACTATTAAAATATTGCCCTCACAAGCCACACCATTTTCCTCAGAGCCTCTCTTCCCGCATCACTCAGCTTGTACTTTCTTGCCTTCCCACAGTATTTCATTTTAAATGCACAAGTGGACATTTGCAAGCAGGTCCTTCCTCAGAGGAAAAAAAGTAGATGTAGTATGCAGAGACAGGAAAGGCCTAAGGACTTTGCACACACTGGTTATTCTAACCATGATAACTGATAACTGCTCTATTACTAGAATCCAATGACTTTTCACCTGGGCTTAAGATCTTTTAAGACAAGGATTTTAGGATAATTTCATTCATTCGAGTGCTTCTCCATTTAATAAGTGATTGGTAAACTGAATTAATCAGATATATGGTGAGTCTAAGTTCACACCTTTAAAATACTGTGTCAGCACTGTGATAGTTTCATTGAGATATCTGATACTGAAAACATCATGCTTTGGTAAAAATATACTGTTGCAAGACAGACAAAAAGGTGCTGTTATGGAGGCTGACACTGAGTGGTCTCAAGCCCAAGTGTTGGCTACAGAGTGAGCTCCAAATTAGTTCAAGACTAGCCTAAGCAGCCTAGAAAGACCATTTTGAAAAATAAAATTAAAATAAAGGCTGGAATATAGTTCAGCAGTATAGTGTTAGTCTGGAATGTGGAAGTTCAACCCTGGGTACCATAAAATATTTTTTTAAATTTATTTAATTGAAAGTTTATCTGTGGAGAAATGTTCATCTTATGAAATGTCCTACACTATACATATTTTCTTGAGCAAACCGTTGTTATTAATTTTCTTCCATCTGAGGTACACAGAATATCACTCAACAAGACAGAGAATTTATATGTGAGGCAGGATGTTGCTTTGATCTTAGGACCCAACATAGTGCAGTCTGATGTGAACTCTATTCCAAATATGAAATCGCAAGTAGGAGTGTGCCTATTAGTTCAACACAGCTAGGGAAGGCTTCCCAGGCTTAACTGAGTATCTTGAAATGCTGGGGTGTGCAGATCTCCCAGATGAGTCTAAAGGCAGGGCATGAACTAAAGGATCATGGTGTGTTTCCACCACTGTAGTCACTTTTAGTGAGATGCTGGTGAAGACAACATTTGTCACAATATGGCATTTTAAGAATGTGTTCTCTTTGTTTCCCTTGGTCCTAGACACTTGGCTTAACATCTGTCCCATTCTGTAAAGTATGTCTTCCCTTGTGTTTTCAGTTTGGTTTCTGTAACAAATTCATGGATCACACCAATGTGGCTAAGCCATCCCACACTTTTGACTGGCTTTCTGCAGCTAACCAAGTATTGAGAAAGGGAGTTTTTATTATTATTATTCTCATGGTAAATCATCATGGGCTTGAAGCATGAAATATCGTTTTGTTTCATGGTAATCACAGTGTTTCCAGTTATGTCTCTGCTTTATAATAAAAAGATTTAGTGAAAATACTATGTTGCTTCATAATACTAGCATTCCTCTTTCAAACTAATATAAAGTTCCGTGGGATAGACAATAGTGGTTTTTGAGGTCACGCAGTGTGTCTGCACCTCTCTAAGAGGAGTTGAAGGAGGCCAACTCCTGTAAGTGACCCAGGTGTAGGCACTGAGCTTCTCTTTGCCCGAGTTGCTATGTTAACCATACATCAGAAGATAAAACAAGCACACTCTCTCTTTTATTTTTAGAACTGCTTATAAAGAAGAAGAGTAAAGAAATCAAGATGCTAACAGATTGCAGAAGGTTCTAGAATACAAAAATGTTATAGAAATATTTGAATTCAAGAAATCCAAAATATGTATTATCCCATAAATAGTCTCCAAAGCTTGGATTGGAAAGATCTGGAATCAGGGACACATGTAGAAAATTATTTGCAATTACGTACTTGATAAAGGGAAGAAACACAAAAGTCAAACAAATAAGATAATAATGCCACTTGCCCATGAGAAACACTGCCGTTCTTAGTTCCCTGAAATGCTTTGCCTATACACATTTCCACATTTCTCTTGGCATCATCGCCAAGAATACAACCTCCTGTAGAATGCCCCCATTCCTACATTGCTACCAACTATGTTTTTGTTCATTCATTAGATTTCTATATACTATATTACATATGTAGTCTAAAGAGATATGCCCATATATTAAGGAATCCTTTTCATTTTGTGCTTTGAATTGTCAATATCATGACTCAACAATAAAGATAATGAATAGGAAACCAGCCACCTTTCAAAGTGTACATTACAAATAAGTCTTGCTTTCTCAAACAGTAAAATTGCAGACAAGCTAAAAGGATTCTCTCTATTATTTAATTTTCAGAATTCATTAACTTTAATGAGATTTAGAAATGCTGAGTGACCACAGGATTGGGCCATTAATTCTTCTGAAACATGAATTGTCAAAATTAACATTTGACGAAGACATAATCAATATGGCACTGAAATCCTTGTTTTGAGCTCTTAGTTTGCTGAGGCAAAGCCTGACTTATTTTCAAAATATTATGAAGAAGAATGGGAAGGTTATCCATACGATTCACGGCTAATTAAAATTTTTAAATTGCATAATCTGAAAATTGGTCTTTGCAACAAAATCACCCACTCAACCTTGAGGATGGCATTCTGTGTGCTCAGCTGTAATGAGCTGTTCTGTGCGGGATGCAATCCTTGACATTTGTCATAATCCTCAGACCACCCAAATATAGCAATCTGCTATTTGGAAAAGACACCCTATGAACCTCTCCTTTTCTCTTCTTAAGGCCATATTTTTAAAGAGCTATCAGTCATCTGCTGAACTCCCTCATCATGCTAATAGCTTCTATAAATACCCTGACACGTCATCCTTCTCCACATTGCCTAGCTCGAAATGAGAGAAATGGTCCTCGGAGGCCGTGGCCAGGACCATGAGCTGCTCAAACGCAGGTGAACATGGCAAGCAAAGCAAATCAGGGCCCCAAGCTGAGTGATCTGTATGACTCTGCACAAATCGTGAACAGGAGAAGGCTTTTAAGATATGAGGCCATAGCAATTCTCCAGAATACTTTTAATTTTCACATCCTATTGTTTAATGATGGGCTATGTTAGATTTATCTTGAGTTTTTAAGAACTCCTTTTTGGGGAGAAATATGTCTATTTTAAAATCCTGTCTTAGCTCAGGCTGCTGCAAAAATATTCTTATAGTTTATAGGCGCTTAATTCTCAGCCTCTGCATTCTAAACACTAGAGACACTAACAAGACTGGAATGCCAGTATGGCTGGCTCTTGACTTACCATGGTTGTTTTAGTTTTGCTATTTGTTTGTTTTCAAGACTGGGCTTCTCTGTGTAGCTATGACTGTCCTGAAACTTACTCTGTAAATCCACCTTCCTCTGCCTCTGGAGTGCTGGGATTAAATGTGTGTGCCACCACCACTAGACTCACAGTTGTTATATAACTGTGTTCTCACATGTGGCCTTCTATCTCCTCCTAGTCTTATAAAGACACCAACCTCTTGGTGAAAATGACAACCCATGAAGTTGCTCAAAGCTAATTCCTTTCTAGTCCCCTTCTTCAGATACCATAACATTGGAGACCGGTGTGTGCTTCAGTGTTTGGGTATGGGTAGGGCACAAACCTTCACCTAATATGTCACCTTTGAATAAAATCAAGACTCTCTTCACCAGACATATTTCAACATGTATGCTTTTTATATTCACCATGAAAGGAAGAGCCGCAGTTACCAGTTAAAGTCTACATTCATCAGACAGAAGTGACATGACTCCTCAACTCCACATAATGATAATCTTCCAAACCATCAACAAGAAGTGGGAGGGTATGAAGCTGCATTTGGTGATGATTATTAAACGCAACCTATAATCTGTCATCCAAATTTCAGACACTGAAGGAAACTACAATTAATAATTACTATAGTCATTAATATAGGTCTAAGTACTTATTAATTTAATTATGGATAATTATTTTGAGCATAAATGGAATTGTATGCCTGATGGCCATACAAACACCATGCAGAAACTGTGGCAGTATGATTACTGAAATGTTTAACACTTGTGACAAAGCATCATTGTCCCTATTAGATGGATAAGAAAAAATAAGGCTCTGAAGAGTGCATAATTAGGTAAATCAAGGATATTATTTGAACACAACTTCTCATTTAGCCAAAAATCTGTGATTTCTTGCCATGTTGTTATTGTTATAAATAAGAAAAATTATAGTAATATTTTTCCTAAAAACTGACAAAGTAGTGAATATATATAAAATTTCTTTCTCTAAATATAATTTATTAGAAACAAACTACCTGGTCAGAGGTTAAGGAAAAGTGAATAAATCTGAAGTTTCACAAATGTTTGGAAACTGTGACAGTGTTTATTTCCAGCTGAGCATAAGCATACTGCATCCCTGTGGTAAAATTCTTCCTTCCAGAGCCAAAGCCTTAAGGCCAGAAGTACCCTAAGAAAGAGGAAAAGAAATCCAAACTTATACATTGGATACTAAGTAAGTGATATCATTTCAGTTTCTTGATTCTCAAACCCACTTATCTTGTATATGGAAGATATAAATACTGATTGACAATATTCACAATATTCATACACTCTGGAGAACCTTACATATAACCCCTCAAAGCATAGTCACTTAACTAACTGAGTTTTTTTTTTATATATTACCTGGATATCAAAAGTCAGTGTGTGTGTGTGTGTGTGTGTGTGTGTGTGTGTGTGTGTGTGTGGTTTAAAAGAAAATGTTCCAAAAGGAAGTATCACTAATGGAAGGTGGTGGTGGTCTTGTTGAAGGAAGTGTCACTGCGGAGGTGGGCTTTGAGATCCCATATATGCTCAAGCCATGCCAAGTGAGACAGTTCACTTCCTGCTGCATGTAAGATGTAGAACTCTCAGCTCCAGCACCATGTCTGCCTGAACACCTCCATGTCCTACCATGATGATGATAGACTGAAGCTCTACCTATGATCCAGTCACCACAGTTAAATGTTTTCCTTCATAAGAGTTGCCATAGTGTGTGTGTGTGTGTGTGTGTGTGTGTGTGTGTGTGTGTGCGTGCGTGCGTGCGTGCGTGCGTGTGTGTGTGTGTGTGTGATATGGACCAAAACAATGACTGGCCTGGCAAGATGTCCCTAAAGGTTTAATTGTGTCACTTTGATCTTAGGATAACCAACAACTGTCCCATTGTATTTAAGATCTGCTTGATATGGATATGGATGAGCCTCTTCATAGAACATCCAGTCCCAAGTAGTCAGCCCTGAATACATGTATTGTGAGCAAAGCTAAATGGACTCATCAAGTCAGATAGTCAGATACACACACACACACACACACACACACACATATATATATATATATAAAATTAAAGAAGCTGTCTTGAATTTGAGAGACAGAGATAGAGTTACAAGAGAGATGTTTGGTGTAAGAGAAGTGCAGATGCTGTAAATATAGTAACCATGCATGGGAGTCATTTCAAATAACCTTTAAAAATTATTTCACCATACTATCAAGCCAGTGCTTGAGTATTATGAGGAACCTAGTCAGACCAGTGAATACTAAAAGCACAGTTTCATTATTATATTTAATTTTCTGAAAAGAAATTTCTCATGGGTTTTTCACTGAATGAAATGTCTTAGTAGCTGATAGAGCATTCTATATATTCACCCATGATTTTTAATATTTTGTTACATAGTATTTATTTATGAGAGGCATGCATACCACAGAATTGGCATACATGTTAGATGGCAAATAGTGAGACTTGGTTCTCCCTTTCTACCATATGGATCTTGGAATAGAACTCAGGTTATCAGCTTAGAGGCAAGTGCCTTTATATGAGGACACATCTTACTGGCCAAATGAATGGTTTTGCTAATCATTGTGGTCATGGGAAAAAGGCCACATCTAATAAGAATCTATTCCAACAAGAGCAAAGTACTTCCCTTTCATGCTGGAAGGGGTCCAATGGGATCCATTTGCCATTAGGTTGCTCACTGTTTATCCGCATGGAATGATGTAAAATCAAGGACTCAGGGGTAACTTCTGCTGCTAGCCAGATCAGCTTTGATAAATGGAAGATGTTGTCGCTTAGCCCATGCATAACCTCCATCTCTGGACCAAAGTCACATTATTCATGAGCCCGAGGTGTAATGAAAGGTAACTCAGAGGTAGGCTGATTGATAAAGTCACGTTGCCTATTTCACTAATAAACTCTTCTTATGGTAGGCTGTTGGTCAATGAGCACTCCTGCAGAGTACACATGTCTTCATATAGGTTGGCAATTGGCAACATCTTCCCTACATGTCCTGCCCAGGCCTTGTAATCCAAATTCCTAGTTCTGAGTTAGTGAAAGGGGACCAGGTCCTTGTACATCACACATGATCATTAGTGATACAACTATGGGTATGGAAGACAACCAAAAAAGAGGAACTACTGGAGAGTCACCTTCCAGCATTCCTCCAAGAGGCCTAAGAAAGGAACTCATTATTGATAAAGAGGCCCCAACTAGTGCTTATTTGGACATCCCAGCATTAATGACATAGGTATATTCACTCTATTTCCTCTCTACTCATTGAGCATTGCAACACAAAAATTTGCCCCATAGTAAAGAAAAGGTTTTTAAGAGCAATATTAATAATAGGTCAATGTGACAGCACTACTGACATTAGCAATTTGCATTTTAATAAATGTAAATTCCAAGTACTACTTTGTCACTGAGTCCATATACAATACATACATTTCTGTTTGAGAGAGGTAGTTTCCCAAAGCAAAGCATCTTTGGTGTGCTGGTAAAGGGTTCCCATACATTGACTTGCTTTGTGCTCATTTATTTTTTAGCTTATCATCCATTATCTTAGTTACATCAAATATCAAATATCACCAATGAGATTGCTTTATGCAACTACAAATTGTTCTTCAATTTTTATGCAGTACATGTGTGGCTTATAATGTCATTTTCCATTTGAAGTTATATAACATTTAGAAGATGGCCATTATCATTTAGATAAAATCTTAGTATTAAATTGACTAGCTTGATCATGGTACCCAAAGCCCTAGTTCTACTACTTTGCTTATTGCTCTCATCTCATCTTTACAAAGGAGGAGAACTGCCCAATATAGAGTACAATGGAGCATCCGTCTGCCTGTGTCTGTTTATTTCACTTGTGGATGGGTGTTTTGTTGTGCATGTGTGTCTGTGTATTATATACATTACTGGTACCCACTGGGGCCAGAAAAGTAAGACACTCACCCCTGGAACTGAAGTTACAGATAATTATGATCTGCTAGGTATCTAACCTAGGCCTCTGGAAGAGCACCCTGTGCTTTTACTGATGAGCAGTTTCTGTAGCCCTATGCCAATTTTTTGATGTTCACTTTGCATGACTTGAGCTGCTATGGGTTGAACCCAATAGAACTAAATTAAATGTATATTAAGAAGCAATTTTGACAATTAACTAGGTTTAGAAAGTTTATTTTACAAATGGATGTCTAAGAGATTGTCCAAGAAGGAATCAATTATTGCCATAAGTCGTTACTATTTATATAATTAATCTTACACAAACCAAATGAAAAAAATTGTTGAAATGACTATATTTCCCTTATTCTAAAGTTCAGCTAGTGATGCTGTACGGACCAATAAAGAATGAACGTCCCCAGAATTTGTGGAATTACACTGGTCATTTATTTGTGCCTGTGTCCTAGCCTGCTTTCTGATGATCTAATAAAACACTGGCTACAATCAAGTCTGGAAAGAAAGGGTTTTTATAGCTTACAACTTACATCTCCCAAGTCACACTCAATCACTCAGGAAGTCTGGGCAGGAATTCAGTCAGGAGCTTGAAAGCAGGAACTCAAGCACAAATCATAAAGAAAAACTGCTCATTGTCTTTCTTTCCCTGGCTTACTCAACCTGCTGTCTTGTATGACCCAGGAAAACTCCCTCTGCTGGGGGGAGGGGTAGCCTAGCCACAGTGGGCTGGACCTCCTAAATCAATCATGAAATCAAGAAAGTGTCCTACAGACATGTTGCCTGGCCAATCTGATGGAGGCAATTCCTCAACTGAGGTTGCCTCTTCCTAGGAGACTCTAATTTGTGTCAAGCTGATAAAGCAGGCATAGTGTGTAAAACATAACTTTCTTTGGTTTTATTTTCTAAGCCAGAAAGAAAATGTGGGTATCTTAAGAGAAGAATACATCTGCTGTTAGGTGGCAGCAAAAGTCCAGGTCATTGTTCTAGATCCGGTATCTTCTGAAGTAGAGGTACATTTTCTACAGTCACTGTGTCTTTACAAACAGCAGGCTTTCTGCCAGGCACTGCATGGTGTGCCGTGAACAGTATCATTTATTTTCATTCCTGCATACTTGAGTGCATGTTTCTTGCATCCCACATTAAACCAGAAGGTAGGAAGCAGAGGTAATGAACTAAGCCGTGGCTGTCATGTGATGGACCATGCTCTGGCCTTGAAATTCAAGCTGTTAAAAACCAATGGAAGCCACTAGGCTAAAAAAAAAATGATTGTATCCATTGACGAATGAATACTGAGACCATAGAAACTATGAAGACTATAGACCAACGATGAAAAGGCTCCAACTGCCTATGCTCTCCAGCCACATAGGACAGAGCCACTCAGTAACATATGTCTAAGCAAGCATCTAGACAAACTTAGGTTTCATAATACAAAATACCACTGTACTCATTCAACATGTATGCGCCACTCTTAAACACTCTTTCTATATAAATTTCAGTCAAACTTGTTTTTGATGATCCCTCCTGGAATGCCTCACCCTCCCTGTGGAGTGGGTGGGGAATGGAATGGGAGGGGAGGGAGGAATGGGAGGATATTAGGAAGAGGGAACTGGGATCAATATGTAAAATAAGAAAAAATAATAAAAGTAAAAATGAGAGACATGATTAATGTCAACTGTGTATAATATATATATATATGTGTATATATATACATATATATATATATAATCACATCAATATAGTTATTTGCAGGCTCTTATACTGCATAATCAAAAGTCAATGAGCATTTTTCTATGCCCACAAATACCTGAGTATGTTACAGTTTTATAACTCCAAAATAAAGTTGCTTAATATTGAAACAAAACCTTTACCCCCCCACACTAAATATAACTGACATTTGTTGAGAATTTGTGGCCATCTTTTTCAGACAGCAAGCTCTTTTCTTACCCCTGCCCTTAAGCAACAACACATTATGCATTTTCAATGGTGTCACACACATTGTTAATCAGATAGCCTTTGGGATATGAAACTGAACACTGACTAGTAAAGATAAAGAAACAATTGCCACAGAAATGTGATTTCCAGGGGTAACTTGCTCTTGTGTTAGGAAAACTCATATTGTATGAATATGGGTTACTCAAGAAATTTAATTCAAATGTAGTTTAAAGAAATGGCAGGCAGGAGAGGAGCAAGAAACTCTAGTGTTGCTCCCTTTCCCTGAGTCATGAGTTCCCAGGCCCGTCTAGCTCTGCCCTGAATCTCGATTTCAGCATTAAAAGCATTCGATGTATTATTCCTCCCCTTCTCTTCATCCTTTTTGTTAAAGCTTCTATTCCTTCTCTACTTAGTATCTTTCAAACTCCAGCTGTTCTATCTGGACACTTATACCTAGCTTTATGTATATCAATCACACACCTGCAAACTCAGGCTCGGGCCCACAAAAAGCTATTGCTAAGCAATCATTTGTCAAGACATGAACTATACAAGTGTGGCCATTTATATGACACTGGAGCATGTTTTTAGTTGTGCCATAATCTCAAAAAACTTGAGACAGTCTTTGATTATAAGCTTCAAAGATCAAATGCATTTGGGACAATCTTTCTTCCTAATACATTTCATGATAAATTTAAACTCCCATGCAGTTGCTTAGTAGGGAACACTGTTCAGTTATATTTCCTTAACTTCACTGAACCCAGAGTTTGAAATTCTTATACGTATTTCTTTGAATACATCTGAAGGAATATTGGCTAAGAAGCTATAAGGATAAGCAATTTTTAGATAATAATTTACAAGCAATCAATAGCCACATTAATGAAACCATGGGGCTAATAAAGCAAATAAAAACAAATTGCAAAAATGATTTATGATGTTAATATGAATGGTGAATAGTAATGAGTGTTGAAAACAGTCTCAGGACCTGATTTGTTCATATTCTGCACTGTGGGTTCTAATTAGGCTGCAGTGCTGGCTTCTTCTTATGCCTGAGCACCAAGGGCCTTCTGTTGTTGGGAAAGTCCCTCGAATCAGGTTGGAAAACTAATGCCAGCTGTTTACATGTTTACTATTGGTCTACATATTTAGATGTTCAGTGAATCTTTCCATGATGTGTTAAATTACTTTTATTCAAATTAAAGAAATAACTGATTACTAACAATTTTAAAAGATCTCTTGTTCTGAGAAGAGATGCAAACAGTAGAAGAGAGGCAGAATGAGGGCCAGAGGGTGGGAAAGAAGAAGAATTGAGGGAGCAGAATCAACAACAAAAAAGTTTGAAAATGCCCCAATGAGGGGCTAGAGAGATAACTCAGCATTTAAGCATACCCTGCCCTTACAAAAGTTTCCAAGTTCAGTTCCCAGTGCATGCTAAGCAAATCACAACATCAACATCCTGTAACTCCAGCTCCAGGGAGAAGGAATGGCTCTGTCCTCCTTGGGCTCCTGCACACCTATGTTCACACATTCTCTCTCTCTCTCTCTCTCTCTCTCTCTCTCTCTCTCTCTCTCTCTCTCTCTCCCTCTCTCTCTCTCTCTCTGTCACTTTCTCTTTCAAACACACACACTCACACAGAGACAAACACACACACACACACACACACACACACACACACACACACACACAATTTTCAGACACCGTAATACAACATAATACTTTGTGTGCTGTTTAAAGTATAATTAAATAATTTTTAAAAGACAAATTATGCTTTCTGGTACATTTGATTGATTTTAATTATTTACTCATTAACTTAACAAATATATGTGTTAGCATGTTTGATATGCCATTACCTTGGGTGGCTTGAATGCACCCCTGAACAAAAAGACCAAGAATTCCTTCACTGTGTAACATCTATGCTAGCAGGAAGAGAAATGGTAGGTGCCCATCAATAATAAACACACTGAACGGGTTTGTTACATGATGTAGCAAGTGCAAGGACAAGGCAAAGAGAGACACATATAAGGAGTCAGATAAAGTCCTGTAGAAAAACATTAGCTAAGAAATTTAGTGTAGTACTAAGTGGGATAATCTAGCATAGGTCTCTTTGCAAGCTGACATGACTTAAAACTAGAGATAATGAAAGACATGACCTCAAAGGAACTGTTAGGTAGAAGAAAACCTGCCATTCCTCAGGAAGCAAAGAAGAAGTGGCTGGAGCAGAGGAGGCAAGAAATGAAGGCAGATATGTAACAGGAAGGGAAGACTGTTGGCCATTCAGTTTAAGGATTGTGGCCTTAAGTTTATACAATAAGTAACAACTTGAAAGATTTTTTTGGAAGAAAGTATGATTTCATCATAACTCGTGAGAAGAATGGACTACAGGGACTCAAGACACACAGTGTAAAAATTTAATTCTCCACAAAAATTAGTTCAAGCTGTATCACAGATCTAGATGTAGCCTATAAAACTGTAAGGAAAGTAACATAAGAAAAACTTTGAAACAGTGCTGATGGCAAAGGTGTAGCCCATGAAAAACAGAACTGATGTGTTGGATTTTAGTAAAATGAAAGTATTCAACTCGGCTAAAGATTTTCAAAAATAAAAGAGTTAAAACAACCAAGCCTCAGAAGTTACAGAAGGAGACAATATGTTTGTGAAAAAAATGTGTCTAAAAAAGGTTTTTAGTATTCCTTTAGAATATACAGTGAACAAGCAACCAACCAAGAAAGGGCTCAGCAAAAAAGGAAGCAAACAGTCTGTGCTAGCCATGAAGCTGACTTGACGGAAACTCACAAGAGAAGATGCACAGGGGACTAAATAACAACATGTCCTTTGTATCCTGTTATTACAATGTGACTTTTACCAAACACCTACAAGCACAGCCCAAATCTAGAGCACAGACAACACATATGTCTGAGGATGAAGATGGAAAAACTTCTCCCTCTTGCTGATAGTCATGCGAAATGCTACCTACGGCCACTAAGGATGGTGTTCTAGTCTCTTTTCCGTTGCTTTGATAAAAACACCAAGACCTAAAGCAACCAGGACAATCTTATACTTCCAAGTCCTAGTCCATCATGGAGGGAAATCAGGACAGGAATTCAAGACAGGACTGCTTGCTATTCCCACACCAAGCAACTCATTCAATCAAGAAATATATCAGGAACCAGGAGTGAATGCTGCTTCCCATATAGCTGGCAGGCTCTTGCTTAGATGGCTTCCTTATATAGCCTAGGGTAAAATTCTTAAGTAGATGCCACCTAAAATGGGCCCTTCTGTATTAATAAGCAAGACGATTTCCCCATAGACATGCCTACTGGCCACTGATCTAAACAATTCCTCCATTGAGGCTTTCATTTTAGATGACTCTAAGCTATGTCAAGTTGACAATTAAAGCTAATTAGGACAACAGCTTGATGGTTTCTTACAAAAATAAGCATTTAAAATAAAATACAGCAATTTGCATCCTAATATTATTTATTCAGAGGAGTTGGAAATGTATGTCCACAGCAAAACTTTAAATTGGTGTTTAATACCAACTGCATTTATAATTGCCCAAGCAAAGAGGCAACCAAAATGTCTTTCAATGGATGAATGGCTAGACTTTGATATTCTAAACAATGGAGTGCTATTTAGTATTGGGCAGAAGTGAGCTAGTAAGCCACACAGATACAAAAAATATATATGAAAATCACTAACGGAAAGAAACCAACATAAAAAGGCTACAATCCATATAATTCCAACTATATGATAATCTGTAAAAAGAGACTTTGAGTATTTCCAGGGTATCTGTGGTTGGGGGGTGAATGGGCAGAGCACCAAGAGTGTTAGTTGCAAAGAAAATGTTCTATGTGACACTATAATGGCAGATATATATCACTATGTGTAGACTAAATCCATAGAAGACGCAGCAGGAAGACACAACTTCAGTATAAATCATGGACTTTGGATGATGATAGATCCCTTTAGATTTTTCAGGGGTACTAACTGGATAGGAATGTTGTTAATGGAGAAGTACTCCATCCATGAGTCATGTAAGTGGGGCATATGGGAAATTTTTGTACTCAATTTTGCTATGAACCTAAAAGTACTCAAGAGTGACACCTTAATCAAGAAACAAAAAAATGTGTGAATATTAGTTTCTATGCTTGGAAACCAATCTTTTGGTAAAATTAATGAGCACAAATAGATATTAATGGCAATTTTTGAATTATTTGAGAAGGTAAGAACTACAGGAGTGTTCATTTTACTTGGATTTGGTGTATTATTTCTCTGTGTCATTAAAAATAAATAAACATAAGTTTAATGTATGTAGAGTTTACAAAAATTGTGAGAGAATAGGAAAACTTAATACTTCTCAAAATCATAGGTTATCTGTACAGAATGAAATTGCCTATAAGGATATTCATGAAGTAATAAAATCAAGCATTTGTCAGTGACAGTGTCTTAAAAGCTGATAGGAATAGTGATGGGCTATGTCATTCTGTAAATATGCTTTTCTTATTGGTTAGTGAATAAAACCCTGTTGGCTAATAGGAAAGCAAGATAGGTAGGACTAGGAGACAAGGGGGATTCTGGGAGAGGTTGTAGAAAGAAGTCAAGATCTAGGCCGTGAGAGGATAAGAGGTCCAGACTCTCTCTCTCTTTCTGGTAAGACCATGTGAAAACACTTAGATTGATACAAATGGGTTAGTATTTAAGACAGAGCTAGCCAGTAAGAAATGCTAGTAACAGGCCAACAGTTTCATAATTAATGCAGCGTCTCTGCTTGTTATTTGGGGCTGACACAGCTGTGGGACCAGGCTGGCAAGAAACTGCTTGTTGATGGGAGATGTCATTCTGTAAATATGTTTCTCATACTGGTTAATGAATAAAGCACTGTTGGCCAATAGGAAAACAAGACAGGCAGGACTAAGAGACAAGGAGGATTCAAGGAAGTAGTAGGGAGGAGTCAGCATGTAGAGACTGGAAAGTAAGATGAGACCACGTGGAAATACTTATATTAATAGAAATGAGTTAATATTTAAGACAGCTAGCAAACAAGAAACTAGTAACTGGCCTACAGCTTTATATCTAATACAGAGTCTGTGTGTGTTAATTGGGGCTGGCGTGGCGGTGGGAACAGACCAGCAGAAAAACCTTACTTGTAACAGCGCGAAACAAAATAGTATTGTTCAATATGATTCCATGAAGATCAGGAGACAGGTAATGTAATATGTGCTCAATTGTATCATCTGTTTGTCTACCATCTTTACCACAAAGTTCAAAGGTCACAGGTAGCTGGTGAGAACAGGGTGAAAGACATGAGAGATAGAGAGATTTCTTTCACTGCCCCAGTCTAGACATGCTACTTACAATTATGCTCAAACTCCATTGGCTGAAGCTATTCACATGCCTCATCTGAATGCTACACAGGTAATAAATAGTTAAAACAGCTTAATTACCTGCTTGGGGTAAAAAAAAAAAAATAACAGATTTGGTGAGTTCCTGTCATTTCCCACAAAACATACATAGTTTTATGCCTTCATATAAATTATTAGAACTAAATTTCTCACTTGGTTCACACACTAGAATACAGAGAAATCAATATTGGCTATCATTCTAATATTTAAATGTCCTGTAGCCACTGTATGGTTGGGACTCCACAGTCAATTGTGAAAATCCTACTCTCAATACATTGGTGATTCAGATACTGAAATCTGATTTTCCTGGATGGGAGAAACACTTCTCCATAGTGCTACTGTCACATGCAAGTACTGGGAAAGTTAGACATCAGAGAGAAAAGATGAGATGTTCTTTTAAAGACTGAAGAGGCATGTGGGGATGGATATTTAGATATAAGTATTAGGATGTAAGAAAATAGGGGTGAAAGCAGGTGTGGTAGAATGGAATCAGTCTTGAGATATGGGCTTCATCTGTATCACAAAAGGCTTTTTTATAAGGTTCTAAGAATTCAGTGTTTTGCCCTGCATTGGAACATAATTTCCAAACAAAGCAACAGACCAGTATAGTACAGAAGGTCTAGTTTGAAGCAATGCTAATCTTCAGATAAAACAACAAAAACCATGTCTTTATATGCAGACTGCCTCATCTCTTCCTTCTCACACAAAGACTAATCAGCAGCATTATAAGATTCAGCATTGCAAATAAAGAAATCATAGCCTGGCAGAATTTCACTTAATGAATTCTGTGCCTGGCCTCCTTTCTTGCAATCAATAAACTGACTTGGGAAGCTGGAGATCCAAGCAACTGTATCAAGGCTGTATGAGAAGAGCTGCAACAGTTGGCACACGGTAATCTTTGCTCTAAAGCACCCATCAATCTTCCGTTCCCTCTGTTCCAACAAAGCAATGATTGATGACACTTCCCTTTGTAAAAGAAACTTATCTGGAATAGAAGTGAGAGATGAGCAGCTTCCTGACAGCTCCTCACAACCCCCTTCATGACCTGAGATAAAGTCCCTTAAGCAGAAAGTGAATGGGATAGGAGAGTGCCAGTAGGTGATACCAAGGAAGCAGAGAGACACACTGGTACTGATGCAGCTAAAATCCTTGCTAGGGAAGATGTCCGTTCTGGACAAGATGGCATTGAACAGTCTGTCACTATACTTGGTGCTATGGACAACTATAGACTCTTGACATGGTTATAGGAGGCAGCAAAAGAAGAGTCGAAGCTGCAAGAAGCAGCAATGAGTTGATCCCATGGTTGCAAGAATGACCTTGCTTTCTTCCAAGAGATTTCTAGCATCAGATCTTTGGCAATTTGCTTAAATGACAATGTCAGGTACCATGTCCAAGTTCATGTTTTTGCATCTGGATATCTGTTTGTCCCAACATTAAAAAAATGCAAACAATAAAGAAGAAATAGATCATTTGGACTTCTTTCAAAGAAAACAAGAACAATGGCAACAACAAACCAGGTAACCTTTAGAAGCACCTATCAAGAGGGGGAAGATAACTTGCCAATGGAAGCAAGAATCTGCAAACCATTCATCTGTAGAGTACTTGTTTACGGGCTACATATCCAATACTTATAACCTGATAATAAACAGAAAGGCAGCCCAACACCAAAATGAGACAACAACTTGGATAAAAGTTTCTCCAAATATATGGATATGACCAATAAACACATGTAAATACACCCCAGGGTATTCATCAATTAGGGGAATGCAAATCAAACCCACAATGAAGTAGTATGTGCACTCACCATTTTAAATAAAAAAAATGATAAAACAATAATCCTAGACTAAAAAAGGAATGAAAAGACAGGCAACACGTGGTGAAAATGGGGGTAGTGGAGGTGCTGGTGGGACTGGAAATGCTGTAGTCAGTTACACACAGTGTTCATCACAGCATCGCTCTTCCACATAGCCACTCACCTGAAGATGGACACCAAAGAGAGACAGAAACACATCCATACAAAACCTGTATGTGAACACAAATGGGAGAAGTGACAGGAACAACTCAAAAATGTACTAGATGAAGAATGGGTAAACAAAACTGATATTGTCCATTGAATGAAATGTTATTTTTGTCATAAAAATGACCAAAGTACTGACAACATTCTATAGCCTAGAAAACTTCTAAAACATTTCACTAAGTGAGGGAAACCAGTCATAGAAGACCATATTTTACATGAGGCCATTTATACTGAATGTCTTCAAGGTAAGTCTATATAGGAGGTGTGGTTAAACTTATAAGAACCAGAGAGAGGAATTAAAGGTATGGGTTTTTTCTTGTGAGCAATAATTATGTTTTCAAATGTATTGTAATGATGACTACCCAACATTGAGGATTCATTCCGAATGGTATACTTTAAGTGAACTAGGCAACATGTGGCTTAAATTTCATGAAGTGTTACCAAAATAAACATGAGTAAATATATGAATATCCAATAAGATAGATTTCAGAACAAAGAAGAATCAACATAAAAACCATAATAGTTCTAAATATGCATGTTTCTAACATCAGGCCTTGGAGAGGTGGTAAGCAGAAATTCGGGAATCTGTAGTTCTACTTTGAGACTTCAAATAGCACAGAGCTGTTAATAAAACTAAGACTAAGACAGGGCCCCACAGGCACACAGAGTACCTATCTCCAGTGACATTCCTGAGCAGAAGTGTAGGGATACTCCAACAACAGCAAAATACATATCCCCCCCACCAGGAGCCCACAAGCATTCACCAAGACAGATCATGGGCTGCAGTGAACCTTAGGAAAGACAAATAATTTTGACGTCATCCAGAATGTACGTTCCAGCCACAGTTGAAAAAAATTAGAAATCAATAGCCACATTGACAACAGGAAAATACACAAACTTTTGTGACTTAAAGACACTTCCAAATACCTCACACTCAGTGTTGGAAATATGAAAACATTGTCTGCCAAAACATGGAAGATGCAGCATAAACAGCACTGAGGGGCAACTTTAGAGCAATAGCGTTTCCATTAGGAGAGAAGAAAAGTATCCGATCAATAATCCATCTTCCAGTTCAAGAACCTGGATAGCAGGAAGAGCCCCCCCCCCAATTCAATTCTGTTCAGCCATCCACAGGCCAGCCTAGATCCTCAAGGCCTGGGCTGACAGGAAGAAATCCACAGGCCTACCTAGCATCCTGTGGCAACAAGCAGGTGAGTCCCATTATAGTGAGCAAGTGTGTGTTAGGAGAATGGGAGAGAAAGAGAAGCAGAATGATCCATGTGATGCTGAAAAAGAAACAATGGAAGAAATGGCGGCAGTCAGGAGGAGGCTGATGTAGGAGGCCTCCTTGCCATCCCTACCCCAGCCATGGTGACATCCAGACCCAGGTTGCTGCCAAGGACCATGTCGGGGTCCATGGTCTCACCAAAACTCAGTTGCCATCTAGACCCACACTCTGGACCTTGGGTTGGCCCTCCTTAACATCTGACCTATCTTTTACCTGCTGGCATGTGTGAAGAGATGGGTCCTGTGGAAGGGTGTCTGCAAGGTCTCCTCCATGACTCCAGGCAGCAACAGGATAGCCTAGAGGAGTTGAGGTGAGGGTTCAGGGATGACCCTGTACCAGAATCCAGAGGCCGTGAACCAGACCAATGTCTCATTGCAATGAATATGCAGGTGGGGCTGACTGCACAAAATGGGTGCAGTGCAGGACACACTGCCTCTCCAGATGCTACTAGGATGATGAATGAAGAGGTGTTGGAAATATGGAGCAGCAAGGTAGGTTTCTTGTTTTATTTGTTTTGTTTTTAATTAATTTGGGGGTGGAGCATACTTCAGGGTGAGTAGCTCATATGGGAAGACTCTGAGGTGAGTGAATTTGGGGTGCCCGGTGTGAATTTTCCAATCAATAATGAATTATGTTTAAAATGGCAAAAAAATAAAAAATAAAAGCCTTTTTATAATTCAAAGTTTATTTACTATTACTGTTTTCGGGTAAGAGTTTTATGATGTTCACTTGTGTGACAGGACTGTCTAAATAAAATATATCTAACAAAATGACTTAAATATATCAACAAGCTGATATTCCATGGAGACTTGTGGTTAATAATAGTTTCAGGCCTTTTTAGTGTTGGTTATTGATGGAATCCTTATGCTTTTGACAGTACCAGTACATGACTCTGCAAGTTATCTGGCTTAAAAAGGCAGAACTGGAGGCTAGAAAGTTAGCTCAGTGTTGAAGAGTAGTGTGGTGTCCCCAGCACACGTGAGAAGGGCACACAACCACCTGTAAAGTCAGTTCTACATGACTTGGAGCCTTCTTCTGGCCTTATCCTGTGTGTGTGTGTGTTTGTGAGTGTGCATGCACACTGTATGTGTATGTGTGCATGCACATATACACAAAAAAATAAAAATCCTTTTCTTAAGGCAGTCTTCTTTAAAATATGCAAGTGCAATCTCACAGACCAGTGTTATGGTTTCTTTGCAGCTCAGAAACATGACTTTTCTGCTATTACCTAGAGTGGAAATCCTTTCTTGTCTCTGCTTCATTCTCTGTCCCATGTAGCATCTTCTAAGTCAATGAAGCTGAGCATTTGTAGCTAGTGTTTAAAAACATCAGCTTCTACTTTCTGTAAGTCCCTTAAATTGGTCAAAGTCATTGGCCTCCCCCAAAGCATGAGCAGGCTTGTTCATGCATTGTGAATTCTGTCAGTTTCTGTCCCTCTACCCATGAAGATGGAGGGTGACTTTTCTAAATGTGGATCAGAGTCCAAGGAACTGCTAAATGACATCATGAGTACATTTAAACACTGCCCTTACATTCTCTCTCAATCAGGCTGAAACCAGAAGAAAGTTAACTTCTATGTTGGAAGTTTTGATTAATAATTACACCAAAGCAAACTTGAATATTGATTTATTTTATTAACATATGTAAAGCAGTCTTCAAGCTGATTTTTCATTTTCAGATTTTCACTATGTCTAAAAGAAGATTCTGTTGAAAAATTCTCAACAACGAAGCTTTGTGTTCAACTGACACTGATAAGATACGACTGGGAACGAAGGAACATTTGGCTGTGTTTTATACACATATTGGCAATCTGGAATCATCTAATTAAATTTCCATTTCAAAAATAATATTAACTCTTGTATTCCCAGTGCACTCTAGTAGAGAAATAAATGAGAAATCCTTTCTATTATCCTTTATTCATTAATTTGATGTACATTTATCTGTATTTATTTGTCACAATATTATGTCAGTAGGACTGCAGGCACTGACTGAGTGTGTAGCGATGTATGAAGGAAGTAAAGTGCTGGTTTTGAGGGGCTGCTCTATATTGGAATCTGTCAACATCCAGAAACTCATATCATGTGCGAAAGCTCACACAGGTCTTAGACTCTGGTCTGCTCTGCTAGGGTCTGCTGAATGTCTGCCCAGAATTTTTTCCTGGCTGGCATGCACACGGGAGGGTAGAAGCTGCAGGGTATCTCCCTTCACCATGGCTATCTACAACCTGGTGACTGCCAGTCCTCATCTCAGCTGCCATAGCAGCTGTCCTTCAGAGCTGCCCCCAGACTTGTCAGCATGAGCCACTAGGAATGCCTGCTCTACTGCCTGCTGCTGCAGCTGGGCAAGACCATTCCTGCTGCACCAGATCTGTGCCTGACCATGGACGACAGGGCTTCAGATGATCCAGCCCCATCTATCCAAGAAGCCTTCTTGCTTCCAAAAATAGCAGTTTCTGCATTATTTTTAATATAAAATTCATTGCTTCTCATACAATATAGTTTAATCATGGTTCTCCCATGATTCTCCCATGCCTTATCCATTTCCCAAACCAAACAAATCCTCACAATTTCCGTCTCTCTGTCATTAGCAAACAAACAAGCAAAAACAACCAAACAGAATGGAACAAGACAAACAAAAATGAAAATGAGCCAAAGAAAAAGCATAAGAAACATGTAAATACAGAGATACATACATATTCCATTCACAGAAATCCCACAAAAATCACAAATCATATATATATATATATATATATATATATATATATATATATATCCTTTGCTTATATGTGATATATATATATATATACACACATATATATATACACACACACACACACACACACACACACACACATATATATATATATATATATATATATCCAACTCCAAAACTAAACTTAATTTTGTATTGACCACCCACTGGTATGCATGGGGCCTTTTCTTAAATGTGGTTTGTATATTCAGTAAGACACTACTAGAGAAAATATATTTTTCCTTTTGAGTGGTTATAAAAATTGGAGGGAGGTATCTTCTGAGTTAGGAATGGTGAGTTTTGTCTAGTTTATCTTTCATACCTAGAAGCCCCATCTGGCTTAGACATGGATAGACCCCTGCACTTGTGTTGCTGAGTTAATATGAGTCAGACCTGTTGTGTCTAGAAGGCATTATTTCCTTGGTGTCCTCAATCACTACTCACTTTTACAATCTTTCTGTGTCCTCTTCCACAGAGTTCCCTGAGGTCTGAGGGGAGGAATTCAATGGAGACATCCTGTTTAAGACTGTGTGTTCCAGGGTCTCTCAATCTCTGCACATTGTCCAGTTATGGGTCTCTGTATGTGTTTCCTTCTACTGCAGGAGGAAGTTTCTTCAAAGATAGCTGAGCAAGACACAGATCAATGAGTATAGAAGAATGTATTTAGGAGTCATGTTATTGCTATATTCCTTTAGCAGAAAACAGTGTTTGGTTTTCTCCTATGTCTATGGCCTATCTTGTCTCAGGTTCTTGGCTGAGCAATGTTGGGTATATGTTTTATATTATGGAATGAACTTTACATCTAAAAACATAGTGGTTGGCTACTCCCAGAATTTGTTCCAACATTGCCAGCATATCTTAGAGGCAAATCACCATTGTAGACCAAAGGTTTGTAGCTGAGTTGATGTTTACATTTTTCTTCTGGTTGTGTGCAGAGTAACTTTCAGTACCATGAACACTAGTTAGTGGGGGGAAATTATCTAGTTAGGTAACAACTCAATTCCTCCATGTCTATGAGTTATAAAGGTGTTGTCTTTAGCAATAAAGCCTTGCCATCAGTTTGTGGAGAGCAATCAACAGGCTAGGTTGTCTAGGGGTTTCCATGGGGTTCTTATGGCCAACAACTCAATCAGATGGAACCTATTCCTGGCACTAGAGATTTCACTGAGTGACAAGTGATGCCAGGTTTTGTGTTCTCAAATATATGGTGATCCCATTTATATTTCTTTCATATGTGTATAAATTTTAAGAAGCTTCTACTATAGTAGGCTTCCATATAATTCATCAAATGGAGCTTCATTTTAGATTTCCCTCCCCATATTCTTTCCCTTATTAGCTTCCATCGTCCCCATGAGATCTACCCCAGGAAATGTCTGAAATTATCACTGAGATGTTTTGCAGTATCTAATCACAGGTAAGACAAAATTTGATTGTGAATTAGGTATTCCAGGAATTAGATATGGTAAGTACAAATGAAATTTGTAACAATATGCTACATTAAAAGTTATATTTATATGATCTCTGCCTCAGTCCTATAAAGTAGGTAGAATATAAAGGGTAGATACACTATAAAGTGGAATAATTCACAGTTGTTCCAGGCAGAATAGAATGATTCCACATTACATTTTTCATCTGCTGTAGAGAATCATGTGAAACTAAAAACATAACTTGTTTATTTTTAGAATTTTCTATTAATTTTTTCATACTATGTTTGGCCTTATATAACTATACCATAGAAAAATAAAACTATAAGTCAGGCCTGATGATGTTTTTATAAATCCTCATAGGAGAATGAGCCAGAGAGATTGCAAGTTCAAAGCCAATCAGAATTATTTCATGAAACCCTATCCAAAGTACAGAAGGCAGAGAAAATGGGATAGAGGAAGGACATTGTTAACAGAGAGAATTATGGGAATCCCATCTCCACAGCCAGATTCATCCAGATTCATCACACACAGCTTCTTCACTTGCTTAAGCTTCCTGGCTTAGGGACAGCCAAAGTCCCAAGCCCTAGATGTCCCCCAACAATGACTGGAAAAGGGAAATGTGGTATATTTACACTATAGAATTTTATTCGGCCACTAAAATATAACATCATAAAAATTACAGGAAAATGGAAGGGAATGTTTAAAAAGTATCCAGAGCGAGGTATCACAGGCCCCAAAAGAAAGTATGATATGTACTCATTCATATGTGGATATTAGCTATGAAGTCAATACTAACCAAGCTGCAAGCCACAGACCCAAAAGAGCTAGGTAAAAAGGAGGGCCCAAAGGGAATATTTGGATCTCCCCGAAAAGGGAAAATAGATTTTCTTTGCTGTACTGGGGAAAGGTGGGGATGGGAACATGAGAGATCAGGTGGGAGTGGGGTGAGGGAGGAGAATACTGAAACAGTCACCTGGAAAGGGGGCATTGAGGGGTCAGGTAGAAACCTGATGCAACGACACTCCTAGGAATCTACAAGGATGATTGGACTCCTAGCCAGGACTCCTAGCAATAGCAGATGCATAGCCTGAACTGGTCATGTCCTGTGACCAGGCAAGACTTCCAGCGGAGGGATTGGGACACCAACCAAGCCACATTACCTTCAACCTACAGTCTGCCCTGGCTATGGGATGTGCTGGGGTAAGGATAGTGCAGAGATTGTGAGAGTAGCCAACCACTGACTGGTCCATCCTGAGACCCAAGCCACAAGAGTGACCCCACTCCATACACTGCCTGGAGAGCCAGGACCCAGAGGCTGGATGGCCCAGACACCTAGGATAAAACCAAACAGAACTGGGGAAAATGTTAATGTAATGATGTCTAATGATATTCTAGTATGTTCAGAGATTGGTGCCTAACCCAACTGTCATCAGAGAGGTTTCATCCAGCAACTGATGGGAACAGCTGCAGACCCACAGCCAAACATTAGGCTGAGCTCAGGAAATCCTGCTGAAGAGGGGAGAAATGAGTGTAGGAAGGAGCCAGAGGGGTTAAGGACAAAACAACAGACCCAGGGAATCGACTAACCTGGGCTCATAGGAGCTCACAGAGACTAAACAAACAACCAGGGAGCCTGCATGGCACTGACATAGGACCTACGCATATATATGACAGTTATGTAGCTTGGTCTTCCTATGGGACTTATAACAGTGGGAGCAGGGGCTGTCCCTGACTCATTTACAGGCTTTTGGAACCCTATTCCTTGTACTGGATCGCCTTACTCAGCCTTAATACAAGGAGGCACGCTTAGCCTTACTGCAACTTGATGTACGATATTTTGATGATATTCATGGAAGGGTTGTCCTTTTCTGAGTAGAAATGGAGGAGGAGAAGTGGATGGAGAGATGAGAAGTGGAAGTAGTGAGTGGGAGGACAGGAAGGACGGGAAACTGTGGTTAGGCTGTAAAATTAATTAATTAAGTAAGTAAGTAATGCTGCAGTCAACAATTTTTCAATAAGGTGAGAAGCCAGTACTTCACTGAATGTGGGAGTGAGAGAAAGGAGAATCCACTAACCTAAGTTGGTTTTGTAAGAGCTATGCTTTGAAATCCAAGGGCAACAGTGATTCCTGTGGGCAAAACCAAATTCCAAATTGTTACTGCAATCCCTCTTCACATATTGCTTACTGCCCTATTGAAAACGTGCAGTCTCTTGACTCACCAAGAGTCCTGCACAAGAAACAGGGATGCTTTGGTGAACCCAAAGGGGGAGGAACCCACAGTAAAGTCACTGTACCACAGGAAGCACCCTCTACAAATCCAGTGTGCAGGGGAGAAGGACAATGCTGTGCAGAAGTAAGCGGGAAAGAGCCTGTGACAAACATCTTAGACTTCACATGGCCAACAGACCAGAGACCCAGCCGGAATGAGACCAACAAGTTCCTTTTATAGAATGTATATAAGGATGACAAATTGTGTGCAGCAGAGATTTCTTCCTGGAGCAATTGGAAAATGAGTTTAGGAGCTGTTCATACCATTTGAGTAAACACAACTCAGAGCTACCTTTCCCAGTGTCTGTGCACATGACCTTGTGAAGCTCTCAGAACCCAGGAGTGGGGTTCAAGGGAACAAGATAAAATGAAGTGCTGGGAGTGAAACATGGAAGAGGTGCAATTGCCTTTGAAAAGCAAATGAAGTCAACAATGACAAGCAAACTAAATCAGTAGATATAGAAGCTATAGTCAAAGACCCACTTGAGGAAAACTGCAGGATAAACTTTGAAGATTACATGTAGTAACACAGTTTGGGACCTTCATGAGTACCCAATTAGGTCAGTACTTTTTAATTGAAAAGATTAAAAAAAAACCATGTCCATCTGGGGTGTTGGCTCAGTGCTTCCAAGCCCTTGTGGCTTTAACAAATAATTAAGTATAATTCCCAGCAAATGCACTAGGCTGTAATGACTGTCATCTTGAACTGTGATACCTATAATTCAACAGTATGGGCCATGACATCTTTATAGTTCATGGGCACCTGTCAGCACATGTGCATGCACACATCCCTGCCCATCCCTACCCCTACACACTATTTAAAATTAAAAATAAAAAACTAACACTGTTTATCTCCTTATAACAGGAGATAAGGAGTACCACCTGGCCATCGTCATTAACAAATAAGGCTTCTAGTATCAGGACTAGATTGCAGGATGCCCAGCAGCTGTTGCCATTTAACCCTGTGCCACCACCTCAGAGCCTCTTTCCATCCTCAGCACACAGGACACATGAAACTAACTGGGAAACGTCCCCACAGAGACGCACATCAGGATTGCCCTGGAACTGTTCTCTTCTTGCCCTCTTCAGCCTCCAAGAAATTATTTTCCTTTGTCAGAAACTCCATCATGCATTACAACCCTTTTGTTTGTATATTTTAGGAAATTGCTTTGTTTTTTTTTTTTAAGTTTGTGCTCTCGTTTTCTGTCTGTGTTTGCCCCCTATCTCTTTTATTTGTACACACACACGCATACACACCCATGAACATACACACACACACACACACACACACACACACACACACACGTTGAGAAATTTAAGTACTTGTCCCTTACAGCTCCCGTACTCCCCAACCAGCTGTAGAACTCTCAAGGTTGATCAAACACGGTTGTTCTCCTAACTCTCTCGTGTGCAGTGCCCATGCCTTGACCCCAGGTGTGGGTGGTGCATGATTTCCTCTTATGCTTAGCCCATCTCCTGGCTTGGGTATATAAGCCCGTTATAATAAAAGGCAGCAGCTTCCTCTTCATTTCTCATGGTGGTCTGTTAAGTGTTGCAATCCTGACACCCTCAGCCAGCTTGTTACCCTGGCCACACAGGCACAGGCACAGCACACACATACACACATACACACACCGAGTACAAAACTTACCTTGGATATTTCAGATTATCACTAAATGTTCTTCTAGTATGTGATTATTGTTGGCCTCACAACATTTAAGCATAGAAATGATGCATAATTTAGCTAACAATTCTATTGTCAAATTACTTCAAAAATATTAGTGTTTTGACAACTATTAATATTGTACAACAACCTTTAAGTCTCTAATTACTTCACATGCTGTTTTTGGTTGCAATATTATCCTAACAAATGGTGTGCAGTGAGATATTCACTTTATCCACACCTGTGTCGCAGACCACGCCCATTGTGGGGGGGCAGGGGTGGAAGTTACCTGGGGGAACTAAGGCTGAGGAGGGGGCTTGGAGAGCTCTCTTGCTTGCAGCACAGGGACAGGAGAGCATCCGGAGACATCCTTGGGACCAGGAACCTGCTGGTGTTCATCTGTCTATGTTGTAAGTTATTTCTCCCTGCATAAACATCTATTTGAGCCTATTTGTTTCTCCTGATCCTTATTAAACATCAAAAATGGTGTAAACTCTTGAACTTTCATGCATTTTCCAAATTTTTTTTAGAAAGGTGGTAGCCATTTCAAAACCATGGCATGCTGTGGTGGGTGGAAGTTGATGTACATCCGGGATTGGACCCTCATCTCCTGACAACTCAGGATGGTGAACATGAAGGCAGTATATGATATTTGACCCATTACCATGTAAGGGTGGTTGGTGGCTTTAGTCGTCCAGGTTTGGGCTCTGTTCACCATGTTGTTCACATTTGTGAATCTTTCTCTGTGTATAGCACTGTGTTAAAGAGAAGGATTAGCTCCTGAGTTCAGTATACTTTAATACCTGTGGACTAACTTTCATACAAGGGGACCATTATATAATTATTTGAGCAAATGTAGCAGCAAATGAAAGTTTCTGCTCAGAAAACACAGCACTGTACCAAATAAAAGATTTCCATTTCACCATTCTGAAGAATCACAATGAGCCTGAGTGTAATTCTGTGTTTTCTTTTGAAAAGAAAAATAACAAATTGAAATTTGATTTGAAATGGGAAATGGTTTCTAATTGTTCTTTGTGTATGTGTGTGTGTGTGTGTGTGTGTGTGTGTGTGTGTATGCTGTTAATATTGTTCTTCACTAGAGAGTGTTTGAGAACCATACAGCTCTTGTTATGTTGTGCAATAGGAAGGTATTCTACACCTTGCACGTTTCTGTTGTCTTTGGAAAAGGATGTGCTAATCATTGTTTGAAGAAATGCTGAGTGACTCTGTAATAACGGATCACAATTTACTATCACTGGCAAGCCGACGGATTTCCCTTAGTATAATTCACCACATACATAAGAATTCAGCCTTTTCCTTCAAAATAAAAATAAAAAAATAGAACAGTTTTCAATGTGCTGTACCCAGGGGACAGCCATTTATTCTTGTCTTACCATCATTGTCATACCTCTTCATAATACTTCTTCTTGTGGGAGGGCCATTCCTGTGAAAATGTGAAAATGTGGCCATCCCAATGAAACTGTCTGTGGTGATATCTATCATGCACAGACATCAGGGGTCAGAGACTGGAGCTTGCCACTAGCTAATCATAGAGGTCTGGAGGTCTATACAGACAGACAGGAAATGGGGTAGCTGGACAGAAACAGGATATAAGTAGGAAGAAAGAGGAAATTGTTCTCTCCTCTGCTGAGATGCTTAGGAGGTGAGGTGTATTGTGGCTCGCTCCTTCTCTCTGACCTTCAGCATTTAGCTCTATATCTGACTCCAGCCTTTTATTATCTGGAGCAATTAAGAACTCCTTTTACATTTGTTCTCTACTCCATATAGAGTTGTATGCTTTTCCATTTCTTTATAGCCAGGAAGAAAGGGTCAGTTGAGCACACATGCTGCAGACAAGGATAAAAACACATACACATAACTCATGTGTCTCTGTGAGCAGCACCAAAAGAAAACTTAAAATGCATATGTATATAAAATTTAATATGATACATGAGCTTACATTTTACATATCATGTTAATAGCATATTTAATATGTACTACATGTATATGCTTCTATTTCTACATACTTATATCTTTATATACATATATACCCTTAGACTTAAAACATAAGTACATGAGAAATTTAATGCAGGGGGAAAAGCAAACTACTCAAACCAGTTTTCTCTAGCTAATTGTTTTGTTTTATCATGGTAATTTTTACATTACTTTTGCCAGTATACTGACTCTATGAAGGGGTCTTTCATCTTAATAAGAAATATTTTTCCTAATCTCAACCAACACAGGACAATCTGATGGGCGATTGAAGTATTCGATACCGTTTATGAGGACTTTTAAGAAACATATTGTATTTATTGAATGAGAGAGGGAAGGGTTGAGCAGGAGTTTGCCTCAGGCGAGTGGCTCCCTGGGCCTAACTGCAGTGGAGGGTAAGAGAAGGAGGGGCATGAGGAAGACCAGGGAAGTGATCTAGAATCATCACGCGAAGAAATGCTGAGGGAAGAAGGAAGGCAGAGAGATGGGGAAGAGAAATGGGGAGAGAAGGGGGAGGGAGGAAAGAGGAGAGGAAGAGGAGGGGATGGGGAAGGGAGAGGAGGCAGGAGGAGGAAAGGGCAGAGATGGGGAGAAGAGATGGGTGGTAGGGTGGGAGAGGACGAGCAGAAGGGGGAAAGCGGAGACCGATGAGAGAAGGGAGGAGAGAGGAGGGGAGAGAAGAGGGGAGGGGAGAGAAGAGGAAAGGGGGAGAGGAGAGGAGAGGAGAGGGGAGGGGAGAGGACAGGAGAGGGGAGGGGAGAGGAGAGGGGGGAGAGGAGAGGAGAGGAGGAGAGAAGAGGAGAGGAGAGGGGGAGAGGGGAGAGGAGAGAGGGGAGAGAAGAGGAGAGCAGAGGAGAGGAGGGGAGAGGGGGGAGAGGAGAGGAGAGCAGAGGAGAGGAGGAAGGACAGGAAATGAGGGGGAAATGGGGAGGAAAAGCAGCAGAGGAGGCGCAAGAGGAGCGCAGGGGAGAGGCTGCAGTTGGTTGGGTGACTCACTAGCTTCCGGTAGGGCTGACTTGCTGGCTTGAGTACCAGTTGTCAGCGTTCTGGTTCTGTTCTTGCCTTGCCCGCCCACGGTGCCATCCTAAACTCGCCCCCTCTGACACTGCCATAGCTCAGAAAGAGAGGACGCTGTGTCCTAAGACAGTTGCATTTTTGCTTAGAACTCATGTACAATGTTTCCTTCCATTTTTCTGTTGTTCTATTAGTCCCTGTTTGCCTGTTCTAATCCAGACATGAGGAAAGGATTGTACTTCTGAGGCAAGAAACCAAAGTTGTATTGCAAGGGATTTGTATGAGAAAGTGAAGTACAATTTCGGCTATCTTAAAAATCTTGCTTAAAGTAATTATTTTGAATAAAGGTGTATGCTTTATTTTAAGTTTGTCTTAAATTCATTAGGATTTTTGCTTGTGACCTTAATAAAAAAATATTAATTGTGCTATAAATGTTTGTCTGCCCGCAGGTCTCCTGAACAAATTACTGTATAACCAGCATTCTTCCAGGTCAGTCAACAGAGAATTTCCTGCTTTTTTATAGCTCCATTGGCTTAATAACCCAATGGGCCATAATTTATTTGAATTCTTTCTTCTGTATGAAAATATACTTGACTTTTCTTCCTATTTCAATCCTGTGCTTAAAAGCTCAACTTGTGTATTCAAAACCTGTTGTTAAATATGTTTCTTTGAAGAATAACATCTATTTCAAAGGGTACACACATTTGTTTTATTTTTAACGAACATTTATAGATCGAACATTTCTAGATGTGTGATATATTTGGCACAGAAATGAATTCTAGTAATAGCCCTAGAGCCAAGTGGCCTAACACAAAAGGAGCTGACTGCAGGTTAGGTAACTGTGGCTAGCCTTGCCCCATGCAGTGACTCCACCAAGGCAACTTCTGACACCATTTTTCCATCATCTTGGGAGTGACTGTATCTCCTGAATTTAATAAACTGCCAAGAAAGGGGAAGAGGTGTGTGGAATCAAAAATACAGTAGAAGTTATTCTAAGGCCAAACATTGAAACAGCTTATTTTCTTTGACCCCTATCCTTTTAGCCCAAACTCAAGCAACCTCAATCTAAAGATAAGGCAAACTAGAAAATGTAGTTTTCTTGTGTGTTCAAGGAGAGGAGCATATAGTCATTTTCTGCTTCTGATGACTGTATGTTTTCTCAAGTAATACTTCTACTATGTTTGTTATGGTTTGAAAGATCCAGAATAACTCTAAAATGATCAAATTATAATTCCAGAGCTTTCAAGCTTATATAAACCCTAAAGGTCACTACAAGTAAGTTTTACCTATTTGTTTTGTTCATAAAAGACACATTAATTCATTGCTTATTTGGTTATTAATCTGTAGCCATTATCAATCACTTTTCTGAACTGAAGTAGATTTTTCAAAATGTCATATACAGACTTTCAAACCTAGAGCTCAGAATGGCACAAGTATCAACGCATAATTTTGATGAATGAGGTTCTTGGGTGTGTCATCATCCAAGGTAACATAAAGATATATTAGAATATGGTCTCACCCAAACAGAAGACCTTGTGAGAATCAATTTCAAGACAGAAAGGTTTCAGGGGAACCACACCAGCAGCAGCAGCACTACTGAATGGACTAAGTCCAGAATTGCAAAGGATAATGACAACTCACCAAGCCAGGGGCACTTTGTTATGAAAGCCCAAGGTAGCTAAACGATAGCATGATAATGCATAAAAGATGTTTTCTGACTGTTCTTAACCCTTCATGCTCTGCATTGCACATAAATCTTTCCACTTTACACTTTTTGTGTGTGGAGCCAAGGAGTGTCTAGGAGTAATTTTCTTTTAATATTTCACCTATGTTTAAAATTATGTGGGCAGTTTCACTTACTTTTTCCCCCCCTATCTATCACATATTTTTCTCACATTGTTTGCTATCTGGAAATTTTTGATAAATTGACTGTGCCCTTTGTTTTCAAAACAGTATTTGCTCTTTTATTGTCCATTTAAAAAAATTATCTATAAATTTTGGATCAGAATACATGATTGTGTAGGCTGAAAATATTTTTTGTTGCCTCAGTTTATTTTGGAATGGCTGCTAGGATGATTGACTTTGTATATGGCTTATGTTTTTCTACTTCTGAATGGACATCTACTGGTTAGCATTAGCGGGAGATGCCTTGAAAGGCAAGTCAGAATTCTTGTCCTGCAGATCAGTCCCTGCATTAGCTGGAACAGTCCCATGTGTGGATAATAATCCATGGTGTCATGGAAGACATCATAGCAGAAAAACTCTCTTCCATCTGGGTGAGGATGTGGAGAGAAAGAGCTGTGACAAAATGAGCAGGATTTAAGGGGGACCTAGGGTAGAGTACAAGTGTGGCATGTGCAAAGCCCTGGTTTCAATCACACAAACCACAAACAAACCCCTTGTGGTGTTTTGAATAGGAATGATCCCCATAGACTTTTGTTTGAATGTTTGGCCCATAGGAAGTGGCACTTTTAAGAAGTATGGCCTTGTTGGAGGAAGCGTATCACTGTGGAAGTGGGCTTTGAGGTTTCATATGATGAAACTACACCCAGTGTGGTGCAGTCTCCTCCTGCTGCCTGCAGATCCAGATGTAGAACTCTCAGTTCCTTCTCCAGTTCCATGTCCACCTGCATGTAGCCATGCTTCCCACCATATTGAAAATGGACTAAACCTCTGAAGCTGTAAGCCAGTCCCAATTAAATGCTTTCCTTTCTAAGAGTTGTGAGGGTCGGGTCATGTCTCTTCACAGCTACAGACTTTCTAATTAAGACACACCTAAATCTTTTTTTTTTCTTTATTTTCCTTTTAATGAAACTTTTCTCATACACCATACCATGATTACAGTTTCCTTTCCATCTACTCTTCCCAATTCCTTCCCATCTCCCTTCCATTCCAGACCCATAACCTTTCTGTCTCCCATTAAAAAAGAACAGGCTTCTAAGAGATAACAATCAAATATATAATATATAATAAGATCAAACAAACAAACAACAACAACAACTGAGGCTGAACAAGACAACCCAAGAGAAAGAAAAGAGCCAATAGGGCGGGAACAAGAATCAAAAATCTACTCATTCACACACTCAGCTGTCCCATAAAAATACTAAGCTTAAAGCTATAATCTACACACAGAGGACCTGATATAGAATTTGACATTCCATTCAGAGCTATGTAAGACAAGGACATAATGTCTGATTTCAGGTCTCTGCATCTGTTCCTTTCTGCGGCAGGATGAAGCTTCTCTGATGATGACTGGATAAGGCACTGATCTGTAAGTAGAGCAGAATATCATTAGGAGTTATTTTATTGATCCTTATTATTTTTAAGACCAATAACATTTGGTTTTACTCCGGGTCTCTTGTGGTATCTAGTCTCTGGTTCTCCATCAGCCAAGCAGTATGGGGTATGGGTTCCGTCTTGTGAAGTGGGCTCTAAGTCAAATCGGATATTGGCTGGGCACTCTCATAGTTTCCGTGTCACCATTACCATGGCATTTATCTTGCAGGCAGGACAAATTCTAGGTCAAAGGATTTGTGGCTGGGTTGTAGCCTGAAGAGTACCTTGCCACACCAAAGACTCTAGAACATAGAGGTGAAGGCTCCATGTAGGTACCAGCTTGACTGCTCCATGTTTAATGAGTTGTGTGGAATGTATTGTGCTTAGCAACACAGCATTGCTATCAGTTTGCAGAGAGAAACACACAGTCATAGTAGCATCCTGGTTTATTGGGAGATTTCCATGAAACTCCCATTGGCCAACAACTCGAATTGAATGCAACTCAGTTCTGGTATTGGAAGCCTCATTTGAGGCCAAGTAAAACCAGTTGAGACATTGTATCCACCATTATTATGAGACCTCATAGGAGAACCTTTATGTATTTTAGGAAGTTTCTACTGCACTAGGTTTTAATATCATCACTTAAATGCCCCTTGGCTCCAGCTCTATTTTCCCCTCCCAGAGAGATCCATGTGTCCTCCCTAGTTCCTTCTTCTATTTCTAACCTCTCTGAGTCTATGGATTGTTGATTAATTATCATTTATTTAATGGCTGATAACATATAAGTGAATACAAACCATATTTATCATTCTGTGTCTAGATTACCTCACTCACAGTGATTTTTTTCTAGGTCCATCCATTTTCCTACAAATTTCATGATGCCATTTTGAATCTTTATCCATTCTTCTGTTGAGGGACATCTAGGTTGTTTCTAGTTTCTGGCAATTATAAATAGAGCAGCAATGAACATGGCCGAGCAAGTGTCCTTGTCATAGGATGAAGAGTCCTTTGGGTATATAACCAAGAGTGGTATAGCTGGATCTTAAGATAGATCGATTCCCATCTTCCTGAAGAACCACCACACTGATTTCCATAGTAACTGTACAAGTTTGCACTTCCACCAGCAATAGATGAGGGCTTCTCTTATTCCATATCCTTGCCAGAATGAGCTGTCACTTGCTTTAATGATCTTAGCCATTTTGACAATTGAAAGATGATATTTCAAAGTAGTTTTGATTTGCATTTCCCAGATGGCTAAGGATGTTGAACATTTCTTTAAGTGTTTCTCAACCATTCAAGATTCTTCTATTGAGAATTCTGTTTAGATATGTTACCCATTTTTAAACTGGATTATTTGGGATTTTTATATCTAGTCTCTTGAATTCTTATTATATTTTAAATATTAGTTCTCTATAGAATGTGGAGTTGGTAAAAAGAATCTTTGCCCATTCTGTAGCTGCTGCTTTGTCCAATTAATGTTTTCCTTTGCCTTCCACAAACTTTCCCATTTTAGTGCCTGTGTTATAGGAGTTTTGTTCAGGACATTGTCTTCTGTGTTCCAGGAGATCCCACACCTCCTCTTCTATCAGGTTCGTTGTATCTGGTTTTATGTTGAGGTCTTTCAACCATTTGAAATTGAGCTTTGTATAGGGTGGGAAAGTTGTATCCACTTGCATTCTTCTACATGCTGATGTCTGATGTCCACTTTGACCAGCACCATTTATTGAAGATGCTGTCTTTTTTTTTTAGTATGAATTTCTGACTTCTTTATTAAAAATCAGGTGTTCAAAGGTGTGTAGGTTTATGTCTTATCTTCAATTAGATTCCAATGATCAACATGACTGCTTTTATGCCAATAACATGCTGTTATTATTACTATTGTGCTTTAGCACGACTTGAAATTGGAAATGGTGAGCCCTCCAGCAGTTCTTTTATTGTTCAGGATTGTTTTCTCTATCCTTGGCTTTTTGCTTTGTTTTTCGTATGAAGTTGAGAACTGTCCTTTCAAGGTCTGTGAATAATTGTGTTGGAATTTTGATAAAGATTTCATTGAATATATGGCTTGCTTTTGGTAGGATGGCCATTTTAGTCTTTTAATTGTACTGATCCATTAGCATGGAAGGTCTTTCCATTTTCTAATGTCTTCTTCAATTCCTCCTTTCTTCAAAGACTTGAATAAACCCTTAAATCTTTAGACCTGTTTATTAGACCTTTCATTGCAAAGGTACTAGGCAACAGTTTCAGGACCACTGCTTTAGTCATTTGACTGGTACTGATTAGTGTACACAACACTAAACAGGAAAAAGCTTGAAAAAAAACTTGATCTACTTTCCAATCTTTAGAGAATTAAAAAAAAAAAAAAGTAGGGGTTGCAAGGCCCAGCTCTAGCATCTGGGTTAGGTTTTATCCTCACACAGTCACCCTAAGCCTGATCAGATAGGCCAGGAACCTTGAGCTCATGATCCCATTGGACTTCCTGGGCAAGAGGTTGCAAGCAAAAGTATTCAGCACTGAGATACAAGTCTATGCATGCTAATGAACCAAGAGGAATTGGCTTTTAGAGGGACCAAGGAGAGGAACTTCCCTCTGAGAAGAGGCACCTCAGCTTTCTGGTGCTGAATATATCTCCCATCCTTATTTTCTATGAAATAGGAGTATGTAGCTCTGGGGCTAATTCTAAAACCACTTCATAGGATGAAGAACAACATCAGGTTTATACATGAGATGCTAAGACCAAACTCTGCAATCCTTGCTCAGTCTAGCTCCATAAACTTGCTCTAAACCAACAGCACCCTGCTCTTTCAGGAGAGTTAACAGGGTGAGGATGATTATTCCCAATTAAGCAAATACCTTGAACCTAATTTCCTTTCTAGCAATCAGATCATAAAGGGTAAACTTGCCTACTAAAGTAGCCTTGGTGTACTGAGTCTGAGACCCTAATCCAAGCAGAGCAGGAAGGACACCACATTTTCTCCAAACATGGATGAACCTCTGCATCACAGTGGCAATAGTGTACATATTTTACTTTCCTGTAGCAGCCTCTCTCTCTCTCTTTTTTTTTTTTTTCTGATGACATAGCAATACAAATATGCTAACCTGATTTGTAGTCTTCTGGTCCTACTAGGGCTTTGAATTCTCAAATTCTCTTAAAAATAAAATTGCATGCCAATTTGCAAAGTGAGACACTTTTTCAGTATCAGGCTTTGTGGCTGAAAGGGATTCTTTATTGAGCAGAGGAGATATGGACATCTGGACAAAGACCATGGAGAGGTAAAAATAAAAGCAAGTAGAAATAAAAAAACAGCAAAAAGACAATGCTGATGGGAAATTATGACAGGTTCACCCCATTCCTTGTCCTCCCCACCGGCCACACAGGAAAAATAGGTTCAGATGTACCCCAAACGCAGAAGGAGTAGCCAATGCTGCCCTTTCTTCAGTTCTTTCTCATGAGATTGCCTTGAGGGAGGAACAGGGGAAGAAACAACCGTTTTAGGATCAAAGCCATCTTATAGCAATGAAAGCTAGGTTCGTTCCTGTTTGTGATCAAACCTCTTTTCAAGGATTGGGCTATGCTCTACCTGTAACCTTAACTACAAATGGTTCTGTATTGCCTGTTCCAGGAAGTGGCAACCATGTCTTCATTTAATAAGTTGTTTATAACCATCTGGCAGCCCTACCTTTGTTTCAAAATGTTATACGACCATGTATGACTACTTTGTTACGGCTACATGTGTTATAGTCACCTTGTTATGCCCACTCTGAAACCATGGATTTGTTTCAGAAGGTTGTTAGGAATAACTTGTTATGGTTATAACTCTGCTTCTGTAACTTTGCCTACTTGCCCACCAAAACCCCCAACCCCTGAGCTATAAAGCCTTGTCTTCTTTACATCCAATTCTCACCATTCAAATCCCATGTTAGGGGGAGACAGCCTATACATACAAATAAAATCTTGATTTAATTACTGTTTGCTTTAATTACTTTGGTCATGATGATTTGGGTTGGTAGGTTTTTTTCCTCCCCTCCTTGGGATTAACATAGGAAATGTTAAGTTTTAGACCATAACACTGAATTTTCAAGGTCCAACACTGAGAGCGAGTTGGTTCACAGCCACCTATCTGTTGATCCCAAGGACCCCAGAAGCACTTGAGCTCTAAGCCAACTTAAGACAAAGCCTTGCACCCGTGACTCCACTCTCAGAATATTTACCAGCCATGCCAGAGAAGGAACTAATATACAGAAGTTACAAAGAATTGCAGATATTAGATACCAAGGAAATAAAACTGCCAGTTGATAAATGAGCAAAAAAAAAAAAAAAAAAAAAAAAATGAACAGGCATATTTTAATAAAAGAAACACAAATGGCCAATAACCATAGGATAAAACTACTGTGAGATACACTGGTTTTCATTAATGTTTCTATTGCTATGAAGAGACACTTTGACCATGACAACACTTATAATGGAAAATATTTAATTGGGGCTGGATTGTATTTCAGACGTTTTAGTCCATTTTCATCATGGTGGGAAGCTACAGACAGATATGATACTGGAGAGCTATCTGAAAGCAGCAAGAAGAATGAGCCACTAGCTTGAGCTTTTGAAACCTCAAAGCTACCCCCCCACACACACACCCATGACACACTTCCTACAAGGTGGCCACATCTACTCCAACAAGAACACATCTCGTAATAGTGCCCCTCCATATGAACCTATGGGACCATTTTCATTAAAACTACCACTTTCTACTACCTGGCCTCCATAGGCTTATACCTATATCATATTGAAAAAAAAAAAAAAACCTGCTCAATCCAACTTCAAAAGTCCCTATAGTCTATCACAGTAGCCAAACTGTTTAAAAGTTCAAAGTCTCTTCTGAGACTCATGAACTCACTTACTGTAATCCGCATAAAACTAAATGAAAAAGCAGATCACATAATTCCAACATATAATGGCACAGAATATACATTGCCTTTCCAAAATGGAGGGAAGGGAGCAGAATACTGAAATACTGGACCAAAGCAATACCAAAAAACCCATTTGGCAAGCTCCAAACTCTGCATCTCCTTGTCTGATGTCAAAACACTCTTCAGGTTTCCAACTCATTTCAGCATTGTTGACCGCAACACACTTCTTCCTCTTGGGCTGATTCCACTCCACATGAGCAGCTCTCCTTAGCAGGCATCTCATGGCTCTGACATCTCTAACATCTCGGGGTCTGCAAGGCAATCCAAGCTTCAACTTCACAGCTTCACACAATGGCCTCTCTAGGACTTTATGCAGGGACACCCTTGACACACGCCTGGACTCAGTGGCTTCCTTTAATCTTAGAGGCAGGCATATATATCCTTTCTTGTATCCTTGACTCTAAGCTCAGAACCAAGTGGTCAAAGCTGCCAAGTTCTGCCACTTGATGAGAATGGAACATGATTCCTTCCTTCAAATGCATTTTCACAAGCTTCCTGTTTTCAATGGTTTCCTTCACTGCCTAAGCATGGCTGTTCTAGCACTTGCTCTGTAGAACAGGCTGGCCTTAAACTCTGAAATCTGCCTGCCTCAGCCTCCTGAGAACTGGGATTAAAGGTATACCATCACACCTACTCTAAGCTTTCACAAATTGGAAGCTTAGCTGGGCAGGGTCTTGCTCTGAGTTCACCATTCCCTTTATTCCACTTATCAGCAGGTTTTTCCTTAATCGGTTTACACTTCCTGGTGATCCTTTCCTCCGCAAAGTGTGCATTTTGTATTTTTCCTTTCTCACTTTGCTCCTTTTCATTATAGATCTGCAAAAGACTGGCCGCTATTAGCCACACAACACAGCCAATGCTAAGTTGTTTGGAAATGTCCTCTGCCAAAAGTATTAATCCATAACTCTTAAATTTGCCTCAGGAAGATTTTTTTTAGACAAGGGCAGAAGAAAGCAGTCACATTCTTTACCAAAGTATCACAATAATGATCTCTAGGCCATATACTAATATTTTCTTCAGAAACTGCTTGATCAAATCAAATCAGTTCAAACCACCCTTAGTACCTCTATCTTACATGCTTCTACTAGTTAGTATGACCCATTAAGGTGCACTTAACGTATTGTTCTGTTTGTTTTCCTAACACAAAGTGCCCAAGTTCACATTCCTCCAAAAAAAACCCCAAAAAACAAAAACAACAACAACAACAAAACATGATCAAGATTACCACACCAATAACCCAATTGCTGGCACCAGCTATTGTCTTATTGCTAAGAAAAGACACTATGACCATAAAATCTCTTATAAAGGAAAGCATTTAGTTGGAGCTGGCTTAAAATGCAGAGATTTAGTCCATTATCATCATGGAAGGAGTCATAACAGAGCACAGGCAGTCATGGTATGGAAGAGGTTGCGGAGAGTTCTATATCTCAATCTGCAAAAAGAAAGAAGATAGAGTGAGCCATTAGGCCTAGCTTAATTTTTGAAAGCTCAAATCCTGCACCATGCCATACTTCCTCCAACAAGGCTGCACATACTCCAAGAACACACCCATTAATAGTGCCACTCTTTATGAGCCTATGGGTCCATTTTCATTCAAACCACCACACCACCTCACCCCAGTCAGAATGGCTATTATCAAGAGATCTAACAACAAATGTTGGAAATTATATGACTAGATAGGCACTCCTATTCACTGATGATGAGGGGTATAAATTAACATAATTGCATAGTCATTGTGGAAATCAGTTTGGAAATTTCTCAGAAAATAGAACTACATCTGACACAGCTAATTTATTCTGGGCACACAGAGATCTGTGTACCCAGATCTGTACCCCCAAGTTTATTGCTGCTTTATTTGCTATAAAAAAAGTTGAAATCAATCTATTTGTCCAATAGCAGAGAAAAATTGAAAATGAAAAGTATATATGAACACTATTCAGCTCTAGAGAAAAATGTAATCACAAAATTTTCAGGAAAAATGGCAGGACTTAGAATGTATAATATTAAATGAAGTCAAACAATGTCAGAAAGAAAAACTTCTGCATGCTTTCCCTCATATGCAGACCCTAACCAATAATATACATGTATATGTTTAACAAATGTACATAAGGGTTCAGGTTCAGTATGATATGTAGAATAGAGAACAAAAAAGTGTAAGAATTGGAGAATGAGGAGGGACTGAACACATGAAAGAGGATATAAAGCTAATTGTTTTTCTAGTTCTAACTCTGTTATGGAGGGTTTCTTTGTTTTGTGGTGGACAAGTGCATAAAAATATAATCAATAGTGAAAGTGAGAAATCCAATATGAAGCCACACACCTCTAGAATGGTTATTTTAACTATAAATCATTGAGATGTCCAGGATCTGGGTCTGGTTAGTTGCAGCCTGTAAAGGGTTATATTTATGAGTTTTTAATTATAATGTTTATTTTAAAAAGTAATTGAAATAGATAAGAGATAATAGAGTCTTAATAAATAAATTAATGTCACAAAACGAAAACATTTGGCAAACAGCTGGGGTTATAGTTCAGTGGTAAAATGCTAATCTAACAGATCCCAGGTTTGGTACTCAGCATCTTAAAATTCATACCTGCATACAAACATACACACACACACACACACACACACACACACACACACATATTGTATATATGTACCACATGTGTACATTAACCTGCAAAGATAAAAGGAGACATCAGATCCCCTGTAGTTACAGACTGTTGTGAGTCATCGTGTGCCTGGGAAATGAATCCACGTCCTTTGCAAAACAAAGAGTAATCTTAACTGCTGAACCATCTTTCAGCAGACACACACACGCTCACACACACACACACACACACAATTTTCACACAATCAGGGATATGTTAAGCTTTATTAGGGCAATCTTTGTATTTTTGCAACTACAGCCAATTTATATGACTGCACTAACAACTTTGCAATATATCTCGTCTGTTGCCAAGGCAACAACGTCCAGAGGTTCAAAGTGTAGTGAACTGTATGTGCCTGTATTCAAATTCTGTCTCTCCTGCTTACTATTGTTATGAGCTTGTTATAATTATTTTGTCAATACACAGCAAAAAGAAAGTGTTTTGACATTAACTTAGTTCAATTAAATGAATAATTATTAAAGACTTTCTGTATTTAAGAAACTGTGCCAGACATTACAAGAGCCTCAGAGATTTAACCGGACACCATGATACCTACTCCAAGGTTTTTCATCGAGCTAAAAGGGAGATAGGATAAGCACATGGAAGATGTTCCATTAAAGAGTCACCAAATATGCCCGGGAATGAGTGGACAAACAATTTAGGTTTCCTTGGACAGCCCAAGGAGACAATAGCACTGTGACAACAGCAGAGGGGAAGAGGCTGGTAATAGGGTGTACACAGCAAAGCAGGCAGACTGCCACAGACCAACAGTCTAGAAAAGCTCAGAGCAGTGAACAGAATGGGAGCCACTTGCTTTCTGAGCACAGCAGTTGATCAGAGTCGGAATTCCCAAGGAAAGGATGTTCAACTGAACTCCAAACATGGACAGCGTTCCTTTCCTCTGATATGTATCAAGCACCTCTGGAAACTTAGAAAGTGATTAAATACCATCTTGAGCTCTAGATGTGGAGATACTAAATCCATAGGCAGTAATTTTATGAGATTTCCTATTTGAAAATAGCAAGCTCAAACTTTGAATGGAAATTTATAAATTAATTTACAATTTTTAAGAATGCATTTGAACTTTATCACATTTGCCAAGCAGCAGCCTCTGTGAAAGGCCTCTTTGCAGGAATTGAAATAATTAAGTTGGAGATTCAGTGTACCTTTTCAATCATTCTATTAAAAAAAAAAAAAAAGGAAAGCTCATTCTGGTTTCTCTGAGGAAGAGATAAACCACAGTGAAGGAAGTGGCTGAGTCTTTTTACAGCATTGCATTCACCATAAAATATATGACACAGTCCCCAAAGAACACTATTTGCCTTTCTCAAAACTAGCTCTTTGTAGTTACTTTTATTCCAGATTTGGGTGGGACAGATGTGATGGAGATACAATCTTGAATGAAGAAGAGTTTATAAACAACTCATTGCAACACTATCAAGGGGAAATTCACTGCAAATGTGGAGGAGCAGCTGACAGGGCTGTTCTGAAGTTCTGTCTGATTTGGGTTTCAACGCAGTTTGAGTTGTCATGTAAATACAACGAGGGCATTCTTCCTAGACAGTGCAGCCAGTAGCTGCAATGTCTCTTGAGCATCCAGGCATTTGCAGGCCAAAAAAAAAAAAAAAAAATTGGCCTGTGTGCTTGGGATGAGGGTGAGTGCTGAGTGCTTAACTAAGGCAGTCTATGTGTTCCAAGGGTCTTTTAGACAGTCTGTTCAGTTTACACTAATGAGGAGACAGATGTTAATGCAGGCAAAGAGATACAATGAATGCTGGACCATAGCAATGGTTCAGATGAAAACTGATGGATTATGACGACTGTAATTAATGTCGTAGCTCGATGCCAAGTACCTACTATTGAATGAGATGTACATTCTAGGTGCATCTATGTATTGTATCTATCTTTGCAATTCATCTATGCATTATATTTATCAAATTATGTGTGCATAAACGAATGCTGAGTTTAGGACCTGCAGAAATACAACCAGATACAGTTGTAGGTAGTTGGAAGAGTGATCCCTGGAACCCAGAAAATAGAAAAGGGGCATGCATTTGGAAAGAATTGCAAAATAAACTGTACGTGGAACTTTGGGAAAGATGGCCATCAAAGGAAGAGTGTAGAAGATCATTAGAAAACTTGGAGACTCGCACTGTATCTGGCATACAGTGAACACCAGTGGGAGAATTGCTAAATGGATGGTGAACAGTATGAGGGATTAGACAAAGCCTACTCTCCTCTCCTGGAAATTATCCTCTGGAACTCCGTTGAGTTCCATGTGCTGTGTCTTAATGGGCAAATGACTTCCCCATCTCCTGGTTGTTTTCACTTGCGTGTCCCTCACTACGTATTTAGTAAGGGAAGTAAAGCTATGTCCCTTGGTTAGTAGGCTTGCTGTCTCATGGGGAATCACTTCCAAAGCTCTGGGAAGGTCGGATAATGGAATGAATAACGAGAGATTGAGAATTCCGGAAACAAGCAGCTGTAGATTCAGTAGAATGATTTTGATGGGAAATAATTTAAGAGCAATTCCAGATTGCTGAACATGTGAGGAAAAACTATGGCATTATTTCAAGAGGCATAGTAGCAATACGGTAAGAATGTATAGAGTGATACAAGGGAGCAACAATAACAAAAGCTTTTGTTGAGGAAGGGGAAGTTCTTCCAGTCAAGAGCTCAGTACAACAGGAAGCTTCATTCTAGCCCCAGTGTGCTGTTTGTCCTGGAAAACAGACATCCAAAGTGACCTGGAAACTAGTGTCCTGATGCTATGAGCTACACAGATGTCTACATAAAACGGTGCCAAGGCTGCCTGAGTGCACATCAGCTCTTCTTGGAATAAGAAAGGTGAGGACGAAAGCATAGGGAATAGTTTAGAGCCTGAGATTCCACTTGGCTTGGACTATACACATGTTCTTCTCTGAGCAATGCTTCTAAAAGCCTGTTAGCAACCTAGGACCCCCTACCTGCATAGAGCAGTACTATTCTTGTTTTATTTTTTTTTAATTTTCTTATTTTACATATTGACCTCAATTCCCTCTCTTTTTCTCCCTCCCTCTGTCTTACCCTTGTCTTACCCCCCACCCAACCCCCCCCCACTCCACAGGTAGGGTGATGCTTTCCAGGAGGGGGTCATCAAAATCTGTCAAGTCATTTGGAGTAGGGACTAGGTCTTCTCTCCTACCTCTAGGTTAAGGGAGTATCCCTCCATGGGGAATGTGTTTCCAAAGTCCTTTTGTGCACCAGGGATACATCCTGGTCCCACTGTCAAAGGTTCTTGAGACTGCCCAGGCCTTCTAACTGAGACCCATGTTCAGGGGGTCTGAGTCGGTCCATTGCTGGTTTCCCAGCTATCATTCAGGTTGCCCTTTAGCTCCTCCTTACTCAGGTCAGCTGTCTCTGTGGGTTTCTGTAGGGTGGTCTCGTCCTCCCTCTCTGCATCTTGATCCTAGTTTGGCTCAGTGTTTAGCGTGGGTGTCTGCCTCTGCTTCCATCAGCTACTAGATGAGGGTTCTATGATGTTGGATAAGTAAGTCATAAATCTCATTATCATAGAAGAGCATTTATGGTAGCTTTTCCACTGTTGCTCAAATTGTTAGTTGGGGTCAGCCTTGTAGGTCTCTGAACATTTCTATAGAGTCAGTTTTCTCTTCAAAACTATAGTGGCTCCCTCTTGTTTGCTATCTCTCTCTCTCTCTTTTTTTCTCTCTCATCTATTCCTCCCCCAACTCAATCTGCCTAGTCCCACGTGCTTTCCTCTCCTCCCCTTTTCTTTCTCCTAGCTCCCTCTCCACTCACTGCCCCCCACTCTCAATATGCTCAAGAGATCTTGTTCATTTCCCCTACTGTGAGGGACCTTGAATGAATCTCTTAGGGTCCTCCTTGTATCCTACTTTCTCTGTTGGTGTGAATTATAGGCTGGTGATCCTTTGCTCTATGTCTAAAATCCATATATGAGTAAGTACATACCATGATCCTCTTTTTTGTGACTGAGTTACCTCATTCAGGATGATTTCTTAAAATTCCATTCATTTTCCTGCAAATTTCAAGATTTCATTGTCTCCCCCCCTCCCCCCGCAGAGTAGTATTCCATGGTGTAGATGTGCCACATCTTCTTTATCCATTCTTCAATTCAGGGGCATCTAGGTTGCTTCCAGATTCTTGCTATTACAAATAATGTTGCTACAAACATAATTGAGCAGATGTCTTTGTTGCATGGATGTGAATCCTTTGGGTATATGCCTAAGAGTGGGATTGCCGGGTCCTGTGGTAGATTAATTCCCATTTTCATGAGGAACCACCATACTGATCTCCAAAATGGCTGTACGAGTTTGCACTCCCACCAGCAGTGGAGGAGTGTTCCCTTTTCTCCACATCCTCTCCAGCATAAGTTGTCATTGGTGTTTCTAATTTTAGCCATTAAGAGTTGTTTTGATTTGCATTTCCCTGATAGCTAAGGATGTTGAGCACTTTAAGTGTCTTTCAGCCATTTTGGATTCCTCTATTGAGAATTCTTGCTTAAGTTCTGTACCCCACTTTTTAATAATGTTATTTGGTGTTTTGGTGACTAGTTTCTTGAAGTCTTTGTATATTTTGGAGATCAGCCCTCTGTCAGATGTAGGGTATTTGAGATATATACACAGGCTAATATCACTTGATTTTTATTATTGTACCTTTAGAAAAGCATTAAACATCAGATAATTTAAGGCTTGCAATTATATCTGAGCTATTATAAGTGTTTTTATTTTCATAATTAAAGTAGATAAAAGATTATTCCCAGCAAAAGAGCTAGAATTGTGTTTGAAATTTCATTTACTCTATAGGTTATATGGGATAAAATGACATTTTAATTATTTTGAGGTTCCCCAGGCTGTATACAGAAGATGTTCTTTTCATTTTCTTGATCTTTTCTTCATTTCTATTAGTGTATATATCCCAAATACTTTATGGAACTCATATCTAAGTATTTCTCCTTTTTATATTATAGGCATTTTTCAGATACAGTTGTTATTAGTGTATACAAATGTACTTACCTTTGCAATATTCTATGTTAATTATAGACTTTCCTGGATACAGATATGTATTTCACAAAAGTAAGATGATAGAGGCTAGAGAGATGCCTCAGTGGTTGAAAGCATGTACTGTTCTTGCAGAGTACCCAAGTTCTACCTCCAACTCATCCCAGGCTTCTCACAACTGCCTGAAAGTCCAGTTCCAGGAATATGAGACGTCTGGCCTCTATATTCACCTGAACTGGCATGCATGTGCCTCATGATGGGTGCTATTTGTAGGCAGAAGTTTCTGTCCTGCCAGAAGCTCCCAAATAATCACTCAAAAACTTAATATTAATTTGTAAATGCTCAGTCTATCAGTTAAACTTATTACTAACTAGCTCTTACAACTTAAGAGCTATTTATGTACTGCCACATGGCTCCTGGCTTTACCTGTCTCCCAATACATCTTGCTCCTCCCCCTGTGTCAACTCGATTGACTCCGCCCCTCTTTATCACCGCATTCTCAGTTTGGCTGTCCTGCACGTACTTCCTACCTGGCTACCCGCCAGTCTTTTCTTTATTAACGAGAGTAATTCATATTCACAGTGCACAGAAGGATTATTCCAGAGCATACACCCACACAGAGACACAACCACATATACATAATTAAAAAAGAATAAAAATAAATGTTTACAAAATAACATTGACTACAACACCAGTTGACATGTCAATAATGATGGGGAAATCTCACAAGGCCCCACCTTAGATGAAAAGCTAGAGGTAGCTAATCACTCTGGAAATGGGGGAATCAGGCTTTTTTGGAGACAAGCTGAAATCCAAGAAATCAGTCCTAAACAAATGCATTTACAAGCACAAGAAGCGCTTTAAAGGAGCCCAGCTGTGTTCAGATGCTCTGTCCACTCAGTTTTATGAAAGACAGCATCTTTCAGGAGGAGAATGTAGGATACACAGGGTTACTTACAAACCTTCATGGGTTGCCAAAGTTTGCAAGCGATTCTGTGTAGAGCCCTGACTCCAAGATCGAAGGCAGCTGTGAGGCAGGAAGTTGTGGCCTGCACCTGTAGTGCCAACTCTGATAGAGTATCACGTGAAGACACACGGACAACACAGAGAGACTCTGTTCTCCAAACAAAACAAAAACAAAAGGCATGCTGGAACATTCTTTTCCTGTGTGCTGAGTCCTGGCAGTTCTCTGTGCCCCAGAGCTGCATCCTATTGTCCACAGAGGAAGTTCTTGGAGGTGTTGTCCCTTATTACTGCTAATCAAACCCTTGACGATCAGGGTTCTAAAGCATTACATTGTCTCTCCACCTAGGCTTCTCTAAATAGACCCTTTAATCTTTCTTAAAGATCTCATTTTCCAGTCCTTTAATCTTCTGGAAGAAAAAAATCAGCTCCCACCCCTCTTCATCTCCTCCTGGATGTGGGTATTGATGCTCCCACATTCTGTGGCTTCTGCTTTTTTACCCAGGTATGCTTTCTCTCTTTAAATGAAACTATTGCAGTTGACACATACCTTTATGAAAACCAACAATAACAAAGCATAGCTATGAAAACATTCCAAAGTATGATGTGCAATGCACCGATAAACCAAAAGTATATTTCCCTTGTATCCCCTAGTTCCATCAGGGGCCTCATTTCATGGGAAAATGTGATTCTTGATTATCCGTTTTCAGCAAAATAACATTTACTCAGCAGGAATATTAACTCAGGTAAGCAAAATGACTCTTGCTTTCATCTCCGAAATTCCACACCTACTCACCTTTCAATTGACTTTTAACAGAATTTTAGTTTGCATTTAAAAAAAAATCTCCTTAATTGCATTGGAAAAACACTTCACTGCCATGCTCTGGGCCCATACTATGTTGCAGCTGCTCCTATTTAAGGGATAATTGTAGTCTCACTCTTCTACAAGGAACTAATTCTGATTTTGAAAGGATTTGTCCTCATGGTTATTCTGATGAGATAGAACAGGATCATAGCAGTGTAAAAGAGCTGAATAGTCCTATTACCGTCATTATGCCTCAAATGTTGTATATGGTTGAAGATCAAAGTACTGTGCCACACTCAATGGTGAGATGTACATGCATGGCACACTTCCCATATTATGTAAGAAATACTACATTTTATGAGTCATTTAGTGCCATGTGAGGTATCTGTGCACCCAGTGGCATTTCCTTCAAACTTTTCTCAACATTCTGAAATCCTTTATTTTCTGGTTGAAAGACTTACACTCTAGTCATTTCTCACTCGTTTCCCCAGGAAATAAACTTCAGTGCTTTCTGTTCCTCCACTGTAAGATATTACTTATTGCACATCATTCTAGTTTACATTTAAATTACTTTAGGAAAAAAAATGTTAAAAACCCTGGACAGCAGTGAGTTCTAACCAATAAATTGAGAAAATGTAAAAGTTTCCATCAAAACCGTTAATGATGTTTTTGAAATCTTTAAAATGTGGAGGACTGAGTGTTGGGTCAGATTCTAATGAATGAAACAAACACTAAGTTTCTCCCACAATGCAAGTCTGTGCACACTCATCAACATTGTTTACAGTACAAGGGGCAGTATGAGGGGCCAGATCCAGGGCTTTTAAAGTGCCTGGGGCTACTGAGAAGATGCTGAAACATCCAGCCCCAGTCTCTTGTCCCAATAGCCAGAAGACGTCAGTAAGGAACTGAGTCCTGATTTAGTTATGCAATCCAGCTCAGTGGAAGTTGGGTTTTAATGCCTAGCTTTACACAGTCATTCCCTCTACGTGGTGGTTTATTCTGATAGTCTATCTACAGAGGACTTCTACCTTTGAAAAGAAACTACAAACTCCAAGAGAAAAGGCTCAACAGAAAACACTATTTTCTATTGAATGGTTTTTATAAAGCATTCATAAATCACAGATAGGATTTGCTGTCTAGGAGATATTTTCTCCAAAGTTGTACCTTCTTTGTATGTGATTTGGAGAAATTCCTGTAAGATTTAGGGCTTGCACACATAATAGAAAGGATCATTAAACATGAAACATGATCATTGCAAACATCTGCAAATTTGAAGACAACAATTTACGAAACTATAATTAAAATTAACATGGGTAACATGAGGCAGCAAAATCAAATGTTGGCTGTGTTTTGATTAGGCTTTCTAATAAAATTTATAAAATTATATAATTAAATGAGATTGTGAAACTAAACATAAAAATATTCAGATCTCATCTAAGACATAATAGGTGTTCTTACAAGTCTAGAGTATTGGTCTTAAGACACTGATATGAGCAAGGAGAGGCCTTGCTCATGGACACACATTTCCTCTGCGTCTGTTAAGTTCCTAGTCACAGTGGATGAACTGTAACCTAAAGAATGCACTGTAGTTCATGAATGTTCACTTGGAGAGACTGGGGAGTGGTGAAGTTCCATCTCCAAATGGGCTGGGCAAATGCAGGTGTCCTACAGTGGTGATGCTCAGTTAGTTAGATGTGCTGAGGACCAGCACAAAGGACAGCCTTGCACATCCCATAACACCCTGACTCTGCCTCTCTCCTTGTCTTTCCACTCTCCCTACTTTTCCGTTTTCCTGTCTCCTGTGTTCTGTTGCCATCTCAGCTTCCTCAACACTTCCTAAGTCCCATCCTCTCCTGGTTTCCTTTCTAGTTCCATAGTCTGTGCACATGCTTACTCTGACGTTTATACATACATGTGACTATTGTAAGCTAGGGTCTACATGACAGAAAATATGTGATTTTTGTCTTTTTGAGTTACTCACTATAATACTTTATAGTTCCATCTATTTTTCCTGAAAATTTCTTGATTTCATTTTCCCTTTACAGCTGCATAAAATGCACATGTGTATAAAGACATTTTCATTGTCTATTCACCTCTTGATGGGTGTCTAAGTAAGACAAATAAGTTTTCATTTGCTTGCTTTAAGTGGTGTTTTCTGTTGTTGTTGTTTTGTTTTGCTTTGCTTTGCTTTTTTCCTCCTCAAAGCCATATACAGCTTTGTATGGCTCTCTGTCTTTGCTTAGCTCTATACAAATAAATGACTGGAGAAATGAATGAGAAACTTAACATACTATGAAGAGAACTATTTCACTTTTCAAGTAATATTTACTTCAAGGTGTAGCTATTCAAATTTCCTTCCAGTGGAATGGAATATTACCATTCAGACCTTGGGTAGGATGTTATGAAGTTGCAGGTATTCTTAATTATTGTATTGAGATGACCATACTCTGCTGTTGAAGTATCTAGTGATTAAAGCTCTTTCCTCCCAATAGCTGCAATTCCTTACAGTGAAAAGCTCAAGCAACCCACTTAGACTCCATACACTTCCGGTGAAAGAAATCAGGTTGCTGATTGTTTGCAGTGGTGAGACACAGGTCCCTTGCATTGGGGGGTCTCCATAAAAGCAGTGGAAAGAAGTAGGTATGACACATCCATTATGTCTATGCTACTAGGACAGGTCAGTTTTTCTGGTGTTCACAGAACCAAACAGAAGTTGACTATGAATCCTAAGTTTATAAACCTCAAACTTTATATGATGCCATTTGTTGATAATAAATACCTGTTGTGTTGATGACAAAAAGTTAAGCTTAGATATGTTCCCTTGAAACCTAAGATCCTTTTTTATTACCCTGGAAGGACACACACAGATTTTAAAATCTACATATAATTTTTAAAGTTAATGTTATGAACCACAAAACTTCATGTAAATATTATTACAAAGACCTTTACTTCACAAGAAAGGCCACACTCTCTAGCTCTTATTTTGTGTCTCCAAGGTTTAAATGTAGAGTTAAACCCTTCCTGTCTTCTTTTTTCTCACTTCAGCTTCCACCACATTTGTCTGGGGGTAAGAAGCTGTGTTCTTACTACCTGGAAAAGGGAAGACAGTGGCTTAAGAGAAAGGGGCTGCCCAGGGTGGAAAGCAATGTCTGAGGACAGGTTCTCAAAGGTGTCTGCCTAGAGCAGAGGCTGGAGGATGCTAAGTCATCACCCTTAGTAGTTTTCCCAGGTCTTTGACTGGTGGTTATAATTATGGGGAGGGGAGGGGAGAGTTGTGGGGAGAAAGCAGTAGAGAGCTGGCTACTCACCATGTTCTAAAAGAGTATGGGAACAACAAGTCGGTTTCCATATATTCTTTAGCTCCAGAAACTTGTGGGAATGAGCTTTTGGCTTCTTTGCAGGGTATTAGGCACCTAAGGTGTGTGTGTCAGCAAGGAACTTACTCTAGAAAGGTAAACATTGCCCACTCCTACTTTGACTTCCTTCTGAGGACTTTCTCCAGGCAGGCAGTATAGGATGTCTGCTGGACAGTGACAAAGTACCCTAAAACTCTCCCAGATGCAGGGGACACGATATTGCAAGTTTGGGGGGTTAACGGAGTAAATTAAAATGTTGATTATATTCTTATGCCACTGACAGAGAGAAATGGAAAGGGGACTTCAGGTCCTGGAGGGTGGCGTGGGGATGGGGCCTCTGGGAGAACTATTGGGAGTCCAGCCATGAAAGAATTTCAAGAGGCAACTAATAAACCCAGAGTGTGCCTTGTAGCCCTTGGTGTGTTGATAACTGTTTCCTTGTTTACCCCTCCAAGCACCCCTGGGGTCTTTTTGTGAGTACCCAAGGCAGCAAACCCTCCTGCAGAGTACTAAGGCTTGGTGCAGAGCCCACTGAGCACCAACCCCAGGAACACTGGTCCTTGCCCTGAGATCAACTAGGGTCCTTTGGACGGCTGCCCACTCACATCGCGCAGAGGTCGTGCTCCAGGCGGAACCCGGAGCATCACCACGCAGCCCATTCCCCTCCACCTCCCGCGGGGAGTAGAGGATGTCAGTGCAGCTACTCGGGGCGGGAGTAAGTGGTGGAGGGGCTCAGAGAAAGGGGTGGAGCGGGGGGGGGGGGTCGGGGGGAGGGGCTGAGGGTTGCTGGGCGGGGTGCGCCACAGCGCCCCCTTGCTGCGCGCTCCCTGCGGTGCCCTAGTCCGCCGGTGCTCCGACTCTCCAGCCCCTTTGTGTGATTTTATCCACCTCCACTGCACCCATCCGGAGGTGCTGACTGGGCCACCGCGGACGCTGCCCCGGGGTCCCGCCACTACTGCTCGGGCAGCGCTCCCCTCCTCCGCACCCTGCGCTCCTCCCTCCCCGGGTCCCTGGCCCCCAGCAGCAGCCTTTGGGCCGTGTCCCGCCGCTGTCGGCACCCCGCCCGCCCCGGGGCGGCTAGTCCCCCCCCCACACCCCGGTCCCAATCTTCTCCTGGGTCCCCTCACTCCCTCATCCCAGGCCTCTACCGTGGAGAAAAACTAAAAGCAGAATAAGAGAGAGTCTCCAATAAAACGCCCAGTGCCTCCAGCCCGAGCGCGAGTGCCGGGCGGCGAGGGGCGCGGGAGGCGGGGATGGGGTGGCGGGCGGGGGGGACAATGAGCGCGTGAAGTTACCTGCCCGGCAGCGGCGGGGCCGAGAGCGCTGGGGCCCAGCGGACCAGGCAGGCTGCGCGCTCGGCGTGGATGGGTGCGCGCCGCGGCTTCGGGGGGGAGAGTTGAGCGCTTTTCCACCCTCTATTTTTTTTTTTCTTTTTCTTTTTCTTTTTTTTTTTTTTTTTTTTTTTTTTTCCTCCTCTTCTTAAACAAACCACAAACGGATGTGAGGGAAGGAAGGTGTTTCTTTTACTCCTGAGCCTAGACGCCTCTCTCTGTTCCGTCTAAGCTTGTTTTCTGCTGAGCACTTTTTTTTTTTTTTTTCAAAAAGGAAAAGAAAAGGAGTTGCTTGATGTGAGAGTGAAATGGACGTAAGATTTTATCCACCTCCAGCCCAGCCCGCTGCTGCTCCCGCCGCTCCCTGTCTGGGACCTTCTCCCTGCCTGGACCCCTACTATTGCAACAAGGTGAACGCTCTGCTTTTGTCTGCACCGATTCTGGCGGCTCGATCCCGGGAGGGGGGCGGCGGTGGCCGGGCCGCGCTGGGGCCGGCAGGGCGGACTGGGCCGGCTCCCGGAGGCCCGTCCCGGGCGCGCTCGGTCGCAACCCGCGGCGGCGCTGCGTGCGCTCGGGTAGTAAATATTGTGGAACAGCTCCGGGGGTTTGCCAAACAACGCGATTGTGCGGAAAGTGACACGATTTGCTCGGATTCTTTCCTTCCTGCTGTTCGCCACTAAGGATCCTTGCTTAGGTTTTCCGGGAGACATTTCAAAAAGAGCGAGCGATCGAGAGAGAACACACGGAATACTTTGGGGGTGTGTCTGGGGTCCGGGAACTGAGGCAGAGTAGGAGAATTCAGTTTATTATCTAGTTCCTTCTTTTCCTTCCCTTTCTTGGGCAGCGGGAGCTCATGGCATCGCTTCCTTGCTCCCGATCACTTGCCAGAGGAGCAGCCTGGAGTCGGGGTACCGGGACCCCTGAGGCTCAGGCGTTCCCTCACCGTGAAAATTATTCTATAACTCTTTTGTTTTCTGTTCCGGCAGCAGAGTCGGAGTTCCGACGCTGACCCTTGTGGCCCAGGGAGCAGTGGGCTAGTCGGATTATGATTTAGGGGAACAGCTCCCGTTTGCGGTGCGCGGAAATAACAAGTTTACTGAAAGCCAAGGTAGCGCGCTTTGCGTTCAAGTGTAGAGCTCTGATTCTGGTCCCCAGGCTGAAGCTGGGCTACACCATAGTTAGCTGATCACCAGTGCAAGGGCCACTCGGGACAGGAAAAAACCGTGGTGACCCAGAATGAGGACACTGGCCGAAGCTGCTCCGGAGCTCGGCTTGGCCCAAGGATAGGGTAGTTAGGGGTTTCTAAGGAGGTCATTACTCTCCTGGCTTCATGCATGCAAAGACCCAAGAGGTACAAGAAAGAATTAGCTCCCAGGAGCAGCCACAGGCCACAGCTGTCCTTGCCTGGGTCTTGTTGGAGGCATAAGTAGTCCTGGCTGACAGAGGTTTGTGGGTAGAGATCTCTGAAAAAAAACGTGGTGGGCCTTTTGGACTCTCGGTTCTTCCTTGATGTTACCCACCCCCGCCTCCCCCCAAGAGTCTCCTAGTCCCTTCAGGCACATCTCATTGACCTGTAGGTGAATTCCACTGGAAAAGTCTTGGTACTCCCAACATTTATTTCCTGAGGAGTCATCATTTTAACTTGTTATGTAGAGATGTTTAATGGGCAACACCCTCTCCCCCCCCCCCCCCGGCCCTGGGCTCCCTAACATGAGACACACTAGTAGTTCTCAGCACTCAGTTTTGATCATCACACACACACACACACACAGCGGGGAGGGGGGCGCTGTGAGGCATTACCCCCTGGAGGAGCAACTGGGGTACCTTGTTCACTTAGTAAAAGGGTTGTGTATGAAGGAGATTAGGAGTGAGGGAAGCGGGTGGGATGGAAAGATTCAAACACACAGAGAGTTCTTGAGCCAGAGACAAGTTGGAAGGTTGGAAGGGACTTCAGGAGACACAGAGGAGTATGTGTGATGAAGTTTTACTGTTTGCTGGTAAACAGAGTTCTTACAGTCTCAAATCGATGCTGACTTTAAAGCCCAGGGTTTTGTGCTTGTGGCTCTTTATTTTGCTTTATAACAAGAATACTGTTGCTTTTTTCTTTAAAGTTGCAGGTCTGTCTTGGAGATTAAAGACCTGTTTTGTAGTTGCTACCAGAATCAAAAACTCAGCACCATTTTTGGCAATAAAACTATACAAGCCTTATTACATTTACCAGTGAGTTTAGGCTCCAAAAAGAAGGTAATGACTTGAATACACATTTCACTCGTCATTCTTGTGAAAGTAGGGTCAGATTTAATTTAAAAGTTAAATGCTTTGGAAAATCAGGAATTACTTCAATATATTAAATCATTTCCCAATTAAGTGCCTTAAATAATTTTAGAGGGTTGTGCTGTGAGTTGAATAAATTAATTTTGAAAGTCTTCACCATTTCTTTACCAGCTCATTGAAGTTCCTTTTAAGTCACCCTGTGTGTAAGAAGCAACTGTTCTTTTTAAATGCAAATTAGCCATCCTTTCTATAGACTAGCTGCAAGTCTTCTATTTAACTTACACAGGGAATAATGGATTTTTAAAAATGCAAAGTCATAAGACTTGCTTCTTCCAGGAGAAAAAGACCTCATGGAAATGTTTCTCCAGGGACTCTTCTCCTGCCCAACCCTGTGTCACAGTCTATCAAATATATTTGTCACTGATCCCTGATTGCATTAAATGTACTGAGAAGGTTTGAAGGTCCCACAAAGCCCAGACACTTGTTTCCTACTCCATCGTGATTTGCATTGGTATAAAATTCCTGCCTCAACCCACTGTTTGAGTTGCTTGGGACTGAGTCAATTAGTGCTCATCTTGCAGTGATGTGCAGAGAGGTGGGAGAAGGGGAGAAGTTTGCAAAGGCTCTGTGTATGTTTAGCAAACCCCAACTTGGATCAGACTTCCTATAGAGACAAGATTACAGAATCTTCCAGTTCTCCTTCTGAGATGTAATGAATTGCAGCTTATTAGAAATAACAGTTACTTTGTTAAGTTTTTTTGTATTTAACAGGTTGATAAGATCATAAATTACTAATTATCTTTATTTTAAACCTGTCAACACTGTAGTGTTTAAAGTTGTTGAGCTAAGTCCCAGAGGAACCATAACTTTCTGTGCTTTGGTATCTCACAGCTGTTAATATAGTTTTCCAGTGGCATTTTTTTCTCAATGTCAGAAGAGACCCTAATTGAGAAAATGAATATCCTCTCGCTGAGCTTTTCTGAATTGAAATGTGGCTGTTTTACTTTGCCGACACTTCCCAGCCCCGCTGCTCTGTACCTTGCCAAAGCACTATTTAGATTTTCCAGTTAATAAACTCCGTAGGAGGCACATTTGGAAGCAGTTTAACCCAATGCTCTTTTGTGAGCATGGTGCATGATGAACATATCACAGTGCAATCTGGCCTTCATGTCCACACAGCCTATTGGGGGAACAAGGCAAATGATGTTGGTTACAGCAAGTGAGAGAGGTATCCCTTCCCTTATATAAACCGCAGAACGGTGGCGTGGTGCACACTCTATGTAGGTCAGCTTTTGAAAGAGCAATGAAGCTCAAGACTGGCCAGAAGCATGTAAGCTGAAGGAAACAGCCTCACTTCTTACAGCTGAAAGCATAGTTCTATTGTAGACACTGAAAGATGGGTACCGGGGCAGAGTTTCATCTAATTAGACTATTTTAAGTAACAGTGTATCCTTTAATTGAACTGAATGTTACCAAAAGAAATTAGATTAAATGAGCTCCCAATTGGAGTTCAGTAGCAAAATATAGTGCTATTTTTTGTTCTAGTTGAAGATGTCAAATCATCAGTTTGAACATATACCTACAGAGTAATAACAGCTTTCAGTTTCTTAGTGCAGTGTCATTTCTAAAGACTGTTTTCACTGATTTTATGCTAAAATGGGACAAAGGCATTGGTACTTTTTTCATTTTTGCAATGATGTGATACATTCAGTTATTGCTTAGTATCTGCCCACACATAAGGAGTATTAATACAATTATGTTATGGCTTGGCTAATGATAGGGATACTGACTTTGGCCAGCAGTGGGAGGGGAATCATAGGTCTACTGCTCACCGAAGCTGCTTTTATGGGCTCATTTCTGAGTCTTCCATTGGTGGATTTCAAAACTGGGAGCCCTACACAAGAACTCAGGCTTAGTACTAGTTACATATAAAGTAAAGAATGGTTGTCATTCAGAATTCTGTGCTTTTGATTGCAATGAGAATGAGGAGTGAATATTCTTTCCATGCAGATACAAGGGAGGGGTCATTTGTGGACAGATGTTACACCTGTGATAACTTTTAAGCAAAAACAATATTAATCATAGTGTCTTTGAAGTCTCTTTGGATTTATTTTCCTTCTTATATTGTATTATGCATTAACTTTAATGTGGCAGACAGCACCATGCCTAAAATACAGTACTTGCAAGCACACTGAAATGAAGCCATTATTCCTATCTTGATGGATAAATGTAAGAAAGCTGGAAGAAAGGGAAACAGGAGTAAAGAGGGAAGAAAAAGGGAAGAAGAGCATGGTTGTAGGCAGTTTAGAGCATCATAAATCATTGGCCTTGTCCATAACAACTACAACTTCTATCAATATGTATTTATACATAGTGATACTCTACACCATTTGTATAATCAAAGCTTCCTTGGGAGTTGTAGGCTGGAACCTTCTACAAGGTGATGAGTGTATAGACAAGAGAGAGCATAAACCAAGAAATCATATAGTTTGGGACATTAAATCTGATACCATCTTGACATTTGGGATATTTTAGTGACACCAATCCTAGTTTTGAAATGTGCCCAAAATTGTACTTATGATGTCTGCAGAGATGGTATTTTTAACATAGCATATGTGACTTAATGCTCTGAAATTTTATTGTGTATTTTAACAGTCACTGGATGATAATACTAAGGAGATTTGATAGTTTGCTTAGGTATAAAATCTAAAGTAATAGTTAATATCTACTTGAATATGTAGCGTAGAGTTGAAATTATTTTTGTGCTGTGCTTGCGAAGAGATTAAGAACAAGACAGCAGTAAAAATAAAATTGAAACCATAGGAAAGATGGAAATTGATGCCAGTTTGGTGTATGGGTTATTTGTAGTCTTTTCACACTATTTATACACTTGATGGGCTCAGGTCAGGAAGGATAGCCAGGACACTGGAGGAAAGGGATATGTGCTTTGGTTTCTGGGCATTTCATTACCCTCCCCTCTCCATTGCTTCATCCCTTGAACAACCTTGGCCTTGAACAACAACTGTGCTGCCCGCTGTCATCTGAGCACCCAAGAGTTGTGCTCCCCTCTCTCAGCCCTCCTCCTTTTCAGGCCTTTGAGTGATGGCCTTGGCTGCCTTGTTGTCCCCCTTCCTGTTAATATCATCATTACCATAATCATGCCAACCTATCTGATCGTCCTGAAGGACACCAGTTGTATTCTATGGCTAATTAGAACTTAGGCACTTATTTTTTAAAATCCCAAGGCCCAGCCCCAGTCCCTACTCATCCCAACACTGTAGTCATACTCTAATAGGCCATAGTCATACTCTAATAGGCCATAGTCATACTCTAATAGGCTGAGAAACCCAGACATGGTCTGTGGAGGAAAAGTAGCTGTGACTGGTTTTTCTAGGCCATCCTCTTCCTCCTACTACCCAATAAGCTTAGAGTGTCCATGCTCCTTGAAGCTCTTCCTCAGCAAAAACTCCAGAACAGTATAAATATGAGGCTGTGGCCAGGCAGTGATGGTGCTTGCTTTAAGTCCAGCACTGGGAGGCAGAGACAGGTGGTCTCCGAGTTGGAGGCCAGCCTGGTCTACACAACAAGTTCCAGGACAGCCAGGACTACACAGAGGAACACTGTCTTGAAAAGCAAAACAACAACAGAACAAAACAAAAGCTGAGACTGTGGCCCTCTGTTGTCACGTGCAGCAGGTTAAGTACGTTATTTTTCCAGAGAGATACTGCTTATCATTCCCATGAATTCCTATAAGAACACCCACGAAAAACTAAAACGTGAAGAGTTAGCCTTGCAGAGTTTATTGAACTAATCACATCACATTTGGATCATGTGATTACTCTGAATTTTAACTGTCTTAAGTTTTTCCAGGAACTCATAAGTAGGAGTTGTGTTTTCCATGTCTCAATAATCATGGATTGGTTAAGCCCTTTTGCTTAAAACAAAACTCACACAATCCAATCCTAAGTCTAAACTTGTAAGAAAGTAAGACTGCAGTCCACCGTAGCCATAGATACCGGTAGCCCCAACCATCCCAACCATAGTTCTTACCTCCAAGAAGCTTCCATTTGAAGTGTCTAGACATGGTACCTGTTTATTTTGTTTATTTAAACTGAATATTTAATCTTTACCAGTGTTAAGGGTGCCATGTTTTCCCTTGCATTTGCCTTCACTTTGAGTTGTTGACATCTTTTCAGTTCTCTGAGTGTGTGCTTTTTCTGAATTAGTATCCCGTGTCTGCTTTGCAAGATAGTGATTTGCTTTAGTGGAACCTGGAATGTCAAAATGATGCAGCTTACATCTGCTCTAATGAATCTGAGAGTTTTTGTTTTAATCCCTCTATGCCAAGCTTTATTCTGAAGAGCAGTTTCTCGTTAAAAACAGTTGAGTTATAGACTGCTTCGAATTGTGGTTTATAATGGAAGTGCCAACAGCCTGTTAATTATAGCAGTACTTCCTTCTATCATGCTTGTCGGTATGTAGTCCACATTAACCTTCATGAACTATTCTTGGTCTACCATGTATTGGGAGAACGTGTGTGTGTGTGTGTGTGTGTGTGTGTGTGTGTGTGTGTGTGTGCAGAATAGGCAGGAACAGAGTCCTCTCAGATAGCAGAATAGGCAAGAGTGAGGTCCACCCAGGTAGAAGCTTTTGTTCTTTCATGATGGAAGGACAGGATTTCCCCAGCCCTCCTCAGCTTGATCTCCTAAGAGTTTGCTTTGCTTGATGAAAAAGTTTGAAGATAACTTTTGAAGTCACTCTTCAGTTTCCATTTTACTCAGCAAAACTCATCACTGGTGTGTATTTGTGGTGCCAAATGGCACAACACCGGTGACATTATGAGCTAGTTTTTCTTGTCCATTTTTTTTTTTTAAGCTGAAGAGTTTTAAGTGGTTCTGCTTTAGCGAAGCAGTTAAACTGTGGCCTTTTCTAAAATCTATGTTCAAAGGAGTTTTAATGAAACAAAGGCATGGTTGGCTGGTACAACTTTTGTCGGTGGCCAGGAAAACACTTTTTGAGAAACCACATATATTTACAAGTTACATGTCTCTGACCCAAAGTAATGGTGAAATAAGCACCTAACTCAAATGTCCTTTGACTGAGGCCATGGATGCCACTGTCAGCATTCTCCTCTACAGAGAAATTGTGAGTGCATGGTATTTATGTAATAAATGTGTTTGGGTTTGTGAATGTGTTTCTGTGCTTGTTGTGGTCTTCAATATATTTCTGGTCATAACGCATGGGAGACTTTATCCTCACTGGCAGACTCCATCAATCAATGTGTACAAGAACAGCAATTAAGGAAATCATCACAGCTACTAGGAATCCCCAGTGGTCATGCTCTTTTAGGAAACGTAGCCATATTTCAGGGGAAAAGATACTTTTAAATGCCAGGGCTTTAATTGGACATATGTATTACCTAGTAGACTAGGGAACTAGGTCTTTCTGAGGAGAACTCCAGGCCTTTCTCAAGAAAAGGCTTCTTTTTGTTGATAGCTTGGGTGAGACCTCATAACTCTGTTTTGTTTACCTGTAGGTAAAATAAACTCAACCCCAAGAGGGTGGGGCTCCCTCCTGCTCTGCTTGTCATTGTCTGGGCACCCTATCTTTGTTCTGAGGCTAGATCAAAATTCCAATACTAAAACCTTGTGTCTCATTCTTCCATGTGTCCAGGAAAGAAAACAACTCACACTGGAATCCACAGAGCCTCGTGACAATTCAAAGCCAATATAAATGGATTACTTTGTGCCCCTTTGGTAAAGGAGATTCAGTGGTTCGTAGTAGCAAGACACTATGTTCTCCTGGGAGAACTGTTCTTAAAAGTTTCAGCCTAGTGAATCTTTTGATGTTAGTGAAAGAGATGAAATCTTTGGGAGGGCATGGCAAAAGAGAAAATGAGGAAGATGAGGTCTACAAAGGTGCGGTTTATGATCCCTTTCCTCAAATATTGGAAAGCTTTTCTCGGACACTTTTCTTTTTCTTCTCTGCAATCAGAGGCCTTGTACCTAAAGGGATAGGTGCTAGATATGGGGACAGGCGCCTGCTCTGTGGTGTCAGGAGGTAGGAGAAAGGTTTTAGAACAACTCATGAGGAAAGTTCCTGACTTCAGGCCCCTCTGCCCTTTCCTTTGATATACAAGTCAGATATTTACAATTTCATATAAATAATGAATTAGCAAATGGGTCAGTTGGGCCTTCAGAAACTGCAGTTGTATCAGAAGACTGTGTATTGCCTGATTTCCCTAAGTCTTTAACTCAATAAATGGTTGATATAGAGAATAGCGGGGAAGTTTAGCAGGCATTGGTATTTTGTCAGCATGGTAAATACCAGTTCTTTTGGAAGTCAGTACTCCTTAGTCTAAAATGCCAGTAACAATTGTATGAAGAGAAATGTTAATAATAAAGAGGCAAGATAACCTTTCGACAAAAGTATATTTTATCATTTGGCAGATGCAGTCATGAACATTAATCATAGAAACCTGGAGATAGTAAAAGCTTAATATCAAAGCTAATGATTTATTTTATGTTAATGACTTTCTGCTCCGGCATAAAAGACTGCTCATAATGGACTCTCAGAGCTATGTTCAGTTACTAAGGCTAATGGCATAATCTTTCCTCTCCCAAAATTAAGCTTTTGAAATAAATTATGCTGTTATTTTTCAAGGTAACTCTAAAAAATTTACTGCAAAACCAATCTTTTAAGAACTGCTTAAAGTAATAAAAGACTGTGTGTGGGGGGGTGGGGAGGGAATCCCAGCTTAGCTTTTCCAGTTTGTGAACAGTCTTCCTTAACTGGAGAAAAGAAAGTTATCATACATGCTAATAATATCATCGATCCTGTGGTACTAGATAATTTTTGAAGTCAGACTTTTGTAGTATACTCTGCCTTTTGGGGAGAGCATGTAATACCACAATTTGGAACATGTTTTTCTCCTCCATTACCAACCAATAATGAGCCAAGTGTTACTAAGACACTGGAATATTTCACTGAGACATTTTGAAAATCGTGTTTACAATTAGTTATAACCAACATTATATTTCAATAAGAGATAATTTGCCTGTTAAAGTTCACATAATGTGGTAATCATGTCTGGTGGTTAATAAAGGCCTCCTACTCACTCCCCTGATGGCTATAAAAGGCTATTATATTCGTGGTAGCAGTTCAGGTACAGCTGCTGCGTGTTAATAATGCATCATTGTCCCGCTAATCAACACAGCAAAGGTCAGCACCCCTAAGCACCTAAACCACCTAGACTCTTTCCAAAATATTTATTAAGACCTTCACAGTGTATCTGCTCATTTTTCCATAGCCTCTAGTCAGTTAATTCCACTCCAAGCTACTTGTGTGATAAAGCTGGGTAACTCAAGCTGGGTCATAGAAGAGATTAATATATGTTCATGCTAATCTTCTCCCATAAACATGTTTCCATCTCCACATTTGCTTACTGAATTAGTGTCCAATGGTAACAGCTATGAGCCCCTTTGTATTTAAGAATGTACACACCAAAGTGAGAAAGAGTCAAACTTCACATGCCATTTAAAAAGACATTTCAGAGTAAAACAGCTTCTGTGTAACCAGAATTGGTTCAAGTATTCAGAGTAAATTAGGCAAGGGGAGGAGAGAAATTAGTTAATGTTAGTCTATAGACCTGAAGAAGTAGTGAAATAATGTTTTCTTAATTGTTGTTTTAGAATAGAGTAAAAGCTTCCTAAGCCACATTTTCTATTTTCTGCATATAAGGGTTATGTGCACATGGGATTTTCATTTTGCTGGAAAATTGTGCAAATCAGTAAGCCAGCATTTATCTGCATTAAAATTAGTCATGGTGGTAGTCTAATTGTCTCCCTTTCCTCTGTTCATGTAAGGTAACTCTTGTTTTTGTGTGAGAGAAGACAAAGTGTTAAGTGAATAAGACCTCAGCTTCTCATAATGTATTATTGCTTTCTGGCTTTTGTTATTCATTTTGATAACCTTGAGTGTGAGTGAGTATGTATATGACAGGGGGACTTAAATATTTTCAGAGGAGAAATACAAAACCAAACCGTGTTCCCATCATCAAGCAGGCTAGTGGGAGGAGCTTTCATGAGGGAAACCTAATGTACAATGGTGCATTTGTCATGCTTTTAATATATAATGCCTAAAATCAAATATGTACAGGCACAGTTGTGATCTATGAAGTCCCTGGCTCAATGCCATTGTTTGTAGTCTCTACGGTTGTCATACATTGTTCTTTACACATCATACCCTTACAGCAGAATCTGACACAATTTCTAGCTTTCAGCCTGCACCATTTTCCTTGCACAGTATACATGAGTTTGACAGGGTGTGTTGAGGACAACCCTGGCAAGCAATTGATATTTTGAAGTGGCAGGCGTTTCAGCAGCTGCCTGCTTGTGAAAAGGGAATGATAAGATATACTGTATTGTTAGTTTCAGGGAAAGCATTAAGGTTTAAGCTCTGTAAAAATGTACACATTATTCGTCAGTGGTAGAGCAAGTCTTTTATGTTTGTAGAGCTTAGCTGCCTGGCTCATGTGAACTACAATGACATTGGTCAGTAAATGAATAGGAGTACTTTGAATTTGAACTGCTGCCAATTTTGCACCAACAAAAGGAACTGACAAAAGAAAGATTTTATGTGAAATGCAAAGCACACGCAATGTTTGTGGGGGTGGGAAAAAGAAAGCGAGAGAAAAGAAAACCCACACTAAAAATACTCTCTAACACATACTTGCAAGGAGGCCAAATAGTTAAGACACATCTATTTTTCACGGCTCATCAGCTCAAACCTAAGCTGTTTAAAAAACCTGTTGTATACACATAGGCTTTCAGAATACGATCATATGCAATGGAGAGTGTTTTTCTAAACACCTCACTGAGCCCTGGAGGCCTGTTGGCAGAGTATCAGAGTCACCCACTGCTGGAGCCCCCAGTCCTCTGTCTCTTCCTGGTAGTGGGAAATGGTACTTTAATCAGTTATGGCGCTTTCGGTGTGTAACGTTCATTAGCAAGGCAATCTGTCATGACTGTTAATGGTCAGGATGCAGGCGTTCTCTCACTTGCAGAGTCTGGGAAGTAACAAGACAAATATTTCAACATCGGATAGTATTAACTTGTTTCAAATTTGTAATCCAAGGTTAGTTGCTCATAAAAGACACAGCAGCAGACTAATAAGCACCCTGCATTCAATTTCCCTGCACCACGTTATGAATTTAGGGGTTTGAAGCACACTAATGCACTATTAGAAAGGGCACAGTCTTTGGTTCAGTGTTCAACAAAAGCCAACTTGTGAGTCGAGTTCCTTCGGTTCATCTGGAAAGAATTTATGTGTATAACATTTTCTGTAGAGCTCCATACATTGAGGGTTTTGATGGGTAGATATTTCTCACCTGCTACATGGTCTTCTCATGATTACAAAAGTCACTTCCCTATTGGTTGGTAAACGGATGGTCACTTTTCATGTGGATGTAGAGTCCCCATCTAGTTTGAAAATTTTAAAATTCAACTGCAAACCCTTGAGAATGGAGTAGAAATAGGAAAATGTTTCCTTAGCAGTCTGCTCTGTAAAGTCATTGCTCATAGTTCTAAGCAGGGGAAAGAGGTTTTAAAGATTCTCTTAGTTGCAAAAACTAGAATTTTTTTAAGCATAGTTTCTATTTTCTATATATGACATCAAATAGCTTTCCAGATGCAATCTTGTTGACATTTTCATTTTTAATGAAGAGTCTGGCTTTCAGAGCCTAATGATTTCTTAGAACAGAACCTGTTCTTGCTAGCAAGCAAAGCTGCTACTGTTTTAGTTCCTGTGGAACAGTCCACTGGTACGCTTCGCTGAACGTTGTCAGAGGGCTTCCGTCATGATTGACAAGCGGCAGGAATGTGAATGGAGATTTTAATTGCGTATCATGTGTGCATATCAGAGTGAGTGAATTCAGAACTGTGCTTAGCTCCATATCTCTGCAGGTCAGCTGTGCCAAAAAAGTGCTCTTTTATGTGCAATTTCTAAAAGAGAAAGGTGTGTGTGTGTGTGTGTGTGTGTGTGTGTGTGTGTGTGTGTGTGTGTTGAAATCATGCTTTATTCATTTCTGAAGTGAAAACACTTGGGTTCGCTTAGTTTCAGAGTTTGAAAGTAGAACAAAAATCTATTTAGAGATTTCTTTCTTTTACTTATACTTGGATGATGTAAATTCTTCATGGCTACAAGTTGGGGAAAATCTGCCAGAACATATTTTTCTTATGGCACTTGCTGTGCAAAGAGTTTCTCTCACCCTGCTCTCACTTGTCCTCCCTAACAGTACTTTGAAAAGAAAGAAAAACCCTAAGCCAAGTGGGGAAAATGTACGGAGGTCAATTATATGCTTATAACTTGCAGGTTTTTAGGACACAGTTTGTAGGGAATGAAGGTGGAGACAAGACAATGCATTTCTGAGATATAGAAGATTCATTCTGGCAAGGCGGTAGTGTTGCACACATTTAATCCCAGCACTCAGGAGGCAGAGGCAGGCAGATCTCTGTGAGTTAGTGGTTAGCCTGGTCTACAGAGCAAGTTCCAGGCTACACGAAGAAATCCTGTCTCAAACAAATGAAAGAAGATTCATACTGTATTTGAATGTATTTAGAAAGCACAAAAAAATCTTATTGTAATATGACATTAATAAACATTCAGTCTTAATTTAGAAAAAAATGTCATCCTTTTTGATGACATAAAGCTAGGGATATTTCTGATACCAACTCTATGTCGAAATGCAGTGGCAGACATATTCTATTTTGTTGAACTGTCTACAATGATGATATGTGATCTTAAAATGGGGTAAAAGTTTCTTTGTGTAACTTTAGCTACAATAATCACAAGTGAATCAAGGACTTAGTGATGTCGAAATATAAGAGAATTCATTCTTAATTTCTTGAGACAAGGTCTCACTATGTAGATCAAGCTGGCCTTGAACTCGCAGAGATCTGCCTGCCTCTGCCTCCCATGTACTGGGACACTTAAGGGGTGCACAGTCTGCACTTTTCACTTGATAGGATGTTGAAGTTTGGTACTTGGATAGTAGATTCAACACAAAGCTGCTTTTCCGTATGTCAGGGTCCCGTGTTTAGTATAAGGGCCGTGATAAGGAGTGGGGAGCTCAAAGGGTGGCGACCTCTAAGCCTGAGGATGCCTCAAGGGAATTTAACTTTGTTCTGGGCCCTGAAATGTTATGTCTACAGTTTTAGAGCATATAAAATGGCCACTGATAATTCAGCCTTCCTATGCTCCATTGTGTTGTAGATGATCCACGTTTTGTGCGGGGTGACACTTTTCTAATGTTCTGAAAGACCAATTCATACATGTCCCTGAGGACTTAGGCTAGGGTGTATATGAACTTCAGGGAGTAGCGACCATAGCAATAAAATGATTAAGGCCATTCCCATGTTGGCTGCTATATTTATACCCTGGTACCATTTCCATTATAAGCTCTAATGTTCAGGTTTGTCTGGCTCAGGCCCCATGCAGATGCTTGTACATATGTGAAATACGATATTTCAGTGTGAGTACACTTTTTATTTGGAGCCCACTTGTTCAATAGCTTTGGTCTTGGTAAAAAGCCATCCTTCTCTTGAATGAGCAAGGGGGAAGAAGAACGGCTGAGGCATGAGTAGGATCTGTCTCCAGCCCGATCTTAGCAGAACACAGATAACCATGACCAATTGCAGTGTAACTGCTGTGACATAGAACCTGAAGTCATACTGTGAGGGCCAGAAAAAGAGGCAAGACATTGAAGCTGGTAGACCTTCTATGACTTCTAGGAGGATCAGAACTTCAGCTGGCCTTAAAATTTGGGTGGCAAAGAAGAGGAGAGGTACTTCTGACTTCTTTGAACCATGTTTTAGACTTCCATTTTTCCAAATGACACAAGGAAACGTAAAAAAGAGAAAGAATGGAGATTGGGGATTCTGCTCATTGGTTGAGTTCAGAGACTGGGGGGTGGGTGTGGGGAGTGGATGCCACTCAATAGTTGGCTCGAGGTCAATCAAGTCTTTGCAGCCAAACAAAGCTAATCAAACCAACCAAACAACAACTCTGAAGAAACCAAGCAGAACAAGTTTTAGGGAATTAAGAACACATGGTGTCATAGCTAGGGAACAGAGGAAAACCTACCTCTTTTCTTTGCAACTACGTTCTACATCACTATTAATATTTAGCTTTTGCTCTGTCCTGGTGAGAAGAAAATGGAACTACACAGATAGTGACAAAACTCTGACCTTCTGAGAGATGCATTGGTGTTAATTATCCATGCATCAAAAGTTTTTCCCCAATAAAAATCTGTAGCAGGTCTAGCCAAAGCATGGAAAACATTGAAAATGAAGAAAGACATGGAGGTATGAGACCCTGAGTTGTGGAATGTAGGACATATGATGTGGTGGGCTAAACTACTAGAATGAGGTTATGGATTGAGACTTCTGGAGGGAGAACTGGGTCTAGCTAAAGAGAGGAGCTCCCTGGAATGAGATGCACTCACAGAAGTGGAACAGTCAGGGGCATATGGACCTATACAGAATGAGAGAGGGAAATTTGGGATGGAAATCAACTGCTTGCTGTCAGTGGACTCATGCTATGCCCTGTTTATCATGTACTTACCAAGAACAAAAGTGCACACCTGTATTCTCACCTTTGGGGATGTAAAGGCAAGACGATAATGTGTCCAAGGCCAACATGGGATGTAAAAAACAAAAGGACTCAATTCTTACTTCTTGAGAGTGGTCACATGCTAGATAATTGTGCCATGATCGAAGCTTTGATGACTTTTATAGCTATAGATGACTAATTTTAGAAGTTTTCTACTTTAGTTAAAAGGTAGAGTTATTTAATGTACTCTGCAGCACTGTCTTCTATGTGAGAGTGGTTTTGATTAAAAGTCCAGATGTTAGTGACAATAAGTGTGTCTGATATAGTGTTCATAGCATATCAAATGAGCAGGTTAATTATAATATCTCCTAATTATGATGTAATATTTACTGATGTTTCTTAGTTGCACATACTTGAAAGTTCTTGCTCAGTGATAACTATCAGTTCTTAATGTAAGTAAAAGTAGGCAACATATTAAATTGTTCAGAACTCTCAGTCAACATTTTTTTTTTTATCTCAGAATTTTCTGGTATCTACTTGGCATTCTTGAATTTTTTCACCTGTAGTAGCTTAATAGATGGGAGGGCATTTACATGTTAATGGAGTGGAGTGGGAAAAGACCAAGAAGAGCCTTCACCATTCATCTAGCTAACTTTGCATCTTCTGAGAAATGTGTGGGGTTGGGCCAGTGCTTGCATGTTGTTAGGTGGGAGAGCACTGGCCAAGAACTCCTGAGATCCCAGCACTGAAGAAAAAGTGGGTACCATGTTATACTCTGCAATACTTCCATGTCTAGGTGAAGTAAATTTATACTCAATGTCACTTAGAGTTCAGTTAACTACTCTAATCTAGGAAGCTGGCCCATTCATCAGCTAGTGTTTTGCTTTGAGAATGAGAAGCATAGGATGACATCTCTCTCTCTCTTTTTTATTTGTAGTTGTTATTAAAACAATTAGATTGAAGGAACTGTGTGACTTCTGTTAGGTTTTCTCTCCCAAGAAAAATGGAGGCTTTTACTCATCCTAGCTTTACTATCAAGAATACTATGATTTGAAGACAGGCAATTATGGAAAGGGAGGAAGTCAGATAGCTCAGTTGTAGTTAGGAGAATAAAATGCTGTTGTCAGAGAATGAATTTATGATGGTTGGTGATAGCTGAAGATCTTCAAGTATGCTCTTAAATTGTTAGGTACCAGCATAGGATCTAACATGCTAAGAATTTGGAAAGCTCAAAGGAGAGGAATGTGAAAAATTGAAGAGTAATAATGATGGTTTGGAGACAATGCTAGGTCACACTTCATCCTGATGGCAGAGATTTTGGCAACACACACACACACACACACACACACACACACGCCACAAACCAGGCTTCTTTTCACCTCTTGCTGATGTAATTTGTAACATGACTGTCATTACTTTCATGAGTCCTTTAAGTTACTGTTTAAATGTCTTTCCCTAGACTCTCTTCTACCTATTCTCTCCCTATTCTCTCTTCATCATAAGGATACACTTAGATAGACAGACCTTGCAGTACTGGGAAGACAGGTGCTCTTGCTTGATGGATGGCCCGGGTAGATTCCAGGGGTGTGCATGGAGGATTTCCCAAGTACTAATATTGCTATGTCTGGAATTTACCATGAAGTCAAAGTCCTCCCCTTTGGTCTTTTAAGCCCCTTTACCTCAATAGGCTCTGATCTATTTTTTGTATGAATTTCCATATATGACTAATGGAAATTCTCTCCTATGACATGAATGTTTTGTCCCCAACAATCATTTTAGATTTTCGCCTATGCCCAAATCAGAATAACTGTTTCATACTTAAAATATTTCAAACTTTTGTCTAAAATGATAAGCTTGAAGAATATACATTGAATATAGCTACTGGTTATGGAATCCATTCCTGAGTGCCCATTGAAATGGAACAAAACTGGATGACAGTGAGAAATAGATTCCATTTACCTGATTCTGGGATGTATTTGTGGCTTTGGGAGCTTGTCTTATAGGGTGGGGTGAATGCTGGTGAATGGGATGATATTTGTAGACATGACCAAGCTTCACCTAGTGATGGGGTGTGTTCTGAAAGTCATGTAGTCAGGAGATTTCATCTTTAATCATTTTGGTGTATAGTTAACATGGTTCCATCACTCAGTGATCATATCTTATGGGACGGTTATGTGGTGTGACCTGTCATTGACAGAACATGGCTATGTGTACATGTTTATTTATTCAGTAAATACCGTCTGATAAATTGTTATATGCTAAGAACTGTGCTGAAATGGCGAGGAAACTACTATACCCTTGTAGAAGTGATATGCTTAGATACTATAGACGATTCCACTGAAAGAACAAAGTGATCCAAAAATTGAACAGACAATTTTAATTTTAATTTCCCCCATGAGTGCTATGACCACTGAATGGGACATATCCCCATGTTCATCCATGCATTTCCTTTCTTGGCTCTGTTCGTTCCTGTGGTCTAGATTGGAGGACAGGGGGTGGAAACAGCAGTCCCAGGCTTTTCTAAAGACCTGCCTGCAAAGCACAGATGGGATACCGTGTCTTGGTAACATAAGCCAATAGTGATTGCTTATGAAGTAGCCAAGGGAATAAATTTTTAAAAATTGAAATTCTAGTCACACAAATATTTAAGTCTTTTGAAATTTGAACTAGGTATCATTCAAACATAAACAACAGGGTTTCTACTCAGTTTTTCCTTTGATGTTTCCATGGGCTGAAATCAGTTGCTAAACATTATCCAATGAAATTTTTTATATTGGAAGCCATTCACAAGTTCAAGATGTTTATAAAATGGTAACATAATCACCATTCATTTGTTCAGGTTCATCATAATAGATTTCAAAAAGTGCACACCACTGCCCCATTTAAAATTATTATTTCTGATGAAGTGTCTGAATTATGTGAGACGGGCATTGCAGGCTTATAAAATAATTCTGTGGATCTCATGTTTTCTTACCATCTCATTCCTTACCCTAATATGGTATGGAAGCAGACTGCAATTACACTTTCACAATTACTTTATTATACGGCTGAAATCTACTCCCGAAGCTCTTATTACCTTTTCCAAATACCATTTGCACAGACCTGCTGATGGCTGTCAGCAGTGCTTCCTAGGGACAATCAGCCATTCTTAGTGGGTTGTGTTTAAATTCAGAGCACCACAAATAAAAAGCACCCTTCTCTCTTTACTGATGAATTTTTAATGCTCAAGCATTTATAATAATTCAAAGGACTTCATTACAACAGCATGCAAAATCAGGCCCTTGTGTTTTAGGATGTTGGATCTTTATTTGTGATCTTTGTCAAAGAGGAAAAAAGGAAAACAACATAATATTAACACTGCACCTTTGTGTCTGTAGCAACCTGAGAATTACGACGTCACTAAGTTTGAGCACTTTCCCCCGAAACAGAGGTTGTTTTAAGACTTCCTACTTCACATAATTTGCTCAAAACCTCCTCCATTCCTCATAATTGCATTCTACCCAGGTCTTTAAATGGAAGCTGAAATACCATAGATTCTATTATGGAATGTACTAACATTTAATTACAAAAATGAAAACCTTTCTTTCATACTACAAAGAGATGGGTTTGCATGTGTTTTGGTTTGTTTGTTTTTGTTTTGTTTTGTATTTGTTCCCAGGTCTTCTGAAATTTTCCTAAAGGAGGTTTGGCTTACTTCAGAGCCATGTCATAGAGTCTTTTCATCTCTTCAATGATGTTTTCCCTTCACTCTTTTATTTCACTGCCAAACTCTATTTATATTAAAGTGCCTGTACATGAGAGCATCCTCCCATAAAATCATGGCACATAAAATATAAATAGAGGGAAATTACTACAATGTAGTCACCTTATATGAGTTTTCACTGTCTAATAGCAATGTTGCATTCTTTGAAAAACGAGAAAACTGGGCCAAATGCAAATATTCAAGTTGTGAATATTCTTGTAAGTCTAGAATGTTAAGTGTCCAAAATATGCGATTAATTATGGTCCTCAAGTTTTTCCAGACTGTTAATTATATGAATATCCTTTTAAAAAATCATAATTATGAGTTTATTTGTTCTCATGCTATTTGCTATCTTCCTGGCATCCTGGCATGATCCGTATCGTTCTGACCAATGTCGACAATATGACAGATCACCAAATTGTCACATTTGTATCTCCATGTGATAGAATTGGCAGTGGAATCATAGGGCCTGAGAACCAATGGTAGAACTTAAAAAAAAAAAAAAAGGTCAGGCTACTTAATTCTCATCTTCCTTTTCTCAAAAACATCAAGCGTGACCACCTCAGGATTGTTTAATAAAAAGCATGAGGGAATCTACTGCTTCATTAAAAGACTCCACAGTGCCCAGAGGTTCTGACATTAAAAAGCACCAAATTTAAACACCTAGCCTTGTCATTTAATCCATATTATAAGGAGAAGCTCCATTGCTTCTGTTGTTTTGGTATAATGAACAATAAGCAAAGCAAATTTTTATGGCATAGTGCTTTCTTAGCACGTGCTGACAGTGATCTCCACTGTTCCATCTAGCATTGCTAACAAACCAAACTGTCTGAGACTGGAATGTACCCAAACTAGGTGTGGCCAGAAGCAACTTGAGTTTATCGGTGGGAAATGGGAAGGCATTTCCTTAATGGATCATTGTAGTAAGAGGACAAGTTATGAGTTGGAAGTTGGAAAAGGAATTCCGGGACCAGAAAGCCAGAATGCTATGAGAGGGCACTTAATTTGAGGTCCAAAGAGTTGGGAAGGACCCAGGGATTTTACGAGACGTGAGAACAAGCTGAGAACAGATTGCTGCTTCCTTGGTAGAAGTACAGACACCATTACCACCATTGCCAGGGCTTTTATATTGTTGTCACAAATCCCAGCATTGCTGACTCTGCACATCAAGTGGAGGACATTGAGACTTTCAAACGCAACCTGCCTTCTGTCAACTCACTCTTCCTTTCACAGACAACAACATCAGGACTGGAAGAGGCAGAGTTCTTGACTTCAACAAGTTCTTGATTTGGAAAATAATTATGTTGGAAAACTTTAAAAAGTGCCGAGAGAAGAACATCTAAGAAAAAAAAGATCTTGTCCTACATGTTCAGTCAGTTCTTCAGCATTTTGGTTCACATCTAAGTGAATATCCTAGGAATTCCGATATGTTCTTGAAAAGAGTCATTATTTTAGCCACTTTATTGTGATAAAATGGAAAAGGAATCTTGCATAGTTTCTTGGGGCTTTCTCCACACTGTCCAAGTTGGTGACCCATTTCCTCAGGCTCTCATGGAGCTACATTTTTGAATGTTTCAACTCAGCTACCCTTTCTCACTCTAGCTCATTGTGACTCCTACACTTTTTTTTTTTTAACCTTAGTAGCATCAAGATCCCATCTCCTTCCCCTGATCAAGTAGTGCTAATTTTTAATTTAGCTGGTAAAGCAAAGACAAACTATTTATTTTGATCAAAATTAAAAAACACCCTCATGAAGGATGATCAATGCTTTGGCAGTCTGGTTCATCAGCAACCCATTTAGAGGAAACTTTTATGTGTAAGACACAGGAAATATAGTATTGCTAGATATTCACAACCCATCATGTTTATTATACATTCTGCAACTTTGAAAATAGTTGACTTTCAATCTCCCAATAAAGCATTGGAGATATCTTTACCATCCTTTCTAAACTATTTGGTTAAAATGCTGGGATTTATTATATCATCATAAGCATCCTAATAAATGGATGTTGTCTTTTGATTAAAATGATACACTAATTTTCTAGCAAACCTGGTACAATCCGTGACGTATGTAACAAAAGATGGTAAGCCTAAGGGGAATGGTGCATCACAGGGACTCCAGAGCCAGTTTGTGAAGGACATTCTGTTTGGGTACATGGGAGGAAAAAGAGAGAGAATAGTGGCTTCATGAGGCTTTGGCTGTGCTTCTCAGCAGCTACCTTGAGGTATTCTAAGGTCTGCAAGTTGATAAAATAGCTTGCCTATTGTACACCTTCACACCTCTAGCGACCTTTCATTTTCTCCAAGATTGCCGGAAACGATCTTTTAACCATTGTCGGTAAAGCAGGACTCACATCAGCTTTGTTGTGGATTTCTGGGTTGAGTTTCAGGCTCTAATCTAAATTATAGAGTCATAATTGATGTATGCCACAAGGCTTTAAGAACCCTTCTAAGACACTACAGTACAATCTGTTGCTAAAGGGAAAGGTGAACTGCCTTTCACCTTGGAGATGTGATAGACCCTGGCTCTACATGTCACTTTTAGCTTTGATTTGAGGTTAGTCAAAAGTAAACTGCCACATTACAAAGCTGAAATTGATGGGCAGCTCTTAATGTGTCAGAAATGGAGTCTGTGCTGTTCAAATTGCCGCTGATACTATTGGGAATGCTTGTGGGTGTTTAAAAATTAAACTAATTGTAGCCGTTTTTAAAGCATTTAGTCTGTTTTACCAGGTGATAATAAAAGTGTGAGAGATACATCACTATTTGCCTTGCACTATTTTAGTAATTTGATAATGAACAATTATCCTTTAATTGGCATCAGCCCCTTATATTTTCCAGTACATTGGTGCAAGTATTTGAAACACCATGACTAAAAGCAAGTTGGGAGAGAAAATGTTTATTTGGTTTACGCTGCTTCCACATCAGTTTATCATCAAAGGCAGAACAGGAGTTCAAACTGGGCAGGAACCTGGGGGCAAGAGCTGATACAGAGACCATGGACGGGGGCTGCTTACTGCCTTGCCCCCATGGCTTGCTCAGCCTGTGTATTTTATAGAATACAGGACCACTAGCCCAGGGTGGTACCACCCATAATGAACTGACTCCTCCCACATCAACCACTAATTAAGAATGTGCTCTACAGACTTGCTTACAAAGTAATCTTATGAAAACATTTTCTCAATTAAGAATCCCTCCTTTCTGAGGACTCTAGCTTGTGTCAAGTTGGCATAAAACTAGTCAGCTCAGTAATCTTGGGAGAATTGAATGCCTGTGCAATTAACATTGACAATATTTTTTTATGAAAGCTACTTAAGTGAATGAATGTTAGAAATCTTAGATTGTTTTTGTTATGTTCTGGAAGGTGGAGCTATATTGATCTAAATTTATTTACTTATTTATACTTGGAAAGCCACCAACACCAACACACAACATTTTAAGAAAGTATTTTCCTCGCGCGCGCGCGCACGTGCGTGCGTGCGTGCGTGCGTGCGTGCGTGCGTGCGTGCGTGTGTGTGTGTGTGTGTGTGTGTGTACTTTCAGGGTCAAATTATTACCTCTGTCTTTAATTCAATACAAAATAATACAACTACAGAAGGTGACTACTCAACATAGTACCTTCCCTCAGTGGACAAAGGAAACTTATATAATGATGCAATGATAGTTTAAATTAGTGGTAGGAGTGTCGAAAATGCAAATTGTAGTAAAATTTGAATAACAGTAGTCAGCATTCTACCTCATCTATGTATAATCCTGCAATGCCTCTAACTGTAGCTTTTGTTGCCTCTTGTAAATACTATGGCATCTGTAAGACAAATGACTGGTAAGAAATCCTTTCTGCAGAAACCAAAATGGAAAATGACTAGAATGTGTGTTTCCTCTAGGAAGCTGTCTGTGGAAATGTAAAGCTCCTTGGTGCTTAGATAACTTTAAGGAACTGGGTTCATTCTTCAGAAATGTCAAGGCTGGAAACTGAACCCCACCTCTAAAGTTCTTCTGTACAACTCAGGCCAACCATTGGCTTGCATTTCTTAAATTCCTTAAGACTAGGGACATAGTCCAGAGGTAGAGTGCTTGCCTAACAAGCCTCAAGACCCTGAGTTTGATCTCCAGCAGAGCAAATAAATAAACAGATAAATAAAATAGATATATAAAATAAATAAATAGAAAGCTTTTCTAAATTAAATACTAGTAATCATCATAATAATATAACAAAAGTCATAATGAAACCAGCTATGTAAAAGTTTCTAATCCAATAATTAAGAAATACTTAATATACTACTATAATAGCATACTATTATAACGTTAATGTGTAATATAGAATATTAGTAATATATTACTGTAGACAATTATCTCAATTCTTATAAGAGTATACTTTTATAATCTTATACTATAAACTAATTAGAAAATTATGATTTTGTAGTGCTTGTAATACTACACTGATAATATTTAACATTTTTAGAAGCATCCAAAGTTGTAACATTTTTACTTTTGTCTTTAATTCTACCTAGAGAAATGTCACCTATTATAAATTTAGTGCATATTGTCCTTTTTTTTACTATTTTAAAAATAAATATTTGTTATTATATATTCTTAATACCCACTTAGTATTACAAAGTATGTAAAACATGCAGTTTTAACCAAATTAGATCTTAATAGATTATGTTCTTTAGCATTTTAATTTTTGGTAAATAATAATTGAAAATCTTTTTTGTTTGCTGGATTACAGTTATACTACCATTACTTTTTAAATATTTTGATGTATTTATCTTGTTTAGCATGACAAGTCAATAGATACATCAAATGGCGTGATATTATCGATAGGAAACATTGTTATTGGTGCTTACTAACATGGAGATGAAACCCATTGATCCCTACTGGATTATTTTTAAAGGTTGGTATTACAGTTGTTCATGGTAGTACATACTTCTAATCTCACCATTTGAATAGAGGTGCTGAGGCAGAAGGATTCACATGTGCTGCTTACTTAACACAAGGCTTGCCAGCGCCTCATAGCAAGACTCTATCTCAAGTATAACCCTGAATTCTTAGTGGGGAGTCAGGGCTCATAGCCACATACTCCACCTACCAAGTAACTCCAGGATTTAGTTGTGACCATATATATGGAAGCAAGGTCTTGTATGAAAATCAATCGTGTTCTGGTGGGAAACCAAGCACAGCAGAAACCTCTTGTTAGGAGAACAAAAAGACTTCAGTCAAATTCTCTAAACAGATTCCTCCATAATGAAAATTTAAGTAATTGAATATTTATTTATTTGTTCTCATTTAAGAAGAATGTGTATTGAAGAATCAGTGTTCACCAGCATTGGACAAAGGCTTTCCTGGAAACTGAAATAGTTCAAATAAAAGTAATGAACTACTGCCTGATGTAGCTTCCCACTCCTAGGTGCATGCCTAAGGCAGCCCACACCATCACACAGCAGGGCACCTGCTCTCCCATGTTTACACCCTGCCATGATGAGTGCAGAAACAGCCACATTCCCGTAGGGCAGAGCAGATAGACATCTCAGCCATGTACAGGAAGAGCCACACTCTGTTAGGGCAGAGACACATAGACAGGTCATTGCTGTGCGTCATGGAGAAAGCAGGGCACCAGGTACTACGTGAAAGAGGCTCCTAACCAGCCTGGACTTTGGAGAGCACTTTCCATGGCAGAGAAGGGATAACACATGCATGTACTCAGTAGCTTTCATCGACTAGTCACAAATTAGAGTCACCTGGGAAGTAGGAGCCTGAACGGAGGAACTGTCTTTTCAGAGCAGCCCGTGAACATTTCCATGGGGGAATTTTTGTCCAGCCCATTGTGGGCAGTGCTGCCATCCTGAGGACTTAGGTGGATCTCAGCTATATATGAAAAGCAGCTGGGGAAGCCAGAGGGACTGGGGCCCTAAGCCCACATTCCTCCATGGCCTCTGCATCAGTTCCTGCCTCGGCTTTCTTTAATGATGGACTGTGGCATGAAGTATTAGCTAAATAATCTTTCCTTTCCCCCAGGTTCCTTTTGGTCAGAGTGTTTTATCATAGCGACAGAAAGGAAACTAGGACAACACTGAAGAATCTGAAATATTAGCCAGGTCAAGTCATAGACTTTAAATACCATGAATGTTTGTGGAATTTGCATGTTAGTTTGGCTAAATACAGAAAAGTAGGGCTAGGCGGAGTGAGGGCTTTTCTTCCTGAGTTGTTTTGAAGATGGGCATTTTTTTATGCCAATAAGAGACCATTTTAAAGTGTTAGTGAAGATGTGGGGTGTCAGATAATATACTGGGGGAGTGCTCTGATGTCCAGTGAGGGAAGAAGGAATATCAGTTAGGAATGTGACTGTTGATTTACCAACTTCATTGTACCTGTACCTGCATCTATATGTAGAAACCAAAACCATGTAGAGGCTTCGAGGAAACATGTCATCAACAGTGACTATTATAATAAGATAAAGATGTAGAAATGGCCACAGACTCTCTTAGCCTTCACTGTCAGCTTGGTGAAGCTAATAATCAAATGATGAGTTTTGAAGTTAGACTGAGGAGGACGAAGGAGTGAGAAGCAGAGACCGTGGAGAGCAGCAACTTGGACACCCTTCTAGATGCTTGTTTGAGGAGGTAAGGAAAAGAATGGAGTGGTTCTTAGATGAATTAGGACCTGGCATGCTGGTTTAGTGGTGGATAGGAAAGATCTGAAGGTCAGTGAGAGGACAAAACCTCTAGAAAGGAGTGGAGGAAAGCTCCTGGAGCCAAATGTGGGGAGACAAAGTCAGGACTCTGCAGCTGGAATGGGACCACCATCAGGGAATCAAACAACACTGAAGGTTTGCAAATGGAGGGAGCCAAGGGAATACAAAGGTGGAAGGTCACGTTGGCTTGAGGAGCCCCCTCAAGTCCATGTCTCTCAAAATTGTTGGAATCACTGGCTGAAAATTTTACCATAGGGTTGGCTAGCTGCTTTGAAGAGAGAGAAAACTGCCAACCAGGGACAGAATCAAGGTTCTGTGAGTGGTACTAAGGACCCATAGAGCCAAGGGGTTCTGAGTAGCTGGATTTCTTCCTGGAGAATTTCTTGACCTAAGGGAAAAGTATCTAATCTCTACATTGCATTCCTCTAGAGATATTTCTGTTAAAACCAGGTACTGACAGGCAAGTGGCACCCTCTGGTTTTCCTTTTCCGTGTGAGTGTGTGTGTGTGTGTGTGTGTGTGTGTGTGTGTGTGTGTGTGTGTGTAATCGGTGTGTGCATGAGCTGCAGGGCATGTGTGAAGATCTAAAGACAACTTGGCTAAATCATTTCTTTTTGTCCCATGTGGTTGTTAGGACTGACAGCAAGGGCCTTTACCTCTTGGGCCACCTTCTAAATTTAATTAGAAATGAAGGAAAGATAGATAACATACATAAATACATTAGATGTTGTCTGGTTTTAACTTCCATTGAGAATTGAGGAAATGAGTTCTAAGAAAGGTCCCTATATTTGAGCAAAACTTAGAGTCAAAGGATTTTACTTAGTGTGGGGGCAGTACAAGCCTGTGGTTGCAGCACTTGGGAGAAAGAAGCAGGAAGATGAAAATTTTGAGTCAGGGTTGCAAGAAGAAATACCTGCTTGAATTTAAAAGAAAAAATAACCTAGGACCACTGTTATACAGCTAATAAGTTTAAAAGTTATCAGCCTTAGGACTTTCTAGAGCTTGCTGAGAATGTGAGCACCTTGTGTTTAATAAGAACTGCTAATGAGATTGTATAGCAAATAAATGGAGTTTTGACTGAATTCAGTAAGCATCACTCAGGCTCTTGGAATCTTATGACATACTAGATTTACTAGGTGCGGGAAGGTCTTGCTGTCTATCCCTGGATGACCTGCTACTTGCTATGTAGCCTAGACTGGGCTTGAACTCATGACAATCTTCGTGCCTTAGCTTCCTGAGTGCTGGATGACAGGAATGTCCCACCACATCCAACAACATGCTAGCTCTAAGACACCTACAAGAATTCCATCAGGAATGTCGGTCCTTGAATGTTGTGTGATTCAACAGAGCAGGTTTAGGAAAAGTAATCTAGGTCATACTTACACTGACAGTATATGTTGATGGCTGACATGTTGATGGTTGGAACTCTGCTATGATGGACTGCTGTTAGAGAATGCTGATAAGGACTGGTTTAAGTTCTCAGAATGGAGTACAGTGTTAGTCCACAAAACTTCTGGTGCAGTGGTTTAGATGAAGTGGCCAGCAAATGGTGACTGAAATCCTCTAGCTGTCTCAGAATCTGAGAGGTAATTCCAATCTGACATCACTGTTAAATAAAATAAGGACTACACAAGGGACTTGCAGGAATTCTAACTGTGCCAGACAGTTACAGAGAGCATCGAGGTCAGTATGATGATCCTGCATCTAACTAAAGTCTCCTAAAGTGAGACATATACATCAGGAAGTGGCCAGAAGAGAATGGATGGAGCCATATGCCTAGGACATTCTCTGTTCTCTGCTTCTCTCTCGTGTACTCATATGCTTATCTGATAAACCCGTACACTATGCACTGAATTTGTAAGTTGGGCATACTTGTCAGATGCAGCTCTTTGGGCAGATTTTTTTTTTTACAAAGTTGAGTTCAAAGAACAAAGATTTAGCAGTTCCTTGAGCTTTTATTTATCACAGGGCTATTACACTTTTCTAGTTCTGTAGTTATTTTATCTTAAATAAACTTGGATGCCAGAAGCTGTTTCCCAAACCACTTAGGGTATAAGTACTGCATTTAATGGTTACTGTTAAACCAGCACTGGTTTTAGTTAATAAAATGTCATTAGTGTATTCTGTCACTTGTGGCCATGTCACTGCAAGGCTGCAGGAATAAGATCAGTTTGTTTGGATTTGCCAGCAGTGAGGCATTGTCTGAGAGTGCTTCAGCCTCCTTCCCACCACAGCCACCTCATTTGCCCAATATGGGCATGATCCTTTGTTCACGTTAATTGAAAATGACATCCTTATTCATCATATGCAATTTTTTTATCATTAAATTCTGCCCAACTAAGAGGAATGGCTGAGTAATACCCAGGGTTGGTTAATCTATTGTTATCTGCCTTCTGTTTATTCTATTGACAGGAACCAATACAGGAGCAATGGTGTCCCAACGTTGCCTTTGATTTGGTATCCACAGTGTCATGCTAGGGCAATGATATTGATGATCTGAGCACAGAATTTTTTGGTTTAACTGCTTCAGAAATTATCTAATTTGACATGGCAGTTCAGAGGCTTAGGCCTGATCATAGTCCCATTGTTGAAAATAGAATTTTTTTGTGACAAAATCTCCCTCGCATTTCTGTTTGTCATCATAGGGGTATACAATAGTGCAATTGATTAAGAGAGTGAGCCACAATGAGCTTGGGAGAGGGATAAAAGTGCCTTTAAAAATAAGTCTGTCTCTAGAATACTGATGACTGGCAGAATTCAGGTAGAGCCACTACAGGCTTTCTGCTTAATGTCTTATTCTTTTTTGTGTGACCTTCTGAAATGTGGTAAAAACACACATTAAAATAATTTATATTACATGTCAAGAATGTGTTTTTTATATGTAATAAAGGTTTCCATCCCTTTGATTAAATTTATGTTTACATTTGACACATTCTTGAGATACATAAATTCGCGTGACAGTCAAAGTCCATGCGCTCCCCAGTACCCAGGGCCAGGCTGAGCTGAATTTGGACACATGACATAAATAAAAGTGGTTTTATGTTTCACCTTCATCTGGTAGGTGAGCGCTCCACCTTTTCTTGTGAAACATAATCGGTTGTGACATGGCAAAATTAGATCCTGGCTATTTATTATCTTCTGAAATCAAACCCCATAACTGAGGAAGCATGTGGTAGGTCTGCAGGGGCAGGTTGCATGCTGAGAGAGAGGGAGGGCCCTTCAGGCATCTAAGCTCAAGGTGATTTTCCCCAACATCCCCGGCATTTTAATTAATTACCCTGAAAGATTGAGTAAATTATTATTTGAATACTTTATGGCATCCCATGTTAGCATCTCAAGGACAAAGTGCTGTACTTTGCTCAACAGTGCTTCCTCTGTCAGAATATATCTGGGAAATTTATGTACTTTGCAGTAGAGTAAAGGAGGACCAGAGCTGGGGTCCTGGGAATTATCAGTAGGCACCAGTGTCACACGTGCTGGTCTGGCCCACGGTTTAAAGAATATTTATCGGAGTCTTATCTTGAGTGAGAAATGAACAAAATCAAGGGGAAAATTGATTAGCCTCGTTTTCTCTGAACACGTGAAGCTGTTTAGTCTTCTTTTATGATGTCTCTTCTTTTGATGGTTCACTTTTAAACCTGGACAGAAGAACAGAATACACAAAGGCCTTTAAGTCAAAACAAAGTGCAATTCATTTAAACAGTCACTTCCTGTGTTAAAGGTGTCCAGCTTAGTTATCACCACCCTTAAAAATACATTTTCAAAGCATTCTTCCATGTGCAGAACATGCTACATGCTGGGTATGAGGATGCCTGTTTCAATGTAAACATGTCCAATGAGTCCTGGGCTATTTAGTTGATCTCTGTAATTACAAGCAGGATTCTTACTGCAGGAATAATCTTCCCTTCCCTGTCGGGGCACTCAACCTTTTACTAACTTCATCCTCATGTCAGTAGATTAGATTAAATCCCCTTTTACTGCTTCATATTAATATTTTCAGTGGCACACTAATCCAAGAAATAAATGTGTCAGTTTCTATGGCTACACTGTAATGGGCATGGCCATCAGATAGTGCCTTAAGGCCACATAAAAGACTTAATGTACAGATTGAATAGAAGCACATTATTTATTACGAGGCTATCAGGCTGAGAAATTTAGCAATCTCATTTTTTTAGATTTGCCCATTTGACCTGGGCCAATTTGCCTGACTGATAATATTGAATATTTAGTATCACAATGTTTTTGCAGTTTTAAGGATAGCGTTTCAGGCTAATTTGATTCAGAGAAGTTTGATGGATTGAGTACTTTTATGTTCCTGAAACCTTTAGCGATAACTTCTTTCTGAGTCTTAGTTAAAAGTTAAGTGAGGCCAAACAATGGGTTTTCTAATACAGATTTTGCCAAGCTCAGGATGGGGGGATCTGTTTTACAAAGCTGTGAAAAAGAAATAGCAGATTAGCAATGTGGCCTGATTCTGCCAAATGGGTATTGTCCTTTGGGCAGAGGAAGAGAATGGGGAAGAGGAGGGATGGGGAGGCAGTGCCCCTCATGGCATCATATCTCTCAAGAAACAAACACGGCTTTAAACTCTATGGTTTCAGTAGGATGGTTGGATCCAAGTCTATAAGAGAAAATCTTGAGGAAGAAAGAATGTGAAGAACGGCCTTTCCTTTTCCTTAGCCTGAGCCTCATCTCCCCAACCCCATTTCTTCCTTTAATAATAAGGAAAACAAGGGGACATCTAATTAAATTGACAAGAACAACTTTCAGCACAAAACCTGCTGATACCCTTTGGTGTGTTTGCATTAGAGGCAAAATGAAATTAAGAAAATATCTCAAATTGGTAATTTGAATTCTTACACCTAACTCCAAATCAACCAAATATGTTGGATGAGCTTTAGTGTTTTCTTAAGAGTGAATGCAGAGAACTGGATATTGAACCTAGTCATTAACAGCTGAATGTTATAGTGTTGAGATATGACTCATTATTGCAAATCACATAGAAAAAAAATGCTTTCCTTAAGGTGTGATAATAAACCATTTCTTAGGTCAAAAGCTTTTTGACCATTTCTAAGCATGGTGTCTATGAGACATGGACATTTTTTTCAGTCATTCACCTGGGGTCCCTTATGTAGTTTTGCTGTTGTTGTTGTTGTTGTTTTGTTTTGTTTTTTTGTTTTTATTTCTTTACTTGGTTTGTTGCCTTTCTATTTGGCACGAACTTACAAATGTGTATTTTTATTGATATACTTAAACCATGTATCATTTAGAAATAGTATTTTAGTCTGAGATTCGGGAAGGAATGTTTAAAACTTACAAATATTTTACAGTATTTTAGAAATCTGTTGAAAGACAAACTTATTTTCTAATGTTGCATCCCCTGCAAAACCTACTAACAACAATGTAAACTGGTCCATTGCTCAGAGCTGACATTTCTAGAAATTTGTTAGTAAAACTGCAGTGAGAAGGCAGGCAAGACTCAGCAAACACTTCGTGTCCCTACGCGATCCCTCCAAGTCTGCTGACTCCTTCAAAGCTTATGTTCTAGAAAAGTCCACTTCTACTAAGCCAGAATAACTGTCATGACAATATCTCATTAGCACTGAGGCGAAGGAGAAGTAAGGGACATTGATAGAGTCCAACTTAAAGTTGAAAATTGACAGGACACTGTGCAGGAAAATCAGTTGAAATAACTCATTCATGTGAACCAATACAGTCTGCTTTTATTTTTTCAGAATAGTACTTATTCTGCAGTTAAGAAGTGACTCATACAGACTTTGTGGCTATTTTTACCATGGTGTGAACATTAGCATCTGCCTATTTTTATAAGACATAAAAGTAAAAGACATAAGTAAAGAATGTTTGATCTTTATCTCTACAGCGTTTTGTTTCTAATTTGATAATTAAAAAATAAACACAGTGTAAAGTGTTCTTCCATGATTCAAACATAAACCCTTCAATATAGGTTCCCAATAAAAATATAGCATTTTAAAACTTTTTTAAACTTAAGAACAAACACCCAAAGGCCTATTTTAAAGCAGATGCATTTACAAACAGAATGAATGGAAGAAGTATTTTAGCAAGAATAGTCTGTGGTGTTTCCGTGTGGAAACTTACTTAAGCCATTGGTAAAGAAACAAAATGTTCCCACCATAAAAAATTAATAACCCAAGCATCATAAGCATTGCGTATATTGTGGTATTTAAAACTTTCTAGTATGGTAATATGATTATAAAATAACATCCATCTTGTAACAAGTGTCTGCCACTCTAACAGTGTTCAAGCTTGAAGGAAGAATGTGTGAAAGGGATTCTGTTCTGCTACTGTTATTCGTGAATTAGAAAGAAAAATGAAAATATGCTTTTGAAAAAAAAGTCAAGTGAAAGGAAATTTCAACAGCATTCTATCCCTTTGGTTTCTAAAGGAGTGAGTTATTGTTTCTGTCTCCTGTGGTCATTAATAATGACAGACGCACATGGTGCAGAGTTCACCTACATTATTGTCAGCAACAGGACTGGGAGAGAATATTTATTACAGAAGGAGGCGGGACAGAGACATGATGTTGAAACAGAAGACAAGAGCACAGTTCAATTGTTGTTGTTTTCCCCTCCGGAAATAAAACACAATCATTCTCCAAGCTTTCCTAATAACATGGATTTCCAAGCCCTCATATTGCCAATATATTTCATCTCCATAAATGTTCCTTGTAGTGTTGATTTAAAAACTGAAATGTCAGGGCACTTGTTCTGATTTTATTTTCCTAGTAAACCTGTCTAATAACCAAATATATTTGAATAACTCTTAAAATATCATTTGAATTGTTGATAGAAAAGAGACCCATTTGATTATTACCATCCCCTCGTCCTCGCTGTGTACAGAATCAAGGAGTATTTCAAACAGGGAGCTAGCATTTAGATAAGGATTTGAAATTTTCCTTAAGCCAATATTGCAATAAAGCGTGCTCTCCATGATGAAGAATTAGAAAGTTTACTGATGCTGCATCTCCGGAAACTCCCCCACTCTCCTCCCTTTTTGGTCTCCTGCCCTACCCCCTCTCTAATTTTAGCCCATTAAGACAACTAGACTGGGAATTCCTTTCCCTGGTTAGGCTGGTGATTGTCCGTCAAGGTACAAAGGCAAGTCTGTCCTTCTGTGGACTCAGCTTCCGCTGCCCCCAGCCCCATTCCAGCTCCATCTGTGGCAACAGATGCTCATAAATAGCCTCTTCAGTGGGAATACCTGACTCCCTGAATTCACTAAAATAAAAAGAAGGGAAGCAGTGAAGGGGCTAAGGGGGTGGAATGGACACTGGGTTCCTCTCTAATTACAGAAGAAAGGGAAGAAAGGGATGAGTCTTGTGGCTCTCATTCATTCATGGAGGAATCATGATTTCACCAGTGTGGAGATACACAGTAAAGATATATTAAAAGAAAAAGTAAGCAGTTTACTGATTAAAAAAAAAAATGGAACAAATTCACATTGTGCCTGAATAAGAGTTTGTAAAAGAAGTATATTCTGGGGTGTGCATGGCGAGTGGTATGGACAGTGACTTCTTTTCAGTCAAGAAAATCCCATGCCATGTCCATTTCCCTCAACATTTAGCATTGCGCACATCTTCAAGGAACTTAATAGACGCACATTTAAAGTGTGTGCAGAGGACGGAGATGTAAGGGCATATGAGCATCTGTTAATAGAACTGTGTCCACAGATACTTGTTAGGACAGTTATAGCTGTACTATCATACTGTTGGCCAAACTCTACCTCTTTACATCCCAAGTTGATTTCACAGTGCAAAAGAAAAGCATCCCCATCATGGCCTCAAAGCCAAAGCTTACGCAAAGTTTACTCCTCAGCCAGACTGACCACTGAAGAATGATCATTGACTCCCCAAGTCTTCCTAGAAGAAGAGTTTTAGTTACTCACTAATTTGGAGGGGAAAAGGAAAAATAGAATGTAAGTGTTTTCTGCAATAAAACTGAACAAGTTAACTTTTTAAATGTTAAGATATACAACTGAACTAATGTCCAAAGATCAGGAGTTAATTGACTTGCAGAGCAGCATCAAAACAGAGCAGGACAGGATTAAAACCACGGTGAAGTGTACAAAAATGATGCTCCCATTACCAAAAGGCACTTTCAGGATGGATTGATTACATTACTGCTTTAGTTGACAGGAACCCGAACCGATATTCAGACCAGAGAACCAAATGAAACAGACTTCTGAATATCGTGGCTCAAGGCAAAACACTTTTATCTTTCGTCGTCTTTCTAAATATTTGGTGGTCTAATTTAAGTTGTAGGAAAACAAAAGCACATGTACGCTTTAGGATAAGTATGGTATGCATGAAGGTACGGTATTGGAATAGCTGTGAAAGGTCTGCCACATAGTATTTTTCAAATAACTCTCCTTGTCAGTTACCCACAGCTTTTAAAAAAACAGGATGGGGTATCTGTTACTCCTTTGCCTTGATTTAGTCTTTTGCCTTTGAACATGGCGCCTTATAGTCACAGTGATTAGAGCTTTCACAAGTGGCATGCATGATCAATACCTTCAGAAGCATCTCATTCTGCTTTCTTAGATGTCAGGTAAGGATACCTTTTTAAAAGCTACTTTTCATAGATAATGAATGATGCTCCAAGCATGCCATCAAAATATGAGATTTGAAGTTGTCGTCAGTGCATGGAGCCCTCGCCTTTCACACTGTGACAGAACCCCTTAGTGCATGAAGCATGATCCTGAATTAACTTGAAGGCCTCCTTTCCATACAGGTTTAAATTGTTCTCATTAAGATCCCTCAATGAATACTATCAGACACAGCTATCGACTGTTGTGTGACAGTTACAGTTTCTGAAAGCCCACTGTTGAGGCTGTTGTGGCTGGATTATCTGAAGAGTGGTGACTGGCACTCACTTCTGTAGTCCTGCAAGGCTATTCACTGGCAAGCCATATGCTTGCGATATGTATTTGCACTAGCACCATGATCAGAGAGGTCCAGATGACTGTTGTGTCCCGGACTTGGGGCATCATACAAGTAGACTTAAACTTAACGAATGTTGGTGACATTGTTAATATTTTTCAGAACTTAAATCTGTTGGCACGATAATAGTTTTTGCTTATTTTCATTATTTTTAATCATTTCTTTGTTTGTTTGTAAAGTTGATTCATCTTCTCTGTGCTTTTGTGCATGCCTTCCAAACTCAAGCAAGCCTGCACAGTAAATGACTAATCTGTATTTACTATGTTTAACATTTGTCTTACCATGATTAAGAAATGAAGTGCATTCCATATATAGTGGTTTTTCAATTGCCTCTATTCTTTATAGTCCAATAAATACACTTCCCTTCTTTTAATAGCACATTTTCTACACCATAGCCTTCAGCAAACAAACATGAATCAATGAGTATCGAACTTCATTCAGTATTAACCATGTAAATAAAATGTCAGTTTTTTCAAGTACAGAGTGTGGAAAAGGCCTTACTCTTTTACCAAGTCTTTCTGGAACCTTTAGTTGTCACTAGATAGTAACAGCACAGGATCTCAAATTCCCCAGGGCCCAAGAATTAGAGCAAAGAAATTTCTTGATGAAAATCAGCTGAAGAAACCCTCTGACCTGATGTATGCCCACAAGAACATGACAAAATCTAGTACCGTTCATTCACACTTATAATGGCAGTACTTGAGGACCTGAGGCAGAAGGCTTGTTGTGGGTTTGAGGAAATGACACAAATTCTTTGTCATGTTTTCAGACCTGAGATACTAAAGCTAGGGAAGATGGTATCATGGTCTACGCAGATTTTCGTATCTTCACATTTATGTGGTGTGTACTTTTTGCAGCTCTGTAAGCAAGACAGTGAGCACTAAATCCTGGAGCTATTTACTGATGAGCAGCATAATATGTGTGTATCTTTCTTCCATGGCATATCCAGTGCTGGGGATGGAACTCATGCTCTACAAGTGAGTTGAAGCCTGAAGAGTCATCCTTTCTGTTGCTGTTTTTTTTTTTTTTTTTTTTTTTTTTTTTTTTGAGACTGTTTCTCTGTGTAACATCAATGGCTGTCTTGGAACTCTCTTTCTAGAACAAACTGGCCTCGAACTCACTGCCTCTGCCTTCCAGTGCCGTGATCAAAAGTGTGTACCACCACTACCTGGTAATTAAGTATCATCTTCTACAGGCCTTAATTCTTAGCTGGATCCCTTCCTGCCTTTTTTGATTGAAATTTTTGATCTACTAGAGTCCATCAGTGGCAAACCTCTATTGTATGCTTAGACATGAAAAAGAAACTCAGAGAGGCAATGTATGAACTGGCATCTGTCTAGTAACCTGATGCTTACTTGGAGGCTGGGTATAAAAGGAAGAATCTAAAAGCTCAGGGGGAAACTCTGGTTGCTAAATAAAATGAAAAGTTCAGTTGTTCTTTTACTTATTTATTCTCATTTTTAATCACATACAAAATTATTTGAGTATTGCATAGTATAAACCTCCATATGAAGGTGTTACATGAAAATTAAAAAGGGAAATGGAAGTTACAGAACAATTGGAATTTTCAATTGCTAAGTTGTCCAGGTTGGCCTTCTTAGTTCCTCACCACTGGACCCCAGCATGACAGAGTAAATGATTTGACTGAATTGATTAGTAGATCTACATCACTATCCAACTGATGCTTGGATGACAAGCCTCTGCATATTCAGCCACAGCCCACCCCCTAGATGCTTCATAGGTGACTGTTCATATGTACGTTCACTCTTGTTTCCCTACTTTAACATTTGCATGAATGTTTGGCTCTCTCCTATCAAGGGATTTTAGTCTTTGTCTCTAATCTTAATCCCTTGCTTTCCTATATATTCTAAACAGCTTTTTAATACCGTTCTTTCTTACAACTGCGGCATCTTTTCAATTAAAAGCATAGCTAAAGCCAGCTGCTATTGGAACTTGATAACTAAGCAATTAATTGAGAGCAGAGCATCCTCTCTCTGAGGAGGAAAGACATCTGACTGCAGTGTTTCACAGGAAGCTTAGCAAACTGTCCTGTTTGTAATACCTAAGCAGCTGACTTGTGTTTCAATGCACATGAACCTGAGGGAGTGTTTCCTCTCAAGAATGAACAGAGTATCAGCATTGAGACTAAAGTGGTTTGTTCCACTCTTCCCAGGGGATTAGACATTAAACTTACCTTACCTTTACCAGCCATCATCATGTCTGTGGACTTTCTTTCCCCATAATCATAGAAAAGAACAATGGTGTGTGTGTGTGTGTGTGTGTGTGTGTGTGTGTGTGTGTGTGTGCACATACATACAATACATCCATATATACACACATTTGTGTGCATCTAACAAACTGAAATTGGTAGGTAGTTGACAATGATTCCCACCTGTGGCTGTATCCCTGCCTGAGAGATTGGGAACGGCTTTCTATGTTGAAAAACATTCTAGCTTTACCCGCAATCAACTTTCACTTTAAAGTTTGAAAACATTTGCCTAATATACAGTTCTCTGACAATATTGACCACCTCTCCCAGTCTCTTCAAGATTAACTGCATATTTTTATCACTTTTCAAAATGTACTGCTCCCCTCACCTCATCATTTCCCAAGAAGGGCCCCAAACATGCTTCATGAAAAATAAAGTTCCTTTGTGAACAGCCCTGGCCTTATAGACACAACATCTCATCCTATCTGTCCACACCAGTGTTCGTCTTTTCCTAATGCTCTCCCATCTTAGGAAAAGGTGTCCTTCTGTGCTCGCCAGTCATTTGAAAAGAGGGAGCCTTGAGAAGATGACTCCACCAGGTTGCATGTAAGCAAGGCTGTGGAACTTGCTCTCTTCTGTTTCTATTTTCTTTTTCCAATTGCCTTCAAGTGTTGGCAATGTCGGGTGCTCATGGGACTATGCCTTCATTTGGTTGTCATTCTCAGAGGTCAGCAGTGATCTCCATGTCACCAAATGCACTGATACTGCCTTTGGAATCCTTCCCTGATGGGATTTAGGAATTTACCCACTGAGCCATGAAGTATGGGTGTGGCTTATATCTTTCTAGATTTTACTTCCTGGTTTTCTTAACTTTGGAGGACCTATTAGCTCAGTGACCCAATCCCATTTCACTCAAACCATTTCACTCAAAGTCAGGATCTATTCTGGATCTCCCTGAAGTGGACATATGCATAACTTGTAAACTGTGTGGTTCTTAACCATTGTTAGACAGTGTCAGCTTTTCCCATGGCTCACTTTAGGGTTACTTTTCTATAAGTGTGTTGCTTTCCATGTTGATGGATCCCAAACAAGTGGCTTTAGCTACAGTGTATATAACTAATGCCTCTAATATTCTTCCTACAATCTCATTTCTAAAGCTCCAAGTTCAAGAGGTATCTGCAATTGAATGTCTTGTATCTTAAAACCAAGGTTCAACTATAACACCTATCCTCAGCCCAGCTGATTTCTTCATGGTAATCTCTAATGTTGAGAATTATATTCATTTACATTAACTCAAGCTAGGCTCAAGGAGAGATTATAGTCACTCAACATTTAGTACTTCCTTAAGCCAATGGATTAGCAGGATATGATGCCAGAGACATGCAGTCCTAGTACTCAGAGGCTGAGACAGGAGGATCAAAGAGTTCAAAGCCGCCTTCAGCTCCATGGTGAGTTTGAGGCAACCCAGTCTCAAATTAATGAAAAAACAAAAAAAGTAAAACCAACCAACACACTTAGTAGATAATTAATGCCTCCATGTTCGTGAACAATTTTCCATCTTGCTTGACACTCATGATTGCTTTTTTAGTTATTTATTTTTATACCAACCCCAGTTCCCTCTCCCTCCCTTTCTCCCGTTTGTCCATCTCCCTCCTTCCCACCCTTCATCCACTCCTCAAGGGCATAAGGCCTGCCCTGGAGAGTCAAGAAAATCTGGCATACCTAGTTGAGGCAGGACCAAGACTCTGCCCACCATATCAGTGCTGAACAAGGTATCTCACCATAGGCAATGGGCTCCAAGAAGCTAGTTCATACAACTGGGATAGGTTATGGTGCCACTGCCAGCCCCTCCCCCAATAGATCAAGCCACATAACTGTCACCCACATTCAGAGGGCCTAGTTTGGTTTCATGCAGGTTCCATAGCTATTAGTCCATAGTCGGTGAGCTCCCACTAGCTCGAGTCTGCTGTATCTGTGGTTTTCGCCATAATTGTCTTAAGCCCCTTTATTCATATGATCCCTCCTCCCTCTCTTCTACTGAAGTCCAGAAGCTCATCCCAGGGCTTGGCTGTGGATCTCTGCAGCTATTTCCATCAGTTATTGGATAAAGGCTCTATAATGACACTTAATATGGTCACTGATCTGATTATAGGGGAAGACTGTTCAGGCACCCCCTCCACTATTGCTCAGAGTCTTAAATGGGGTCATCCTTGTGAATTATTGAGAATTTCTCTAGTGCCATGTTTCTCCCTAACCCCATAATGGCTCCCTCCATCAAGATATCTCTTTCATTGCTTTCACTCTCCATCCCTCCCCCCAACTCAGTATTCTTGATCCTTCATGTTCCCATCTGCCCTTCTATCCCTCTACCCTGGCTTACCCAGGAGATCCTAAATATTTTCCCTTCCTGGGGTTCTCCATGTGTGTCCCTCAAAGGGTTCCCCCTTTTGTTATCTAGCCTCTCTGAGGTTGTGGATTGCAGCCTGGTTATCCTTTGTTTTATATCTAATATTCACAAAAAGCATGTTTGTCTTTCTGAGTCTGGGTTACTTCACTCAGGATGGTTTTTAATAGTTCTATCCATTTGCCTGCAGATTTCAAGATGTCACTGCATTGCCCACCCCACCCCTATCCCTGCTGAGTAGTACTCCATTGTGTTAATGTACCACATTTTCTTTATCCATTCTAAGGTTGATGGATCTCTGCTAGGTTATTTTCAGGTTCTGGCTATTACAAATAATGCTGCTATGAACATAGTTGAACAAATGTCCATGTGATATGATTGTGCATTCTTTGGATATATGCTCAAGATTGGTGTTGCTGGGTCTTAAGGTAAATAGATTCCTAATTTTCTGAGAAACTGCCATACTGATTTCCAAAGCAACCATACAAGTTTGCACTTCCTCTAGCAATAGAGGAGTCTTCCCCTTACTCCACATCCTCTCCAGCATAAGCTGTCATCCAGCATTGCAGTCTACCCTGTTGTTTTTTACTAGGTCCTACAAATATACAGTCCTCTTGCTGTTGGCTCCATTCCCAGGTGGGCAGGCTCCCCTGGCCTGACCTCAGTTTCTCAAGGGCTCCTATAGCAGGAAGAATGCCTTGGAACCTTCATGTGTGAACTCACCCTCTAAATCTACACACACAACCCTCTTTGACTCAGATGTCTTTTCCATGCTCCACCTATATTATTCTCCTGAACACTTCCACATCCCTCCTTCCAAGAAGTTCATCCACCATGCCTTACAGACTCTACAGTGGCTTCATACACCTCCACTGGCTTCACAGACACCGTGTGAATCTCTTCATGGCAGGCAGTAGTGTAGTGTTGTGGCTGTAAGTCCATGTTTCACAGTCAATTTGGCTGGGCATGTGACTAAGTGCCAATATTTATATGATGGTAGAAAATTGTTGCACTTGCCCACACCTCTGAGCCTTCCTCTTTGAAAGGGAGATCTTTCCAAGATAGGGTTGTGTAAAGATTAAATGGACCAAAGCTGCAGCTGTCCAGTATGAAGTAGGTCTTACTAAAATTTTTCTTCCTATTCTTTGGCACTTCTTTTCCTGATCATCATCAGCAGCAGCATCCTTTCCTTTTCTACTCTTTTGCATTTATCCTTCTCATCCCCCTTTATTTCCTTGTTCCTCCTTTCCCTTTTTATCTCCATCCCTTCTTTTATAAAAGAGTCTCTTTCTTGAGAAAACTGTAAGAGTCTGGAGCCACCAATACTTTACTATGTTAGTTCTCAGTTCTGTGTAGACAGGTCTTTGTTGTTTGGCATGAGGGAATGAATTTGAACAAAGTATAATAACAGATGTGTGAAAATGATGCAAGTAAACCCATTACCTTGACTGTTAATTCAAAACGAAAGAGAAGCAAAACATTTAAGAAAAATTTGTGTTGCAGTTAGCATGATTCCTTGTAATGCTTATGAAAACAAAGATATTACAAGGGTATGGAGGTAGAGTTCCACAGTGAGTTTGCCTGAAATATATGCTTGATCTCTAGCACTCTATAAATAAACAATTAAATTAATTAAAGAAGAATTAAAGGTGTGTATGAATGCTAAATGTGAAAGAATGAAACATTTTATAATTTCATGATAAATAATGACACCTGTTTATTATTTATTAGTCAAAAGCCTTTAGAATCATGAATATGCTCCAATATTATGTAATATTCACAAGTGATTGATTAAATCCCATGATTAGATTACTTATTTTTCTATGTCATAATTACTGTAACCACACATTTTCTTACCAGAACTGATGTTTTATAATCTTGGAAAGTAAGGAAACATTATGACATTTTGATCAGAGAAAGAGGTATAAAAAATATAGAGGTGCAATTAATAGGAAATAAGGAATCTTTAAATAAATTCTTTTGTCCTGGTTCTAATCAGGAGAGAGCCTAGACTGTGGTGTGATGGCCTGTCTCAGCCATTTACCTGAACAGCTTTTGCCAGCTCACCTTTCTGAAACTGTTTGTGTCAAGTTTCCAGGACATTAAACAGGAGGGAATGGATTTAGAAACAGTCATGTACCATGCTTTTTATTATAGTGGTTTTTAAATTTTAATTTGTTTGTTCTGCTATGGAGGGGTCAAATTCAAGGCTTTGGCACAAAGTCATGGTAGGCAAGTGTTATCCCTGAGCCACACCCCAACCAATTGCTGGGTTTAAATTAGCTTATTATTAGGGTCTATCTTTGTTTTGTTTGTTTCATTTTTTTAATACAGATAGATGTAGTTCTAGAAAAATTTGTTTTTCTGTGTTTTCAGTTTATTTCAAAGTTAAAAGAGATAACATTACTTCTCCTCTGCCACCTCACATTTCTGGATTTGTAGTAGGATTAAAAGTCACAGGAGCTGCCTAGAAGACCTTGTATATTTTGGTGTGTACTCAATGTTTTCCAAAGCTCCTTTCTTCACCCCAATGTCTATTAATAACCCCAAGCACATTAGTGTTCTCTGGAATATGCTTCAGATAATATTGATATGTTCACTGCTTTGGGTTGGATCCTATGAAATGTTGAGCATTATTGTTTATTAAGGTTGGGTTTTGTTGCATTTAATCATAATAAGCATTTGTTCATAATGAGGTCGACCCTCCAGCTTGTAAGCTGAAAGTAACTGACAGTGAACAAGGAAATTAATTTGCAAATTAGACACTGAGGGAGAAGTTTTGTTTGCTTTTTTTCTTAGCAGTAGTTAAGTCCCTCTGAGTCTAAAGGGCCTTCATACCGTATTCAATTGAACATTACCCAGTGCAGCAAAAGCAAGAGGTTGGTACCAAAAGAATCTTGGGGAGTCATTTTGTGCAAAGAATCTGGGAAATATATTGAAAGTACTGTAAGACATACAAATAGTATAGATGAGAAAGCCCCTCTATACAAAGTAAAGCATCTCTTTGTGTTAGTCACGGTTGCAAATATTCAGCATTAGGATTCCACATATAATTGTTATTTGATTACTCGTGTGTGTGTGTGTGTGTGTGTGTGTGTGTGTGTGTGTGCGTGCGCGCGTTGTAACTAGTTAAGATTTCAAGAACATTTAATCTGTTATTAATCTGCTCTAAACAAGCAACTGTTGTTTGATGGTTTCACTCATTTGTGCTTGAATGTGACCTAATAATGGAGGAGGAAGCTAATGAAAGCTCAGCACTGTTCCTTTTGTACAGCTTGTCTAGGCTGCACCATGACGTATTTGTTCATTAAGTCCTCAGGCTGCACATGTATAAAACTATTGTAAGTCATTTCTGAATGATGAAAACTTTTTTTGGCACCAGTAGGTCATATGATGCTTTGCACTCTCCACAAGACTGCCATTCAGCCATATCCAAGAAGGAAGGGGTGTGTCTGTTTTCCTTGTGGTTTGGTATACTTTGCCTCTTCATTTAAATGTCCATCCTCTTTTCCTGTGTACCTTTCCTAATGGCTTCACCATTGGACTGGTTGCACAATCCTTTGTCTACCTGGAAGAATTCGGCATTCTCCAGTGGGTTTATTTTACTTGTGGAAAATTTTATAAATTCCCATTCAAGCTATCATTGGTAAATATTGGCTGCATTGTTCAGTCACTGGCTTCATCAATGGGTGAGACGTACCCTGATTTATCGGGTAGTCTTTGCCCTGGGAAAATGAATTTTGGCTCACATGTGAGCTTTCAGAAAGAGGCAGCGCGGGAAGAAGTAGAACAGGCCTGAAATGGACTTTCAGCTCTACCACAGTTCACATAGATGGTGCAGGGATTTTGTCGTTTTTCTTCTGGTGTCTGTGAGCTATGGCTGTTTCCACACTGCCAGAGTTGGGCAGTGGAAACTGCTCAGTTCCAGGAGAGGCTCTAACTAGCTAAATGACTAAGAACAAGGCATCTCACATTTCTGCATCTCAGTCTCCTAATTTGGAAAAGGAAGAGGTCAGGTCAAGTTGCTTTAATCTCACTGAAGATAATATCCTAGGACTAATATACCAGTAATAAAAATACAAGATATGAACTTGTTCTGTCACTTCCTGTAGAAAAGCACTAATAACAAAACTTGGTGCCTATTTGTATTAACTTTACTTAGCAACAGAGGATCATAATAGCCTCTGAATCACTGAAAACCGCTGAACTAATGTGCAATTGTAACCCAAATCAGTCACATTTATTCTTAACCATTATCTTACCCCTTTGCCCATTTTAAGCTACTGTGATTACTTTTTGCTAGCACTTTGGGGGGGAAATGACTTCTCGCATGTTTTTAATTATGAAAATGTTATTTTAGTAAATGTAATTTAATTGAAATGAGAATTTGTGCCAACTATTTTAAATAAACACTGTATTCTTCTGCTCATGTGAAAGGAGCTGCTATTTGCTGCCTCATTCCCTCACTAATACTGGCCTGTTTAGCTTCAACCTGAGCGTGCGCAAGTTATTCTTAACCAAAGCAGTTCCCTTTTCATGTAAGTAGGTTAAATGTGAATTGGACAGCCTCAGGGTGCTTTTTTGTTCACGTTTTATAAAGCCCCTCAAGTGGGCCCCTTTTTAAAAAAAACCCAGAATCATATGTTTGGAAGATTGATCTAAATTAACATCATAATGGCCCTTTCATTTTAAAAAAAAATTATACAGACTATTTAAAATACATTAAATTGACATTGGTTGAAATAAAACAGAATAGGAGAAATAGTGTTTCTTGTTTTATTTCACTTTGGAGATGAAAGAACTGAAATCAGAAAAGAAAATGTAGACTCTGCAGAGGTACAACTTCTGCCTCTGAAATAAGGGAGGGAATGTCTCTGTACAGAAGGTACAAATTAGTGTCATTTATTTTCTTGTGACTTTACGTGGTTTAGGATCACGTGAGCTGCTCAGTAGTCTTGTATGTTTTGACTTCTGAGAGACTTGTTTATTTGAGTTGAAAGAAGTGTTAACAGATTTCTAGAATTTTGTTTTAAATTATCAACTACTCAGCGATACTGGCATAGATGAAATACCTTAATATGTTTTTATACTTGCAAGTTTACAAAACTTTTGTAGACAATTAAGATGATATAAACATTTTCATTTGTTGTAGGGGGGAACTGAGCCATTAAATATAGGTGAAATTGCTTAAATTGGTTCTTTGAAATAAGCAGGAAAACTGGAAGACTGCAAATTATGCATTTGCCATAATTCAGGACTATACAATAACCCAGGTCCCCAAAGGTCTCCCAAGAATGACAGAGAAGCCATGATTTCCAGACAAGTGCATTATATATGCTAATAGCTTTGCAGCAAGAAAGGTTTCTATCCTTGTAAGAGAGGAAACATTCATTTTTAGCATCTCATACCATAGGGAACATAATAATTACAACAGCAGTGATATCTGGCTCCTTTTTTCCCCTGCCCTCACCTCCCCCATCCAAGCTCCCCAATGACCCCAATGGAATTAGTCAAAGGCATTGAAACCTCTATCATTTCCAGAGGCTTTTCCTCTCTAGTACAGTCAGCACAGTGTTGGCCCTCCAGGAATGGTGGTGCTGGCATGCATCTTCATTGCAGAAAGAATTAAGGATGGTTTGCTTCACTTAAATATGTCTGACATCTCCATGTGTGTGCCTTTTAGTTATGATGTTTAGAAATGCAAAATTGGAATGCTTTTCCGGAGTCAAAGTGGTCTAATGCCACACTGTTGGTAAATGATGTCACCTTAATCACATAATCTATTCTTTGTCAATAACATTTGGCCAGCAGTTGATGTTTTACGGTGGGATTAACTTGTAAATTTTGCTGCTATATGCGAATCACACAAATAATCAGTCCTTAGCAGTTAATTTGTTGGGTTTTAAATTTGTTATTTACCTTCATGCGGTCAGCTAATGAGCAAATCCTCTATTGTCTTAGTGCTTTATTGTTTGTCTAACTTGAAATTCTTACAGAATGCTTAGTTCATAGGTGGTTTAATGGGGGATGAGCTGGCTTCCAGTAGCTAGAGACCTGCAATTAATCTCAGCTAAAAATGTGCATCTTAATACCAAAAATGCCTTTCTCCAGAATTTGTGAAGCTTATTGTACTCAAACCAGTAGATATAAAAATAGGGTCTATAGTTCTAACTCTCCCACCTTTACCTTGAAGGCTGTACATAGTTTTGATTCATTTTAAAGGTTCTGCAACAAATTGATTAGGAAAGTTAACATGTGTTACCAGGAAAAAAAATTGACATAAAACTTGCTAGATCAGGTTGTTTTCCTTTATTCTATAACTTATATCTCTCTTTCAAATTGATCTTGTAATTGTTGGGGAAACATGAATATCTGATGTGGCTTTGACTTCCCTAGTCAAGAATGATAGACTAAGTGATTTGATTGTTTTAACCACTTAGCAATGATTAAACTACACCAATTCTTGATTTTTTTAAATGGAGATGGCCTGTCCACAATGACCCTCTAAACTCTGGATAGAACTACTAATAGTTACCTCCAAGAAAGCTTGAAGCAGAAGCCATCTCCTTTACTCTCATGCAGCCTCTGAAGTCAATCCACTTTGATTTATTAACCCCTAAATATGAAAGTATTTTGCTTCTTCTTCTTCTTTTTTTTTTCTTTCTTTTTGGACAGAGTTCCTGCTATCTAACCTTGACTGTCCCAGAATTCACTATGTAAACCAGGTGAACTTAAACTCACAACAGTCTACCTTCCTCTGCCACCAAAATGTTGGCATTAAAGATGCGCCTGCCCAGCCTTCCAAGTACTGGGATTAAAGGCTTGCACCACCAATGCCCAGCTCTTAACTTTAATTCTTAAGGAAGAATTTCTTGGTCTTATCTGAAATCTCCCAGTTTTCTCAAAACATTTGGTGAGAACATTTGCATCCATGGAAAATCAGAAAAGATCTATAGTGGAGTGAGCTGAAATAGACTGGGATGTGTGTGACTGAGCCAGAAGCAGGAAGAGGTGAATGAAACGCAATGTGACAGAGGCCAAAGGGTTACATTGAAACCATTGCTCCCACTTTCTCCTTGACTTAGATTTAAGTTTGGATTCTGTTCAAGGAAGATCCATTGGAAGCAGGACAGTTTTTTTGTTTTTTTTTTTGTTGTTGTTGTTGTTGTTGTTGTTTTGTTTTTTGTTTTTGTTTTTTCTGGGCTTGGAAGTATACTGGAGAATCCAAGGACAGTTTTTTTTTTTTTCTGGGCTTGGAAGTATACTGGAGAATCCAAAACGTTTTTACCCTAAGCTGTCCTACTAGACTGTTTAGGGAAATTATTCATCCAAGCAAGATTTTAAATTAATAAAACTGAAAGCAAATAATAAACCAAAATGTAAAAGAAACCTTAAATAAGAAAATAAAACCAGAGTCTGTGCAACATAAAAATAGATGAGCCCTTAGTTAATTGGGTGTTTAGCTGGGTTTCTTGAATCCCCATGCAAGGCACAGGTAGAAGATGGCCAGATGAGGGCCTTTTTCTCTCTAGTTCTATGCTTATCTTCCTTAGTGATGTTCAGAGGGCGCTAATCCCAGACCTTCTGAGTTCTTGTGGTCTAGGTTTGTATGACAACATATACAGTGTGAGATGGCTGGAAGCAAAGGCATGAGTTTCGTTCAAAGAGCTATTGTCCTCCTCCAGTCATTTGGCCTCGAACTATGAAAGTGAAGAAGAACACAGGCCAGGTGTGGTTTCACTAGTGGTGAAGGACTCTGAGGTAGGGGAAGGGAGGGGATTTTTGCCATAAACATTTTTAAATTTTTATTTAAATATTGGGGTAGAGGAAATTTCAGAAAGGGAGACCATCAAAGACAGGAAATGCCAGGTGATTACTAAACCATTACTGAACTTAATCTTTTAGAGATACAGCGTGGGTCTCTGTTCAGTCAGGCTAAATGAGCTGGCTGTGGGCACTGCTGTTCGTGAGGGCCGTTCATTAATTGCCTCCACCACAGCAAGCATTACCAATTGCTTTGATTGTATTTATCACCAGTGATCCTCACTGATTATTTAGAAGCAGAGGCACTCACACTCGCTATTGATAAGACCTCGAACCAGTCATTTCATAGCAAGTTTTTATGCACAGAGAGACACATTCACACTCCAACACAGATTTGGCTTGCAATTTTGAAAAGAAAAAAGCGTCTGTTTTCGTCTCCTATTTTTGCATTGTTGACAATTTATCGTTCTTACTGTATAATCTCTTGGCGATTTCCTGTAATCTTTGCTGACTCATTTCTCAGTAAATCCGAAATGATGCAGCTGTATGGGAGATTTTAAATAGATTCACAGAAGAGAACATGCAGCATAAAAAATCCTATCACGGTTTTCAATTAGATGCTTTTTCTCTTAACAGAAGAGATGATCTGTAGCTATTTGAATGAGTCTGAATATTTATATTTCTCATCATTAGTAACATAAAATAAGAGGAATGATAAGCAAGATACAATTGGCATCTCACTATTAATCCAGGGCCATGAGACTTAGTCTCCTTACTAATAACTAGGGATAGTGGAATTTTCTAAATGATGATGTTGCCAAGGAGATTGATGACATAGCATGCCAATTGCTTCAAACATGCTACTGGTCCTCAAAGATATTTTCTTTTTATATTGTCATCATCACACAAAGTGCTAATACCAAGAACAATAGAAGACTTGGAAGCTGGAGAGAGAGGAGCAGGAAAAAATTAGGACAAATAAGTGTGTGGAGCCTGGTCTGAGAACTCCATAGACAGAGACACAATTTTGCTTAGACCTTAGAATGAAACACTGCATTGCCGGTTATTATAAAAACAGTGATCATGCCACCTGAGAGAAACTTTTCAAGGCAATATGTCAAGAAAGTGGGCAGGAGCTACATGGATTTAGAGTTCTGTCAAAGTATAAATGTATGTTTACATTCACTGGCTTATGGGAAAGAAACAGAATTGTGGTGGACCAAGGGTAATCATAAAGAGTCAGACACGTGGACCCAGAACTCACTTGCTGCAAATACTAAATGATACTCCTTCTTAAAAGGTGTGATGTGGCAATGGGTGGAGACAAGAATTCAGGGTTCCCAACACTGATGTAAGCTTCTCTACTCACTTCTGGCCTCTGAGTGAAACAATGCCTCCAAGCAGCAGTAAATGCTCACCCTCCCATACTGCATGTAAGGGAAATCAAGAGGGAACAGCTTCACTAACTCTCTGCCAAGGTCAACTTTTCTGTTTTCCTAAGAGTAATGTGTTTTGCTTGACAAATAATGGAATCCTTCTGCAGTGAAATATGGGCAGGCTGATATGGAATTCTTTCTTGAATAATGATACAAACCCATGTTATCTTATTTGACAGTAGCTCTGTGTATGGACATTTAACAAACAATGTTAGCATTGATGTTGGAGGAGAGCGTGCGTTACTAGTTGTTTTCTTCATTTTCCATTCAGCATCTTTACTAAATATGTGGCCTTTCTCCATAATCTAATTTTAAAACAGGAAAAGGTTTCTTCTTTTCCCTTCAACTGAATGTTTGCTTCCCAACCCCGAGGCAGGGAGCACAAATGCTTTTTAGTTGAGCATTAAAGAGCTCTTCTTGCTTTGGCTTCTAGAAAGGAATTGTGTTTTATCATTGAAATACTGCAATGGGAAGCTATGATGTTTTCTGATACTTTGTTGTTGTTTGGGGAAATAATTTCTGTGTTGTTTTTGTTTCTGTGTGTGGGATCTAACTGGGGGCCTTACCTAGCTAGGCAGGTGCTATCACCAAGCGACATCCTCCACAAGGAAAGCAATTACTTCCACAGACACCTGGTCCCTACTTGTATTTTTATGGGTACCAGGTATTGGTTTCAAACACTGCTGGCCCTTCTGTAAAACTAATGTCAGAGGTGTCCTGTGACATACATACCAAGATGGATCCATGTCCTTCCTACTGCTGAAGAAGGCTTGGTTGCTTTGCTTTCTCATTCTCTAGAAAGTCCCAAGAAGTTGCTTAGACCTTGACCATCCAGGTGTGCTTGACCAGCAAGACTAAAGGACCGCACTAGTATCTCAGAGATACTCTGAGCTCTGTTAAAATTCTTTGGCAAGGGTTGGGCCAACAGTACAGCTGCTGAAGTGTTTGTCTTACAAGTATGAGGACCTGAGTTCAGTCCTAGGATCCAGGTAAGGAAAATGGATGCTGTAGTGTTCATCGCAATCTCAGTACTTTGGTGGCAGAGAAAAACAAATCCCTGGGGGTTTATAGGCAGCTATTATAGACTCATTGATGAGATCCAGACCAATAGGAGACCCTGTCTCTGTCTTGGAAAACAAGGAGAACAATGACCTGTGGCTTCCATACACATATGCACACACGCACCACACCTCACCCCGAACGCAAGAAAAACTTGCACTCTTTTAATGGACACCAAAGTAAAAAGGCTGGGCATTGTGGTGCAGAGCTATAATTACAGGCAGTTAGAAGGCAGGGTGGGGGAATCCTCGGTCCACAGAGTGGGTTCAAGGCCAGCCTGGAAAATGTAGTAAAACTCCCATCTGAAGGCAAAAGTTAAAAGGAAGGCTGGGGTTGCATGCTTGCCTGATTTTTGTTAATTGCAAACAGATAGACAAATATTTTCTGGTATAGGATGCTCTAGTCAGATGATAGCCACCCTAATAGCCACCCGGGCCAATTATAGTGGAGAGAATGGGGCCTCCTTATGGAAGAATTTCATAAAAAAAAATAAATAAAATTGAGTGGATTTTGGCTTGGGATTTCCAACAGAATTTCCAACAGTTTCTGAAGTAGACTTAAAGACACTTCTGCCATTTTGTGATACAGACAATGTAATTCCATTCTCAGCAGTGGAAATTATAAAATCAAAGTACTGATTTGTTCCCAAACCCATGGCCGATGCTTCACATCTCACAGTACCAAAAATTCAGAATGGGTTTGCTTTTATTTTTCCTGTGTGTGCTAGGGTTTTCTGTTTTTGTCAGTGTGTGCACATGTGCACTTGGGTATGCAGGAGTGTGCGTGAGTGTGGAAGCCAGAGGTCAATGCAAAGTTTCTTCCTTTCTCACTTTCTCACCCGCCTCTAATTTTTTTTTTTTTTTTTTTTTTTTTTGTTTTTGTTTTTGAGTGAACTTGGAGCTGAGCAGTTTGACCTGGCTGGCTAGTCACTGAGCTTCAGAAATTTACCTGCCTCTGCCCTCCCAGGTATGGGGTTATAGACATGAAACATTCAGTTCTCATGGCATGCTGGGGATCAGAACTCAGCAGACTTGTAACTGACTGAGCCATCTCCTCAGCTGGAGATTTAATTCTTAAAAAAAAAATACTTATTTTAAAGTAAGTGTGTGTGTGTGTGTGTGTGTGTGTGTGTGTGTGTGTGTGTGTGTGTGTGTTTATACAAAAGAAAGGAAAGGGTATTAGATCCTCTAGAGCTGGAATTACAGAAAATTGTGAGCCTTCCACTGTGGGTGCTAGAAACCAAACTCAGGTCCTCTCCATGCCCAGCATGAGCCTTTAATGACTGAGCCATCTCTCCAGCCTCCCGAGATTTAGCTCAGTGTAAAAGCAGTTCGGCACTCTCATCTCACTAGAAGGCAGGATTGTTTTCATCATTAATCAGCAGAACTTTGTGTACATTAATGGGTTGTTCTAAAGTAAATACGGGACTTCTTATCAGTAAATGTTTAACTTCTGTGCCTGGTTTATACCTTCATGTATTCGTGTTCACTCAAAGTGTCATTGGTAAAATTGTGCCATGTCTGAAAAGGAAATGGATACCTAAAGGTGATTTCTTCCCTAAGTTTGGCTCTCGGAAAACCACTGTAGATGGGCCTCCAGGAGATAGCTTCCCTGGTTTCCAAATGCCAGCGCCACGTTGAGCAGTTCTGGAACATTCTGTTCCTCTTAGCGGACCCACTGTGGGGTGAACGTCACTGACAGGAGATGATGTGCTCAGCTGCTCAGGCATGTGTTTCTGACGTGAAAAAAAAAAATGGGATCTGAGAACTCAAACATTATTTCCTGTGTAAAAATTAAGGTTTATTTTCTAGAAGCCCAGGGATGAAATGTTTCCTGGCATGTGTCATTCGTTCTCTGAAACACAGGCACACCATACACAAACCTGCATGCAGAGAAAGACTATAGCCTAGTCTTTCCATCCCCTAGAGTACTTTAGTGCGCATTCTAGGATATCTGTGGGCCTTTCCAATGACAGATCCCTTCTTCTGCCTTTGACTCACAGAAGGCGAAGTGTTGGGAGCATAGAGTGTGAAAGCTGTATCCATCAGGGTGACCCACAATACTGAAAAGAATCGTCAGCTCTGGTAATCATTCTTACCAAAAGGGACAGTGTTCACGTAAATGGTATAGCATTTCTGCCGGCTTCCAGTTCCATGATTTAAGCCTTGTACAGATCTTGGAGAAATAGCTGATTATTCAAGGAGTACATCACATTGCTTGCAGAAAATATGGAAACTGAAACCTTAAAAAAAAAAAGTAATTCTACCATCCAACCTACATTTGATTTCAGCATTTATATTTGTAATATTTCAGCATATGTCATTCATATACATATGTTATGCATGTGAGTACTGCATAGAGAAGTAAAGAGACAGGTGATAAAGACAGAGAGATTGAGGAGAGGAAAAGGTTGAGAAGTTATTGATTTTTATTGGATATAGGTTCTAGAGTTCCACAATTTTCTTCTTGACAATCTGTTCGATACGTAAACTTGCCTGTATGTTGTGGGCATTGAATGAAACACTGGGCATTAATACTTAATTCTGGTATGCCATCTACAACTTTTCATGTCCCTTCACACATTACTTCTTCTCCTTCTTACAGCCCACATGTACATTGTGTGCTATGAAGTATCTCCCCTTGTGTACGAGCTCACTGTAAGGCCAGATGCTAGGTGTCTGTATGGGCTTAAATTTACAAGAGAGCTGATTAGAAATATCAAGTTTTATGTGGTGGTTTTCATCTTATGCTTAATACTTCCTCTGAATTTTAAAAAAATATGAATTTATTGGTTAATATCTTCACTTATAAGTCGTAATACATTTTCCCTCTTATCCTTATGGGGTACCATTCAGACCCTATCCTTAGCCAAGGTTAGGTCTCTCCTTCAGATCGCTCAAGATTCTGCAGACAGGTGCAGACCTTCACAGCTCTCCTGAGATGGGCAGCTGGACTAGAGAGGTTTAATCTGCTGCCCAATAGGCAGCTGGCTCTCACCTTTTCCTAATTGCTCTTCACTGAGAATGCACAGTGGGCATGCATGTTTGTCTCCTTGTTCAGATACTTTTGAGAACCAGTAGAATGTGGCTTTCCTATTGATGCAGCAGGGTTGGGATTTCTGCACTGATGTGTAGGTCCTTCATACAATGTATGCTATATGCCAGGATATGTTTTCTTGGCTCTCCACAAAATACACGTTAGTTCTAAGTCAGGAAATAACGGAATTATCAGAGTTCACAAAGTGCATTTTTCTTGTCAGAGACACAAGCTGACAGTCACAGTTCTCGGACCCTGAAAAGCCAGCATAGAGAAACTTTAGTCTCAGACATTTTTCTCAGTATTCTCTTTATTGCTTCTGTGTAATTGTGTCAAGGTGGTTTTGGGGTGTTTAGTTCCTCCAAACTGCTATGTGATGTCTGGCAGGCAGGCAGGCAGGCAGGCTGCTGATGGGTTCAGGTTGCAACTCTGCAGTTACTTTAAGCTTCTTGAGGATTCTAAAGGCTGACCTGGATGTTTCTACTGGGGGGTTAGGAAGACACTGCCCCTGTACCCCTGGATGCTGCTTGCTTTAGGCTGGTTAGAGTTGCAGACTGATGATTAGAAAGCCCTTACGAAGCCACTGAGTGCTATTGTAAATGGAGACCCAGTATATGGCTTGGAGAAAGAAACCCAGCCCTGTAGCTGTGTGTTGTGCTTACAAAGGCTTTCCACACTGAGAAACTGAAGCACTTTCCACTGAAGTGACTTTAGAATATCTGACCCTTCAATGGATTTTATTTTGACTATGGTGTGAAGTAGGACTACTATATCCCACCCTACTCCCCACGCTGCTCTGGCCCCCGATGGCACCTTTATCCAGAGTCGAATTGCCCATTCGGAGGCAATTCTACTTTCTTTGGCCATGGGCTCAAAAACTCACTCACCCATCTTAGCTGAGCCGACATCCTCACCTTTTAGTCAGGATTGCCACCATGCTCATTAGCTGGAACTACATATTTGCAAGATGCCTACAGGCCCAGCAGTAGAGACAGTGAGCATTTGGGAAGCCTTGGCTCCTCCTTGTAAGCGCAGGCATGAGAAAGTGTTGCTTTTGCCGGACACACAGTAAAAAGCCTTCCTCAGGTCCTGGCAAGCTGGTAGGGAATCCAAGGGTGGGTTCCTGTTTGTGTATAAGAACTTGTCCCCTGGGGCCTGTTGGCAATGATCAGATCAGCCCTCTCTTTTCCATAGCATAGCCGGCCTGTTGTCCACTTCAGGTGCAGGATGGACTGCACAGTAAGATGGGCAACTGGGCACATCAGCTCTGAGACGAGAGGCTGGGGAAGTGCGAGCTGAAAAGGAAGGCAGCCAAATAAGTCTCCTCCCAGTTCCTTCCCAACCTCTTTCCTTCCTCTCTCTTTTCTTTCTATTTATTTTTTTCACTCTCTGTTTCTGCCTTTTTCTTTCTTTTTCTGTCTTGAGGTGTGGTGGCTAGCAGTACATGGCAGAGACCACTTCTGTAATTTATGAGAGAATGTACATTTAGAGGAATGTATTTGGTTTGTGGTGAGGAAACTTCCTTTTTCAAAGTTATAATGGGCTAGCCTTTAAGAGATTCTCAGAATTACCTTTTTTATTGTTCTTGGAAGTGCTGCTAAATATATTTCTGAAACCATGTATTTGTCTCAGTGAGAGTTTTAATACCAAACCCTAAACTTTTCTTCCCTTTTAATTATTGAACTCTGACAATTTTAATTTACATGAAACAAATCACAGTAGCAGCTTGCAGCACACTCTAAGTGAGATGCTCAAAGCAAAAGAAAGCAGGTCTGTCATGTCGAAAACTGGAAGAGGCTTTGAACTTGACCTGCAAGTAAAAAATGTTTTCATCCTGTCAGAGGAAGGAGGATGAGCCAAGATCAGGGTGAGCCCTGTATGCTAATGAACCCTGTCCTCATGACTATTCATGAATTGTTTATAGTAGACTTAATTATAGCATAAATTATTTACTGGCATTATAATATAATCATTTGGTTAATAATTAAGTATTTTTCTATTGTGTGTTGGTGGCGTTAACATGTGGTAGTTTATTACATGATTGAGCCATGTGTCTCTACACACTGAGCCATGAACACTGAGTGGAGATTTTCAAGTTGGCTCAAGGAGTGAAGCACTGTCCACCATTGTTTGAGCCCCCAACATGGTAAAATTAGTCCTCGGCTTCAAATGCAGATTCGGAAAGTGGTGCTTAATATGATTCTTCCCAGTCTTCTCTCCAAAAACACAAATTATACAGGCTCATTTTAAACCGTAGAGTCGTTTCAGTTTCTGTAGAGCATGCTTGGTTGGGGATCCTAAAATTCTAAGAAAAGTGTTATTAAAAAACATCATTAGGGAATCCTTTTATCTTTCCTTTCTATTGAATACATTGGAGCACTTGACTATCTCAAAGCTCAGGTCCAAAGCCTGAAGCACTGAGCACATGTTCTCACTACCATTTATACATTGCTCCACATTTTCCAGATTCCATCAGGAAGGCAGTGAGTCCTGGGCAGTAACTCTTCCCAGAACGCTGTTTGAAATCCATGACACTTACAGAAAAAACTGATATAAAAATGTCAGTATGGAACAGACAGCGCAGTAAAGACGGCGTTTCTGGATATCAGACAACTGAATTATTGGTCTTATAAAAGGAATGAAACAACAGTCAAGATGATGTTTTATGGGTTTTTTTTCTAGTTGAAGCGAAACCAATATATTTTTGAGACAAACCTACTGCAATTCTAGAGACAGTGCTATGCATGTGTGCATGTACTTGTGTGTGTATGTGTGTGTGCGTGTGTGCATGTGTGCATGCGTGCGTGTGTGTGCGCGTGTGTGCATGTGTGCGTGCATGTGTGTGCATGTGCGTGTGTGTGCGCGCGTGTGCATGTGTGTGTATGTGTGTGTGTGCATGCGTGCGGCGTGCATGTGTGTGTGTGTGTGTCTACGAGAGAGAAAGAAAGATAGAGACAGAGGCAGAGAGATGAGGCAGAGATATACACACAGAGACAGAGGGGAGAGACAGAGGACAGAGCAGGCTGGGCAAATGGAGTGTATTTTGTGTTAATCTATTTGCCAGGGATTGGAGATCGTTACAGTACAATGGGAGATAATAGTTTTTCATTAGAACCATTAAGAGATTGAAAGGGAGAGGGAAATCCTGAATTTTTTGAGCCAAAATATTTTGGTGTTTTGATTGTAATACCAAATAGCTTAGAAAATGTGAGAGGACATATTTGTACATTAAGTAAAGTAATAGTGAACAAACTTTTAATCACTTACCTAAACAGTGGTTGGTTTGATAGTATAAATAGTTCTTCTTTGTCTAATAATTGTTGACAGGCATCCTTTGGAAGTCATACTCATCATTAGTTTTAATACCATATGGATTTCAAAGAAATATTTTAGACATAAGCCCTGAGTCATTTAGAACTACATTTATCGTTATTTGGGCTTTGATTTTGCTCTCATAAAAAGTACAGAAATGGAGAGCACATTCAAAAATCATCATATTTTTCTTTGATGCTGAGAGTGGCCCTCAAGAGCTCATGCCTGGCAAGCAGTACTCTACCACTAAACCAGACCTCCAGCTCCCTGCATTCTTAGTTAAAAATTTCTATATGCCAGGCCTGTTTCTCAGAACTTTGCAGATATTAATACACTTCATCTCATGTTGCCTTAGTGAAGTGTAACCTAGATTGGTTCAGCCCTATAATGCCCAGGCTTGTCCAATCAAAAGACAAGGAGAGTAGTAGAGATGGTGGCTGGCCTGCCTTGCCTAGCACCTCCCACTTAGTAACTGCAGAAGTAGTTGTACTGAGGCAGATTACATTGCCTCTTTTAACAACGTGGGAATGCTATTAAAAGAAGATGATTGCCAGGGGGATCCCTTACAGCCTGTCAGCAAATGGTAAAATGGCAATTTTTGTTGAAGAATAGACAACTAAAATCAATGTCTGAATAGATTCTGAAAATTAAATCTCCAAAATTATTGATAATATGCTGCATCAGGTGTAGGCAGTCTAAAATTGAACAGGGAAGGTGTGAGTTAAATTAATGTAGCTTGTCTCCACTTCATATACTTAATTTGGATTATAATGATCTAGCTCAGAACCTGGTTGCTGCATGCATACCTGTCAAATATAACAGCACTACAAAGTGACTTCAGCAAATTACAAGTCAACATAGGAGAAGCCTTCTTGGCATAATTGTCCCATTCACTTGTAAGCAAACATTTATACATATAAAATAATGTTCTAATGATCCTAGGTGATATTCTTGTTACACAGTTAAAATGTAATATCCTCTTACTTCTGGAAGAGATGTTAAAGAGTCTAAAAGAATAAAACAAAAGTACTGCTGGAAAAGAAATGGGTTTAGGGCTTTTCAGACTTTCTCCTTGGATTTATTTATTTATTTATTTATTTATTTATTTATTTATTTATTCATTCATTCATTCATTGACTTGTGCTGATCAAAATCTCCAGTTCAGTTATAATAAAGGCAAACTTAAGTCCATGTAATGTGTTGATGAAAGTCCCACAACTGCATTGCCCCAAAATATGCATACAAACACTGAATTAATTTTAAAAAGAAGAAAAAAAACTCTTGGCTGAAGACTAGGGCTTCTTACTGGCTAGCTCTTTCTTAATTATTAACCCATTTCTATTAATCTAAGTATTGCCACATGGTGTTATTTTACTGAAGAAGGGTCCGGACCTGTTACTCCTTTGGTGGCCTACATGGCAACTTTCTGGCTGGCCCCCTCTGCCTATATTTACCAGAATTCTCCTCACCTCCTGATCTTGCCTATCTTCCTGCCTCATTGGCCAAACATATATGTAGAAGGACATTCCCCATCAGTGTTGAGACTTAAGTTAGTTAGTTAGTTAGTTAGTTAGTTAGTTAGTTAGTTAGTTAGTTAATTATTTTTTTCAAGGCAGGGTTCTCTGTAGCTTTGAAGCCTGTCCTAGAATTCACTCTGTAGATCAAGCTGACCTTGAATTCACCTGGCTCTGCCTCCCAAGTGCTACGATTAAAGACATGCACCACTATCACCCTGCAGAGACTTTACTTCTTCATCTACCAGTGGCACCATTTTCTTGTTTCTATGAGAAATCTGAAGACTTGACTTCATTCAACAAGTACTTTTGAAGCATCAGCTTGAATATTTAGGAATTTGGCCAAAGTTTTTAAAACTAAAACAAACAAACAAACCATGCTCTTTATTTGTTTGATAAGACTTGGGTTAGGGAACAAAGCAATGTTTACAAGTTTAGATGGTACAAATTTAACCTAACATGCAAATTGTTATTTTTATTTTTACTGTTGTCTGCTCTATTTGCATCTAGAACATGATTCATTCTCTGTAACTATCAGGAATTAACATAGTCCCAAATTTTTACATATTTCTTTAGACTCATTCATTTTTTTTAACAGACATTTCTTGTCCTCACCTACATTTCATACATTAAATAAATGAAATTTTATCATTATTGGATAGTGGAAATTTTTTTCTGTTACAAAGAGAACCAAATACATTTCTTTGTTTTTAGTTTAATATATGAGTAATTGATTTGAGAAGGTCTGTTTTCTAACTGTAGTTGCCATCTCTACACTGATGTTGAATGCTTGGGATGTAGTAACTATAGCCTTCCTCTGTTGCAGATATACCACCATCCTGATTCAGCAGCTACACAGATGCCATGAACCATGTGGGTGTGTGCTCAGCTTGTTTTCATGAGGTCCGCTTATAGAATATTCCCCTCTACAATAGGCTTCCATAAGCATTTGGCGATGAATAATTGATGTTTGAAGCAGGGAATGCTCTGGTGTTTTCATGTAAAGATTTGTGTGTCGTAGCACTGGATAGCTGCAGAAGGCAACCAAAGACTTTTTCTTAGGGTATTTCACATCCCAAACTCATTTCAACTCTTATTTGGCTCGTAATAGAGTTCATGTGTGGGCTTTTCCTGTTTCTGTGGATGCTGTAGATTTGATAATGCAGTTTTGATAAGCTAGTTTTGACATTATGGTACATAAAAATATCAACTAAACAACATGCAATTTTTAGTTTATTTTATTGACATGAGGACTTTAAAAGAAGTGGACCAAAAACATAAAAGTCCGGTTGCACTGGGTATCACCTGGGGGCTCCCACATTTTGGCAAATATTGTCCTACTGAACCCTATTCCTAGTCAGCTGTATTTAACACTGAAATGGTGGTGCCTGTGTGTGTTTCCTTACAGTATTTCATCTTCCATATTTGCGTTTCTGGCAACATTTTCACAATAGGGAGAAAATAAATACTTTGTATGTGTTTCAATAAGTCCAGCTCCCCTATACATTTCCTGGTTCCGCTATGTTCTCATGGATCAGTATGCTTAAGGTATCACAAACCTTCCAGTAGTACAAAAACAACAACGTAGTGTCAAAAAACCGAAACCCCAAAGTCTTCTATATTTAGTACAAGGCTAAATACCATAATAACATAGGCGACGCAAATCAAACTCACTTGAAATGCATCCAAGGATGGATACCAGGCTTCTGAAATCATCGATGTATTTTATCGTTTCCATTTGTGACTGTATAATACAAGAACATATACTTCTCTGATTTTAATTTTCAAAGCCTGCTTAGTATAGAAACCCCCAGCACTCCGGTCCTCTCTCCTTTGACTACCTTCCAAAGCAGAGACAACTTTCTAAATACTCGTATTTCAAACAGATTCACTCTCTTTGGGGACTATAAAGCACCCTGTGGTCCCAAGTAGAAGCTTCACGCAGGAGTTCAAGAAGGCACCCACAGCCAACAGTGATGTTCTTCTACCTGAGGGTTTGAAATCTATTGTTTGAAATTCTATTGAAATCTTTTTTCTAACAAGGGGTTTAAAATAATTTATAGATTTGAAAAATGGAGAGCTAGGGAGGCCCACCACACTGAGTGTTCAGCAGGGTGAATAATTGCCTAGCTATTGGCTCCCTTTAGGGATCTCATTCAGTCAAGGGACTCGTTTTCTAAATCTAGTTTCTAATAGTTACCACTTTGATGTATCCAGGATATGATCACTGAATTTCATCGTTATCATAAAGGAGAACATGATGTTGGATTTTCACATTGTTTCAGCTTAGTATATTGATAAAGATATATATTTTCTGTGGCTTGTTTTTGAAGAACTGTGTTACACTTTGGTCATTGTTTCTCATCGAGAAGGAAAGTCTATTGATCACCTACTTAATTGCCATTGATTCTCTGGATAACCACATAATTGCCAAGTGAAGTATGAGTCACATTTGTTAGTGATTGAGTAATTAATTAACTGTTCTTATAACTTCAAAGTCCATACTGTTTTTCTTTTTTAATTTACACTATAGGTTTAAATACAGGAGAAATTCTCAGTATGGTACACTCTTACATAACTCACTGTTTCTTCCCTTAAAAAGCCCCATTACCTGATCAAATAGTAATTGCTTGATACATTAATTTGCTTATACAGTCATTGAAAATGAATTCCCAACTCAGAATCTAAACCATCTTAGGATTGCTTATGATGTCCTTGGGTAAATTGAGAAATAATAAAAAAAATTAATTTCTTTGCAATCATTGTATTTCATATGTTAATGCCTCTGCTGATACAGAGGTTTACTTAAACATGAAAGTGAGGATTTTACTTAAATTTCTAAATAATGTCTCTGGGAAACAAATCAGAAAGTAGGGGTTTATCTTTTTCCCATGCGGCTCCGTTCGTGTTGTGTAAGAAAAAAAGAATCTTTCCACAAAATGCCTTCCTTTGCTCTGTGAGGAGGCATATGGACTTAACTCACATCAGACCAGAAGCTTCCCTGTGTGGCTTGCAGTTCTGTGTTTTTCTTAGTGTTTCTGTGTCTTCGTGGATGGTGGAACTGAGTGTACAGGATTGGGAAGTGCCCAAGGAGCCAATCAGGCAGCTCACTAGCCCAGCACCTTCCCAGTTACTATTGCAGAATGGTCAAGAGCAGGACTAGCCAGCTACCGGTTGAGCCCGGCTAATATGTAAAGACAATTTTTACACCAGGCACTGCAGTCTCTCCAAGTCTTAGCCTCTGTGAGGGCACTTTGTGTCTCAGGGGAGTTGAACACCCACCACAGGGGCACATCCTGCCACCATCTTGCTTTACCCCTTAAAATGTTTTCATTGAGCTGAAAGAGAGAGTTTGTAATGTGGGATGCTTTGAGGATTTTAATTTTTAAATCTGAGGTGTTGAATAGTTATACCTGACGTCATTAAGATCACATTCATCTTTATCTTGTGGGAAGAGACAATTAAGTCTTTCTTCTTTAGCAAAATAGCAATTATTCTCTTTAAGGAAAACTCCAGAAAATATTCTGAAGTTACATTACTGTATACACAATTAATGGCTGTTAATATCCTTCTGAGTATCATTGCAAATTAGGGATGGAATTTTAAAAGCCCTGTGAACCTAATCAAAAGTGCTTATATTGTAGCTTGCTGTTAAACGGAATACTCTTTTTTTTTCTTTTTATTTATAATGCAAAGTGAGAAATTTGAATCAATCTCTGCAGTTGCTTTTTCTGATGATTTGAATAGCATTATTTAGAGTCTCACTCAGTAATGTTTTGAGTAAAGTGGTTTAGGCGGTATCTCGTAGGCCCCTTCCAACTTTCCAACTTTAAAATTCTCTGTCTACCTCTAATTTTACTGGAAATACAATTCTGAGTCTAGTCTGGGGTTAGCTGTGAGGTGTTCAATGAAAACTGACCTGGCAGTTACTACTTTCTTTCCTGCAAGTACCTTCCAGGCCAGCCCATGCCCCAGTGCAGGGCATCACACCTATGAGCAGACATGGCCTGTGTCATCCTCTGTGTGCTTTGGAAAGGATGCTACTGAATATGGACAGAGGTCCAGTTTGCTGAGATCGCAAGCTCAGAATGTCCTTTTCCAACAAGCAGATGGTTTGGTTCCCCTTCTCGACTGTTTCTTAATTGTAAATTATGACCTTCCAGCAATTCTGAGCTTCATCAGCATTGTGTTATTATTTACTTCTCTGGCGTTGCAACTTACCCAGGAAAACCCCCCCAGGACTCACAGTGCTTCTCTAGATTGTGCGTTGGCAGAATTTGGTTATCTTGAGATTAAATAATAAATAACACAAGAAAATTAAACTAAATATTTAATTTACAAACATTTCGCTAATGTTATTACTGATTTTTGAATTAGTTTTTTTTTTCAATGTGGTATATTTAAGTAGAAAATGGTCTGGCATGTAGTAGGCTATCAATAAATATGATATTGTAGTGACAGTACTTCATGAATGATTAAGTGAGATTGTATAACAACAATGAGGGGAAGAAATTGTCAGCTAACATGAAGACAGGACAAAATCAAGATTGCCAGGAAAGCCCAATTAACCCTGGAATGCACTGGGTGGCTGTTGACCCCACTGCTGGAGACATGTTTTAGTTCTAACTTCCTGGTACAACCTTTGTGCACAAAGACAAATGAAGCCCTTTAAATATTTTGGTCCCATTCCAGGATAACATAAGGTACTCAGCCAGAAAAATGGGTGTTTTTGCGTCCTGTAAGGTAAACTTCTCTTAAATCATTACTTACTCTAGACATGACCACTTGCTTTCTCCGGGCAGGAAAGTAAGAGGGAACAGAGCACAGGACCCCAGGATTATGAGAATTTAGTAGAATGTTTTTGAATACTTACTGTGTTTAGGTTTTGTGTGGGCTGGGAATTGCCTTGAGAGTGGTTCATAGTGATCTTGTGACATTCTGTACCTAAAGACCATGCACCCAGTCCGTGCCACTGTCAAGGCAGGCTGAGTGTTGGAAGCAGAATTGTGGCTATTAAACATCAAGCATGGTTCCTTTGCATTCCACCAGCAAACTCATTTTTGCACCAATTACAAAGCTTGCCTGTAAAGTACTCAAAACATAAAACCTCGGGTTCCAAGACATTTTTGAAAACACTTTCATTACCATATTATATAAACATACAAAATAACATATGTGTCCTAGGGAGTTGAAAGTATTTTAAAGAAATATAACATACTAGATTCTAAATACAACTCATTGAAGTAATTAAGAAAACACATATCTGATGGGTAGTTGAAGAAGGAGAAATTAAAAAAGGCAAATCATAGAAAAGTAGGTAAAAACAAAGAAGCTAGAAAAAGAATGGAATTATGGATGAGAAAATTGAGGTGATGGTTTACACCCAACGACAAGAAAATAGTGAGTCTCATGCACTTTATTACCGGAATACAATTCAGTTCAAAAGTGAATGCACACCATGTCTTCTCAGAAGACGGATATGTGCAGGGCTAAAAGATCCTAAGGCCTAAATTAAAAAAATATATTGGAAAGCAAAACTATGGCTAGCCAGTTCTTCATGCAACTAGTTCGAGGCTCGTGTGAGTGTGAGTGTGTGTGTGTGTGTGTGTGTGTGTGTGTGTGTGTGGTGTTGGTAAGCAGTTGGTGTATGTTTTAAAGAAACATGATGACAGGCACCCTTATCTCCCAGCTCTACCTGGGTTTTTATGGTTGTGCAGAAGAGAACAATCTGCATTTTGAGAGAGTCCTGATATGGAATTTTAGGATTCTATATTACGGCTCAATAAAAAAGGTGTTTAGATTTACTTTTATCATCTGTTCTAGGTGAAAGAAGACTGTATATATCCAGGGAAATTATTTTAAAGTATAAAATGTTCTTTTAAAGGAAACTAGCTGAAATGCTTTGAATATCAAATGTGATCAATCTCCACTTATCTATTTTGCACCTGTCCCAGAGGCACTCAGACTTAGTCTATGCCAGTCTGGACAGAGAGTCAACATTCCTTGGTCAGCATCAGCCTGGACAGGAAGGAAACAGTGTCCTCGAAGAAGATTGCACGTGTAGGGTCACCTCTTACCTCTGCCCCATGTGGCATTTGTTTTAGCCACTCATACTTTCAGATCTGTGGATTAGTCATAGGTTTGGCAGCACTGCTCCTTCACACAGAGTTAGTCACTGTCACTGTCATCCACCAACACCCACACCCCCACGTGTCTAATGCCATAAAAAGGAAAATGACCTCCCCCCTCCCTCTGAAGATACAGCAATACCAGCGTAACCTTTCTACATGACAGCCACGCAGTTTTATCGTGGAATGAATGTTAACCTCTCAACATACTTCTGTGGTTTGTAAGTCCTTGGCCACCTCCAGCACAGGGAACTAGCTGTGAACTGAGAGGATCTGCTGGGCCCCCAAAGAAAAAAGGGAACAGAAAAAAGGAAGAGTCTATCTGGTGGTTGCAAGACTTATGGTTTAGGGCATCCCTTGGGGTTCAGTACCATGAACAGACAGGAAGTATCCAATCACAAGTCTCCGGCACTCTCTACTGTATTCGGTATCAGAATTTAAGTGAATTCAAGCCTGAATGCCAGCATCCATCAGTTTCACGTGATTGACCAAGACTCCATTCTTAATTACATGGTCCTTTCATGACCCAATGTCATAAGCAAATGAGAAGGAAGGAACAAGGGCTGTCCTCCTTGGTTAGAGAAGCAATGAGATTGTTCATGTGATAGTGGGAAGGAAGTGGGAAGTGATCAGTCCACACTATGGCCTACACCATTTCAGAGATTCTGGACTCCAAACAGTACAGCACAAGAGCCATAAAAGTATTGTCTTATTTGAAGCCACTGAGAATAGCTCTTCTGCAATTTTCTACAGAGAATGGATTTTTGAGCCAGAATGTATTAAAATATTAGCTTTGTTATTTAGTTTACAATATTTTGTGAGGTTGGTCTACTGTCCAATAAATTACCCATTCTATTAACTAGGTTTAGTTTTGAATGTTTTTTGTTTTGTTTTGTTTTTGCCTACAGCGCAACAATAGGAAAATATTCAAAGAAAAAAAACAGAGGAATAAGGTTTTTGTTTTTGTTTTAAGAAGCTATGGATTTTACCCTTATGAAATATTTCTGTATTATCATACATCTAATTACCGTTGGGGGGAGAGGGGCCTTTAAATTTAATACACCCTTAAAAAGTTTCACACACTTGAGAAAGTAATTCTGAAACAGGATTTGTTAGACAATTGAAGTCATCAAAATTGTCTCAAGAAACCTTTATTTTGAAAAGGCATGTCTATGGTTAAATTCTAGTATGTTTGTTTGGAAATGGCCATATTACTACAGAGTCATCCCCCATCCATGATTTAAGTCAAGTATTGGCTCTACTATCACTGTGTGTGTGTGTGTGTGTGTGTGTGTGTGTGTGTGTGTGTTTTGTAGATAACACACATCATTAAGCACATAGGCTTACTATAGGCCTCTGTCATAAAGAACAGGCATGTTCTGATGAAGTTGCTGAGCACCTATGTGTGGAACTTCTGATCATCCATGCCATTTCATCAGAGTGCAAATGCAAGTAGTAATTATAGAAAAGTCACTCAGTTTCAATCGCTCTTCCCTTTTCATATTATGGGTTACTAAAGCCAGTTGGCCAGGATATAACCAAGAAGGTTCACCTTAAAATATTGAAATTTCTTCTGACTCTAGGAATTCTTTGATTGAGTCACCTCTGAAAAGGTGGTATTACTCTATATTAGTGTCTCTGGGATGAGATAGCAAATGGCTTGTTTTGACTAACACCCTATACTTGCGAGCAACACTTTGAGCTCCTTGGTATTTTATATCATTGTCAGGAGTGACTGGAGAATAAGACAGTAGCAGTTGACACCCAAGTTTTTTGACTTTACCTAGTGCAAAAAGCCTACAGGTTTTTGAAAGCCTGGTGCCTACTGCTCACCTGGGTTTTCTGCCATCACAGAGGAGCAGGGGGAGTGGACTTTGAAAGGCCAAGGAAATGATAGGTTCCCCCAAGTTTCCTCGGAGAAGTGGCTTTCTTCTCAGGCCTATGGGTTCCAGAGACAAGGCGTTCTCGTTTGTTATCTCTCCCGAAAGACCTTGAGGTTTTGTCAAAGTAGGCTTTGTTTGCTTCACGCCTGTGGCAGGGAGCAGCTGAGTTTCTTAGCTGTCAGTAGTGTGTGGGGCATGAGTGTGAAGTTGATCCCTGTGTGAGCAGATTATGGTCTTGTTGACAGTTGTACACCCAAATGGATTGTTTATTTAACCAATGGTTACTGCCTTAGCACTGAATATTAGCACTCAAATTAGTGTTTGTTGAGCTTGACAAAACACTATCATTGGCAGGGTTGGAGGTTACTGCTCTGCCTCTGGGAGGTCTGGACTGAGGAGGCTCTGAGATGGCAGGCACCCCTGGGTTCTCCGAGAGGGAAGGAAATCAACACTTTCCAGAGACCAGTTTCCCCCCTTCACCTTGCTGAGTGCTTATAAACACTATATTCCCTTTGTGAGAAGAAGCACGTGAGAGGGTTCTAAAATGAACTGCCTCAGAAGCCTCTGAATGGGGTTTCTTGTTTAACACAGCTAGCAAAGCTGGGCTTTGGTGAAGCTTACATCCAGCCTCAACCCTGTTTTATAAGCCTACATTCCACAGCACTACTTAGCTCAAGATTCATGATGGAGAAAGAGGCCTGTAGTCGGTCCTGTCTGCAGAAGATGCATGAAGGCCTGAGCCTGTCTCCGGGCCCAGTGCTCAGGAGAAAAGTCACACTCCAGACACAGAAGCACATTCTTCTTATTAATTATTTTTCAAATAACTGTTGGAATTCTCTGTGAATCTCTAAAAAGATGAACTATCGAAACTGCTCACTTTTGTGAGCTGAGTGTTTTCTTTGTTTCTTTTTCATTTTTATTCCCACATTACTGGGGTGAAACCATGCCAGCAAACAGAATAAAATGCTAATTACAAAGCCCGACTCAATAAACAATGGTTGTCTCTTCTTTGAGAACACAATCTTTTAAAAATTTATATTTAAATTAATTTTTTTCTATGTGAGATCAAGTAGAAACACGTACAGGCTTTGTAAATTTTACTAAATGTTTTTTATGAAGAGAAAGAAACCGGACAGCGGCAGAGGGCAGGGAAATGTGTCATAGTCGAGGAACAGGGAAGTTGGAAACAAGATCCTAAGACCTTTATTTCTCTAGCCTAGGCATCTGCTTCATCAAGCAGGGAACATCGGCACTAATGGGTAATAAGGGCCCCCATGCCAGGGAAGGGACAAGTATGTGATGATCACTCTTTCCCCTCCATGAACGGTCTCTGAGATTCATTAGGAGACAATTCAGAAAACATTTGATAATCATTCCTTTCAGTCATAACAGGCACAGGAACAATACAATTACTGCAAATTCATACCCAGTCATTTGATTCGGGCTGGCTGAGTTTGACATGGTTTGCTTACTCAGGCTTGCTTACACATTTTAGATAAGTCCTCTAATGAATGGCTGATGCGACTTGACATTATGTAGGGTTACAAATCACTGCAGCCTTTAAGTGAGTTCTGGATATTTGGAGAATACTGTTTTAATTCTGAAACTGGGAAGGGAGGGCAGAGGTCTTTTAGCCCACCTGTCGTTTGATCAAGAGAGAAAACGTTGCTAAGACTCCAGGCTGCTCACGAGTGGGCTAAGGATTCTGGACAAGGATCTCTGGCAACAGTAGAGCCCTGTCTGTCGTTTATGGATGCTGTTTTACCAGTCACTTCAGATGTAGCTTTCCAGTGAACTCAACCAAAGAGAAATACATAAAAATAAAAAGAACCGGTCAGCATGGCCCATGAAAGGAGAAGCTAGTGGTGTCGAAGAGTGAAAGGAAGCTGGTAGCCCAAGAACCAGCATCCTGTCTCCAGGGTCCCTGCTAATCTGAGAGCTTGGGAGATAAGAAAATACTGACCCCTTTGGAGGAACCGTTTCTTCAGTTTCTGACAGGCCAAGGCCAATGCTGCCCAAACCAAGCTTCCTCCCTTATTTTACATTCAAATACAATGTCACTAGTACTGTGATAATCTTAACTTTCAATGACACTGTGGCTTCTGCTGTATCCAAGTGAGCAAAACTAAGTCCTGTAATCTGTCTGAAAGGGCTACTCTTGTTTTAGAATGATACTTTTGCCTCCATGTCTCAGATGGGCTGTGAGGAAGACATTGATAACTCAGCTTGTATGTAGGAGAGGAGATAACCAAAGCAAAGAACACATGTCCTTGTTAAATATGTTTTTGTTTAATTTTTATTACATTACATTTATTTGTGTGTGTGCACTTATGAGTGTGGATCTTCGAATATGTAGAGGTCAGAAGATAATACGGGTGAGTCAGTGAGAGTGATTATGATTAATCAAAATAAAAACTGGTAAAAAGGCAAAATGATTAATCAAATCTTAATGATTCAACAAAACAACATAAATTCTAATTCTGTTCTTTAATGTCTATCCTATTAGTTTTACCCAGACACTTCTTCCATTCTCCTGAAAGTTTAGGAACTCTTACCTTGCATACAGACTATGACAACTCATCAAAGGGGATTAAAATCTTCAGCAAAATGATGCACTCCACATGATGTGTTATGGCAGAGTTCAGTTATGAAGGTCAAACCTGCAGCCTTCCCGCCCTGAGTGACACTGTTGGTCCCTGGAGCTTTAATGTCTTAAAGACTTCAATGGAAACACTGCCTGAGTTCACAGTTATAATTACAGATATGCTTAAAACAAATGTACATATACATAATTCAAATTTACCTGTTAATCCTGTCAGAATTTGTTTTGTTTGTTTGCTAAGGGTAGGGACTCAACCTAAGGCCTCAACATTTTCCTGGCAAATACTTTATCCTCTGTAGCCAACTATAGGTACTTCCTGCCAAGCATTCCAGTAGCTCTCTGATGCTATTTAAAAATCATCCTTTTGTTTGTGGTAGTTCGAACTCAGGGCTTTTTTCTGGGCTTCACCCCCATCACAAATAATGATTGCTTTAGGCCTCTTTTTGTGGTGACAGTGGATGAAGGCTCGGGAAGGACACCCAGGGTACAAGGTCTTATCTTTTTGAGCCTGGCTTTCCAAGGACTATCCATCTCTCCCTCCAAAGGGTCCACGTACTGGTAAAGATAGTAAGATAGCTTGGCAGAAATGAAGCAATCTCTTTATTCTCCTCATTTGGCATTTTAAAAGTCATGTTTGATTAACTTTATCTTTGGTTTTAGTCACTGTACATGTTACTGCAGTTCAGTGGGATTTTGCAGCATGTTCTGATGAAAGCCAGCTTCCTGGTAAGTGGAGCCCTGGGCTTGTACCTCTCCTTGATGGCCAGTAGTCAATATTCACCTGCAGGGCATTGTTTCTTTAGTCTTCTACGGGATACAGAACTTCAGTTGCATTTCTCTGTGGTGAAGCAAGTGGCTCAACACCGGGTCTTATCACCACAAATAACAGCCAGTTCCTTCAGTGGTGAACACTGAAGGGTAGGCATATATATTTATATACACACCAGAACAAGGAAGCACAAATTCCAAATTATACTATTATTAAAACCAGTGACAAATAAGACAGTTTTATACTAAAAATACAGATATGTGCCACTTGAAAAAGTAGAATGCACTTTAGTTTTATTGGTCAGTATAATGTTTTCATTGACAATTTAGCAAAGAACTTAATTACTGGTCCAGAGGTGGCTGCTAGGTAGAGGTTTGGACACAGAGTATTTTCAGGACTTCCAAAAATTGTAATCTCCAAGAAGAGGGTCTTGAGATGATTAAAAATGGAAACAATTTTTTTTGCAGAACTCGAAATGAGATGCAGTAGAGAAACAGAGGCCCTAAGCCCAATGAACAAGTTGCTAGCCAGTACCCCCATGAGAAGACTAGTTCGCTGGGCTTCTCTCCATGTTTGTAGTGTAAGTACCAGGCCATTACTGGCAGTTTATGCTTTCCCAGAAGGCTCAGCCATTTCTGGACTTCATACTCTCAGAATGCCCCTCTTTGGAACATGCTGCACTGTAACCCTTTCACTAAATGGCTCATTTACACTTAAAATTTAACTCAGAGAACACCCCCTTATAGGAACTGCCCCAGTACTCACTTTGTCCAAATCTGATCTGTGTTCTGTTTCCCTGGCTTCCAAAGCATTCTGATTATGACTGATATGGGTAAACATAAAGTCAGCGCTGCAAACAAGGGCAGCTTGGCCCCTTGCCAGATGTGGCCAAGGCAAGTTGCATGACTGAGTTTTTACCTCCCTGAGCTAATTGTTCCTCTCTGAAGTATGCATAATGGCAGGCCACTGTAATAGTCAGGTTTCCATTATCACAACAAAGCCATGAGAAAGCTGGCTGGATGAGCAAAGGTTATTCTGGCTCTCACTGTCCATTATCACTTGGCTCTATCCCTTTACGGCTGGGTCAAGGCAGTACATCACAGTTGAGTGTGTGATAGAACAAAACCAGAGCCTTCGTGTGCAGGTAATAAAATAGCAAGAGGAAGGGACTGGGGTCTCACCTCACCTTCTTAGAGCCCAACAATGACCTTTGGAATTCCCACTTGGCCTCACCTCTTCAAAGTCCCCGCACTTCCCCATTGCAGTAAGTGTGGACCAAGCGTCTGATAAGGCCTTTGGGAGACATCTAAGAACCAAACCATAGAACAGCCTAAGGGTGATGTTACAGTGCCAGAGAGAATCCCAACAAGCAACAGGAACCATGCCTGATGGCTGGATGGCTACACAAGGCATTATTCCCATGGGTCAACGGTCCTCACGATCCTGTGTGAACAGCCATCCTTTCTTCACTATTGTTCCGAGTACTAGACATACTGCAATCATGGCTGATGACAGAAGAAAGATTTCAGGTCCTGTCAGTTTATATTCTCCAACAACAGGACCCTGAAAACTCTGCAGGCCACATTTTTCACTCAGCATTTTATTGAGGAAATGAATTAAGTGAAAGAAAAGCTAGGGAATGTCTGTAGGCTCCAAGGCATTATGTACCAGCCACGGAGTTCATGGCTCTTGTTTATTTGCTTAGGCAAATAAAACTATAGGAATAGACATAACCCAGAAAATACTGTTTTACTGAAGTCACCATAATTCACATTAAGTGACTGATTCCAGCTGAAAACACGTTTATGTTGCTTAGCAATAGAAATCTATCATTTTATAAGATGGAGTGTATGGGCTCATACTTTTAAGGATAGAACTAATATTTTAGTTTCTACTATAGACAGAACAACAGGAAGTGTGCTATGAGAGCCACATGTACAGAACATTCTATAATATATATTTAATTTAGCAAACACATGAGTATAATGAACATTCAGATATATGAGTTAAGGACACCAGGGACAATGTCCGTACAAGTTGACAGTTGAGAAATTATAGGTGTGTGTATGTGTGTGTGTGTTGTACATGCATTTACATGTGTTGTCATGCATGTAGGATGTAGGTACATGTATGTGGATATGTGTGAAGGCCAAATGTTGATATTGGATCACTCTTTTCTTTATTGAGACAGTGCCTTTTTCTAAACCCAGAGATCACCAATTCCAGCTAGCTTAGTTACCCATCTTGTCCAGGGAATCCCAGTTTCAGCCTTCTAAATGCTAGGGTTATAGGCAGCCACTCCCCTTGCCTGGCTTTTATATTGGTGTTGGGAATTTGAACTTATATAACTTATATCTTTATGCTTCTAGGCAAACATTTTATCTATTGTGCCATCTCCTGAGCCCCAGCATGTGCTTTTGCAGTACAGTAGTCTCCCATTATCTACAAGAGATATGTTTCCATAAATGCTGGAAACCGTGGACAGCACTGAGGACACACACACAATTATTTTCTCTGTACCCCGATATGAACTTATGTCTTAGTCACAGTAAGATATTTATAATAACAAATAGAAATAGTGCAAGCATATTAATATGTTGTAATAAAGAATCTTGGAAGCTTGTGAGCTGTTTACTTCTAGAATTTTTTAAAATATGGATGACTTTTGGTAACTAAATCTATAGAGAGTGACATTGTGGGGTGTATATTCTTTAGTGCATTGGAATCTTACATAGACTCATTAGTTGGCAAATATTTAAACTCTTGGTGGTAGATAGACTAACAGCCAATGGGCTGTATTGGCATGGCAGGCCTATCACTTATGCCTGCTGTATTTCTTGTTGGGGATTTGGAAGGATTAGATCCTTTCTATGATCTTTGCCACACTGAAAGTACTTCACTGATCATCAGCTTTGTGCCCAAACTTGCTCGCCTACAAAAGGGGGATTATAATTGTTCTCACCATGGAGGATATTTGGGTTTGGCACATGGATGAAATCAGCCCATACTCCAGCCCTCTGAGAAGTGTCCAATGTATGAAAGCTATGTATATGTGTATTGACTTTCTATTGTCTTTGCTTCTTGCTTTCAATTTCCTTGTTATGTTCTAACAGTCATTTGGAGACTGAGATGAGAGTGATGATGGATGCTGGTTATAAAGTCATCCATACATTCGCTTACATTGAAGGAACAGAGAGCTGCATGTCTCTCTTCCTTATGTCTCATGCCAAACACCAGGCTTGCACGCTTAGATGATGGGTCAGACTGAGCCAGGGAGTTTTCGTTCCCAGGGGGTGGGATATTGGAGAAAGTAGTTGGTTGCATGCATAATGCAATTTAACATTCTGCATTGCTCTGGGTTTGAATGAGATGGAAGAGGAGGAATAAGGACAGGAAGGGGGCAGGCATCAGCTGCTCACTACAGTGGATGAGAGTGGACCCATAGCCTCACCTTGTCTTGAGTCAGTTTGCATTTTGGCAGCAATTGGTATTAGTAATTATAGAAGAGATTACTTTAAAATAGGACTGGCCTAGATTTCAATCTTATCTAGTAACAGTTAACTTATTAATGATCTCTTTGGCCTGTTGGCAGCCATTCTGTCTTTAAACTCTGAGGAGATATCATCTCTCTGGCTGTGTGGGATGAGTAATTGAATGGGAGAGCTTGAAGAAGTCATGGGCATTGCAAGAAGTCAGCCCCTGTCACTCAGACAAGAGTAGCAGTTGTAGCACACCTATAAACACACAGACACACACACACACACACAACACACACACACACATATATATATACACATGATCCTTTACACATGATCTTTGCAAGAGTCAAAATCTTGATTGCTTTCAAATTTTTGTACATTTTCTTTCCTTTTGTTTCTCTAGAAAGTCTAACTTCTTTCCTATGAGAGGGCAAGAGATGTTAACAGGTGACTAAAGAAATCTCTGCTGGGGTGAGCTAGGGATCCTAGATTCTAAATTCTTCCTATAAGCTGCTCCTTGTTCAAACACCCTCTGCTACTTAGGAATCTTTGTAAGACCTTTGGCAACTCTCCTAACCATTCAAGGCTGTATTTGATGCACCTCCTTTTCTTCTCAGATATTGCTGGCCTAGCCTTGAACACGGATTGCCTACCTCACTGTAGAAGCTTCCCAACTTGACTTGAATTCCCTCTTCCTCCTCTTATATGTTCTTTATGCTTGGGAGAGCAGATGGAATTGCAGGATGGCTTTCAGGCCTCAGCTTCTTTACACTTGTGTCCAGGAATCAGCCCGTTTTCTTGAACTCAAGTCTGTGAACGTTGTAGCCCTCAGCTCTCTCTCCAATCTCCCTTTATGTCTCTCTGGCTGATTTATGCATTCATTTTTAACATAACTACATCCATCTTCTGGTTTCATCCAACTGCAGTCTCCCTGCCATAGCGCAACTACCCTTGAGGCTGGCTCCTTGACTTAACATCTTGGACAATGTCACTTCCTCAGAGAGACCTTCCTTGGCTCTCCGTTTCTGAGCCTTCCCTATTTAAAGCCCATCCTTACCCCAACTTTGGACTCCTTTTGAATCTGTGTGATTGGAAGGTTGCCCACAAATCTCATCGATTTGAATCAACAGTTGCTTCCCAATGGGATTGAAGGTCCTTGAGATAGGAGGCGAAGAGAGGAGGCTCTCTCTTTTGGGTTCACTAGTCCACGAGTTCATAGACAGTGCCCATAACAGGGCATGCACTGGAGTGTGGGATGAATGAAAATAAGGATCTTACTGAAACACATAATGGCTGTGGTGTTTGGTCTAGGTGAGTCATGCGCACTGCAGTGCATACACTGGGATGATAACCATTTGGAACTTGGTATAAAAGTTTCAGACTCAAAGACCTAGAACATTCAGTTTCTGTTTCTGTTTACTACTAAGACTGAAGAAATATTGTAACATTATTCATGGGTTTTATTTTCTGTAATGCCTCCACCGAGGCCCCTCACTCCAATCTAGCCAGTGACTGAGGGGGCAGTGCTTTTTTCCTTTTCTCCCATATCCATTAGCTCTCCTGACCTTCTTTTATTCTTTACTGGGAGGTGTTTTGCACTGTAGGGTGGCCAATAAGTAGAGTACTCCTAGTCCATCTTGTATATTGTGGATACATATTACACACTCAACTCATCCTTTTGTTGCAGAGTTTCTGATCTAAGGTATTTCTGTTTGGAGAGCAAAAAAAAAATTATGAAGAAAGATGAGGATTCACATGTTGAACACATGCAGGCATTGCCCGCCTTCCCATGTTCACAGAGGAAATCTTTGTGGCCTGTGTCAACATTGTAAAGGAGCAATCTGTTATTGACCCTCTTTTATTGCCGTTAGAGCACACTGAGTGCTTTGATAATGACTTGGGCAGCCAATGGCCTCACGAACCTGAACGTTACCAAGGAACTCCCAAACAACAGTGCAAAGCCTAAAACAGTGACCTTCAACCTGCCTGGAAGCAGATGGAACACTCTGGCAACAACTGGCCATGTGTAAACGTTCACCTGTTTACCTTGTGACGAGAAAAGTGAAGGACAGTGTGTGCTGTCTTTCCACTTCACAGAATGCCGGTGGCTTTTGTTCAGAAAAGTTCTCCAACTATTAAAGGGCACGCTGTGGAATATTAGAATCATTAGCCATGTACGGCTTGCAAGCACATAGCGCCTTTGCTTTAGCAAGAACTGTACAGCCGGCTTTTAAAAAGTAACATTAACCAACATTACTTATTTCTGTGATTGTCAACATTTAATTAAATAGGGCCCCTACATTTTAAGATGTCACTGTTTTGTATATGTGCAATAAAAGGTTCAAATTAAAATACTGTACAATTAGTTTGCCTAGAAAAATGACTTTTGCGGACCTCTCCAATAGACAGTTTAGAGAAATAAGCATTTTGTGTTTAAATTGTGCTCCTTAGTATTTTAAACAGATGGCAATGGCTTGCCTCTTGATTATAACTTTGAGGCATGCTTTACTAAATGGAATCAGCGGGGTTCATTAAGGTCCCATTTGATGTATCAGTATTATAAAAATACCATGTTAATTATCCTCAAACGTTGCAAGTTACCTCCATTTTCCTGCAATCAGAAGATGAGAGAAACCCTGTGAAGCAAATTAGTCCTAATTGAAAGAGGACTGATTAATATTTAAATAAGGCATTGTGTGAGGGATTCTGCCATGAGAAAAATAGGCTGAACATCTGAATTAATTGCATAGCAGGTTAAATTAAATTTCATATAATGGGTTGGAAGATGAGTTGGCACGGTGCTTTAGCAGTGTGCACAATGGCTGAAATACCAGTCTTTTCTCTCACTCTTGGCTGGATTCCATCGAGGTCCTTGTAGCCATTACCTCTTTGTTGTCTCCCTTTCAGTGCAAACAAAGGTACTAACAGAAAATTGCTACCACATTTTAAAAAATGTTAATCCTTTTTGGGAGACAGCACCTGTCTACATTTTCTCCATTTCTCTCTACCTTGGCTGTAAAATTGGGAAACATTAGTATCTTTTTCCTTGCCAGCTTTAATGAGGATTGATGTCATAAAATGCTAATGGTTGGAATATAGTTAGAACGTGCTATTAGTCAGTTATCACTGTCTGACATTTTCCCTGCTCGGGAGCATGCATGTGGAGCCTGTTTAAAGTGATTGGGTTACTTAAGGGTCCCTGTTAGGGATATTTAATCCAACATAAATTACTTATGCACTTTGTTAGTGTTCAAAGGAAGAGTGTCACGTTGTACATGCTGGCAGTTTTCCAGTCAAGAGCTGTTAATTACTGTACAGCAAGTGAATACATTTTGCAGCAATAGAAGTCATGGAGATGAGGGGGAGGGCGGAGACTGGATCTATATTCCATCCAACCAAAAATGAACAGATGAGAGTTTGGGGGAAATGGGCTGAAGTCATTCTTGTCCTCGGGAATTGGAGTGCTATTTGTTTTCATTTTGAAAATAAAAACAAATGACAGTACACTTCCCTCCAGGGGAAAGTACTCTAGTTAGAATATAGTCCTGGTCCCTCACGAGCAATTATCTATTTTATGCTGATGAAAACAAAGTAAAAATCTTAAAGCCTCAATTCACAATTTTACAACTTTGTGGATCTGCAGGCTTTCTAAGCTGCTGGCTGATCAAGAAGAAATTGAAAGCAACGATAAAAACTATCTGTCAAAGCTACTTTAGGGTTAGTATAATATTTCTAAAGTTAACTACTTCTAAACTTTCATAGAGCAGAAACTACTGTTTTCTTGGCTTGGTTTGGGAAGATGGAGTGGGCTTTGCTGAGAGGCACATTATGAACCCTGCTGTTGTTGTGGAAAGGTTTTAAAAGTCCTCTTTGCTTTGGACTGTTGCAGCCAAATGAAGGCACTGATCTGATCACTTTTCTAGATTGATTTGTACCTTTGACATCATTTCAAAAAGTGCCCATGTATACATATTAAATGCATTTCATGTACAATAAGTATACATGCAAATGCATGAATATATTAAATCTCTCCAATATTATTCATTTGCTAAAATAGCCTGAATTGTGTATGATAAATATTTTGTTTCAAATAATCTATTTTTGTGGATCCAAGAAGAAACAAAATAGATTTTCTAAGTCTTTGTTGAAAAAAAACTGAATTACGGAATTAAGCAAAAATCATCCTCATTGTAGCCATCAGTTTTAAATTAAGAGTTGTATACTTAGAAAGATATTTAAAAGTATTTTATGGAGAAATTACAAAGTAGGCCTAATTTATTTAAAAATAACAGAAACAAAAATATTTTGATTCTCACTATGAAAAGAAATTTGTTATTATGGGGCAGTCACTGATGTTAGTAAAATCTACTAACAAATACAAATCCATATGGTTAGTTCTAATGGGAAGTATATTATCTATTTATGAAGTCATGCTTCAAAAGATTTCAAAGATGTCTTACTTTGAACACAGAGTTGTAAGACCTGATGTTGGGAGATGATGCTTAATAATTCACATGGGATTGCCGTGAAATATGAAGCTGTCCTCCATCTATCTGACTGCAGCCCGTGAAAGAACAGGGGCTTCTATTACCCCATTCAGATGCATAGAAGTCTACATTCATCCCCTGATGAGGATCGTATGTGTGTGGTTCACCCCTCATAAGGCTGACATGAGATCCCCAGAAATAACCTTTTGTGCATTTCTGGACAAGGTACTAATTTCATGAGTGTATTGTGAGTGATGAGATGATTTTAGTGACGTCCATAGGAGTCAGATGGAGCAAAGGTAGTAATTCCTTCATAATTGGCTTAGTGGTGAGAGAGAACATGAAAAGATAAATCTATGCAACCGATCAAGAGTGTTTTAGAAAGGCGTGCTTAGACTCAACACAGCTGATGCTGCCAAACAGAAAGGCTGGTTTTAAACATTCCCGTATTTTAAAGCATCTCTTAAGTCATTGGAAAATTAAAAAGTGAAAAACTTGTCCATGTTTCATAAAGATGCAGGTCATGTATGCGACACGAAACAAAGACAGTGGGTTGCAAAAATGTATACAGATCACAAAGATGGCAGTTTTTGGTTGGAGTGTGATCGAAGGATTGATTTCATGGTGTGTAATTCTCAGGTCTCTTGGAGACCTCCCTCCTGGAGATGTGTATGTAGACATGGCATTTGGAGCCCCTCTCCCATGTGAAGTAGTGTTTTACTAACATAGTATCCAGGGTTCTAGGACTAGATGCCTGCTGCACCTCTGCAGTGCCAGTCATAAAGCAGAAGTGTCTCACTGGAAGATCACACTACGTCTGCTCCTGAGCAGGTTTGCTTTCTTGGTGAGATTGCATATAAAAACTGCAAAACATACGCTAGTCCCAGAATTTTCTAATCACAAAAGCATCCTGCATCCTTGCTCCTCCTCTTCCAGGCTGGCTCCCAAGCACACCCCCCATACCTCTGCTTGAAGTACAAGAGTATTTGTTTATTTTTCTGTCTGTTAGTTGTTGTTTTCATAGGAAATCTGTAGCTACATTTAATTTTCCGATGCTCACATGGAAATTTTGCATCTAAATATTTGATCCTCTTAAAGAAACAGAAGCAGAAGCCAACTTTTTTCACTTTGGACTTGAGTAAAGCATTCTTTCTTTTTTGTAACTTGAAACTTTGAGAAGTGAAATGATACCATCACTCAGTCTTAGGCCTGGTAGATATCTGAATGTCACTCAAACGGTAAGTGCTGTTAATCGTGTTTCTCACCATGTAAGGGTTATAGGCTTGCAGCACTGACAGGAACAGTGAATTCTAGATCTTGTAAGCTTCCTTATCCAAACCCCAATTGCTAAAGAAAAATAGCTCACTTATCAGATTGAAAGCCATGCTTGCAGAATCTCTAGAATGCCAGTGTGAAGTGTGCACATGTAGTTCAGGAAGGCTTCAGGAAGTGAGGCTTCTGCGCCCGTTGCTTGCTAAGTTCCACATTTCACTGATGTTCCCACATCATTTTCTCACTAGTCCCTGACTTGCTGATCTCTGAGTCTCCTCTCTAACATTGGTCAGCTCTGAACCAGGAGATAAGTCACCCATGACAGAGTCACAGTCTGTCCTCGTTAGGCATGATGGCATGTTCTTGCAGTCCTTGAGCCTTCAGAAGCCAAGGCATAAGGGTTGCTTGAGCTTGGAAATATGAGACCAACCTGGGAGACCCCACCTAAAGAAAATTCAGAGAGGGAAATGAGTCATGGTCTGAGCATCACAACACAGTGTGTTTAAGGACAGTATGAATTATCTTTTTTTCTTTGTGGTGTGTATGTGTGTCTGTATGTGTGTGGGGGGGTGTCTATGCATGTATGTGTCTGTGTGAGTATCTATATGTGTGTGTCTGTGTGTGTAATGTGTCTGTATGAGTGTTTATGTGTGTGTGTCTATGTGTGTCTCTCTGCGTGTGTGTGTATGTGTCTGTGTGAGTGTCTATGTGTGTGTCTCTGTGTGTCTATGTGTCTGTGTGTGTGTGTGCGTATGTGTGTGTATATGTGTCTCTGTGTCTCTGTGTGTGTCTGTCTGTGTGTGTATGTGTCTGTATGAGTGTCTATGTGTGTGTCTCTGTGAGTCTGTGTATGTCTATGTGTGTACGTGTGTGTGTGTGTGTGTGTGTGTGTGTGATGTCAAGGTATGTGTGTGGAGGTCAAAGGACAGCTTGCAGGAGTTAGTTCCCATGTGGACTGCAGCCAGGGATTGAACTCAGGTGTTCAGATTTGGCATCAGGCAACTATATCACCTCCCACCCCAGTATGGATTTACAATGACATGGGTGATATGGAGGAATGTGTAGCTCGTTGGATGAATATATAAACAAACTGTGTAAGAGCAAAGTTGTTGGGAGAGCGCAATGGGTGAAGCTGGTGTATGGAGTCTTTATCTTTACGTTTTTCACTCTTGAAATTTACCTTGATGGAGTTGTAGTGACTTCAGTCACTGTGGTGTGGATGAAGGGTGAAGAGGGCACAGTGAGTGAACCTCCCTCCCTGCAGAAGGACCTGTTTTTGGGAACTTGGCCTGAAGGAGTGGACCCTCAGTCCCCATGGAGGGGAACAGGGACTCTGGGAAGGATGCTATGAAGCAGGCAGAGAGACCAAGTCAAAATGGACTGGAGAGTCTCTGTCCGGAGCAATCAGGTTAGTATGCTTAAAACTGTGCAGTTACAGGGTTACCATGGCCACAGATTGGGTCAGAATGGAGGGTGACAGTGTGTTTAGGAGGGTCTTATGGGTTGCCCGGCTAGGAATGTGACTTTGCAACGTTGTGAGGAGAGGCTGGAGTCAGGCCCAGTTGTTTTCACTCTATGGGCTTCACTAAAATTTTCTGAATTATTACTAAGAATTGTCATATTGCTCACTTTTTTATGGCAACGAATATTTGTTTAAAAACACTGAGGAGGTCAGTGTCAATGGTAGAATCCTTTTGTGGTGCATGAAGCCTGGATTTGAACCCAAGAAGTGGCAAGATGGGGAGGGAGCATAGAAAGAAGATAAAGTACGGCCATGTTTTTGTGCCATTTCGGAAGCTAGAGGACTCTGGTAAGCTTGGTGGCATACTTTCTTAAGCCTAGAAGGGATTCCAGTAGCTACTTTCAGTTTCCACTGAGAGCGCTATTTAAGACACTCCAGAATGTACTGAATAGTACCACTTTGCCACATTGAACCAGCTTTGGAATTTTTATGTACTTAGATTTTTTTCCTTTTAAAACAAAGTACATCATTGGACACACTGCTCCATATTGTATGGAACACTAACACTTCTGTATCTCTAGATTCCAAGCTTATTCCCCCCCCCCCCACCTTTTAAGGGATCAATTCACAGAAATTAGTTTTTGGAAAGTGGCATCTGAAATGGAGAGAGCCCAGGTGCCTGACACTGTGTTTTACAGTCAGGCCATGTCAGTGAGGTTTCTTACACTACTACATTTAGATACAGCAGAATATAGAACCCTGCTGGCCACTACTGTTGGGCCTTTCATTAGTACACCGCAGAAATGTGACAGCCTGCCAAATTCACGGGCTCCTGAAAACCTGCTTTCAAATACTCACCTCTAAGAACTGCAGCGCGGGAGGTGTGGGGGCCTTTACTACACTGTTAGGTGCTCAGCAGCCCTGGAGACTACCATCTTATGTCAGGGCAGACTAACAGATGCTTCAACCAAAAGTGATGGAGATTTACCCCCACCCAATCATAAACTTTCTCAAGTGGCCATTATGTAATACATTTAGAAATGCAAAAAAAAAAAAAAAAAAAAAAAAAAAATGCATCTTTTTAGCATAGTTCAGGTACTTGGGAATTCCTGTTCTGTCTGACCTCCCTGTTTAAGTCAGTTTTCCAGAATGGTCTCCCAGTGTCAATGGGCACAAGCCACATGCTCTGCAGACTCTGTGTTCACAACTGGGAACACACTGACGAATAGTCATGTGTCCTGCCCTAAGCAGGTTATCACTGGCTGTGGTGGGGTAAGAGTAGGCAGGAGAAAAGCCTCAAAGCAAAGATGGTTTCATGTGAGACATGTTTTCTCCAGCAGGTGGCTCCTTTCTCAGGCATAGTCTGTGCTGGGGATTGAACCTAGAACCTTTTGTGTTAGACTAGTGCCCTCTTCCTGAGCCACACTCACTGTAAAACTAAACCCCTTCCTTCCTTATACCTAACTTGAATTTTCCTCTCAGCTTGTATTATGTCTTAACTGAGAAGCATGTAGAATTCATAGACTTCCTTTGTTGGGTTTTGTCTCTGTGACCAACAAAACTTTATTGGGGGTACAGAATCTATTTATTTGGCGCAACAGTGCTACACAGTATAATTAATATAGTTATTCCCATCTAACAGATGGAAATACCGAGCTCCACAGAAGAAAAAAACAGTCTACTTCAAAGCTATCACATTAGATTAGCAGTTAGCAATAAACTCCAAGATTAGAAAATAAGTCTTCTCCTGTGCTTGCTTTTTTGAAACAGAGTCTCGATATATAATGCACATTGACCTTGAGCTCAAAATGTAATGCAAGCTGACCTTGCACTCAACATCTTTCTGGCTCAGCCTCCTGGATGTTAGGATGCCAGGGTCCTGTCCTTGTAAACCGAATCTCAATGTTGACATTGTAACAATTAGACATTCTTGACTATGAAAAAACAATAATGTCCTTAGAAATCAGAAAGAGCTGTGGCCTGAGACTCCTAGGACATGCTTTCTTGTTAAAGCAACAGTGGTACTTTTAGCAAGTACCCTCCACTTCCCCATGTGGGTTATTGTAGTGCTAAGATTAGGGGGTTGATCAAACAAGACAGAATTATATGTATTACATGATTATCAAATATTGAAAACCAGAGTCAGAGAGGGCCTTTAAAAATGGTTTGTAATGAAAATTATCTAGTCAAACATGCCTCCAGTTCCTGAGAGTATGGAAGATCCGTATGTGACACCGTGTTAGGTTTATGTGCCAGCCACGGGCACAGGTAGGACCCTAACTACTGAGGCATGTTCATGAGTTACCCTCAGCAATGTACATGATACAGTGAACACATACTACCTCAGTTAGCTACAGGCTCAAAATTTCATGGGCATCTGCCTTCTCAGAAGATGGGCATGGCTAAGCAGGTTTGCTGAACGTTAGAGAGAACATCAGACTATGAGGCGTGGGTGTTTAGCTCAAAGGTACGACACTGTCTCATCTGCGGGAGACCCCAACTTCCATCTCCGGTGCAAGAAAAACGATGTACAGTAGAGGTCTCACTCATCACTGAGATTTTCATGAGGTAACATCACAGTGGGTGAGAAGATTCTCAGGTCGACTTGGTAGCTTGTGTGTGGCTGCCTCCACACTGGTGTGTGCTTTTTTTAGACATTTCGTGTATGTCTTCCTCCTCTGACTGGGTAGTCAAGGTTTCAGTTGCAAGCTTTACAAGCAGGGCTTTGTAGATATGGTCTGTTCAGGATCTTTCTCTTCCATACATAACCATGGTGCTCTACTTTGTTTCAATTTCATGAGTCATTGTGGATCACAAGCTTTAAATCCCATTTTCATGATCTCTTCCCATGTAGACATCATGTATGACCCTTCTCTTCGGGTGAGTTTACAGCACAGTTTCAGTATTTCATGGAACATAAAATTATTTAAAGGTCATTCTACCACCATGCCCAAATCCACATGAATGGAATGATGTGAAGTGGAGGAGAAAGCAACAATTGTGGGTTCAGGATGGATGTTGAATCTTGGCTTTATTGTTATTGGCTAGTGGAACCTAGCAAGATACAACCTCCCTTTTTTTCCTATTGAGGTCTAGAAAGGACCTTGAAGAATTATATGCAAATGGAGTGTTTAAACTCTAGAATAGTATACCTCAAGCCTTCTATATGGATCCTGTCTGTACTAATGACATAATGAGGATCAGTGTATTTAAAGACCAGGATGAAACTGATGGACCTCATGAACTTGATCACATTCAGTTTGGCTCTGTTTGTTTTCTACTTAGAGTTTCTAAATCATAGCTAAAATATTCAGCCTAATTTAAAGGCTCTTGATTGATATAATGATGGCTTCTCCATTGAAGCCTGGGTACAACTTAAAATTTCCTAATTAAAAATGTGGACACTTCCGAAGCTGGTAAGTGATCCTTCCATGAGGAATATGCATGTCTATAATAGGAGATAATCTGCTACATAAAGGATTTTAAAACCCTCTACTACAGATTGGCTGGATGATGGTGTGGGTGATATTTAACCTTTATCTTTCTTGATGGATCCACAAGGTAATATTGTGTCATTTTTTACATCATTAAATTTAATGGAAACTTTTAAGAAAAAGTTAATAAAAAGATAATATTAACACAGCTGTGATGGTTGGAATTTTGATCATATTTTTGGCGTTCTGCATATATCTGAAGGGAAATTTAAACAGTATATACCAGCCCATGTTAATTATTCAGAGGTGTGTGCACACAGTTACTTTGTTTTGGAGAGCTGGTTTGGAACATGGACATGTTTCTAATTGTATTCTCCATGGTCAACTCCCCTCCCTCCCAGGATGACCTGCTCAGTTAAGAAAAACTGTCAGATAGTTTTTTCTTCATTTGTAGAAAACCTGTTGCCTAGCAAAATTTAACAAGTGACCTTTTTTTCTGACAACAGATGGCAGTGTTTTCAGGGACAATAGCCATGTGTTTATTAGCTACCAAAGAATCTCTTTACTAAATTTCTCTCTCCACCCACACCCTCCCCACAGTCACAAGTACTTTACCTCCCACAATAAGCAGCTCATATACTTGGGGGAAGCAGAGTGGATTTCATAAAATATTTTTCTTAATAGATAAATATGGTCAGAATGAAGTATCCCTTTGTTAGGGAGTCTTAAATACATTTTGATGTAATATTTGTTCAAAACTTTACAATTTGACTCTTTTTTAGTAAAAAGAGGCGTTTCCTTTTTAAACAATTATAACCTTAATCCTGTTTTGCATTTTTAAAGTAAAGTGTTAATGAGTTCAATGTGTGTGTATAGTGGGGACCTGGGTTGTAGCATTGGTAAAACAAAGGTCTCTTTAGCTGTCACTGGCGGATGTCTTTTCCTACAAGCACTTGGCACCGAGGGCTTTGAAGGGAGCTGTATCTTAACTCCTCCATTCTATTCATTTAGTACAATGTAGCTGTGGCCATGGAAAACACTAACTTCCAGCTGGTATATAAAATAGAATTAAGTATTGAACCCACAGAGAGGATAAAAAGAGGCATCCTCAGTGGGAAGGTATCCTGAGGTGTAGGGACAAACAGACATGCCAATGACAGATACTTCAGTATCTCAAATGCAAGGAGAATGGGTTTGTTCCCGATCCTGAAGGCCCTTGTGTTACTTCACGGGCCAACAGTTTTCACATTACAAACAAAAGACATGTGTTCTTTTTAGAAATAAAACTTGAAAAGCTGGAAAGGGGGCTCAGCTGTTAAGGGTATTTGCCATTCATGCTCAGGACTTGAGTTCAGCTGCTAACACTGGAGTCAGGTAGCTTTAGTGTAACTGCAGTTCCAGGAGTATTACTCGCGTCTGGCCTCTGTAGTCATGCATGCTCATACACAGACGCACACTCACACACATAATTAAAAATGAAATTAAAGTGTAGGGCAAAATCTTTAGTGGAAGACTTGCTTTATACTGTTCTGAAACTACATCACTAGTTGCTTTTGAAAGCTAGTCCTGAAACCACCTGTAAAACTCTTGACCTAAACTAAATTGAGCATCAGTTACCCCCAAATGCTTCAGGACTAGAAATATTTTAGACAGCCGAATGTTTGTAGATCTTGCAGTATTTACATATTGGGACCCAAGTTGAAACATGACATTCTCTAATATTTTGTGTATTAATTTTATTACATAGATAGTTAGATTTTAACAGCATTTTTCATAAATTTATTGTGAAACAAGGTTTTCCTATACAAAATTTCTATTTGGCTCATATTGGAGCTCAAGACATTTCAGATTTTAGAGTATTTTGTGTTTGGATTTTGAGATTAGGAAAACAGCCTATTCAAATTTTTGAGCTGGGGTGAACATTACCATTGCAGAAATTACTCGTGATGCACATTTGCTTATTATTTTCACAAACAGCACCTACTGTGCACTCTTCAGTTATTTTATGTTTATCTACTTCACACTTGAGGGTTCATTACAGAGATACAGTCAAGTTTTATGAGAATAAAAGCTTTTGGATGAAAGCTTTTTAAATCTCCTAAATGTTAAGTACCCAAACTACAAGATATAGTAAATAAACTTACTGTTGAGTGAGGTAGTAATGCACAATGAAGAGAAAGCCATATTCCCATTGCGTTTGATATAGCCATTCCTCCATACCGTGTGCCTGTCCTAAGTGATTGTGTATCTGTAGGAAAAGGCACCTATGAAATGGTCATTTATTTCTGTTATACAGTTGAAACAAAACATAGGATTTCTTTTTTGGCTGGGCAGTCTTTCATTGTCTTGTAGTTTCAATAGTAGTTTGTGTCTGCTGTTGAAGGCGGAGTGGCTGTCCTATTTCTGTCTGTTTCCATTACAGTTCTCATTCTGGGCCACATTCTCTTTCTCTTTGTCCCTAGTGGGAACGTTAAAGGTTCGTAATTATTTTGATAAGATCAAGGCTGTGGACTTTTTGCTGTTGCTCCACTTACTTATTTGCTACTAACCCAGCTGTAGTGCTGGATACTAGCAAATTTCTTAACCAGGCATGTTGCATATGCAGAACTCTGAAGATTATTGTGGCTGTTAGTCTACAGTCTGTTGTCAGCTTTCTAACAGATCATGTAAATACCTCCCCATGTGAAGAAGTGTAATGTTCAAGTCCTTAATACTAAGAGAAGCAAATGAGTGCTCACTATTAAAATAAGCAAGGAATGTCAACCCTGATGAGACAATTAGTTGGGATTCAGCTAAGAAAAAAATTTGAAGTGTGATCATCCAGCTATATATTAAGGGACCAAAACAACTTAGTGATAGTGGTTTCGTGTGCTGTAAGGTTTGACAATATTAACAGATTTTGCAGGGGTCTTTGGAACTGTTTTAGTAAGTTAAATTAGCTAATTCAATCAACTCCAGGCAAACAAAACTTGATGACCCATTTCTTTCAAGAACAAAACAAAACAAAATAACTATTATGTAAAAAGTAATAAAATCACATATTAATTCCCAGTCCTGAGTGGTTATAGGATTATTGGCTATAATTCAGTGCCCATTAACAAGAAGGATATTAGTTATATGCACATTGTTCATATAAAACAATACTTTTGTATTCATAGTGTCAGAACTCAGCAGAGTGAGTATAGCCATAGTTAGCATTCGCTCTCCCTACAGTTCAGGAACCTGAGGGAGGGGAGAAGGCAAAGTCCAATATGTGTATCTGGAACTCCTGAGAAATGTTCATGTCCATGTACCTTGTCTTAACCTCTCAGACCCCAACCCAGTAATCCTGTTCAAACACAATTTATCCCACAGTGGAGCCCACCTGGAGAACTGCTATTCTAGAATCTTCATCCTAAAGTGAAGCATGGGGATCCTCCCTATTACTGAAACCAAGGGCTAGGGTCTAGTGTAGGGACAAAAATTGGGATCCTTCCAAAGCCTGCCCTGACTCCCCCTTCCTCCACAGACACTTCAGATTCTCCTCGCCTGGGCCTTTGTCTATGAGGCCTTCTCTGTCCATTTCTCTGCAGAACTGGCATTCCATGATCTGACCAAAAAAAAAAAAAAATAGCCATCCAGATTCCATAAGCATTGCACATTGTATGTTAGTGGATGTAACAACTTAACTTCCCTGCTTCCCTGGACCATGTGGCTTTCTGCGTTCACCTAGCCTTGGCTTGCAGGGGATCTTAGAGAACAAATGAAAAAAAAAAAAAATGGGTCACTTGAAAACTTTTCACAAGTGAAGCTTTTGAGCCACTAGGGAGTGCAAAACAGCAGAGTGTATTTACCCTTTACCTGTGGTTGTTGGCACACTCGAGAACACACACTCTCTCTTTCTCTTTTTGACTGGAACACATCAAGGAGAGCAGTTGAGAGAGACGGAAACCAACTGTTTTTCCATTCACCTTATTATTGAGCTGTGGTTCCACAGCTTCCGTTTTTCTTATCAGAAGATCTTAAGCGAAGCTTCAGTTATTCAGAGAGAAAGAGTTAACATCTAATTGTGTAGGAAAATAGCTTTGAACACCTGTTCCGAATTTGTAATGTAATATTCAGAATAATATGACCTGGTAAATTACAGTTTAAAACCAGTGTTAGAAGCATGTCTTATTATGTTGTCTGTCATGCATCTAATGCCATTGTTCTTGTTTATTTCTTTCACTTAACTTTTACAGGGTGTGTTTCAGTCATCTGAGAGATCTGGCCCTTAACAGGTGTTTAATAACAGCATGCTTCAATGAAAATTACCTCAAAGGCACCCTTAGCAAAAGAAAGCCAGTCATTAAATACTGGTTTAAGAATAATCTTGAAGCTTTACAGTTAGGGAAGCTCACTTGCTATGTTACTCTCCCCTGGGGGATGGTGTGGTGCCTGGGCTAGTGTGGTAGTGTTGGGAGAGACGTGGAAAAAGATGAAGATGCCAAAATTTCTCGGTGCTGGGTACCATCTAGAGTGAGAGAGAGAGATAGAGACAGACAGACAGAAACAAAGACAGAGATGCACAGAAGACAGAGAGAGTCATGGAGATACAAAGAGGGAAAGAGAGGAGGAGAAGGGAGGGGGAGGGGTGGAGGGAGAGAGAGGGATCAAAGCACAGGGTACATGGACTTGGCCTTTCCGACTTCATTTCTTTCTAAACAACATAGTAGTATGAGTTTCTCAGCATGCCAGTATGATAAGCAACATATGTGTGTTGCAGCTACTGCACAAGGCACTGACTTGTAGTGGAAAGGTACTGGTCCACAGAAGCCTGGTGGAGCCATCTCGCCTCCCAGAGGTGAAAAGTAGACCCTTTCAGGGAAGACGCCTGCTGTCCTCGTGGAAGTGTCTGCGGCTGTGAACAGTGAAGAAGCAATATAGACATCCTTAGCCAGTGTTTATTAGCCTTCATGATAGAGGAGGTGATAGGAAGGATTTGGATTAGGAGAGGCTCTGCTATGCTCACACTCTACTAAGCTGTGAAAGTTGTATGGAGAAGTCTTTTATTGAAAAGCCAGCACCTTAGGCAGGTAAAGCAAATAGAAAGGAATCACAGTAAAAGAAATAATTTATTCATATATACACAGCTTATTTTGTTGCACAAGCTTAAATTGCCTTTTCCTCAGCAGCTAGTTTGGATCCAATTGAATACAATAAATGTCTTGTGACAGTCCCTGCTTTTTTGCTTTGTGATTTCGAGAAAATGCAGAAAGATTACTGATGCATTCCTAGTCCAGAAATATGGTCCCTATTGATTGCACTGACATGATAAATAGCAGTTTTACATGTTAATATTTATTCAGAGATGCTATTGCATCTATTATGAGCACAAGTGCTTATAGAACCATTTATTGACATCCATTTTTAGTTGAGCCTAAGTTATCATTAGTGGTCTTTCTGTAAATAGGCATTTGACACTTGAATATATTTATAAAATGCACATGCTAATTGTATTTGCCTGGATTCACTAGTCATGTTTTTAAATGGGAAAAATTAAATTGATATTTTTAAGAAATGGATCATTTCAGCTTGGGAGAGAAGTTATGTAAATGAAGACATTTCACAAGTTCCATGGTTTATTTTGCCCTGGATAGTGAAAACCAAATAAAACAAAATCCAACCCTGTCATTATTGTTTTTAACTAGCAGTAATTGAATAATGCTTACTTTTAAATTGTGTTGTGTGCCAGCACCCAAAATAATTCTCTACATGCAGTAGGCATGTATAAATTAATTATAAAAAGCAATGTAATTTAAAGAAGAAAAGTCCAATTCAGTGACTAAATTCTACTAAAAATCAAAGAAATAAGTCTTGTAAATATGGATGCCTTTAAACTAATTTGTTATTGGGTCATCAATATTAAACAGTCTGAAAATGGTTTTTCAGAGATTAACATTTAAGAGAATAAAACTGAAAGTTGGGGATGGGACAAGATCAGTAGCACCCAAGTAAATTTCGTATTGTCTTTAACACCAGTGCACCAACAGAAATACCTCAGACAGCTGACCAAGAGTGTTCAGCTTCATCAAGACAAACAGGCATGTTTTGGTCTTTCCTTGAGACATGTGATCACTCTATGTGTTCCATCAAAAGAGCTGATTTTTAAAATTGTCTTCCTAGCTTTCAAATCTTTTGCAATCATGTTTATACTGTTTGTTTTTATTCCAGGGTTAGTCAGTTATTTATTTCATTAGTATCGAGTGAAACAAGCCAACAGATAAAGAACTGTGTTTTTTATCTATGTCTTTTATAATCATTTCTTTTTTAAATAATAAATTTACATTTTATAATCATAATCATGAAATTGCAAATGAAATCAGTTCTAGGAAGATTAATTTAGTCGTGCTCACAGCTGTGAAGATTGTGGAAATAAATATCATTTTGCAATAATGTATTCTTGACAAAGGGCATAACAAAAGAATGATTTCTATTCAGAGATAGTGGGGTATTTATTTTGCATGTTGGGGGAGGGGCATTCAGAGCCAGCTTTTCAACCCTGACCTAGTTTTGTAGCTGCTTATTATTCAGCTATATGTTTGAGAGATCCCTGTAATTTAATTTGGCATCCACTTCTGCATGTCTGCACCTAGCAGTAGGGGCTCATGATATTAGCAATGTCCCATGCTGAATTGTATTTATTTTTAAAACATCCGAACTCTCTCGGAACTCAGAAAGAAGGTGTTAATGTTACGAGGGAACTGCCTGATTGCAGCCAGGCTGTCCTGTCCCAGGCATTGCCATAATTAGTAACCACTGTTGACATTTAGATCCAAATTGAATTTCCTTCTAATTAAACCCAGAGGGGGTTGATCCTCTCAGATGTACAGGTTAATAAAATTAGTCAGAAACTGTTAAACAGTAAGCTGAATTCTCCAAGAGAGCTGTCCCAATGTATTGTTAAGAATTCTGTAATTAATATTAAAGGCATTCATTAAACTTAAATTGTCTTTTTTGCCTTGAGTTGCATATGGTTTTGGAGCAGCTATTTCTTTAATTAGGCTTGTTTCCTTTGATAACTGCAGTATTACTAATTTCGCTCCATGTTTGTAAATTTTGCATTATAAACACATAAAAACAATTCCTTCATGCTGTTCCTCTGTACATAATCACCCCACCATGATTGGAGATTTACTTAATGAATAATAATAAATACTAGACATAAATACAGTAGTGGAATAAGTTGAGGGTCTTCCATATGACATTTAACTGCTCTCTATTGATCACTGTCTTTGCTGCCAAGACACTAATGCTTTGGAGCAGGCTGTCACCATTTTTCACACTGGATATTACTATGTGGTCCTCACAAGTTTGGGTGTGGACTGTAGCTAGAATGGGGGTGGCTTCATCTGCAGAGGGAAGCCCCCCACCCCCACTTCAGCTGCTCTGTTAGTTCATTGTGTCAGGACAGGCATTCTTCTTTTCCCTTCGAGAGGGAGTGGTCAAGCAGATAGAACACGTACAATGTACAGTGTACATTCATCAATCAAAGTACATCCATCAGGAGAGACTACAATGTATATCCATCAGTCAGGAGAGAAAGGATGACTTTGGTCTTTTCACCAGGCAGCATCCCACTTTTAACTTGCTTTGGATGAGGAGGGACTTTGGGGAAGACTCAGCATGGACTCCTGTTGTCTTTGCATTTATTTGTGACCCCATTTATTAATGTATTATGTACTGTACATGGGAAGAGGATATTGTCAAGCTCTCGATCCTACAGGGCCTTGTTTTAATATGCTAATATTACCTTTAAATGTCTATTCTTTTGAGTTGTGTTTTACAAGTTACCAGGTTGAGATTCAACTATCATTATGTGTTTTGTATCTGTAGGCAATTACTCTACTATGATAACACCTTCAGAGGACAGAACTAGTCCCCTGTAGTATTTGTTAGGGGGGCTCTGATGTCCCATTCCTTGGTAGAGAGGTATGATTGTGCAAAATGTTCCCTAATTTCTACTCTCAAAGAAGGAAGAGGACAACTTCCTTTTCCTGCTTAAACCACTTAACTAAATTGAATTAAATAAAAATGTTTTGAGTTACAATTAAATTCAGATGGAGAAAATTGGAGGCAGACTAGGCCCACACATGAGTTGCTTAGCCAGTCATTAATGTTAAAAGCCTACAGTGTTTTAAACTGCAGAATTATTTTGTTTTGTTTTGAAATAGACTGGATGTATAGCCCAGGCTGGCCTGGAACTCATGATCTATCCTCCTCAGCCTCCCAAGTATAGGGATTGCATTCATAATGGCAGCATGCCAGGCTAAAATAATTTACTTCACACCTTTATGAATGGAGGGCATTATGTAACTGATAGAAGCCCTGTGTAAGAAAATCCCAAACAGCAAGTTCTTTCACGGTTCCCTTAGACTCAGGCTGGGTGGGGATGGCGCTCCAGAGTCCAGGGTGTGAAGAACAATAAAGAGCAGCCAGTCCCTCCAGTGGCCTGATGGAAATGCTAGAACTGAGGCAATGGTGGTCTGCTGATCGCTGTGTGGAAGAACATGAGACAAAGAGAAAACAGCCTGAACCCCTAGCACAGGAGAATTAGGGCTGTGAGTCTGCTGAGAGGAACCCTGGTGGATGCATGAGCCACGGGCCTGTGTGATTTGTCACCTGTGTTTCCTGAGCAGCTTATTTTGGGGTGCTTTTAACCTCTGAGACACATGTGGGTGGGGAAAGAATCCGGTGCCTGGGAACTGGAAGCTTCTGCCAGCCAGTTGCAAAGCCAGAGCCAGTCATTTCTCCCCACTTTGTTTCCTTTTCAAGGAAGGCGAGAGACAGTGAACTCTTCTGTCTTCCTCCGCCCCTTTTTATCAAAGGGAAAGTATGGTGTTTGCACGAAGACAATTCTTTCAAAATGTGCTATGCTCATGATCAATATTAATGAAAGATATCGTTATAGGATGAATATTAACTAACTTCCCAGCTAGGGTACCACACACTGTCAGTCCAAGATGCCATTCCCAGAGAGAAACCAATATCCTGATTCTGGCACGAAGACTGAGTGTTGTCCTATGAGGTCTGGTGGCTTTTGTCATCTGCCAGCCACAGCTAAGACAATGAAACAGGTCAAGTTGTCCTTGAGCATAGGTGGGTGCACAGTGTCCACTGCCCAGTTTAAGATACCCAGTGCCTTAGGCTCACGGGGCCCTGTTCTTCACATACCCCCAACATTCACAGGGTGTGCTAAGACCTTCGAGATGAAGCATCTGCATCCTGGGTGTGCCTCCCCCTTCCCCAAGCATCTTCTTTGGCTTGTTTTCTACACAAGAATCCCAGTTCCTGCAGTGTGTACTCCAAGTATCAGATGGCCGCCTGGCTCAGTGCACTGTGGCATTGTTCTTTATGTTGGATTCTAGGTCATTTGCGTATGTTCAGTGTGGCCCCTTTAGAGAGACAAACGGTTAGCCGCTTCTGTTTTGAGAGGAGAAAGGGAGTAGGTGACAGGAAGGCAGAGAGAACGCAATGACTCTTAGTGGCCTTGTGTGACTCCAGCATAAAGTCAGCTCCCGCCATGATGGACTTGGGAGGTTTTCTTGAAGCTCCGGCTTGTTTCTAACCTAGTTCCTCTGCGCATCCTGTTTACCTTCATCAAGTACAGAGCATATTGTCGTAAGGCATGGCATCAAGTCACATCTTGGGTAGTGACTGACAAACAGCAGGTGGTATGTGTGGCTTCTCTAGCACAGGAGCAGGGAGAGAAACTGAAAACATTTTGGAAAAGACAGCACTCAGCAACTTGAGGAGAGCTCTGTCTTGTCATCTCACCGGCGAGTGAAGCCAGAACGGTGCTAAGACCTTATTACTGTCATTCCCGTTGGACAAGTTAGGAAACCAAAAGGAAGGAGAGGTTGAAAGTCCTAACCTCGCAGCCCTAAGTGAAACATAACTTGAAGGATGTACTAAGCATCGGTAGGCATCACACTATCACACTTCAGGTTACCACAAAGAGCTCACTGAGGTTGGCCAATCCAGCTGTCCGTAGAAGTTCTGGTTTCTTTTCTTCTTATTTCAATAATTTTATGTGCATTGGTGTTGTGTCTGCATCCATGTCTGCATGAGGATGTTGGATCCCCTGGAACTGTAGTTACAGACAGTTGTGAGGTGCTGTGTGGGTGCTGGGAATTGAACCCCAGGTTCTCTGGGAGAGCATTAAGTGCTCTTAACCACTGAGGCAGCACTTCAGCCTGAGCTCTGCTTTTGTTCAGAATCAAACCTCCCCTTCCTATGGCTTTCCCTCCATGTCATTACACCTGGGCTGAGGTCCTTGTGAGATCTAACTGAGCTGCTGGCAGGCTGTTCTGGGGATCACAGCTGCTTTTTGGGGTGAATTCTGCACAGAAAATTTTCCCACTGTGCTTAGAAGATGGAATGAAATAAATAGGACCCCCTTCACCTAAAAGAAAGAGTTTTTGTTGGATTGAAATCATATTGATGGCTGACTAGTCCTAGGTCTCTTTATTACCTTGGCCTTTGTTACACTGTCCAGAGTCTGCCTGCATCTTTATGTACTTTAGATAAATCATGTGTGATTGTCAAGCCCAATGTGGTTCATGAGCCAAGTGAAAAGGGATCTAAAAATATAGCACATCTGAAATTAACTTGACTGTTTTCTCTGAGTTTTTCCAGAATCAAAGCAAACTTCTTTCTCCAGTGTCCTGGCTTTGTCTCAATTCCCAAAGCAAGGATGACAAATATTCTTTCTTGCTGTCTGGGGTATTCAGATGGTGAGGCCACTATGCAAATGGGTACATGTACCAGCGACCTGAACCATATCAGAGAGGCTAATGGAGTTGACATGTACCATGATCCTTTGTCAAAAACCCTGCCAGTCTTTTCAATTAGCTCCCATTTGTTTTTAATAGGAGTTGTGATGATAGGAGGGATATACATGTGTTCTCGTGGTGCAGAAACTGCAGATAATAGCACTTGACTCATTACAGAGCATTGTCAAACACATTATTAGAGCTGATCCTCTTGATAATGGTATGTGGTACATGTTATTATCCCAGTGTCTTTGAAGAGGGCTGTGAGGACTGCAACTCAGAGAGGTTAAATGGATTTCATGATCTCCTGCAATGAACAGGTGATGTGGCTGGGATCACAGCCCACAGAATCCACTAGAACAATGATGGCACTGTGGAAAATTTCATTTTTCAATTTGAATGGCCTCCTTACTATTTAAAATTGCTTGTAATGTTTTCATATTCTCTTGCCAGTGACTGTCCAACCTAAAATACTTCATCCTTGTCATCTGGTTTTTAAATTCTTTTTGTTACAGCCTTGTTATTAGAGGAATAATAATAATAACTGCCATCATAACTGCAACACTTATGACTGCTTAAGCATTAGAAATTTACTGTGCATTTTATTTGTGCTGTCTTCTTTAATATTTGCAATAATCTTTTGATTGAGTGGACCTTGCACATTCATTTTATTTTCAAAAATCATTGAGCTTCCAGATTTTCAGTATCTGAGCCAAGATTTTCCACTGATGTGATCTGATAAATCACCTACTGGCTGCTACTCATCAGATTTGTTCTAGCTGTGTTTAGACAGAAACGGAAGATCATTTTCAAATGTAGAGATAGTTCTAATGGAAACTCTATAACCCTCCAGTATTCTAAATCAACACCCTGTAAAGTTAAGGGAGCCAGCCCACTCTCCTTCCTCATGTATTCTAAAACTGGGTGACAGATAACTTAGAGCTGGTCCCATTTTCAACCACCTTATTCTGCTTGATTATGTATGTTTGCTACCTTGCTTGGCTGGCTATCTGGCTACCAGTGAAACTTCAGGTTAACACTAGGAACTAGTGATTTCTCCAGCAGTGATTGTTACAGGAGGTGTAAGTGGGGCCTCTGTATAGACAGTTCTGTCTTACAGCAATCTGAGAAGGAACCTATCACATGGCATCTGTCTTCCATAGGTCCGAGCCCCTGGTAGTGCACAAAACCGGCCAGCTACACAACAGCTCCTCCCCAGATGATATGGAACTGCTGTCTTCCTGCCTTTTTATAATGTAGACATGGTACCCGCATGCATGTTCGCGTGCATGTTCACGAGTGTCTGTATGCATGTGTGTGTGTGTGCGCGTGGATGAGTGTGTGTGTGTGTGTTTGTGTATACCATAGCGTTGGTGTAGATGTCAGTCCTCACCTTCCTGTCTGGTTCAGACAAAGTCTGCTCTTTGTGGTTGAAAACACTGAACTACGTGGCCTCTGAGCATCTAGGGATTTGCCTTTGTCTACCTCCCATTCTGCCACAGAAACCATGTGTTTGAAGACATGAATTACCATGGTGAGCTTTACAAAGGACCTGGGGATTCAAGTTCAGGTCCTCAAGTTTGTACAAGAAGTGCTTTGCCCACTGAGCTGTCCCCCCAGCCCACATGTTTCCTCTTTGTTGCTGGAAAACTGCATCAAATGCAATCTCCGCTGCTTCCCACTTCTCCCTGACCCATCGCTAACCTCGTCACACAGTAACTCAAGCCTCTACAGTTTCTTCAAGATGCTTCATTGGCCTCGGAATATGGACAGCTGAGACAACTTGTGCATTTTGATGTAGCTTAGCCCCTTTTACCCAAACGAAGGCCCAGGCAGTTCATCCAGTGCTGTACGGGTTAGCCCAAGGAGACAGAAAACAACTGCTCATTAAAGCTATTTTCACGCGCTGAAAGAAGCATCTGGTAAGAGTGTTGGGACATGATGGTGTGTAATCTCAGTGCTCAGAGGCAGGTGAGTGGGAAGTGAGTTCCAGCCCAGATTGAGATGTAATGGCAAGATCCTGTCTGTAAAAGCTAAAAGCAGTGGTCAAGAACAATTCTTGCTCTTCCAGAGAACTAAGTTTAGTTCTCTGTATCCATGTCTGGTGGCTCACTTATCTGTGATTATACCTCCAGGGGATCCGATGCCTTCTACCTCCACCTGTACCTGCATTCATGTGGCTAAAACTCATGCAAACACACGCATACATATGAATAAAAACAAAATTAAATCTTGAAAAGAAAACAAAAACATAGATATGAATTTTTAAAATTTCGGTTCATAACATAAACCAATGGTGTTTAATTTTAAATTCAGAAGACATATAATAACTAAAAGGATATGTCATGGGAAATTTGGAAGCAGGCAGAATTTATTTAAAGAAAGGAAATAGCTCATTTATTAGCTAATATCAGACCAAATTCATAGTGAGACTTTCTTAGAGTCCCTGGTTTACACTTGCCAGGTCAGAGTCTTTTAACTTTAGTAAATGCTATTAGCTCCATGAGCTTCCTAAACAACTACGCATACAGCCTTACACAAAAAGCTTCCAAGTTTAAACCTTTGTGTTTTAAGTGCCTTTCTCCCTTCCCCTCTCCCTAATGTGGACGTATTTTCAGTAGGTTAAAAGAATTTTTTAAGGAACTTACTTCACTGAATGAACTGTGACAAATGAGAATATAATACACAAAAGTCTGCATGGTGTATTACTTATTTTTGTACTGCTGTAATAAAACATTGTGACCAACCTCACTTAGAAAAGGAAAGGGTGATATGGGCTGACGGTTCTAGAAGGATAAGGATTCGTGGTGGAGTGCACGTGGCAGACATGGTGACCATCTTAACCACAAGCAGGAGGCAGAGAGAATGGCATGGATCCTGCCTTCAATGGCATAGTGCCTTCAATGGCAAGGTCAAGCTTCCTAAGCTCCCAAAACAGTGCCATCAACTGAGGACCAAAAATTCAAATGCCTAAAGCTATGGTGGCCATTTCTCATCCAGACCATCACAGTCACTGCAAGCAATGACGATGGCCCCGTATTTCTAGCCAAGCCGTGGCCACAGTGCCAGCATGAAGACATAGAGGGAACAGAGTTTCTTTTGTGGGCAAGAGAGAAAGCAACTCACTGTTACTAGGCACCACTGAACAGACTAGAAACTGCCAGCTATTCTTAGTGTCAGCAGCCCCAGACTTTACTTCCCAATTCCATCAACAACTGTGGACATAGTGCATTTCATGGTTGGCGTTATTTTTAGTGGTTTTATGGTTTGGGGGAAGGAGGAAGAACTCAACCCATGGCTTCCTAATACCACATTTTACCACAGAGCCACACTCAGACCCTTAACATTAGACTCCATGAAACTTCCACAACAGAGAATCTGTATCTCCAACAGTGAGGAAGCAGAGTGATCTAGTGCATTGGGTGAGCCAGCAGAAATTCTTGAATTTAAACCTTTTCTCTAAAACTTAGTTTTTGGTGTGGAGATCTATGCGTGAAAACTACCCAGTAATTCTAAATTTTGCCTCAGTTGTTACAATTAGGTTTAAATGTATACCTCCAGAATTACAGGCTAGGCTTTACCTCAGACCAAAGTTAATGACTGCTTAAAAGGAAGGTTGTAGGCATTGCTGTCTACAGCTAAATTTATATAGTGAATGTCAGCAGAGGATGAGAGGCATACTGGTCTTCTGTGAGCAATGTAAAGGACAAAAGAAATGAGACCGGTGTCCTTGACACACTTCTGACCTCTAGCAGTCTGACTACAGGTAGAGTTCTGGAACTTACGAGGACCAACACTGTGCCTGTACGCATCTAATTCGAACTCGTTCGTCTCCTGGTTCTGCCGTCTTAGCATGCCTCATGATGGTGCCCTTTCCTTCCTCCAAGGCAAAGGAATGAATCCATTACAGAACAGAGTCACAAAGAAATGTCAGGAACCTAGGAACTTCATGGAGCTGAAGCCCAACTTATTGTGAAAGTTGTTTTCCGTTACTCTTTCTCAGTGGTCACATAACATGTGTTCCTACACATATGTGTGTGTGTGCCAGGACTAGAGGCCTGGGAGTACATGTGGGAAAAGGAAGAGAGCACAAGACACAGTGGATCTAAAGCATGAATGTTTGGGACGTCCTGTTTCCTGAGGACTGAAAACGGCCCTGGCTCGAATTGCCATGCTGACTCAAACATTAGGCAGGATCTGTGCAAAATGGATCTGTGGCCATAATCATGTGATATTGATTCACTTGATCATTGTGCCTGCTTGCGACCCCCAAAAACATGGAAGGCAGCCAAGGGCTAGGCATGTTATAGAGTAACAAATGTGGACCCTAGACTCGGTGGTTTTATGCACAGAAAAAAAGCACATCACTATGAGTGAATGAATGGCCCTAGAGCCACCAGGATGGTGGTTCTCTTTCTAACTCAGCCCAGGAGACCAGCCTATGGCTTCACTGAGGTTGGTGGGAAAGACCTTATGTTTCGGTTAGGGTTCCATGACCAAGCCTACCTTCCTGAGCTAAGCTCATCAGAAGGTCTTTACTTGGATTCTGATTCATTAGATTAAAGGGGACTTTTACAAGTTGAAAGGCCAGTTGTGCTATTTATGTTGGATTGTACTAGACAGCCTCATAGCTTTGTTTCAGTGTCCAATTCTTTCAGAAAATAATTACGGAACAAATTCAACAATGTGGTCCTTGAAGTCATTATTCATCAGCATGGCATCCCAGCATAGGTACAGCATTTCAATGCCCATCTAAGAGCCAGACATTCACTTCTAGAAGGGACTGTCTTTTCAGATAAATTAAAGACCTAGTATATTTAAACAGATGCCAATTCTATTACATGCTTAATTATTTTCATTACAGAAAAAATTTTAAAACTACATATGATAATTTTCATGTTAAGGGTGCATGCAGTCATTTCTGAAAATAGTGAACTATAAGCATAATCAAATCAAAATATAGTCGTGCATTCCAGGCATAGGCTGGAGCTGGATTTCTTTGGGTGCTGGAAAAAGTGAACAGAGACTATTGTCTACTGGAAAGTCTTCTATCATGTTATATTAACAAGGTAACAGTAGAAAGTAACTCAGTATTAATGATAATAGCAACTGCTAAGTCAACTGTATTATCTACCAGGTACTGATCAGTGCATTGGGTCTCATAAAGCTGTCCTTGCAAGACAGAACATTTATCCAATTTTTGTTTTCAAATAACACCTCATCTCTCCGAAATTGTAAAAAATATCTTCTCAGATCTCTGTAGTTAGTTAACTGTGGAAGCCAAAAGACTCTTAAAGAAAAGCTGTATTCGTCCTGGCCTCTCATCCAGTCAACTAAAACATTCTTGATTGTAGATCTTTAATTTTATAGCGGATGTAAGCAGTAAAAACTGTATTTCATGAAATGTAAACGTGACATGGAGATTAGTACCATAATTTGATACTTGGAATCACAGTTAAAAGCTTGACAAACTGAGACAACCACAGATTGAGATAGTGTGTTGTGGGTAGTTCTAAAAGTCACCTCAGTGAGGGGAAAGATAAAGCCATAGAAAATCGCACTTGACTGGACTCAAACTACACCAGTTGTTCACAATTGATTGCGTGTTGTTCAACCACAAAGATAAATTAGAGCCCAGGATACTGCAACAGAAAAGTGGCTTAGATGTCATAGAGACTCAACTATTTTTATCTCTCAGTTGTAAACCATAGCTTACTGAGGCTAAAATGACATTGGACTGTTTTTCTCTATGATGATTTGTGGACTATGTAGTACATTTGTAAGAGCAGATGTCACATTTTATGTATTTGAAGGTGTCAGCTCTCTGACTTATATCTCAAGATTCTGCCCTTGAATCAATAGAATGTAGTGATTTCCATTTCTTAAAACTGATTTTTCCCACATCGTAAAAGACATGTAGTGAGTATTGGTGATTATCATGCTGCCCCTTAAACTCTTCTTCCGGTCCTTGATTTTTATATACATAGTGATGCTGATCATCACTTTGTAGAATCTGAAGTGAATGAAAAAGCTTCCAATGAGCTGACCACGTTTGCATTTAAACCCATTAAAAAATATTTGCCTCTCATCCTAGACCTGGCTGTCCAAAGTCTGAGATGGATTGGGCAAAAGAAAATACATCAGCGTTTCCAGAGTAAAATTTACTCTCAGAAAGTCCACATGTACGTTATTCATCCCATATTTCAAATTGATTTTCATTTTACCATTTAGGGTGCGTTACTGGCAGTCTCATCTTTTAAAAAGTCAAATTTGCATTTAAATGGAAACTGTTTCAGTCATTTAACATCTCAAAATCTAAACATTTTATTCATTCATCCTTCTTTTTTTTTCTTTCTTACCTTTCATTGTTGAAAAAAGATTTCAGCACTGTGCTTTTCCATAACTGCTGTGGATTCTCAACTCTATGGACTACTGTGCACTTCCTACTCACTCTAGAAAGCTGTCACTGGGCTCTCAGCCCGTGCACCAGGTCCAGATGAGAACAGTGTGATCTAGGATGGAGAACTTCACAGCTGACAAGTCCTGGGAGCTCAATGTTTCCTTCAATCCAATCCGAAAAAGAAAATTCAATTCTTATTCAGTTATAAATAAATCAGCAAATGGGAAAAGGACGTTGAAAGCTGTGGCATATAATTTGTTAGTTTCAAAGATGCTGAAATAATACAGCTGCGGGATTTTGCTACCCAGTAACAGTGTAATTACTTTGGAGTTTGTTCTGACTGTTGTTGATTTAGAACAAATCAGAAGTATTTCATTTTGGAGGAAGATGAACCCAAGGATCAATTTTTTAATTAAGGCTTCCAGTTAAAATATGCAAACACATTTAAACATCCATACAACATAAGCTTCAGTAGAATAAGCAACATCTTCCTCACTTGCGTTGTTAATATGAATATGTCCGTTTTCATTCCTATGGGACACTACTTCCAACCGTCAAACGCTGGCAAGGAAGGACACTAGCTGACTTGAACTGGGGTTTGGTTATTCTGCAACTAAATTACTTAACTTGTGACTAATTTATTCCCGCCGAAAAATGTGAATTCGTTTATCTTACTGGGTTTTGTAGCTTTTGAAATAAAAATATATAATTTTAATTACCAGATGCTATCATATACATACTAAATGACCAGGGGGTGTTTTTAAATGTTGATGTCTCATTGTATGCCTGCGTTTTAAAATAAAGTATGTTGATATTTTTAAATAGGGTGATTTTAAATTTCTTGACAGTGAAAAGCTATTTTCATGTACGAAAGAAACCTCACTTATTTATATATATGTTTCTCCTGTGAGAACTTTATCCCTTATTACTCCTAATCTCTTTCAGCTTGCTCTAGCATACCATTTTGTATCTTGCCCGGCATAGCTTTATATTGCTTCCTGAATATAATAACAGCTTCTAACAAAAAAAAAAAAAAATAAGTTCAGTTACCCAAAAGAATAGTATTCATAGTATTCTTAAAACTCATTTTCTTTTGGTCCATTAATGGTTCCATGTATTTAAATGTCTTTATTTCAACCAACAAAGTTAGGTCTATCCTTAAAGCCCACAGCTGCTTCCTGTTTGCCTCTGTGAGCTCCCAAGAAACAGTGTGAGGCACATACTCCCACGTATCTAGTCGTGATCAGCCTTTCAGTTGACGACTCATCCAAAGAAATCATTTTGGGTGGGGGGGGAGTGGCAGAGGGAACTGTGTATCAGATAGAAGTAAAGGAGACAAATATTCAATGTTACATAACTCAGTTAAGACTATTATGCATAAACCAAGTGAAGTCCTTAGTAAGCATATTGCTTGACATGAGCATAGCCTTGTCGAGGACCCCAATGCCTCTGGCCCTTGGGAATGATAAAGCTTTTGAAGCTCAGATGTGTGACAAAACCTTCTTTTGGTCCAATACCAGTGTTTATGAGCAGTTGGCCAGTGTGTGCTAAAACTATCAACCAGCAGCTACCTCTCCAGCATGGCTACAGTCTAGACTACTGCTCCACAGATATCCCCTACTGAGATTAGCTAAGCCTACCTCTCTGTCCAGCTGTAAAGCATTAGCCCTCCTCCTGAATTCATGCACAGAAAATAAAGGTGATGGGATTCTAGACAGCAGTTGGTACACAGCATCAGAATGAGCTCATCCCACCAGATTCCAGCCTTTCTGTCCATGTGTCTGTGTGTCTGGCCTTTCTTCATTCCCATATTGCTCCAGCCATGGCAATCCTGAGGCCATGCAGACAATGGCATTATTAACATATGATTAGGATAAGAAATGCCAAATAGCTGTTAGGTAACTTTGCTTGCTTCTTCGATATATTAGCATCATAGTCTGCATTGAAAAGATAACACCTTGATATTTTCCCTACCTGCCTTAGTGAGGATAAGCACTTTGAAGCTACATTGGAAATGGAAAAAGAAAAAAAAAATGAGGCTGAAGAAGAGAAACATTATCCGTGTAGATATTTAAATTTGCTGCTACCTTGAAGCTGTTGGGGAGGGGTTTTGGTTTTGGTATGTTTGCTTGTTTATTTTATGCAGAGACCACTATAATTGCAAAAGCTGGCTGCCATCTTTTTATTGTGAATCTATATTCTCTTTCTGGTCTAGACACTCCAAGTAGATGAGCACTAAAATGGGTAGGAAGATGGGCAAGCAGTGTAGATAACAAATCACCTTTCAATTTCATAACCAAAGTGCCGGCTTCGAATTTAATTTCTTGGATTGAAATCACCTTTCAATTTCATAAACAAAGTGCTGGCTTTGAGTTTAATTTCTTGGATTATTTCATATTTTCCTTAGTGATGTGAAATTTTACTCTCAGGGGGGAGATGTGTGACAAAGCCGGATTTCTTTGCTGCTTGGTCTGGAGCTCTTTCCTGTGTACATGTGATTACTGGTTACATAGAAGTCCAATATAACAGGCCCTCAGCTTTCTAGGTGGTAGCCCGGAAAGGGTTCATGAAAGTGCCGATCTGATGATGATTAACCCAATGCTACAGTGACCTGGCAAAATTATATAACAAAAGATCCTTAAGGCCAACAAAAGATTGTTACGTTGACCTGAAGCGTGTCTTTATGGAAAATTCTGGGGTGAGTTATAAATCCTCTGGACAGGAAAATGTGTGTCTTCAGCTTTGCATGGCACCCTGCTCATTTTCCCAATGAACTTTAAATAATATCCACGTAGCCTCTAGCACCTCCTTTCTATCCCACGGGGTCTTCACTGTAATTACTTTATTATTGCCAGAGTGTATAACCATAGACACAATTTTCCCTTCTTATCATTTTCCCCTTAGTATCATTCTCCCTCTCTGCCAATCAGTTTGATTTTGCTTTATTTTCTAACCCTTCAGCTTGTATGTATAAGGACTAAACATGTACACCGACTTTCTCATTCTCTCCCTACGCTTTCCCACTATTTAAACTGTGTATAGTTGATATCTGTAGAACGAATTCTTTTTCCTGTAAAGACAAAATTTGAAAAGAATACATAATTGTTATAGAAAAAGAAAAGAAACCTTTACTAGGATTCAGACTAAGAATCTATCAATTCCTATTTTACCTTCACTATATTCTCTCAAATTCTATACTTACAAAACTTCTAAGGAAATAATTTCTAAGGAGATAATTTTAAGTTGCCCTAAGTTTTTAAAATTAAGTTTACTTATTTATTTTATATCCTGGTCCCAGTTTCCCCTCCCTCCTCTCCTCCCAGTCTCTTCCCCACCCCACTATGTTCCCATCTCCCCAATCCACTCCTCCTCCATTTCTGTTCATACCTCCCATCAGTATCAACAAAACTTGGTATTTCAAATTTCAATATGGCTAAACACCTCCATGTATTAAGGCTGGGCAAGGTGACCCAGTGTGAGGAGTAGGGTACAAAAGGCCTGTAAAAGAATTGGAGACAGCCCCTGTTCCGACTGGTAGGTCTCCCACAAGTGGACCAAGCCATACAACTGTCACAAATATGCAGAGAGCCTAGGCCAGTCCAACACAGGCTCCTTGGTTTTGGTTCAGTCTCAGTGAAACCCTATGAGCCCAGGTTAGGTGATTCTGAGAGTTTTCTTGTCCTTGACCCCTCTGGATCCTACAATCCTTTTTTCCCACTCTTCTGCAAGATTCTGCAAACTCCGTCTAATGTTTGTCTGTGGATCTGCATCTGTTTCCATCAGTTGCTAGATGAAGCCTTTCTGATGACAGTTGGGCTAGGCACCAATCTGGTCACAGAAGATGGCCAATTCAGGCTATGTATCTACCATTACTAGGAGACAATTTTGAGTTTTAAAGTCAATCCAGCCTCACCTATGACTATGATATAACTTACTATATGGACATTACAAAATGATTCAGCAATGTCTAATTGCATTCAACATGTGATAACAATTTATTCTAATTTTAAAAAGTCTGGGTTTTCTCTATAAATCCTCAAAAGGCAGTTCTTTGTGCATTGAATGTGAAGACCCCCATACTGCTTCCTAAAGGAACTGTCATGGAGGGCACAGTCATTTCTGCTGATCTGCTTTTTCCACACACAGAGAGAGAGCACCTGTTACAGAAAGACCTGAATGTGTCTCGTCTCACTCAGCCTGTCTCCCATACCTTACCTCAAATGATGGAACTTCCTTTTGTTCCATCCAGACTATGTACTCAAGCAAGCCTTGCTATTCTATACCTGTGCCATCCCTTCAGAGTCTACAATTCTTTCACAATAGTCTGGACAATTCTTCTAACCCCTAGGTTTCAGCTCTCAGAACTTTTTCATTTCTTAGTTTCTTTAATTTTTCATTCTTACTAATAAATCTATAAGTGACTATGAATAATCAGTTGTGGTAACTCTACCTTCACACCAGCCATTATTACTCAACTGAACCTCCATGTGGAAATTGATGTCTATTTCAAGTCAGAGTGCTTAAAGTGTTTTTTTTTTTATTAATTTTCTTATTTAGATTTGAAAAAAGCTTGTTTTACATGTCAATCCCAGTTACTGCACCCTGCTGTCCTTCCCTGTCCCGACCAACCCCCATCTCATCCCCTTTCTGCTCCCCAGGGAGCAGACTTCCATGCAGGATCTTCAAAGTCTGTTATATCATTTGGAGCTGGGCTTAGCACCCCCCCCCATGTGTCTAGGCTGAGAGAGTATCCCTCTATGTGGAATGGGCTCCCAAAGTCCATTCATATACAAGGGATAAATACTGATCCACTACTAGAGGCCCATAGACTGCCCAGTCCTCCTAACTAGCACCACATTCAGGGTGTCTGGATCAGTCTTATGCTGGTTTCCCAGCTGTCAGACTGGGGTCCATGAACTCCCCCTTGTTCAGGTCAGTAGTTTCTGTGAGTTTCTCCAGCCTGGTCTTGACCCCTTTGCTCATCACTTAAACGCTTTTTGAGACAGGATCTCATTGTGTGTCTCTAATTGAACTGGAGCTGTCTATCAGAATAGGGTGTCATCCACTAACAGAAATCCTCTTGGCCCTGCCTCTTGAGCGCTGAGATTAAATGTGTGCACAACCAACACTCACTGGATGCTTTAAGTTTTTTCTCCTCCTTTGACCATGAGGAGTGTGTATATATACTATGTCCCAGAGATCAAAGAATTCACATTGCATGTGTCTTTAGGTTTCCTCTATCAGCTTGGATTTCAGTGAATCTGACATTCAGGTTGTTTTAAGATCAGTTATATTTTTCAGTCATGTCTGTAATCTCCAAAGCAAAAATACTTTGTTCCCTCTTGTGCTAAGGTGATCTCCCAGTGAGAAGAGAAAAGAAAGAACAAAAACCCACTGTAATAATTAGAATTTGGTCCTTACTCTCACTGGGAATTATAGCCACTCTTGGAAACTCCTGTCACCAACACAAATGTTTTCATTTTAAAGCAAACGTTTTGATTATAAACACATTGCCAAAGAAAACATTTGGTGGGTCTCAGAAGCAACAGATTGAATGGAATTAATAAGAGAATTAGTAGCTGATGCTTTTAGAGCTCTCTGGGAAGAACCCAGACATTCAGAAGATTGCCTCCTACTTGGTACCCAGGCTATCATTCTGCCAAAGATCCAGTTTAGTCTATAGACTTTCATATTCAAAATAGAAAGTCCTTTGAGTCAGTCCGGGCTAGCAGAGGCTGTTTGAGTGGTGAACCTCTACCACAGGTGTCTAATTTGAAGTAAACATGCCCTTCAGGCTGCTAGTGATTAATAACAGGATGTGTTGAAAAATCTCACCTTATTATTTCACTGAGGTGAGACTAATTCTCATTCCCATGTTCAATGAAGTATTTTTGTGTTAAATTAATTGTACATATTTACCCTTGATAATCTCATTAATATAATCAAAGCATTATATCTGGCATTATAGTCTGCTTATGTAATATTTACACCCCAGGAGGAAGTAATTTTGGAATTTATACTCTTACCAAAAATAATATGCAACCTTACAATGCACACTCTATGCAGGGAAGACAGTTCTTCAACTATCAGACTCACTTGACTTGCATCTCTGTCTGTGGTGCTGGGACTTGATGAGTCTTTAGCAGTTCTGAAGCCTGTTGTCTTAGCTCCAGAGCTTAAGCAAGGGATTTCATACATGCCACACATCTGTGTCCATGCATTAATTCCCCTTCTACTGGGCACCTGTGTGCCTCAGCCTGCCTCTGTTTAAAGATGCCAGGCAAGTATATTATTCGTCTGTCCCACTTAACATGTCATGTTTGCAGATGTCAGCTTGACAGAGTATATTTTTAAAAATAAAGATTCAAGCTGTGAATGTAGTTCTGAGGTAGAGCAGAGGACTAGTTTCCACAAGGCCCTGGGTTACATCTTTAGCACTACCAAATAGAACAAAGTTTCAGAACCACAGGTATTTGATCATCAAAATAATATTTCACAAGTGACTTCTTTGGGCCCTCCTATGAGTAATCTCTAGCCAGCCTTTGCCTTTGCTTAACCTGCTCTCCAAGCTGCATCTGTAACCACGGACACTGTCAGCCCTTCACCATGTGGCACAATTCCCACCAGACATCCTTCTGAACACCAGCAGGATGCAGCTTCACCCAGGGATCTTTGCTGGAGAGAGCTGTGTTCTTCACTGAGGATGATCAGGCCCAAGCCTTTGGAAAGGCTGGTTCTCCAGTGTCTGATGCAGGAACTCTGCCTCCTGCTGTGAAGATGCAACCCTCAGGCAGAAAGAAAGCTCTGTAGAGTCTGGAGGGACAGGGCAGGGAGGCTGAGGTAGAGGGGCAAGGAACAGTCTAAAGGTGGAAGCTGTAGGAACAGGCAGGGCAGAGAGGGTGAGCTAAAGCACAAGCAGCAGCCTCTGGCACTGGCTTCTGCTAATTCCAGGAACTATCACCGTGAAGGGCCATGATCTGCAGAAATCTGGCATGACCACTTTGGTGTTGTTTAAATACACAAAGATTGTTTTCTAAAAGAGGACAAACACGGGTGATATTTGCCTGTAAAATTTAGTTCATGCCATTATATGCTCATCTAAGTAAGACATATCTTATTTTTCCTTGGAGACAGGGTGTCCCTGTGTAGCCTTGGCTGCCCTTGAACTCCAAATTCTCTTCCCTCAGCCTCTAAAGTGCTTGGCTTAGAAGCAAAGCATCAGTCATATACGGCTCATCAGATACATTTTTAAAACTCACGAAAGTAAAAAAAAAAAAAAAAAAAAAAAAAAAAAAAAGTACTTTAAAAAGAAGTCAGATAACACTAGTGGCTCATTTATTTATTTATTTACTTACTTACTTATTTAAATTACTTGATTACCTTAGCTCGTTTTGTCAAATCTCCATTTTTCAACAAAGATTTCAAGAAAGACAAAACGGGTCTGGTTTGTAGTCTGATCATAAAGCAATCACCTGCCAATCATAAAAGAGCTCTGAGCTCTCCCTTAGCCCTGAGAGAGGGACCACTGAGGTGGCTGGGTGGGGACAGGAAGAGCCCATAGGAGGTAGAAGGAAGCGAGGACAAAGGTTACGCGATCTGTGTGCAGGATGGAATCTGGGTGACTCTGGCCTGGAAGGGTTTTGAGCTGGAGGCTGTTATGAAGTGAGACCCTGGGAGGAAGAACACTTCAAACTGGACTTCGAAATTGTGTTTGCACCCAGCCATAGCTGTTCCCGTCATTCCACAGCCTCCACCTCTGCTCACTCCTCTTGGAGTGGGAGGACTTGGGGAGGCCTTGAGTGGAAGGCAGCTAAGACACCCATAGACAATTTAAAGCAGGGAATGGGTGTTGCATGTGCAGAGCATTTTCAGGGAAGATTGTATTCCTTCGCATTCCTTACAGGAGGGGAAATAAGCTTGTCAGAGAGAGTAAAATTACAATGTTCAAACTGGACGAGGAATAGATTTCCATATTTATTGAGTAAGGGGAGAATGGCTTGGGAAGGAAGGGAATGCCAACCAGATGAAATGTGGCATCTGGGACAAGTAAATTAAAACACTCCCCAGTCCCAGGAAAAAAAACCCACTGCAAACAACTGCTTTTTACTCTATCCCATTACTGAGTGAGTCACCTCAGGTTTGAAATGGCACAGAATAATGGAAATGATATTTTACCTGTTGGTAAAGATTCGTTCAGGCAAGCGCATTCTTCACTGTTGTGCAAAATGCTAACATGTGGTGTGTGTGTGTGTGTGTGTGTGTGTGTGTGTGTGTGTGTGTGTGTGTGTGTATGTGATGGAAAAGATGACCAACACAGGAAGAGATGGGTCTGATTTCAGTCCTCCAATCCACCATGTTTTTACCACCTAAAATCAACTCATTCATTTTTCCATTTTGGACATAATCAGCTTGGTATGTGTCCATAGCTTTATTGTTTAAATCACATGCTTTGATCATCTGTGTCAAGCAAAAGGGTGTTGAAATCTTTACAAACAGAACATATGTGCTGCTTTTGTTTTGTTTTGGCTCTATTTGATATAAATAATATCACTTGTAATGACATTAAAACACAACAAAATGATTGTCACATATTATGTTCAGCCTGGCTTTTACAGGTTCCATTGTTCATCAGTTTGCTTTCTTTCTTAAACTTAAGTTTAGAAGATATTTGGTGTGTTAATCTTGGTTTTCTATTTGACAAATTGAAATAGAGATTTAATCTTTGGGAATTAAATCCCAGGCCCCTGTACTATTAGTGAAGATCTTGTTTGGCTCCAATCATTAATACTAAGAAGAAAAAAGAGAGAGATTAAGTAGGCACTTGTAAAAACAATGCCAAAAACTTGGACTTATATCTCTAATTATAATTATAGAGATGGCAATTATTTTGCTTGATCAATGAAGTGTCAGAGGATATTGGACATGATAAAAGATTTAAACAAATTTAAATAAACCTTGCTCATGGAGTTAAAGTATATAGATCTAAAAACATGTCCCCCACCATTGAAAAGCCAATAGTCTCTCAGGAGGTATGTTTTTGCATCTACTTATTGAATAGAAATAAGAGGGATAAGGTTATGTAGCATGGTACTATGCATGGGAGAAGGCAAGAAAGAGGATGATGATCATGACCTGGGAGTGGTGGGAGCCATCAACTCTTCTTTACCTCTGACCCACCTTCGGGGTATGGAGCTACCTGTGCAGGAGTAAGACCCATACAAAGAGGGGAAACGGACAGCTTCCTTCAAAGCAACCAGGTCTGGGGACCCCTCTGAGTATCAGGCAGTGCCTTAGGCGTTTTGGTGGTTATTTATGTCTACTTTAAGTTTCATGTCCTTACAGCTAAAACACAACCCATCACAACATTCCTGCCACTAATGTGCTTACAAATGAGCTAGGGAGTTAGCAGGCGAATCAGGGCAGAAACACTGACTTGTATACTGCAGAACCTTCTTCCCACAAAGGTGGAGTGTTCCAAATGGGGCTTAACAGAATTGAGTCTTTAATTAAAACAATGAAATGTGTGTGTGTGTGTGTGTGTGTGTGTGTGTGTGTGTGTGTGTGTAAGCACGTTGGTATCTGGAAAGTACAGTCTCCGAACTCTGGCTTCATGGAAACAAGTGTGTGCTCCTCTGCTGCCCATGTCCAAATGTGCAGATAGAATGGATTCTTCTGCACTCTCCCCCAACACTGTCTGTGATTCATATTCCAGAGCTGCAGTTTCCAAGAAGGATCTACACACCCCTGAAAAGATGATCATTTGGCTGTCTCCCTAGAGGGCTGACCACCAAGAAAGGCCTTTACCCAGTGTGCACGTTTGTGTTTCTGACTGTTCCAGTCTTGGTCAGGTCTCTGGAAATTTCTGATATGAGTTGGCAAGCAAACGTGGATCTAGGTTACTATAGGCTGCATTCTATTTTTGAAAACTCTTTCCATAGGTAGAACATTTTGTGAAATCTATACTTAGAGACTACTTTGCTACCATGGCAACTGATCACCCAACCAGGTCCAGAAGCCTCTTCTCTGTACTAAGAAGGAAGTGTGGTAAGATGCCTTCCCCTTAGGTCATCATAGACAATACCAGGCTTGTCAGATGCATTGTCATTATTGTCCTGAGGGTATAAGGTATATACAAGAGCACACTCAGGGTCTCAAGAGCAAAGGTTTGTGACCCTAAATTTAAAGCACTTCTCAAATTATCCTTCTGCCTTGCCCCTAACCCTGAACAGAGGATAAGATGGTACTGGCCCCACAACCCCATCTTCTCTCCCTCTGAGTGATATCCCTGTTATTGCATTCTCTCAGAAGAGACCTGGCCTCCACTTAGGCATTCTGTTTCTCTCCATGACTTCTCTGCTGTTCCTGCACCTTGCATGTGAGCAAAGCTTGCCCCCAGTCAATTTTTAGGCAGGGTTTTAAACATACTATGAGCACATGGTAGGCTCCTCTTACTGTTATTCCTGCTGGAACAATACAGCAACTGCTTCCTAGTATCCACTGAAGCCAGGGAGACTTTACAGCAATGGCTCATTTGTACCCACGGAAGCTGGGAATGCACACTTAAGATCCCAGACCTGGGATGCACAAACAGATCCTAAGTCTTCCTAACCATCCAATCTAGTTGGGTTGGCAAGCATCAGAGTTAGTGAAGGTTATCTTTTGAACATCACATACATGATTATACACACACAGGCATGAGGAAGCACAAATACACACAAAATATAAGTAGTATTTAATTCGAGATGTTTTCCCACCTGAGGAGCAAGCCTTTTATATATTAAGTAACTACAATTAGAAGTTTACGCTTATTTTTCTTGAGAAGAAATAACCACTATTCCCTAAAGAGACTATCACTGAATATTCTTAATATAAGTTCAGAATTTTATAGAGAGTAGGTAACCATGAGTCCGTTTTGGAGAAAAAATAAAGGCAGAGTTTGATACCAACTCCATCATATGATGTTTGCAGCTTAAGACATGCATGGGTTTTGTTTTGCTGCTATTGAGCTGGAGTTTGAATCTATAGTGAGTCTCAAGACATGCTGTAAGAGCCAGCTGTACCCACAAGCATATTTCTCTCTCTCTCTCTCTCTGTGTGCGTGTGTGTGTGTGTGTGTGTGTGTGTGTGTGTGTGTGTGTGTGTGTGTGTACTTCGGAAGAGAAAAAATGTACTTGGCTGTATCTGAATGGGGATATCCTGTCCACTAGAGAGACAGACGTTCCATGCCACTAGAAAAGAGAGAAAAAGGAATCAGCGCAATCCTTCCCACAGGAAATACCCAGAAAGTTCCTACTTGTAGCAACCATTTGTGTACAAAGACTGACCAAAACATCAAGAGAACCATCATATGGCTGCCTCCAGGCTGTCAGTCAATGCTAGAATTCCTGTGGGTTTAGGCATCTGTGTTGGGAGGTGGTTTGCTTTTTGTAGCCTCCAATTGCCACCCTTGGACTCGCTTTCATTACATTTCAGAAAACAACTATTTTTACATAAACTACAAAGTCGCAGCCGGCAGCACATGTAGCAGAGACAGATAGCCTGAGGTTGCTCAGGGACTTTTTCTTTAATCTTTGCCCAGAGCCAGCATGGCCTGCCAGGTACAACTGGTTTAACAGGGGAGCTGCAGCTTGAGCCCATTTCTGCCAGCCCTGCCATGCTCAGATCTGTGCCCGCTGCAGCAGCAGCTCTGCAGTGAGGGCTGCAGGGGGGATAACTCTGCAGCTCTGAAGGCCCGCAGCCTGCAAGAGCCTTAACCCTCTCTTAAGCCCCAAGATGCATTGGCTCCAGAAGCATCTGCTTGGGACATGACACAGGAGATTTTTCGGAGGAATTTATGTCTGGGAATGAAATGCCTGCAACAAAATAATGTGAGCATGCAGAACAGACCAGAGTGTCTCTTTGAAACTGTTTTCAACAGATCTTATTTGCTAATTATTGACAGGGCTGAGGGGGCTTGAAAACCATGTTTGTAGACTGAGTCCTGGGGAACATTTTTTAAAAGCCAATAGGAAAACATGGACTTTATAAATGAAAGATGCTTTTTAGCAAAATGAAGCTTTTATGGGGGTGTGGGTATGGGTATGGGGGTACGGTTCCAAAATCCCCCCAAGAAAAGATGTGGTGAGGAATAGCCCGACAGTGTGCATTTGCTGTAGGCTTTGTTTTTAGTTAGTGTACTCAGTGTCCCCCTAGGTTAAGTTCCCCTGTTGTCACCAGGATGAAACCCTTGAAACAAGTCAACTTAATGGATTTTGGCTCAGGGTCTCAGAGGTCTCAGCCACCATTTGCATGGTCCCATTACCTTTGGGCCTATAGTGGCATAGTGTTTTATGGCACGAACCATAGATAAATATCAACTCACCTCACAGTGGCTGGAAGCAGAAAGAGGAAGGGGCTGGCTCCCAACATGCTTTCAAAGATATGCTTCCCGCAACCTAACTTCCTCCACAAGGTCCATGTCTGGAAGATTCCACTACCCTCTAATGGCAGAATAAGGTAATGACAGAGTATTTGATGAAGGATTCTGGGAGGATTTTTGGACACTAACAAAACAGTCAGTGAAGGCATTGTTGGGTGTTCCTGAGAAAGTGTGACATTGCAGACAGAGATAGTCAGACTTGTCCTATTGCTTTGGGCAATGCTGGTAGGTCTGTCCTTTCTAGCTGGAAGGCCATGCTTACTTTTCTTATTGATTGGGTCCTGAGTTAGCAAACTTCCTTCAAAGTTACTAAAGAAGACAATTTGGACTTGCAACTGTGAAACATCTCTGTGGTTTGGGGATAGAACAGTGGGGTGGAGGTAATGCTCTCCATTTTATTTTTTAGCCCTTAATATATGCCATATTAAAACAAACAAGCCACTGGACAAAGGAACTATCATTGAGAAATTAAAAGGCATTGTTCTTCTAAAGGAATAGTCCGTGTGCATGTTCAGCTTTGCCATTGACCCCTCTGTGGACAGCAGAAACTGGGCAGATGTTAGGGTTAGGAGCCTTGCATCTGCTCAGTTGAAGACTAAACTACCGAATGGCTTGGAGATACTTTGGCAAGTTGTGAAAAGGGAGGAGCCATGGTCTATAGGATGCTCCTATGGGCCGTCTACAACCAGCCCAGTTGCGATTGGTTTAGCCTGTATTCTGTCTGCACGGCAGAGCAGCCGCGGTGAAGGTGACAGGGATGGGCTTCACTGTCTTTCACACACAGTCACAGACGGGGCCTCATTCGGAAAGAGATGAGTGCTTTCTTTTTTCTTTTCTTTTTTTTAATTAATTAATTTAATGTGTATCAATATCCTTAGCCATTAGGGAAATTCAAACCAAAAAACTACTTTGAGATTCCATCTTACACTGATCAGAATGGCTAAGATTAAAAAGAAAACACACACACACACACACACACACACACACACACACACACGTGATATGATAGAGAGAATGTGAAGAAAGGGGAACACTCCTCCATTGCTGGTGGGAGTGTAAACTTGTACAGCTGCTGTGGAAATCAGTAAGGAGGTTTCTCAGAAAATTGGGAATTGATCCACTTCAAGACCCAGCTATACCACTGTTGAGCATGTACCCAAAAGATGCTCCACCCTACCACAAGGATGCTGGCTCGGCTATGTTAATAGAGGCTTTCTTTGGTTCTTTCATCTCAGGGTCTAGAAAGCAACTGCAAATAATTCAAGCCAAAAAGAAAGTGCAGTGGGAGGGTCCCAGAGTAGTTCACAGATCCAGGAAATGAAACAACAATTCCTGGAAAGACCAGCAAACCCCGAGTTCACGACTGGGGAGTTAAGGCACAGAGCCTAGGTACAAATCCCACTGAGCTCTCAGCTCTTTATCTGCCTGGTATAGAACTCAGGTCTCTTCCCTTTTCTTTTCTTCCTTCATTTTACTTTCTATTGATATTGTATACGGAACCACAAGCCTTCTGGCTGGACCAGTACTTGACCACTGAGCCTACCAGCCCATCATTTCACATCTTATTTTGAGGCAGTGTTTCATGGGGTTCTGAAGCTGATCTTGAAATCATCCCATACCCAAGGCAGTTCCTGAACTTGCAGTTCTCCTGCCTCATATGCCAAGTAAGAGCAAGCCGCTGAGATTACAAGACTGTATTACTAGGCCTGGCTATAGGCCAGCTCTTTATATGTGCTCTGTCTCGGTTTCCCCATTTTGAAAAATTCAGATGAAACTAACGCCTATATTATAATGTCTTTATTAGGGTTTGAAACAGTATGGTGTATTAAGAGATGAATGTGGCATGGTTAGTTTAAACCATGGGTGCCAGTAAAAGACTCAGCCATTTCTGGAACTCTTTGCCAATGACTTTCTGTCTCTGAGGCAAATCTGATTGGGTAGGCATCTGCTTATTCGTGATTTGGAAGCAAGCTGATGCTATTGTCTTGAAGTACGGATAATATCCTTAAGGCTGACACAGCTCCTAGGGGATTCTGGTACCTTACTGGGGCTTTGGTCATGAGCCCGCTAGCCACAATGTACTTCCACCTTTCTGACTACAAATAGATGAATGGTTATAAGGCATTTCACTTGAAAACAGTTTATTTTAATAACTAACACATTGTCAAATACAGCTAATGGGAATACACTTAATGTTTTCTGTCTGCAGAAACACCAGAGCTCCTGAAGCTCTAATATTAGGAGGGCCTAATGAGATGCCAGTGCAAAAGCATATGTTCTTTTGTTAACCCTAGAGAAACAATGACTTGAGCTGACATTTAGTTCATAGTTAAGGGGAAGAAAACATTCAAGGTACGGTGTGCAAAGATGCAAAGAAAATAATACTAAATCTGGGCCACAGCCTTGCACAAAGGGGCTCTTCTCTCGGTGGCTACCCCACATCACAGCACCCACTTGGCCTCTGTGGATTCCCAGACTCTTCACCACACCACTCCATCAGCATATCTGAAGAGTTCCATTTTCTAAAGCTCCGTAATGGTTAATATTGTTGGTCCCCAGTTCTCACCGGCTCAAATTAATGCTTTGCTTCTCTTAAACAAACTGCATATTGTGTAGAGATTGGACTTGGACTTCAGGTTTTAAGTTCTGCTCCTTTTTCTTGTCTATCAGTCAAATTCTTGATACTGGAGAGAAGAACCTCAGCTCCAAGCCAGTCAGGTGCATACAAGCTGTATTCTGCTATGTTGTTTACAGAACTAAGATGTTCTGGAGGCCAGTTTCAGGAAGTGCAGGTTTCATCTTAAATGATGCTATTAGCTTAAGATGGACTGGCTGATCTCTGCATGGTTCTTGGAAAGAATTTGTTTTACTTCATGTTTAAGTAAAGAATCCAGTAATCAGGCAAAGATATTGGTGAATCTCAGGCCTGGCCCTTGGTTTGCATTCCAAATTTCTGTCTTATAAATTACTCATAGAGACCACAGAATGAGTTCTCAGTATGCAGTGTACGCAGATGAGTTGCAGGGTACTGAATCAATGATGGTCCTCACCTCCTCTTGAATATCCCTAGAGCATATCGGCAGACTGAAAATTTGGGAATCCTGGAGTAAACTCGATTTTAAAATGAGGATTATTCCCCAGCATCTTCTCAGCCTTTCCCAAATCCATTGGTGTATTGTATCCATCCTTACAAGATAATTCCTAATATGGAGAAGGCTTGGTTTTATGTGTCCCACTTCAAGAATAGTGCACCTCCATGAACAAGGTGACCAAAGTCACAACTTTGCAAGGGACCCAGCCTGATATGGCTGGAAAATCGGCGAACTTCCTGGAAAGTACAGGGTGGTATTTGTGCGAGCTCCACAGTAGCTCTACTGCCTTTCCTTAGCTCTGTGGCCCAAAGGAAACCTTGTGGGTGACAGAGTTGAAGATGCATAGCCGTGGTGGCATAAAATCTAAATCAGATCAGCAGTCGAAAACACAGGTGGCAGACCATATCCAGCTGGTGACAATAGTCTATGTGTTGCTGATTTAGATGAATTAATAGGCTGTGAATTGAACTTACTCTTTAGTCTAGGAGTATACAAAGCTCAGTATGGAGTATGTGTAGAGGAAGGGGCCATATGAACTTGTCATAGGGTGAAAGCATTTACGAGGGAAAACCACACTCACTAATGCTGACCTTCCAAAAGTCACGGCAGAGTAACAGTTCAGAGGTTGCGTCCATTTGGACAGCTGGGAACTGCAGCTCTGCTGCTGGAGCCCACGTTCAGCAGCCCAGCGTGATACACAGAGACACACAAATCCTCTAGTTTTATTGGTCAAACCTGTTTATCTCACAGGCTTTGAGCTGCTTCACTTCTGCCTTTGCAATGGTAGAATTGTTAGGGTAGTCTGGAGTTCCGATCACAGTTCATCCAACGGTGCTTACAGAGAGAACATCTGTAGTCATTTGCTTTCACCTGCCATTACTGCTTACACTGCACGATGGAATTGGATCAGCAAGGCTCTGGGTATTCCAAAGACCTGGCTCAGGTGGAATTTCTGAATTACTACCAAGGATGTGGGGAACCAAGTACTTTTTGAGTTTTCAAGGCCATCTATGTATAAGGACTCTTCAAGGAAGTAGTAGAGATTTCCATTAACATTCAGGAATGGGGAGATGCGAACTGCTTGATTTGCCTAATTTGAGAGAAGTAAATTCAACCTCATTTCCCCTGTCCTGGCTTCTGCTACTTCGCCCCTCCCTGTTCTTCTGCTCATATGAATGTAATGCTGAAGCTGGCCAGTATCCTAACAGTTAAAGGAATTTCCCAGCCAAGCATCCTGGTGTACACTGGTTATCCTAGCACTTGGCTGGTGGGAGCAGACGCAGCAGTTCAAGGCCCTGCTTGACTACAGAGTTGTCAGCTACATTGGTGTTTAAAACACGCCCGAACTGACTGAGACTCTGTCTTAAAACTCCAAAACAAATAGAACCAAAAGGGGGCAAAATTAGTGCTGGAGAAGATGGCTCAGAGGTTAAGAGCACTGGCTGCTCTTCCAGAGATCCTGAGTTCAATTCCCAGCAACCCTATGGTGGATCACAACCATCTATAATAGGGTCTGATGTCCTCTTCTGGCATAAACTTATACAGGTAGATAGAGCACTCATGCTCATGTACCTAAAATAAACAAATGTCTTTTTTTAAAGGGATGAAATTTACCAAGTGTCCCAGAGCAAGTTAATAAATATAAGTTGACCACTTTTACACCCACTTAGAGGCTGTGCTTTCAAAGATAATTGTCCCTCTGTGCCATTCCCTTTAACGGGGATTTAAAACTTACCTTGGGTTGTCCTTTCTTCCTCTATTTGTTTTTCCATCTCTTTTACTTACTTTTCCCCCTCTCCATTTTCTGCTGTGCTGGGGAATGAATACAGACATGGACAGGCTAGACCAAAGTTCTGTCATGGAATCTCTACTTGAGAGTCTCAAGCCTTCTACTGGCTGTCATCATAATTAGTTCAGCAATTAACTCTGTTCACTTTTCCACATCTGAAGAGTATCAGCTGACCCTCAAAATTGATGCTTTGGGTATTTGTATTTGTAGAAGAAATTAACTTTAAGAACACAAATTTAACTCCATTCAATATAAATGCAAAGCTCGGTGGGTGGGGTTCTGTCTGTCCTTACCCTTCCTCTGTGGTTCTGGGTGCCTGCACTGAGCTCCCTTTCCTCTGGGCTTTTCCCTCCCTAGTATTCAGGCAGGTCAGTGTGGCCTTGACTTTCTGCTACACTGTGCCCATGAGCAGGCTTCCAGCTCATTAGACTTTCACAGGAGAGAGGAACACTGCCTCACAAAGGTCATTGTCTACAATTATTTGAATGTTTCCATTTTCTGTCTGAGACCAACTTGAGAACTTGTCCACTTTCCCATGACTCTCCCAGCTCCTTACAGAAAGCAATGACTGGCACTGTATGGGCCTAGCCATCCCTCCCATTATCTACTCATGACTCTCCCGGCTCCCTGTAGAAGGCAATGACTATGGCTGTGAGCTTCTGGGAGAGCCCCCGCTCTCCTCACATTTAGCTCTTAGTTCTCCACAACAGGATAAGGCAGGAAGGACCCCTGAAGACTACAGACAAGTTTCAGGTACTCCTTTTCTCTCTTTGTCATTTAGCCCTTTTCCTGTCCTAATTCATCTTTTCTCGTAGTGCTCAGGGCTTCCAGTGAGGGTATCATTTATCGGCTAATAAGTTGTCTGACAAGATAGCCACTTTGTACCTAATTGTTTAGTTTATTTATGTATTATTGATGAGCCAGGACATGAACTCTGCTTCCCTCAGAGGCATTTTGATAAATCTCTTGATTGCCGCTAAAATGCTGAATTACCTTCAGGAACACAATGCACAGCATGGCTTTTACTCTATGTCCCTAAACGACCTTGGATATATAGTTCAATGTCTGTGATCAACAGGAAAAAAAAAATAGAACACAAAATTCAGATTGCTCTTTGAGCTGAATCTCTCTCTCTCTCTCTCTCTCTCTCTCTCTCTCTGTGTGTGTGTGTGTGTGTGTGTGTGTGTGTGTGTGTGAGTGTGTGTGTGTGTGTGTGTTTCCTCAAATCTCTTTCTGATTCCAGAGGTTCATGAAATCCACACTGCCCTGCATTATTTTGAACTGCATACATGAAGCAGCAAATTACATTCTCCTTTGCTTTTCTGTGGTCTCAATTGCAACCAATGGAGTCAAATGGCAGAAACTTAAGTTTGAGAATGTCTTTCTAAAGCTTGTTAGCTCTCAGGCCACACCTCGGTGACGTCACCAGTGCTTGGCTGAGCTCTAATCCTGGCGAGATCTTCCCCTTGTCCCAATGTTTTCTATGATTATTAGCAGAACAGTGAGTACTTGGCTGAAGTGCTGGGTCTGGCCAGACTGTTTCCCCATCAGGAAATTTACATGATGAACCTTAAGTACTATGTTTATAAAGACTGGGGAGAATTTATAAATGAGCTATTGAAGTGTGCTGAAACTGAAATACGACATTTATCATTATGAGGATTCATATTTGAGCAATAAGTAGAACCCATAAAATATGGACCAACAGCCAGTATTTGTCCCTTAAGAGATGCATTGCCTAGATGGATCATTGCAGAACCTGTTGTTCTCTCAGGAGAAGAAGTCCAAAGTTTTTGACTAGGAGAAGACCATTATGTGGACCTGATGTCTCTAATATCTGATACTCGGTTAAACCCAATTTAAAGAAACCAGCAAGGAAAGAGACTCTGGGGCCAACTGATCTCTACCATAAAGCCACACAACATGCCATTCAACTTTAAAAAATGGTTTTATAGTTTGTGCTTATGTGTGTTTGGCCTGCATGTGTGCCTGTGCACCATATGCATGAAGTGTCTTCAGAGTCCAGAAGAGGGTGTCATATCCACTGGGACTGGAGTACAGACAGTTGTGAGCTGCCACATAGATTGTGGGGTTCAAGCCTGGCTTCTCTATAAGAGCAGCAAGTGTTCTTATCCCTGAGCCATTAATAATTGGTTCATTAGACCCTTTTTTCAGCTATCAGCTCTCTTTTAAAATCATGGTAAAATGCACATAACAAAAATCTATCATCTTATTAATTGTCTAAAGATGTATTTATTTGTATGGACATTGGTGTTTTCCTGCATGTATATCTGTGTGAGGATGCCAGATCCCCTGGAACCGAACTTACAGACAGTTGTGAGCCACCATGTGGGTGTTGGGACTTGAACCCCAGTTCTCTGGAAGAGCAGCCAGTGCCCTTAACCACTGAGCTATCTCTCCAGCCCCTGCTTTATTCATTTTTAAAAGTGATGTCCAGTAATGCTCAGTACATTCACATTGTGCAACCAGAATTTAGACCTTGCTTGATTGACATTTCACTCTTTAAACAGTAAAACCATCCCCTCTTCCTCAGGCTCCTGATAACTGCCAAATATTTTTGTCCCTATAAATTTGGTTAGAAATGCCATATAAGTAGAACCACATAGCAGTTCAAGTTTTGTAACTGGCTTGCTTAACCTGGAAGAATGCTCCCAAGTTTCACTGCTGTTAGCATGTGTTAGAATTTCTTTCATTTCATGTGTGAGCAATATTTCCTTGCATTCCACATTTTGTGTATCTATCTGTCCATCAGCGAACATACGTATTGCCTCCTCTTTGGCTCTCATGCATATTGTTGGTATGACCATGGGTGCTTATATGTATATATTCTATATTATACCTGCAATTCTTTCTCTCTCTTTCATTTAGAAACATTTCTCTGTATATGGTGATAGTGTGTGTGTGTGTGTGTGTGTGTGTGTGTGTGTATGCGTGCACACGCGCGCACATGTGTGCATGCGTGTGTCCATGTACTTCTTGAAGAAGCAAAAGGAGGATGCCTACTGATTGGTTTTAGGCATCACTGGTTATGCTTTTGTTCATTTCTATTTCACTGATGGGAAAAGTCTTTAGTTTAAAATCATTCACTTGCTTTTTGTTATTGCTGAGTTGTTAGAACTCTTTTTACATCCTTCATATGAGTTCATTAATATTTCCTCTCAAATTATTGTATCCTTAAGAACAGACAAATTTATAGTGTGATGTTATCCAATTTATGATTTTTTTCCTTTATTACCTTCGAGTTTTGGATAAATCTACATAGTCATTGCCAAATCCAGTGCTGTGACATATAATTCTGTCATGATAGATTGTTTTTGAGTTGATTTTGATTTTTATGAATATTTTAAAAATACATTTATCTTAGTTGTTCAATTCTTTAGCACTCTCTTGAGTTTTTTTCTTATTACAAATTCAGTTCATCCTAGTATTGGCCATATTTAGGGAACACATATAGACGGAACCATATCACTCATTTATGGTGAAGACAGCCTTTCAAATGACAGACCAAATTGTCTTCATAGGCATTTTGTATACACAAAAGGAAATTCATGAAATCTATTGTTGTATCTGATTTTATCTAACACTTAAAAAAAAAAAAAAAAACAAAAAAAAAAAAAACAAAGATGCTTCAGTATAGGAGAAAAAAATGCAGGTGATTATTTCCCTGGAGAACCAAATCAAAAACATACCCTGGAGCAAGAAGAAAGGCACACAGAGAAATGTCAGTGAAGCAGATGTGACATTCCAATGTAGATGGCTTAATTATTTTTCTTCATCTGACATTTGATTATGTGGATTTCTACAAACTTTCAGTGACTGATTTCAGTAGCCACTGCTGATGTTTGTGGATATGGCAGTATTTTGGTTTTACTTTTTCTTAGAAGGAACTTGGCATAAAGAAAGCATGCCCACTTAACTGACATCCCATGCAGCTAAAAGATAGAAACTACACTTAACCCAGACACAGAACTCTTTGCCAGTGCCTTCAAGTGTGGCCCCTGGACCAGCAAGAGCTCCGCAGCCTGTAAACCTCCAAAGAATGGAAATTATCAGGCCCCCAATCCTGTCCTGCTGACTCAGACACAGAGGGGTGGTCTAGCCATCTGTGTTTGACTAGGCTCCCTGGGAGCTCTGCCATCTGTTCCTTTGCATAATGGCACATGCGCAGGCACCAATTTAGTGCTGAGTCCCATGGGCTGACCTACAAGCAAATAGTTAGAGTGAGACACACACATGCATGTGTAGGGAGACAGTGATGACAATGTCATAGAAATGTGGATATGTAATAATAACACCTTCTGGTTTTAGAAGAGACTTAAATATCCCTGTGGTCTGAGGACCAGGAAAGGATGCAGAAGAACGACAGCCAAATATGGGTATATTCAAATTAGTGAGCCAACATGAACAAATGCTGGTCCACGAGCAATGGTGACTTCATGGGGCATGTAGGACAACTTGGTTTGACAGTTGCACCAGCTTCACTAAGCAGGGAAGCAATGGCAAGAAACTTTGGAAACCAGAATGAGAAGAATTCATTTTTCTTCACTTGGCAGTGAGAAACCAGGCCGTACTTCTGATTGGGAAACAACGATCGAGGCTGAAATTTGAGGAAACTATTCTCGTGGTTAAGTTTGATAGATTAGAGAAGCTGGAAATGACTAGGGATTCAGATCAATAGGTGTGGATGTTTTTAGCATGTATGAGGCCCTGGGTTCAGTGCCTAGCATCGAGGTGAGGAATAGAGAGAGATGGGGATGAAGATACAAATGCAGACAGAGGAAAAAAATAGAGACAGAGAAAACAGGGATGGGGGACAGGCAGGGACATGGTTTTGCTGAAGATGGCAAATTCTAGATAATAGGTAGTAAAGAGTTAGGGACATTTGGCAGCTATCTGTTGCAAATCAGTATATATACATACATATCTATATATACATATGTATGATATACATATATATATATATATATATATGAGCTCAAAAGATATTTAAATATATTTAAGAGATTTAGGAGCAGGTGCTAGACTCAAAATACAAAGATCCAATATGTAAGGAAGAAGAAGGTTAAGATTCTATCTCATCTTTGCAAAGGAAGACAATGAAAATAGGAGTTGGCAAAGGTGTTGTTCCTCCAAAGATATCTCTGAAAGTCTTCTTAGTTAAGGGCCGGTGTCTCCTGAAAAGATTGTGTGGAAAGCCCTTGATGTGAGGGAAGCTAGGTGTAAGGACAAGGGGTGGTGGTGTAGCAGGACCAACAAGAGAGACCTCAGCAGGAAGGCTGGCTATGGGTTCTGGGTAAGAGAAAGGACAAGGAACAACTGTAAGGGGTAAAGGCACCAAAGCAAATCGTCAGGGAAGTGTGTTCTGCAGAGTCCTGAGGCAATACTGTGATGTTGGGAAGTAGAGAGATGACTGATGCAATAGTTACATGCAGGGATGAGCTGGTGATCTGTGCGTGAGAAAAAGAAGATCCCGGGGCTTTGGGGGCAGAGGATGTAAAGAAAGCTAAGCAACAACTGATTCGGCATGTCAATCGGGGAAGATAGGTAAGGGTGATGGAGGAATATTATTCTTAGAAGGAGAGAAAGGATGCATCCATGGAGCTAAAACTAGGGAGCAAGGAAAAAGACTTTGGGTTCAAACAAAATTGTGAGACTTTGAACAGAGTTGCCAGCTCGTTCAGGTAGAACTTCAGATGTCCTTAGAGGGGCCATCTAGACAAGGTTTTCAAAGATCGGAGGAAATTTGGAATAGACAAAGCGGAACATGGGGTGGCGGCTCAGTGGAAAAAGCGAACAGTGACATTTGAGCGGAGAGTGGAAAACATGACCGTGAGGAGGAATTAACCGGCCGAGCTTTTCGATTGCTTCTGCCTTGTGTCTCTGAAGCAGAGACTAAACATCAGAGTGATGTTAGGGATGGGAAGGATGCTGAGTGTGTTAGGGATGGGAAGGATGCTGAGTGATGTTATGGATGGGAAGGATGCTGAGTGATGTTAGGGATGGGAAAGATGCTGAGTGATGTTAGGGATGGGAAAGATGCTGAGTGTGTTAGGGATGGGAAAGATGCTGAGTGATGTTAGGGATGGGAAAGATGCTGAGTGATGTTATGGATGGGAAACATGCTGAGTGTGTTAGGGATGGGAAAGATGCTAGGGCAAGAAAGGAAAGAGAACAAGCCCGGAGGTCCAGGAAACAGAAGACAAATGCCAACCAAGGATGTTGAAAATGAACAAGCCATGCACAGTCAGTGACTTCGGGAGGAAGGAAAACCAGCTTTCTTTAAGACTATGGCCCCTGGTAGATTGATGATGCTCCAGTGTCCAGCCCCACACCCAGGGCTATGTGGGCAGCACAAACTGGGCCTGACTATAAAAACAAACAGAAAAGGAGGACAGGAAGTCGGGGGTGGGGTGTATCTGGGAAGAGTTAGGAGGAGGAATGGAGGGGGTGAATATGATCAGACACATTGTGTGAAATGATCAAAGAATCAAGAACACATTGTGTTGGAAATCGAAACAACAGTATCACAGAAGTTTCCTTGCGATGGCCAACTCTGACGTCTAGTTCACATGTCAGGCCAAGTGACAAAGACTAGGGAGAGGTGAGATTGAAGATAATGAAAGGGCAGATGGAAGACTCCCGTGTGGCTACGGAAGGGGAGGAGGAGGAAGGAAGGGAGTTCAATCCCAGGCAGGGACCTTTACAGCAGAGGCCCCTACCTCCACGTGTGCTTTTAGGAAGTCCACGCATGGCGCTAGTGTGGCAGCCACACAACGTGAGGCTACTTTTGAAAATGCCTGCAACAGAAATGTGACAGTCGAGAACAGAGGAGGGAAGAAGAGGTTCTTTTGTAGACAAGTAACAGCGTTAAGACATAATGCAGGATGAGCAGATGGTAACTATAGGACAGCGGAGAAGAGCAGTGGAACATTCCTCTGGGAGGAGTCAGTCTTCACCTCTCCCTGGGAACTCACACCTTGGAGGAGCAGGGGGATTGGCTATACTGAGATGGTCCTACGTACCTGGGGGAAGGGAGCGGTGTCTACTGCCTGGGTGAAACCCAGGTCCCGTGAAAATCTGGATCCCACTTCTGACACCAGATATTGAGGCTTAATAAGGGTCAGGAGAAACAAATAGGCTGAATAGATGTTTATTCAGGGAGAAATAACTTAAAACATAGACAGATGAACACCTGCAGGTTCCTGGTCCCAAGGATGCCTCTGGATGTGCTCCTGTCCCCGTGCTGCAAGCTAGAGAAACTTTCCGGGCCCCTTCCTCACACTTTGTTCCCCCAGGTAACTTCTGCCCCTGTCCCCACCCCCAGTGGGTGTGGTCTGCGCTACAGGTGTGGACAAAGTGAATATGTCACTACAGATGGGTTGGACCAAATAATTAGCTGTAAGACTTCAGAGCAAAGAGATTTAGTTATCTTTGTCGTTTTGATCTCTGTGTTCTAAGAATAGAAAAATGGGCTGGTGATAAAGTGTTGAATTAAGATGTAAACCATTGGATCGAATTTAAGCAGAAATTATCAGTCAGTGGATAGTGATAGTGAGGAAAAATGATGCCCAGGCTATTAATGGGTTGAGTTTAGTTCTCTTTCTTTTCTTTCTCTCTCTCTTTCTCTTCCCATTGCTGTTTTTTCCATACAGGGTTCCATGTGTTCTAGGTGGGCCTTAAGTTTCTGATATCCTCCCCTCTATCTCCAGAGTGCTATGATTACAGTCATGCGTCACCATGGCCAGTAGTGGGAGGTCCTGGAGACTGAACCCTGAGCTTTAAACATATTAGGCAACACACTCACCAGCTGGGTAGCATCTCCAGCTTATACCTGGTTTTTCCTTATTGTGACATAAAATAGGCACAGGCTAGTGTTGTCTCCATACTGACAGACACTGTGTAATGTTCGGGCCGGGTAGCATTTATATTTCCTCAATCAGTTTTTCTTTGTGGTAACAATCATCGGAGTTATTTCTTTAGGTTATACAGTACATTTGGTCACTCTACTGTGTAAGAGAATACCAGGACTCATTTCTGCCTTACTTTAATTTAGTTTGTTGGCCTGCCTTTTCCCCATCACTCTTGCCTTCATCTGTGATAAAGACAGTTTTGCTCTCATGTCTAAGGCCAGACTTGCAGGTGAGGTCATGCAGTGTTTGTCTTTCTAGCTCTGGCCTGCTTCAGTCACTCTGGTGTCCACCAGCTCGCAGTGTTCCCATAAATATCAAGGTTTGATCTCTTTATGGCTTCATAGTTTCCCATGTGAACCTTCTTCCCTTTATCTGTTCATCAGTTGATGGACACTTAATCCCATTTATTGGCTTCCATGACTAGTGCTACAATGAATACAAGAAAGACATCTCCCCAACATGCTGATTTCATTTTCTAAATTTAAGTGTGTATCCAGCATGTCGATTGCTGGATCATATGGTAAGCCTGTTCATTGCACCTGATCTTAAGGAACAGAAGGGGAGAAAACAGAAGGTTTAGGAGTAGTCTTGAGACATCCTAAATTGGCTACATTCTAGCCTTGTACTTAGACTTTTCGGTTGCATGTGCCAGCGCTGCAGAGATGACCTTTACCTCCTCACTAGATGTATGATCACAGGCTGTGAACCAATGCAGAGGTGAGATGCTCTGCAGGTACTCTCTGGATCCAACATTAGGAAGAACATCACAGAAGGGAGGACTGGGCAGGGAAGACATCCTAGTGCCATCTGTGGTCGTGTTTCCATCACAGATCTTACAGGCTTTATACTCCAGCAGCCCAAGGCTTTATTTACCATGAAATCCCCCTTCTCCACGCTAAGTAAACAGTTAACTCGTTTCATGTTAATTTTATGGTAATGTACCCATCATCAAAATTCAGTTTCAGAACAGTTTAATCATCTCAAGTTTTCTTCATAGCTTTGGTTAGTGTTGTTTTTCGTGTGTGTGTGTATGTGTGTGTGTGTGTGTGTGTGTGTGTGTGTGTGTGTGTAAGAGAGAGAAAGACAGAGAGACAGGGAGACAGAGAGAGACAGAGACAGAGGGACAGAGAAAGAGATGCATACACTGCAGTGCACATGTGGAGGATTCACTGTGAGTCCTGGCCTTCTACCTTGTTTAAAAGGAGGTCTCTTGTTTATCATGGCATAAGCCAGGCTACCCACCCCATGAACTCTTGGACATTCTCCTGTTTCCACACACATCTCTCCATAGGAACACTAGCATCACAGACAGGCACTATTACACCAGGCTTTATGTTGGTTATGGGGATCCAAACTCAGGTCCTCATGCCTGCGTGACAAGTGCTTTACCCACTGGGCCACCTCCCCAGACCAGCTCTGGTTAATTTCATTAATAAGTTTAGTATATGGAACATGGCTGTATTTGGGAGATTACTTCCAGGTAAGCTCCATTTAAAGCAGTGATTTATGCTGGCTCATTTGATCCTTATATCAACTCACAAATCAGCAGTATGGTTTCCTCACCATGCAAAGAGAAAGATTGACCACTGAACAAATTATAAAAGGCAGGCCAAGAGTTGCAATCCTGCTTTGAGGCTTCTGATCTCGGCTCCTGGGTTTGGCGGTGTTGCTTTCAATTCATGCCAACTACTTGAGTACAAAGAGAAAGTTCCTGTGATTATGTTTCTTCTTTCTATGCTTCACTTTACATTGTTAATACAGAGTTAGAGATGCAGCTTCACTGCTAAAATACTAAGGTATTTGCATAGTGCGTGCTGGAGATGCTGGAAATTTTAAATAATTTTCTATAGAACAGAATGAAATTAGAGTCTTGACAGTTATGTAGTTAACAAAAGGTCGGGGAGAACAAAAAGTATTATCTGGAGGTTTGAAGTATTAAGTCTGTTGTCCACATTCATCAGGTTAATAAGACAGTAGCCAGTTCTCTGCTTTGTTCGGTAACCACACAGAAGGAATTTTTTTTATATATAGTCATTTGTGAACATTTCTCACAGAATGATTATGAGGGACAATTGAAAATATTCCTGGGAATCCAGTGGAAATGTCAACAGCTCAAGAAGTGACTATTATAGGGTTGCCTCTGTGGGTCCACCCTCTACACATTAATCCATGTGAAGTCCTAGATGTAGTTATGTATTTCTAGAAAGGTATCGTGTCAAATGAACAGGTCATTAAAGGGGTGGCATGTCCTCCAGTTAATTTGTGGAAATTTCAGTGGGTGCTCGGAACCAGCAGGAGCTGTAGCATTGTATGCAGAGGGTTAGAGATCTTGTTTCTTTCTCAGCTCGTGGGCCTTCCAGAGGCAGAGCTGGAAGGGCCAACTGTGAAGAATTCACCTAGCGTAAGATGTGTAGACAAAAATACTTAAAGTGAAAATCACAGCCATACTTTTCCCCTATATGATGTGTGTTACTCTCCATGTCTCAGAACCCATAAGCTATGCAGCACCAGCTGAACCCCAGTGGAAACCGTGGGCTTAGAGTGACAAGAGCTACCCTTGGGGAAATGCTGTTAATGGGAATGTGATGGGTGTAGACACAGAGATGCATGGTCCTTGCTGTATGTAGTTCACTATTGCCATAAACAAATAATTGCTCTTTAAGTTTTTAAAGCTATTTTAAAAATAAAATATACATGAGGCATAGTGCTTAAGAACATTCAAGTACTCATAAACATTAAGTTGTGGGTGTCCTCTAAGATCACCAGGGTACTCTGCCAGCAAATCCGTGGTCATTTTAATGAAAACTCCCTAACCCTTTTTCAAAGATTGCCCCAGAAGCATAGAGAGTGCCTGAGAAGACATTAGCACAGATCAACCCCTCCCAGAATTCTTGGTGTCATCTTTTTCTTTGAGCATTCCCACCCAGTTAACCTTGTCCTTTGCTTAAACCATAGTGGCCTTGTGGTCCCATACTCACTTTTGGCTGTCCGCAAAGGGATCCTCTACTCAGCGATTTGCCCAAGGCCATCCCTCAGTAGCCATGGCTACCTACTGCTGAGGTTCCTTCTCTATCCACCAAACACATGAACAGAAGTCCACATCAATAATATCACCAACCATTTTAATCACAGCTGCAGACACAAAGGCACCGCCTAAAAATTGTAGAACATGATCCAAACGGCTCTTCTAAGAGACTCCTTCACTATAGATTCTACTTCCTTAGAAAACTAACTAGAGGAGACTCTATTTCTTTAAAATGGAATCTTCTCCCTCAGTATTTTATTACATATAAAATTTATATGTATTTTATATTCACAATATATAGTGTTTGTTTCATACATAATAAGACCATTTGGAAACTCCTGGATAGTATGAGTTTAATTTAACTGGCTTTGTTTGCTGTAAGGAATTGCCCATTTTCAATTTTTAACTGATAAACTTGTGTGCTGCCATATGATGTTTCTATATACCCAAACATTATGTCACATCTGGGTAAACACAGCTATTTCCCAAAGCAGTTATCATTATTCTATAGTGAAAATATTCAAAAGACCTTTTTGCAGCTTATTAAAAACACACAGAATGCTATCATTCTAAGTCACAAATACACAGTTGTATGTCAGAAGCTCATTTCTCCCAACTCTAGCTTCTAGTCCTTTAACGGATCTATCTCCTCCACTCCCCTGGATTCTTTGATGTTCATCATTCCATTCTCACGACCAATTTTCTTAGACTTTCCATATGAGGCACTTTTGTGTGTTATTTATCTCCAGTCCAGCCATGTTGTCACAAATGATGAGGTTTCATCCTTTTTATGACTAGATAATATTCCATAGTGTGCCACATTTTCTTTATTCAATCCTAGGTGATGGACAGTTTGCTGCAATAAGCTGCAGCACAGCTGTTTCTCCGTTATCTTTGTCCCTATACCCAGGAATAGGATTCCTGGAGGATAGACTAGTTCTATTTTTGGTATTTTGAGCAAGCTATGTATTGTTTTCTATAAGGGCTGAACTAATATCCATTCTGATAAATGATGTGTTCTTTTTTTATTACATATAAAATGAATATATTTTTCTTCATGTCTCAGCACTTATTTGTTTCATTTTGGTAGTAGCTATTCTAAGTAAAGAGAAGTCACTATGGTCTTGGTGTGCCTGTCTGCTAGGATTAGTGATATTGCATAATTTCCCACATACCTGTTGGTAAGGGTGCTCATTCAAAACAGATTATATTATGTGGGCATATTCATTTGTAAGAGCCTCTGGAAACACAGGAGTGACATTCCACTTCCATTTAGAAAATTAGTACAGCCATCTACTTAGAATACTAATGGCTTTAATGAAGATGCAGCATCTTGCAAACAAATGATTAGATTTGCACAGGAAAGAATAAATAGAAGCCTAATTAACAAATTACTAGTTTTTCTTAGAGCTTTTAGGTTTTAACCTTGACAAGTGACAGTTTTGTATATAGCTTGAAGAACTCACCTTCTTATTTTATATTTACTCAGAGTATCTGTAACTGTAATACTATTCAGCAGAATGTCTGCTTATCTTGAGTTGATAGACTATATATCTAAGATCCTCAAGGCTGTATAATTCTTTTGAGAATCATCCCCTAAAGACATGGGACAGCTGGATGCCGGGTAAGAGTCTTGTGGTTATATATACCACATTGTTAGGGCCATGTCTGTGTCACTTTTCAAAATGACATATTGTCTGGTCTAGAATCTAAGCAGCCGTCTTTGTTATTCACACAAACCATTTCACAGTTCATCCCATCTTTCCTCTAGGTGTGTCATGAAAATGACACAACCTGCAAGCTGCTCAATGTAGACCACGCTTTCACAGAGGCAACAACACTGTAGGCATGAGGCTAGACCATTCTTGGAGGTCTGTCTTATGCATTACAGAATGTAATACAACCTTCTAATTGTAAAAATACCTATCACTTAGCAATCAAAATGCCTCTAGATATCACCAAATGGTAAATGCCCTGCCAGAGCAGAGTAAAATCATCCCTTTTAAGAGCCACTTTCATGGAAGATATGAGTATATTGTATGTCTAGAATAATTTTATTTGCTTATTTACTTTTTTGTTAATTAAATGTTTTCATTTATTTTACATACTGACCTCAGTTTCCCCCACTCCCTCTCCTCCTCCCATTTCCTATCCTTTCCTCCTATCGACTGTCTTCCCCATCCACTCTTGCTCCATTGTCTCCATTCGGAAAGGGGCAGGCCTCCATGGACACAAACAAAGCATGGCCATCAAGCTGAGGCAGAACCAAATTCCACCCCACCCCCTGCATCAAGGCACAAAATTTTTAAATAAAAACAGATAACTCTTTGGATAATCAGCTAAAGAATGATATCAAAACAAAAAAAAAAAAAAGAAAATACTAATGATCCTTTAAATAATGGTACCTCTTATACCATACATTTAGTAAGCCTAGCCCTCAAAGAATATCGAATGAATGTAGTATTCAGTGGTTGCTAATGGAAAATAATATAAAGAGAAATTATGGAGAAAACAGCAGATGCTCACAAGCACTTCTTCAAAAGCATACCCAGAAACTCTTCCCCGTCAACAATCATCATTGTGAAATACACTGTTTTAAGAAAAAAAAAAAGCCTCAGTTTACAGTGCACATCAAGGTTACAAAGTGTGTGCTTTGAGAAACACATTAGCTTTTGGAAGCATTGATGCAGATGTGTGGGTTCATTGTCTGAAAATAGACTGCAGCGGGTATTATAAAATACAGGTTTTAAATAATCAGTGTGGGCCTATTTCCTGCCATGTGTCTAGAGAGTTTTGCTCTTGAATTATGTGAAATGAGGTTTAGACACAATACGATGACTTTTGGAGGAGAGGTACATTAGTTTGGAAGAAAAAGCAACATTATTCTGCGTTTTGAGAATAAAAATTCTCTTTGATTATTTAATCTGCTATAGTGTTTAGCTTCCATCTTGTTCTTACTTTAGTGTGTTTAACTTATTTGTTCAAGTTTAATGTCTCAAGTAACATGGAAGGATCTTGGAGACAAGACTCATTAGACATATTTAAAATATGTACATTCTGCCCAGAGCTATTCAGAAGGCCTTTCTAGCAAAAAAAAAAAAAAAAAAAAAAAAAAAAAAAAAATCTGGAAACCACTTATCTAACATTAATATTAATTTACTTAATGGCTATAAAAATACATTATGTCAAAATCTTTCACAGCAAATATGAACTGTGCAAGAGATATTAATAATGCATCTCTTCTTGCAGAAGTGAATAATAGAACAGAGATGGTTAGATGTGATGTCATTTCTGCTACTGTAGGAATAGAAGAGTGGTCATTGATAACTGAAATGCCTTGGGGTTCATCTAGGTCACATAATTGTTGAACTATAACAACAAATGATTACATAGTTCAATGAAATACAGTGTTTGTTAGCTTGTGGGTAATTTAATGCTTAAAACTACTAAGTTATGAAAAATAAAATGTGTAGGAAACTTATGCCATCCCATATTATACAAATACACTGAGGTGCATAATCCTGTACTTTTGTGACTTAATTTTCAATGAAAACAAATTGGCTTAATGGATAAGTCCACTTCTTGGATGAGACAGGGTGTATTTTGCTATGAGTGAGTAAAATTTTCTGTTTGTAAGACAAGAGTTACACAAGGCTTTACCCTTCCAGACTTCTGCAGTTTTGTGTGAAGGTTTCGGGCAGTGTACCTCAAGAGTTGCCCTCAAGCATAGTTAAAAATAAGTTAAATATTGGCTGATTAAAAACTTAGAAGAGAAAAATATTTTGTGCACAAATGTGCTAGTGTGAGAAACATGTTTATGTGCACACTTTTACACACACATGCACGCCTGGGGTGATCCACAAGTTGTTGTTGATCTGAGGACTTCACTATTAATTTACTTTTCTCTTCCTTTACTTTTCCTGCTATCATCTCATTTAACGTTGGGCTGAATATATATATATATACATATATATATATGTATATATATATATATGGATATGGATATGGAGATAAATTAGGTCTCCATATAATTTTCTGTCTTAAAGGTGTATTACAGACAAATTGAGGCATACAGGGTTGATTGTCTCTACCACTTTCCTCTTATTAATGTTTCCAATCACGGATGGAAACCGTTAAGTTAACTTGCCTGTGGGGAAGTCCCATGGTTTCCACAACAGAGCACAGCACATGTGGGTGTAGAACTATACAATTCATAAATAGATTTGCACATCTCATTTGAATCTGACATGGCAGAAGGAAATTATAATTTTCACTCTCCATTCCAAAGCCAATCTGATGGGAAACACCAGGTCCAGACTTCCATCTGGGCCTTTGATTTCAGACCTTTCCAAGATGACACCTTTTCACATGTCTGTCCTGTCATGCCATGCCTACACATGAGCAAGATCCTGAAATTACCCTTGCGTCACATGGGAAAGGGAAAAAAGGAAACATCCTTGGTCTGACATTCATGCCAACTTGTCATCAGCATACTGGTCTAGCTTTAGTGAAGTGTTTGCTTGCAGCTTCATGCTGAGTATGAAAACACACACCAGTTTGACCCGGAGCACGTTGGCCATAATCTGATCTCTGGCTAATGCCAGAATCAAGGAACCTGAAGTCTGGACAAGTCTTTACCACAACGCTTATAACTATTGTCTAAACTGCAAAATGGACTCCCTTTCAAACTATTGCAACTATGGACAGAGTTCACATCTGCAGTACACAAATCAGTTTCCTAAGTGATATGGGATCTGGCCACCTTTGCCCCATACCTCCAAAGGATCAGTCTATGCACAGATACTACTGGGAAATGAATGCATAGCAAATAAACATTGGAGAATCTTGGAGACCTGAGATGCCTCCAATGCTATAGTTCCTGTAACATAGGACTCAGTTTTATTTACTTATTCCCGTAATAGCAATGGGAAAGTAAAACTATGGCAGGCCTAGGCCAGAAAGTTTCTGATGTTATGGTGCTTATAGTTAACTATAAGTGTGTAGCCAGGGACAATACAGTGAGATACAGGCCATCATAAACACAGGGTGCTGTAGAAACTTACACAAGGGCAAATAAAGGGTGTTATCAGTGACAACTAGGTTTGATATTTAGTAGGAAACCTTTTCCTAGTTAGGACAATCCAGGTATATGCTCAGCTGCTAATAATTAGTAGTGTATTATGTCTCACACTCTGATCTATTCCAAGTCAGTTGATAAATTCAGTAATTTTCACATTATTAGGAAGTAAGGAGAGAAAGAATAAGAAGCTGGAGGAGAGAGGTACTCTGGGCAGTGGAGCTCTTGGGGAGGTATAGGAGCCCATCTGTTTGGAGAGGAATAAACCATGAAACAAGCAGAAGGCACAGTTACTGGAGAAAAGTGAAGAGAATGTGCACACAGAAAGATGCTAAAATATTTAACACAGTTTGTGTAGCATTCATTCTGCTTATCGGTAAAATGATATGAAAATGCCTATACGATTGTGAGTCTGTATGTGTTTGTGTGTGTGAGAGAGACAGATAGACAGAGACAGACAGAAAGAGAGAGAGACAGAGAGAGAGAGCCCTGCACATGTAAGTGTGGGCTAAATGAGAGATGATGAGTCATTATCACAGTGCATGATTTATCACTTCATTTTGATGTGTTGGCATGGCCATATTAAGTCTGACTATTAGCATCAAATGGGATTATCTTACAGTCTCAATTTCTCCACAGAAGGGGCCATTCCAAAAATAAGACAAAGGAAACCAGCTATCCCTCACCACAGAGTAAACAAGGCTTTGAGTGGAAGTACACACACTGACAGACACAGGAGTTCCAGCATATGCTGGTGTGTGTCCCTGACCAAGTGCCATGTTCTGCAAAATATTTATGACATAAGCCAAAAACTGTGAAATGCTAGCAGGGGGATGAATGAATGACTATATGGAATAGTAAGATCTTCTACAAGGAGGGGAGCACAGGGAACCTTCAGCCCTGAATTCAGAACGTGTGTAATGAGCATCCCTTGGGCAGAGGACACCTGATGTACAAAACTTCAGTACAACCCCAAAACACTGATTCTATCTCCATTAAAATATGGATAGATTATCACATTGGATCATAAGGTCATAAGACCATCCAAGGAAATGACAGAAATGTATAGAACCACCTAATATTTGAAGACTTAAAAAAAAAAAAAAACACACACAATTCTATCCCTTTCCCTGACTTTGCTATTTCTGAAGCAGAGTGTGGCCCTTATGGAATGAATGGAGATGTGCTTAAACCCAGTGACTTGGAGAATATTTCTCCTGTAGGTCTTTAAATATCATCATATATTCATTTAGAATAGGGAAACTTCATAGATAAGACCAAGGAATATTCTGGAGCAAACATTTGGCTCTGTGCTTTCTTGGAGCAGCATAGTTTTACAGCTTCAGGCTTTATAGAATTTCAGAATTATGTAGGTATTTCCTTACAAGACAAGGCCCCTGCATAGTATTAGAAACATTTGCTCCTTATTAGCTAATACTGATGGATTTTAGGTGCATATTCTGTAAAGATGCATAAGTGTATCGGGAGTATTTTGATTGCATTAAACTCAACAGAGTATCTTGGTAGTTAAGCTTTCATCCACACATTCTTTCCTTTATGACACAATGAAAAATGAAAATTGATTGTTTGGTTTTCAAGGTAGAGGATGTGTTTTCTAGAAACCTGAACTTTTTCCTTTTAAATGGAGAAATGCTATTCATGATGTAAGTATTTCTTCTACCTATATTCTACTAAGCTGGTTTCCATCTTTGCATAAGAATGTAAGAGTGAACTAATGACTCTTATCCATAATACAATAAAAAGCAGAACACACACTGGGTAAGATTATTATAGCCCTGCAGAACAGTCACTTAACCATTAGTGTCAATAGAAGTTGTTCCATCCCACCCTCTAGTGAATGCAAGTTCTCAGGTTGACCCTGGTAATGAAAGCCCTGGGCAGCCTGATTAATGGGATGGAAGGTCAGTCTGGGAGGAGGTGAAGGCAACAAATCACACAACACATGTTTCCAAGCAGCCATGGCATTAAAGAAATTGTTGGGTGTGAGGTCCATTTCCAGGAAGACCACAGGAAACACGAGGGGTCAGTTTCTCCCTTTCGTAATACCTGTACATCCTACTCTCCTACGGTATCCAGGCTTGTGGGTGCTGAGACAGGGTCAACTTCCTCTGGCTCCCACTAAGAGCCACAGTTTTTCTATACAGGTTAGTGACCTGCTTGAGGACACATAGCTGCCCTGGCTGGGAATGGGATCTTTGATTACTTTTTGACTATGGAGTTGGTGTCAGCTGTTCTTGGATGCAAAGATAACTAGATAAGGCCTGAGGGTCAGGAAGAGAGAGTTGATAGGAGATTGATCCATCTCAGAAAAGTATACAAACTCTTTATCATCTATATGAGAGTCACTGTACAATAGTGATGGAAACTACGTATTTGATGAGTTTGAAAGTGCTTCCAAAGGAAGAAGTTAAAACTGGTTTAAGCCACGGCTGCATTACTGCCATCCATGATGATCTGAGTATATGAGCATAGTACTTTTATTTGTTTGGGAGTGGTCAGGACAACAAAGCCATTGCGTGACAGCCATGCCCTGAAAATTAAGGTGTCTCCATAAGATTCACACCACTGACATGCTCAGTCTGATAATGAAAACCTCAGGTTCCAACATTATCAAATGCAATGTGTCCCCAAGTAAATGTACTAGGACAGGGATACAATCAGATCATATGTGTAGCTTCCAAGTAGAGCCAGGTTGTATACTGTAGTTGACTATTCTTTCTCCCCTACTCAATGCCACGTGATTCGGCTATGCAGTGCACCACTCCAGTTCAAGTCACAGGAGCTGGGGGTAGCAGTGGTCTGCTTTTCCAGTTCAGTTCGCTGAACTTCCAGGTGGCAACACACAAACTTCCAAAAGAGAAGCAGGGAAGATATGTGTTTTTCCCTGCCTGTGTCAAAATCTGCCTCTGCCTGTGCCGACATGTTTCCAACGTACTCACAGAGTTCAGCATGCAGTGCACAGTATGCAGGTCAACTTTGCTCATGCATGGAGAAGTGTCCCCATCCAGTGCCTCCTGAGCAAAAGAGGACACTTGATGTGGAGGGGTAGGAAAATACTGGGTCCGTGTGGCCTTTGCATATGACTACCCTCACAACTGTGCACGTTGCCTCCATTCATTTGTTTTATGCTTAGCTTTTCAGAAGTTTCGTTCTATGAGGACTTTTCTCTCTGGCTTAAGGATCGAACCTAAGGTCTTATATGTGCTATCCAAGCATTTTATAACTCACCTAAATCCCCAGCTCTGCTTGCACCCAGACAAAATGGCAAAAGGCTTGGACTTGCTGCCCAAAGTTATTTCTTTCATTACAATAAATTTAAAAAAAATGTAGCTTTTACTGCTGGACCAACCAACACAGAAATGGAAATTTTATTTTGAAAATTGTTACTCCTTCTTATGACTAACATAATGGATTTTCTAAGAAATACCATATTAATCCATCAGTATCATAAACATTTCTATTAGTAGTTTTTTTTTTCTTTTTTGTAATCAAATCAAACAGAAAATATCTATTAATGTGTGGATTTTCCCCCATAGACACAGTGTGATACCTTTACATGAGTTCTTTGGGGTTTCCTCTGTCTCTCTCTCTCTCTCTCTCTCTCTCTCTCTCTCTCTCTCTCTCTCTCTGTCCCTCTCTCTCTGCCTCTCTCTCTCTCTCTGTCCCTCTCTCTCTCTGCCTCTCTCTCTCGCTCTCTCTCTCGTGTGTGTGTGTGTGTGTGTGTGTGTGTGTGTGTCTGTGTGTGTGTCTGTGTGTGTGTGTGTCCCTTCTTCTCTCCTTTAGCCGCAGTTTTCTGGTTTTCTTCTCAAGGGTTCCGTAAGAAATGATACCACATTCTGTTCTGTTCCAGAGCCAATGCTGATATGCATTTCATGTTCTCCATCAGATGTCTCATGTGTTCCTGTTTTGAGAGCCTCACATTGCTCAGGGTTGCTCATCACTAGCTGGCTACACACAGAACTAAATATCTGTTTTCTGTTTTTAAAGAGAAGTAATGACTACCTAGTTTGAAAGGCTCTTTGGATTATGGGTTTGGTTAATATCCTCTAAAAACAATTTCCAAAAACTGTAGTAGAAGATTATAAATGGCTTTTTATGTGATTGTATCCCCTGGTGCTTTGAAATGAAAACACAATAAAGAATATAAAAGTGCTTGGTCAGAAAAGCTAATCCGAACTTGATGCCATTTACATTTAGATTTAAAGGAGTCAGTCTATTTATTCTTTCAAACTTTGTTGAAGGTTTTAAATTGAGAAAACGTGAAAATTAAAAGCCCTCATATGGTCATATACATCTTAAAAAGTTATAAAGCCTAAATTCAGTTGACTTCCAAGAATACTAACTGCACTAAACAAAAGGCATGGGCAAATTAGTTAGTTATGTTTAATGAAACTACTTTATTGCGGTAATTACTAATAATCTAATAATGGGTATCCAATATGTGATCCATGTAGAGGGAATTGCAGTCATTAGAGTGTAATAATGCCCCTGCTGTGCCTTCAGATCTGTGAATACACAAATATACACTACTGACTTACGATGGTGCAAGTTCACAGATTTTTCTTTGCTTTGTGGGAATGCAGAAGCACTATGAATTCAGTAGACACCACAATCATGCTCTTTATTTATTTAATGGTGCCAGGGATAGAAACCAGGGCTTTGTGTATGCTAAGCAAGTTCTCTGTTACTAAAACATCATTCCCAGCCTCCTAGTCCTAATTTTGAATGTTGTAGTTTTCTTGGGCTTGCAACTCTCAATTCAGTCCTCTCTGTGATGCTGGGCAGCGACAGCAATTTAGAGCTCCTAGTCTGCCATGCAATCACAGGCAGAAGCAATCAACACTGTGCAGTTCGCTGTGCCGCTAAGCTGAGGTATTTAGTAGTTAGGTGTATTCGTGTAGTTTGTACTCACTTGACAATGAATGTATCAGGAACGTCTGTAGTGGCACAGTCCAATTCCCACCTTTTATGGGTAATAGAAAATAAAGCAGTGTATCATAGTGAAAAGCTTTTCTATTCTGAATCCAGACCTTGGTTCTATTCCCAGATGGTCCTCTTGACTAACAAAGCATCTATTTCTTCCATCGTGATGTGAGACATTCAGATAAATGTCTTTAGGGAGCTTTCCAAACCCAAAATTCTGGGACTCTCTGAGCTATAAGTCTACTTCAAATGACAACTGGACTTACGCCCACAACATGGGATGCCTTTTAAGATAGTTGGAGTAGTAGGAGGCCTGCTGAGGCCCTGGCAGCATCTCCGGGACAGGGTGTGGTGAGCTATGAAAACCCAGCCTGATGGGGGAAGAGGTGGGTCGGGATACCCTTGCCCTCTCCCCTTCTCAGCCAGGGTCCAATTGCAAGCCTTCAACCACAAGGAGATGGAGGAGGCCTATTTGGACATGTACCAATTTTTGTTTTCCAACTCATACAGATGGAGCCTGCTTATATAGGGTGGGGTTCTTGGTTCCCAGCCAACCTAAGTTTATTATATTAAATACAGTCTTGAGAATCAGAATATTGAGGAATTGGAGATAGCATTTGAATGACCATCCCCTTACCATGTCTGTACTTTTTCTTCTTTTCCTCGTAAGGTTTTTTTTTTTGTAAATTAATCAGTTGTACATGTATTGTGTGCAAGCACACACACCTATTTTCATATGTGCAGGTATATATGTGTGTATGAAAATGCACATGCACATGTATGTATGTGCCTGTGGAGGCCCAAAGTCAACTTCCTGTGTCCTTCTTCAGATGCCGTCTACTTTACTGCTTAGACTAAGTCTGTCACTGGAAGTTGAAGTTTACCAGTTAGGCTACATAAGGATTTCCCTGTTTCCAACTCCACAGAAGGCATGGACTATAAGTGTGTGCCACTACACCAGGCATTTATTTGGGCATTTCAGCCTGAACTCAAGTTCTCATGCTTGTATGGAAAACACTTACTGACTGAGGTGTCACCCCAGTCCCTCTACTAATTCTAATCCACTGTGAACTTGGACAGCATCACCCTCCAACATTCGAGAGGGCTAGAAATGTAGCTCAATGGTAGGCGGTTTGAGTAATGTTTTAAGTACTAGATCCCACTCAAAGAAAAAACAAGCACAAATCCATTAAAATCTTGTCTGAAACCTGAATCCTCTCAGTCTTCTAAAGGCACTGTCATTTTCTTTGGGAAGATAATTTGTGTAATGAAACAAGTATGGTTTGAGTTCTGTTAATTAGGTAATTAACATTTTTGATGATCTAACGCTGATCCTAACTTATGGGATGTGTTTAGGTTACCCACTGTCTAGTGTACTGCATCCCTAACCATAACACCTTCCCAGCAACCCAGCCCTACCCAGGGGAGCCCATAGGCTACCATCGCTGGCCTTGACTAATGGGACCCTGGGAAACACTTCCAAGTGTGAAAGTAAAGTGAGGCACTGTGGAATGAGGGAGTGACTGCATGGGGGATGGGAAGCCACAGGAAGTAGCATGGTGGGAAAGGGACCCAGGGACTGAGGTTCTGTCCCAGCAAAACAGCCAGAACTCCCCCTAGCAAACTAGGCCCTGCTCTCTAGAAAGCAAATGCTTCTAAGAATTTCTTCACTCTTTTCCTCCCAACCCTCTACCCCACCCTCCCTGCTCAAAAAAGCAAGGTCTTTCTGGATAGGTCAGACGGGCATCAAACTAGAGATCCTGATGCTTCTGTCTCCTGAGAGCTGGGACAACAGATGTGTGTCAGTGGGCCCACCAAAAATATGGTCCTAAAGAGTTCTGGATAGAATAGTAGTAATGGAAGAATCAATATGAGATATTATCTAAATAGCTAGACAAGCAGATATATATGTTGATGATAGGTGGATAATGAGTGAGAGAGAGTGGGGAAGGAAAGGAGGAAGTGTATGTACGTTGTAAGAGGTTATAAGAAATTCACCCATATATAGTTAAGAGGCTGAGCAATTCCAAAAATCTATGATTGGCAAGCCAGAGCCTGGGGAGAGCTACTGACAGGCTCAAGACTTTAGGAAAACCAGCGTTTCTGTTGAAGGTAGGGAAACACCAGTGTCACATTTTAGCACCAAATGGGAGGAATCAGGCCTTCAGTAGATTGGATATGGCCCGTGTATTGGGAGCAGTCTGCTTTACTCAGTTTACCCATTCAAATGTTGTCATTATCCGTAAGTACTCTCAGAGACAGACCCAGAAAAGCATTTTACCAGATCCCTGGGCACCCTTAAGCCGAGTCAGTTTAACTCATACAATTAACCACCATAACCTCCACAGTCTTTTGAACATGTAATGTCATTCTGACAAGCTTAGCACTAAACACTCGGTCTTCTGGGGCATTATAAAGAGCACCCACTAAAACATGGAAATCCTGGGCAGTATCTTAAGACCATAGAAATATAGGTTAAATAGCCCTTCTCTGAAATCTTGAGATGTCAGATTTTCCCATTTTTTTCAGATTTTGGAGTGTGAGTGAGTGAGTGTGCGTGCGTGCGTGCGTGCATGCGTGCGTGTGCGTGTGTGTGTGTGTGTGTGTTTCTGTGTGTCTGTATGAAAGAGAGATGACCTAAATATAAACAAGACAGTCACATTTTATTTACCTATATATCCATAATCAGAAGGCGGCTTCCTATGCTGTTTTTAGTGTGCTTGCATTATTTTCATTGTAGAAAGATGTGTACTTGTGGCATTGTGGTAGTGCCTATAATGTCTCGAATTTAAAAGCAATTCAGCTTTGCAGCATCCAGATTAGGGATCCCCATCCTGAAGTGTCACGGTCAGCAGGAACACTATCTTTATTGTAGCTAACTCACCATCCTGACTCAGAATAGGTCCATCTGTTCTGGCAGGTGAGTGCATGTGTCAGTCAGCCCAAGCTTAACCCCAGACAGGCCTGGGAGAAGCTGTAGAGTCAGCACCTAGCCTAACCAGGCTCTCTGTCCCTTTCCAAGCTCACTTATGATATCCAGGTAGTAAGAATAATACCTAATTCTTGGTAGTCAAAACATTAAATTAGTTCATGCATAGCAGTAGATATGTGTCTAGGGAGAAGGGACATGGAATATACTTAAAAAATGACAATGTTTATAACTGTACACTTTTTTTTCCTTTTAATTGTGAAATGCTATTTCAGCCTTGGCTCAAAATCACTTAACTTTGGTACATTTTGAGGGAAAATGTTCACCCAGAACAGTAACATGAACATATTCAATCAGCCTACACTTTGGATAGACTAAAACCAAAACTTCAAAGCTTTAGCTGGCTTGAGGATGATGCCAGATTTAGAAAATGAGTTTAAGAAGATGAAATAGAAAGTAACACATTCTAGAATATGCATGGACTTCGGATCGTCTGATTCATTTCACTACTTCTGTTTCGTTTAGTTTGTCATAGAAAAAAAAAACTGTCCATATTTTAAGTGGTTCTTTGGCGTTTTAACATTGAAAACATTTGCAAACAAACCAGTGCACCCCAGCAGGCCACACTGGAGAATTCCCTGTGGAATTCTTTGTCAGAATTTGTGCTCCTGGATATGTTGGGTGATTGGTGCTTAGGGGAACTCACCTGACCGATGGAATGTCACCCTTTGAGAAGTCACTAGGGCTCAAGGCCCCTGAGGCAGTGACAAGCAGCTGAATCACACAGAGCTCTCTCCTCTACTTGTGCTAATCTCTGGATTGCACAAGCAGCCACCTCATTCAATAAAGGATCTTGTGATTGCTGAGATAGGTAGTGAACATGACATAAATTGGGCTTGTAGGGTGATGCATGGAGAAACCCTTCAGTATTTCAGCATCGCTAGGAGTGGTGGGGCTTTTTGCCACCACCGTTCACTATTGCTGACTGTAGTAGAGGCTCTGATGCATCTGTGGGGGTTGTATAAGTACCTTTCTCCGGGGCTCATAACCCAAAGGTAATGGAATAGAATGTCTCTGACTCATGGCTCTCTGTTTGCCTGTACCAGTTTGGAGGTATGTCAGAATGTCCATATTACCATTCACTTGTACTTCTACCTTTTGATTGTTTCGTTTTGAAAAGTAGATCCTCTTTCCAAGTTCCCGTGTCTGGAAAGCCTACCACTGGGCACATATCCAGACCTAGTTTTGAAGCTGATTGTATTGGCACATTTGATGACTACCTTAGGGAAAAAAATCTTTCTTAACAAAAGAGGAATTATTTCCCCATTTACCAAGTGACTCAAGATAGGGGCAGATTGAATTCAATGGTTCAAACCCAGCATCACCATGTTTACTGTGCTACTGTCAATGTAATGGCTTGTTTGGTAGTTTTGCAATGGGACTGCCCTGTGAATACTCTCCTTCTCTCTTGTTCCTAACTTGTAAATATATGGGTCAATTTGTATGCATTGGCCTGTTTATATTCATTCTATGTACTTGAAAAAATTTCAGGGAAAGGAGTTTGATCATGGTACCTGTATGTTATTATTGGTTTTCTTTGTTATTCTTAAATTCCATTCTTAGCCACAGTTATGGTGGCAAATGCTTTCTTTGGATATTACTATAAATTTAAAATGCTTTTCTAATCAAAGGGCTGTTAGAGTGAAGCCAGTTTTAGTCCATTATGAAAGTCCATACTTTTTCTTTTCTGAGAGCTAAACTCAGAATGCACGGGGCTCTGCTTCCTTGTATTTCCCATTATTTTTTTCCTTTCAGAAAGCATGCCATTCATTTAATACTTCATTACAGCCCAACTGCAGTATGTATACATGGCGTGCAAAATGAGCCATTTTGTTTTAAAACAGATTGCAGATGAAAGGAAGCCATTCATTTCTTGCTTGCTTGCTGTAATTACTAGAGCACTAATTACTCCAAATCACTGACACGCAAGGTCAGGAAAGATGACAACAGAAACATCAAAGGAAAGATGTGGCTCACTTGCTATCAAAGAGTTTTCATATTCTCAGCCGTGCTATTTTTTATGGCTACTGTTTTTCCAGTTTGGTGGTGGAAGGTGGGGGAGAAACACACACACACACACACACACACACACACACACACACACAGAGTCAAGATTGCTCAATGTTTACTATTATTTCATTCGCAGTTTGACGGTGAGAACATGTATATGAGCATGACAGAGCCGAGCCAGGACTATGTGCCAGCCAGCCAGGTGGGTTAATTAATCTTCTCTGCCTTGTTTCAAATTGTAATTAAACAAATTCAAAGAGTTGCATTGCAAATGAGTAGCACTATCAGTAACTGCTGCAATCAGGAATAATCATAATTTATAAACAAAGCATTTAAGCCTTGTTTCCAGTTAATGAGATAGAGCTGATAAAACACCAGCTTTGGCATTTGTTGAAGGATGCTACCTTGCTTCCTCTCCAGAATGGCAAGCAGCTGTTTTGCCAGCATGAGCTTTCCTAAACAGTTGTGTTACCTTTAGGAAATAAAGTCTTTACAGGTGCAAGTTATTTGTGTTTCTGACTGTGGGTGAGTTGATCATTGTAAGCTACACATGCCACCAATAGCTTCAATTATCAACTGTTTGGGGCCACTTCCAAACCTACATTATCTTCATCACTGAGGGATCATGGCTGGTGAGTTCCAGACGGCTGCTTTTAGGACATTTTGGGGGACAGGGGAGAGAGTGGCTTTTAGGTCTCTGACCACAAACGTGATTGAAATCTTTCAAGGGCACCTTTGTGTCCTTTTCCCTGGGAAAGGTTGACAAGGTATTTAATCATGAGACGCGACAACAAACGTGGAGGGAGAATGTTAATGGTTACATTTATAAAAGTAAATGCTTGGCTATTTATTTTTAGATACTTAAAACCAGGCCCTCTAATCCAGAGAGAGCAGTTAAAGCAAAATTATAACTGCCCTAGGGTGCCGGGATAACATAGAGTATCAGAACACTATAAGCAAAAATAAATAAGCGAATAAATGAGAGTAGGGAGAGTTCACGGGAGCATTTCGTGGACATGAGCCTATTTTTTCTTTAATAGTAAAAATCGCATTTGCCTGGGATTTCACGTACCAGCCACGGAACGCATAAACTCCCAGGTCGTACTTTTCAATGCCTATTTCTCTGCCAGTGTTCATTTGATCACTGAGAGAAGAGGGGGTACAAAGGGACCACGATGTACAAAAATATTTCTTTCATGGTGGTTGTCAGAAAATGCAATGTAATGCATATAATAGGAGTATTCTCTTTGAGCCAATGTCTCCTGCTTAACTAAAAACAGACAGGCACACCTCTCCAGGAGCTCAGCATTTATTTAACCATCATTATGACCACTGCCTTGTCTGGTAGACAGTATGGACACTGCGCTATATGGTCCAGCCATAAAGGTCATCATGAAGTTGTGAGACCTGGATTCTGCTGGCTTCCAGTCTATTGAGAAGATCACTGTAAGAACAACTCTGACAGGCAAGCTTTGCATGTGGAATTCTTCCTTTGCTGAATTCATTCTGCTAAGTACCCTCCAGGACCCATAGGTAGTTCTGAATAGGACTGTTTGATTAAAAAATGAAAAATGTTACTATTAATTTGCTTCTAACCATCAATCCCCAAACTGTACTGACAAGTTTAGTATTACTATTAGATTAAAGCAAGCCGGTACCATCTCTTTGGGCCTTTAGGGTTTTGAAGTGTGAAGGCTAATTGAATTTGTTTGAAACAGTAGAAACACAAACTCAATAAATGATTACTGTTATAAAGCAGCTGCTCGCTCGCAGAGAACCATTACGCCCGTCTTAAGGAGTTTGGGATAAAGGATGGCAACTTCAGAATATATGCATCTTTGCAATTCAGCTTCTTAGATTTCTAAATTCAGCTTCAGTGTGGAATATCAATCCCTTACTAAAATCAAACAACCAGCCGTGTTTTTCTTAATATTTTGGTCAGGAGTTCTTAGACTGTTTCCAATACAGTGACTGTTTATAATGGAAGAAGAAAGAGATCTAGATAGATAATTTGTGCTCTCTACAGATATGCCAGCTTTGTGAGCCAGGAGCAAGGTATTTTTTAAATAATGCAAGATGTATCAAAAGGCTTTTTTTTTTAATTAGTTGTTTTAAATATTAGACCAATGAAAGGTAATACAAATAAACTTCAACAAATTAATGGCCTTTGCTAAATTTTACACTTAACATTCTTTTTGCTTCCTGCGATATGCGGTGTTCAAGAATTCATTATGTTTTTGTTTTTTGTTGTTTTGTTTTGTTTTGTTTTGTTTTTGGAATTGTAATCAAGGTGTCCTTTAGGCTACCATAAGTGAGATCTTAGTCATCCTGTAGGAAAGAAGAGAGTTTTGTTCCCTTTCCTAGCTAACATCAAACAGCTGCATAGTTTAGTAATCCGGGACAGCTTGCCTCATCCCATCACTCCACATTGTGATTCCTGTTTAGTTTCCAGCTCCGTGCCTGCTGTGGGACTTACAGACTATGTTGCTAAGTAGCAACATATGGAACAACGTTTTTGCTGTGATGCTTCTGCAAGCATATAGCATAATCCTGAACTTGAGATGATTTTTATAGAAAGCCTATGCTGGAGCTGCTCCAGAAACGAAAGTACCCTGTAAAAATTAATGATATTCTTTTAGACAGTCTCAAGGCCCCCTCACCCTATCCACTGAGTGCATTCTCTACCTCATAAGCTGGTATATACAGACCCTTAAAAATTTTTTGCATATGGCTTGGTAATTGATAGGCAGGTTTTAAATTGAATGCACCAGGATAATAAGACTGAAAAGTATGTAATAAAATCCCATAACATTGCTACCGAACCCTGGTACCATGCTTGGAAAACTGACTATTTTCTGCTCTAACAGGTGTAACTGTTCTGGGCACTCAGGACTCGGAGTTAAACACCGTTTAACTTGTTTTCACCCTAAACATAATCATCTTACTCCATGCAGTGCAATATTTCTTTTTTGTGTGTTTCCAAACCCTGTCTGAAGGGACAATGTTGCTGGATACTCATGACCTTGCAATATTGGGCTTGTCCAATTGGAGAGTAGGTATGACGACACCATAGGAGAGCCAGATGGGAAGGCACAGACGTCCCCTAAGAGACCTCAGCCTTCTTGTCATGCTTGAGTGAGACAACAGAATTAGACTAAGATACAAAGGAGCAGACATATAGAAAGAACAAGTCAAGAGAGCCGACATGTAAACTGTTGTTAACATACTCAAGATCTTCCCAAGTGAGTAGATGATATTCTTGCCACGCACATAGATAAGGGATCCTCTGTGATGCCACTGCTTCACAGCAGTAACCATTTTTTTAAGGTCTATGTGCCCCCACATTGTGATGCATACCTTGAATAGATACAATGAAATTTATTTTAAATGTATCTAGACTGCTGTGCCAGAAAGTATGGCATGGTGGTAAGGAACTGGGCTTCCTGCCTGAGCTGGATTTCCAACAGAACCTTCTCAGGCTTCTCAAAACCACCATCCGTGGTTCTCATTGCTCATCACATTAACCTCTTCTCTCTGGATCCCAGAAGCAGTGCAGTACCTTCTGCGGCTTCTTGGATGTGTCTGAAGATGTCAGAGACCCTCAGAATTAAGTGCATCACAGGGCTGAGCATCATCTGGTTTTCTTCAGCAGTGTTCCCTCTGGCCCCTGAGATAGTCTATCCTTGGATATGTGTCATTGCTTCCCATTCTTTCTTCTTCTGCAAGAATTTCAGGAATTCTCCTTTCCACATTGCATCTCCATTCTCTGCTTCCTGCTGTCTTCTCCTAGGAGCAGCATTGTGCTACTGGTCCGCAGTTCTGCTCCTTACAGTGACAGGTCTACATGAAAAGATGGGGAGGATGGGTCGTCTTTATGCAAGAAATAGTTTCTTGCTGGGGGATTTTCAAAGGTTTTTCTGATATTGAGTAATGGAGATGTTTCGGTTTCATTAGTGAAACTTTTCTTTTTAAAAAATTACTGCATTCCTGACCTTGACCTTCAGAGCACTACACAGTTTTTGTTCTGTGTGACTGTCTGCTGCCCTCCCTACCCACCCTGCTCCCAGCATCCCTCCTTTTCCCTGTCTTCTTCCTTTGATCTGCCTTCCTCCCCAGGGAGTTATCCTTTGTTTGAATGGCATTCTTGTACTTACTCAGCCTCACACTACACCCTAAATGTTAAGTACCCAGATGTAAGGTCACACTCTACATTCTTCTCATCTTCTGATTCATTTCTCTCTGTCTGCACTGGAATTCTGCCTCTTTTCTGCTTTCCAAGTCTCAAGGTCTCAAACAAGTACTAAAAACTGTACTTTAGATGACTGCCCCTAGAGGTTCAAATGTCAATTCCATGCTATCTGCACAATGGTACTATTTGGAAGGGAAATAGGTCCAAGTGGGAGATCCTTGGGTCATAGGGGACACACCTTTAATGCAGATTGTGAGACTGCAAAACCCTTCTCTCCAATTGCCATTCCTCAGGTCCACCAACAGCCTAAAGCGACAAAAGACACTTTTCCCTTAGTAAGTCAGTTGCCTTGGATACTTCTTTATTCAGGAGGCTAACCAACATGATAAAGTATAGAAGTACTGTTCCCTTGCAGTCATAGGAAGCACAGACTCAAACTACAGTGCATTTCAAGTACAAATCTGTACCTGTGGGGAAACTCTCCCCTGTGAGGTCCAGGTTCGGTGTCTGACCCTTCTGGGGACCTGTACCTTGCCGACGACTCCAGTTTATCAGGATGCAATGCACGCCCTGCAGCTTTCAGATTCTCACATGTCAACCTGTTTTCTACAACTGAAAAAAAAAATCGCTGTGCAATCTGTGAGCACAGCTTTGGATAGCCGCCGTCATCACTCAGGCCACACTTAATCCCACATACTTTTTTGCTTAACATTTGAATCTTCCTCCTCCTTTCAATCACACTGTTATGCTCTGATCGCCATCCTTCGTGAATCCATCTCAACTGCTCACTTCCTCCACCTTCCTGCTTCTCCTCAGTGTTACTAGGAGGTGGTCCTCAAGGTCTTGGCACTGTCTCACACTTGCGTTGTGGAAGAGCAAGCTTGACGTTCGGTGGCATAAGGCCCTCAGAGTCTTGTCCTTATCATCCCTGTAAGGTTATGAATCCTTGAAGGAGTGACTTGTTGCTTTGCTTTCTTTCTGGGTCTCCTGTGCCTGCAATGATATTTGAACCATCACAGTTATTCAGTACCACTTGTTGAAAAACAAGAAAATGAAGAAGTGTATTATGTGTGTTTTTGTCACATTGATTGTCTGAGATTTCCATTCGCAAAGCTTCTCCACCTCGCCTTGTAGAAGCGTAGTACACCTTGCATGACTTGGTTGACTGTAGTATCACCACTTGTCTGGGTGATTAACTGGGACACAATTAATCTGAGGTGCCAGTGTCCCAGACTTCATTTCAAGAACAAAACTTGCAGAGTTAATGTGATAGGAAGCTGCATAATAACTGGTGCCACCATCACAGCAACCACTGCTCTTCGTAACTGACAACCCCATGGCAGCACAGCCACTTGACTTTCTAGGTTCACCTTTCTATTCTTAGAATTATGTTCTAAAGTTTGCAAACATGCTGATGACGCTTTTATAATTATGTTTTCCTAATGAGGAAACTCTGTAGATCAGAGTGTAAATGAGTTGTGGCCAAAAAAAAAAAAAAATCTATATGGAGATATTTTTAAAAGTATTTTTTAAGTTAAAAAAAAAAAGAACTTATTGTCATGGGCCATAAAAAAAAGTCCACGATTGTGACATAAATTTGAATTGAAGATTAGACGCAGTATTTTTAGATTGGCTCCTTTTGGAAATTTTTCCGGAGTAAGGTTAACTTGACTTTTTGACCAGTGGACCAATAAAATGATGAAGCCGCTTGCATCAAGTAATCTGGTTAGCCCAATAGAGTCTGGCATCTTAACAAGCAGGGACTAGTTACTCAAACCAGTCTCCAGTATAACATTTGAATCATTACTGCGCGGTCCCCGAGGTATTCATTACAGACAAAATTGCTCCTGTTGCCTCGCATACAAGCTGGATTTTCAATGGGAAATGAAAGGATGCCTGGAAAAATAGGCCACCTAATTAAGTTAAACTACTCTAGCATTTGGCTTGACATCTTCATTACTCAAAATTTAAAAGATGCCTCACTTGAACACACAAGTTACTATTGTTTATGTTGTTTTCTTCCTAAATTGGCTTCTTACATGGAAGTCTGTTTCTCTGCATTATATCTTGAAATAGCTCACATATTTCTTCTACTTTATGAAAATGTCTTAATGGTTTTATGGATACTGGATACAGACACCATCATAGTTATCTTTTGAGTTCATGTTCATTGAAGACACATCAGTCTTCCTGCATGATTTCTGGATCATTTTTTGTATCAGCAGAGTGAAACTTAAGTTTATTATTATTATTAATTATTATTATTTTATTATTATTTTTCAGACTGTTGACTCTGTTAATTACAAATGACAATCTATGTCTAAAATACACATTTCTTAAAAATGTAGATAGACCATAAAATGGAGACTGAAACCCATTTGTCCTGGAGAAGTGTTGTTTTTATTATTATTAATTGTTATTTTATTATTATTTTTCAGACTGTTGACTCTGTTAATTACAAATAACAATCTATGTATAAAATACACATTTCTTAAAAATGTAGATAGACCATAAAATGGAGACTGAAACCCATTTGTCCCGGAGAAGTGTTGTATTTCAACCCTGCCAGCAGAGCTATTTCAGGAACGTTTTAAAACATAAACACATGTGAAGCTCACCATCTCCTGATTGCCAGTTTCTACTCATTGACACTAATGAGGCTGCTGACAGGTTAAATGTTGTGTATCATATACATTTCCAAGCAGTGGGATTTGCGAATATAAGGATCATTTTTTACTCTCAGAGAATGAATGTTTGTTGCTGGGCATGCTTGAGCATTTCATTATAATTGTCTAATGTCTGTTTTTTCAGGCATTAGGGAAATGTAGCTCAGTGATAAAAATTATGAAAACATGTGAATGGAACAGCATTAGTGGAAAAAAAGAAAAAGAAACACAGAGCCTGGAAATGCCAAGCTCCATTTGGAGCTAGGTTTGCTCTGGGAGAGGAAATCTAGAGACTGCCAGCCATGCAGGCAATAGAGCAGAGCTGACCATCATCACACAGGAGGTTTGATCCAGGCTGAAATTATGCCTTGTTCATAATTATGCCTTGAATTACTTTTTCCTTTAACATATAGACGAGTGTGACCTTTTGTGATAAAAATGTGTTTATAACACACTATATTTTTGAGCACTCATAATAAACTTGTCTCCAAATAATGCCTAAAAACATAGTGGCATTTCAGTCTCAGAATAGTAGTGTGTTGAGTCATGATGCCTATGTGTACCAACTGTTTCCAAGGCAATTAAAGCTTGTTCTAAGCAATCACTAAAGCCTTAATATGTCAAGTAGGAAAGATTATGCTCATGTTTAGTATAAGAGCAATGCTATGGCCTGAGGGTTTTTTTTTTCCACTCACCTCAGGTCTCTACTTTTTGTTGTCCCCTCATCTGCCACCCCAAACACCTTTCAGAAGTGTCAAGTTTCCCTAAGTAGTTTCAGTTCCTGGGTTTGGAAACAGACCAGCTAGGCTTCCCAGAAGCTCAAAAAGGTTTCGCTTTAATTTTTATTTATGTCTGTATCTTTATGTATGCTTCATCTGACCTATATTATTTAATAGCTTATATATTTAAAATATTTAGTAGAAACCCCAATAGGTGGGCATTAGTTGTTGGATTTTTGAAATGTGTTCTCTATACTGTCCTTGCTGTCCATTGGTTCTGGTTTTTGACCCTATCAGCAGGAAAGCCAAATAAATGACTGCCAAGGCAGCACCAAATTACTCAGATGGGATAGTTCACCAGATCTTTGGGGGTTATGGGTTGAGATCAACAATGAACGCTTTTCTGGATAAAGTGGGAAGGGCATTCTTCAAGAGCTAAACCCACTGTGAGTCTGCTTATTTCATAAAGCAGAAAGGTTTTGGAGGCCCCGAGGATGAGGGCTAGCAGCTCTCCACAGCATTCACCATCTGGGAAGTGAACTCCTCCTCGTCCGACTGAAAGAGGCCTTTACTTCTGAAACCAGAAACTTTAGCTTAGCCACTTCCCCAGCTTCCGTGACAGCATAGCGGGTACATAGCTGTCTGTGTTCGGCTCTCCATGAGGAGAGTCACAAGGCTGGGCATCTGACTCAGCTGCCATGTTTCCATTCACTTGTCTTTTATTTCCTGTGCTCGGAGGAGGAGGAATTTTAGGACATTTAAGTTTACTGGAAGTTTGAGTTAGTAGGCCCTTCTTCATGTCAAGAAAAGAATTAGATTCATAAAAATGAAAGTCACTGCCAACTACTGCTTTCTGCCAGTGAAACTGAGGAAAAGCTTTGCCAGCATCTCCTTCAATCCTTACAACCAGTCAAGGAGGCTGAGACAGATTGAGTGACGTGGAAAACACCAAAAAGTAAATTTCACAAGAGCGCATCAGGCTTGGGAAGGTTAGCCAACATCTTTGTTGGATGAGGCTTCATTTTATTTTAAAAGTGTGTCTCTTGTTGCCATCTTTAGCCTCAGTCCCTCCCTGCTGCACATGTGTGGGATGTTTTGAGAAATACTAGGTTGGACCAAATAAAACCAATGACTATTTGAATTTTTTAAGCTACAAAATCAGCAAATAAATCTTTGTCCACATATGAAAGCCTTGTATTTATATAAGACGGCTGTTTGCAGCATCTAGAGTGGTTTACCATTGGTGGTGATTTCTTCCTCCTCCTCTTTACTTGATAAGTAATGTCTGCTCCACCTCAGCCATGAACTGTAGGCCAGGAGACTGTAGCCTGGAAACTCTGACAGATTTGCTTGTTTTGCACATACCTAGGGACAGAAGAAATCCATACCATTTTTTTTTAATCTAACAAGTTAACAAAATTCGTTAGATTTCAACGCATTATTTTAAACACAAAATTTTCTTAGCATTCCGTGATTCCATTTAAGCATAAACATAGAAATCTAGAATGTTCTCCTAAGGAAATAAATGGATATGATTCATCACAGTGATTCATAACAAGAAAACTGGGAGCAGTCTAAATATTCAAATCAAAACCTGATTAAACAAATTATAGAACAATTCAATAATATACAAGTAGATTTAAATAATGGTGTTCATTAGAATTGAAAATCATTCATGAAAAGGTTAAATTACACAGTGTTGAAATAAATGTATCTTACAGGCATTGGCTGCTCCTCCTGTACTAGAGCATCACCCATAGCCTGTACATTTTTCATTATCCTTATTTCACCATGACAACCTCTTCATGAGTTGACCACCATCATCTCTGCTGTATAGACTTGGGATCTGAGGACTAAAGAAACAAAGTGGTAGTTCTTGCTAAAAGGTGATCTGAGGTTTGTGCCTGGCATTTCTAACTCCTAAATCAGACCCCTGTGATAGGACGTTTTTATATTAAAAATGAAAACAAAAGGTCAAAATGAAATGTCAAGTATGCAATAAAAAGGCTACAGAAAGACACACATTTCAGGACCGTTCTCCCTTTCCAAAACTTGATTTCCTTGGGTTAGTTATAAAATCAAACAATTTGTAAAACAAGATCGCTGAGTCATAAGGAATAAAAAAAAAAAAAAAGTTGAAAAAGTATAGGTTACCTAAGACTATACATTTAACATTGAAATTGCATACTTCATTTTGTCCAGTAAACATCAAGTGTGGAGTGGTGGCCTGACACTGAAAGTCAGCTATGATCCTGACTGGGGTCCTGAAGCATCTCCTCAGCTTTGACCTGCTTCGTCCCCCACGTGGGTGTGGGAGCACATTGTTGTCAAGGAACCAGTTATTATTTTTTCTTTTGTTTTCCCTTATTTATGCCAACTACACCCCATGCTTGGCTTTTAAATGTCCTCTATCGTACTGTGAGGACACGCGAAGATGAAGGAATTCTCTTCCCCATCCCAAGATCATTAACAAATAATGGCATAAGAAGGTCACGTTACCAGTGACAGCCATGAGACAGACATGGGTCAGGGTCAGGCAACCATGTCTCATGCACATCTTGGGTAAGGGCTGGCCTCGTGCCTCCCAGAATGCTTGAAGCTCCAGCTTATGAACCCGACCTCAGCTCTTCCAGTCCAAGCTCCTGGATTCTCTGGGTATGCTCAGGTTGACCCCATTTTATGGTTTCACACAGGCTTTGCATCCTGGTTTCTCATAAGCAAGCTTTGATATTTTACCCCAGGGTAGCAGAGCCCATACTCCACTTTGTTTAATTGGTGACACTGGTCTTGCTGGTGAAGGCCTTGATTTGAGCCTCATTGGTGCTCTCTGTTCAGGCGTGGGTCCGTGTCATGTTCCTCCCTCATCACACTGAACAGAAACGTCTGGTCTGCAGGCCCTGTGATCTGTGTAATCTGCTCATAGCAACACTTAAGCATTCCAGCCCTCCGTAATTCTCCTTCCATCGCCTTCTGTGATCACCTAGTTTGACATTTCAAGCATATGGCCTTTACAGGGGGCTTGGATTTCCTTTTCTGCCTTTCAGTTCACTCATTCCTACAGACTGTTTTCTGACTTTTTTTTTTTTAGCCTAACTTGCTTTTTGCAGAATGTCTTAAGCACCACAATAGGGATTCAGCAAATGTTTCTACACTGAATGAGCTTATTTTTTTAAACAATGTTCTAAAAATCAATGAGAAAAAAATACAATGAAAGTTTATACTTTCTGCCAAAAATTTTATTTTGATAACTATTGGTAGAAATATTAGTAGATTGTGTGTTGTTAAATGAAGATGATTTATTTCTATTGTCTAGCATGTGAAGAAAGATAAAAAAATTGTTTTCAGGATCGTTGGCTTGAGTACATCAATGGCACTGTTGGGCAATTCTTGCTGAGTGTTAAGATGATTTATGTAACAGACCAAAGCTTTCCACAGTAATACATTATAGTCTCAAGCTATCAACTCTTGTTCATGCAGACATAAAAGAATCAGAAAAATATCTAACTCTGAAGGTCTTCTCAAAAGAAATTAGAAATTGAATTGATGCTGTTCAAAGCCTTTGGGGAAAATCACCACTGCAATGCAATATCTTAACTTCAGAAAGTGTATGGTGAATATTTAGAGATGTCTATGCTTTGTTTGGTTTTGTATTTTGTTGGGCTTTATTTTATTTTATTTTATTTCTGCTGAATTTCTCGGCTCACTTTGCTTTCCATTGAGTTATTTGAATCATGCAGTGATAATGCTCAATAATAGAAGATAAGACGTGTTTAAGCACTGCATTTTTCTATCCTTGACTTCCAGGAATTATGTTACAGATTAAAAATTAAGGCATCCTGTATATGTTTGATGGCAGCAGTATTTATTTATCTTTCAAATAAAGTTCTATATGAGAACCATATTTTACAGCACTATAACTATAGCCATATTTTTAGTGTTTGCATGACTGCATGAGTCCATCACATAATTTAAAGATGTGTACAAAATGCCATCTTTGAATTCTTCTGAGTTATGGGACTTGTTGTCACCAAAGATTGAGTGCTATGCATAATGATTGCAATATGTGGTAGGCAAAATATAGTGCCCCAGTGGTAGAGGATTAGATTTTGAAAAAAGAAGAAAAGACGAAACCTGGATGGAACTCTTTATTATTTGTTCCTGGTGGGCATGAATTAACTCTCTAGCTGGGCGATAAGAAAACCTGGATTCTGTGCAGTCCAAAATAAAGTCAGCGCAATCAACATTCCACTTGCAGATGCAATGCTGTGGAATGGGAATACAAGAGAAAAGGCAGGCTGTAGCGAAGGAAATGTGGGCTGCAGACAGGGAAAACAATGTAAACAGGACACTTGGGGCATGGAGTATGTAAAGCAGAGTGGCTCCAGAAGTGAGCAACTGTGCAATTAAACAGTCAGGAGATTGAGACAGTCCAGAACTTAGGCGAGAACTCTCTTTTCCTGTTGCTCTGAAATGGTGGCTGGAGAAGGCTGCCATGTGGGATGGATGTTGGCTTTAGTCTATGACTAAAAGGCATGCAAGCAGATCAATGCAAAGCTGATGATAGCATTCCCCTGGTTTTTCTCTATCATCATCTCTTTAGTTGTAGACTTAGAATTGAACCCTTTCCTTAGCAATTTGCCAAAAATTGCCCTAGAAAGACCAACTCCTACACCCTGAATCCAGGACACAACCAGGAGGCTGGCAATATATTGTTTGTGTATTTTTTGCGTGGTCAGCCTGCAACCTCAGCAGTCCCAGGCTGCATGGCTGCA